>NC_135615.1:5703519-6903519 GCF_053574225.1 Canis aureus | reverse complement strand
AAAGCCACAGATACCCTGTAAGTCCAAATATTTTTTACTGCATCATTGGAGAAGTAAATGCATGTGGATATGTTCATCTTTGTTTCTTAGGAAAACTGTGTACCAAAAGAATAAATAAAATTTGGAAAGAGAACAAAGGTAAAATTTCTATCTCTACTGAAATTATATTGCATACAGGAAGAGAAGCCCTAGGAAAATTTTAAGACTTTATTTTTTACAGCAGTTTTAGGTTCACAGCAAAAGAGAGACACACACAGAGAGAGACTGAGGAAGTCAGTGGGATTTTGAGTGGGATTGAGGAAGGTACAGATACATTCCTACCCCATACATGCCTAACCTCCCCTAGTATCAACATCCCACACTAGAGTGCTACATTTGAAACTACACTGACACATTGTAATGACCCAAACGGTGGAGTTTACAATAAGAGTCACTCCTGGTGGTGTACTTTCTTTGACTTTGGACAAATGCATGGCAAGTATCTACTATAGGAGTATCGTATATGAGTACTTTTACTGCCTAAAAAGTATTTTCTGCTCTGCATAGTCATCCTTACTTCCCCCAACTTCTGGCAACCACTGATCATCTATCTTACTGTCTCCGTAGCTTTGCTTTTTGCAGATTGACTTCTTTCACCTAGTAGCATATGCTTAAAATTTCTCCATGTCTTTTCATGTCCTGATAGGTCATTACTTTTTAGCGCCGAATTAATATTTCATTGTCTGGATGTACCACAGTTTATTTATTCATTTACCTGCTAAGAACTTCTCGATTGCTTCAAGTTTTGGCAATTAGGAATAAAACTTCTACAAACATCCTGCACAGGTTTTTGTGTGAACCTGTTTTCAACTCCTTTGGGGTAAATACCAAAGACCTGGATGGTTGAATCATATGGTAAGAGTATGTATAATTTTCTAAGAAGTTGCTAAACTGTCTGCTAAAGTAGCTATACCAATTTGCATTCCTATCAGCAGTGAATGAGAGTTCTTTTGGTTCTACATCCTAGCAAGCATTTGGTTTTATCCGTGTTTTGGATTTTAGCCATTCTAATAGATATAGAGTGATATTTCCTTGTGATTTTAATTTTTTTTTAATTTTAAAAAAGGTTTTATTTATTTATTCATGAGGGACACACAGAAAGAGAGGCAGAGACATAGGCAGAGGGAGAGGCAGGTTCCATCTAGGGAGCCTGATACGGGACTTGATCCCAGGACTCTGGGATCATGCCCTGAGCCAAAGGCAGATGCTCAAGCACTGAGCCACCAAGGCGTCCCTTCCTTGTGATTTTAATTTGCATTTCCCTAATGAATATGATGTGGAGCATCTTTTCATATACTCATTTGCCATCTGTATATCTTCTTCGGTGAGGTCCACTTTTTAATTAGGTTGTTTTCTTGTTGAGTTTTTAAAGTTCTTTATATATTTTGAATAACAGTCCTTTATCAGATGTATCTTTTATAAATGTTTTCTCCCAGTCTGGGTTATCTTCCCATTCTCTTGAAAATATGTTTTATAGAGAAGTTTTTAATTTGAATGAAGTCCAGTTTATCTTTCACAGATCATGGCTTTGGTTTTGCATCTAAAAAGTCATCACCATATCCACCATCAGCTAGTTTTTCTTAGTTGATCTTCTAAGAGTTTTATAGGTCTATGAATTTTTTTTTTGTGAAAGGTGTGTGTTTAGATTCCTTTTTTTTTTTTTTTTTTTGACATGTGGATGCCATTTGTCTGCTTCATTGTATTGCTCTTGGCCCTCTTTGATATATTTTATTTTCTTTTTTTTTATCAGTACTATACTATCTTGATTACCATAGTTTTATGTAAAATCTTGAAATCAGGCAGTGTCAGTCCTTTAAACTTTTTGTTTTCCTTCAATATTATGTTGGCTATTCTGGGTCTTTTGCTTCTCCATATAAACTTTAGAATCTGAATGTCAGTATCCACAAAATAACTTGCTAGGATTTTGAGTGGGATTGACTTGTATATGTTAACCTGTATCCTGCAGACTTGCTATAATTGCTTATTAGTTCAAAGAGGTTTTTGGGGGCAGCCTGGGTGGCTCAGCGGTTTAGCGCCACCTTCAGCCCAGGGCATGATCATGGAGACCCGGGATCGAGTTCCGCATCAAGCTCCTTGTATGGAGCCTGCTTCTCCCTCTGCCTGTCTCTTTGCCTCTCTCTCTCTCTCTCTCTCTCTGTGTGTGTGTGTCTATGAATAAATAAACAAAATCTTAAGAAAAGGAGGTTTTTGGTCAGTTTTTTAGTTTTTTCTATATAGATGATAATGTCATATGTAAAGAAAGACAGTTTTATTTCTCCACTCTCAAACTATATGCATGAGTTAGGACTTCCAGTACATTGTTGAAAACAAGTGGTAAGAAGGGACATCCTCGCCTTGTTCTTGATCTTAGTGTGAAAACATTGTTTCTCACCATTAAGTAGTTTTTATAGACATTCTCTACCAAATTGAGGAAGTTCCATGTATCACTATTTTACTGAGAGTTTTTGTCATGAATGGTTGTTGGATTTCGTCAAATGCTTTTTCTGCTTCTAGTGGTACGATCATGTGTTTTTTTCTTTTCTAGCTTATTGGTATGGTGGATTACATGGATTGATTTTTGAATGTTGAAACAGCCATATATACCTGGGGTAGATCCCATTTGGTCGTGGTATTTCATTCTGTTTATTCATTGCTGGATTCAATTTGCTAAAGTATTGTTGAGGATTTTTTCATCTAGGTTCATGGGACCTATTGGTCCATAGTTTTCTTATGATATCTTTATTTGATTTGGTATTAGGATAATGCTGGCCACATCGAACAAGTTAAATATTCATTTTGCATCTACTGAAAGAGACTGTAGAGAATTGGTATAAATTCTACATGGAATGTTTGGCATGGGACGCCTGGGTGGCTCAGTGCTTGAGTGCTTGAGTGTCACCCTTCAGCTCAGGTCATGATCTTGGAGTCCTGGGACCGAGTCCCATATCGGGCTCACTGCATGGAGCCTGCTTCTCCCTCTGCCTGTGTCTCTGCCTCTCTCTGTGTGTGTGTCTTTCATGAATAAATAGAATTAAAAAAAATATTTGGCATAATTCAACAGTGAACCCATGTGGGACTGGAGCTTTCTATTTTGGAAGATTATTAATTATTGATTCAATTTCTTTAATAGATTTTGAGCCTCTTCTATTTCTTCTTGTATGAGTTTTGGCAAATTGGATCTTTCAGAGAATTGGTCCATTTCATCTGGAATGGAGTTGCTTGTAGTATTCTTTTATTATCCTTTTAATTTCCATGGGCCTGTAATGATATCTCTTCTGTTATTTCTTATATTAGCAATTTTTGTCCTCTTTTTTTTCCTTAGCCTACCTAGAAGCTTATTGATTTTTTTTTTTTAATGCTTTTGGTTTTGTTGATTTTTCTCTACTGATTTCTGGCTTCTAATTTCATTGATTTCTGCTCTATTTCATATTATTTCTTTTCTTCTCCTTGCTTTGGATTTAATTTGCTCATTTTCTAGTTTTCTAAAAAAAACTTGGATTGGTTTTAGAGCTTCGTTTTAATATAGTCATTCAAGGCTATAAATTTCCCTCTAAACACTACTTTCACTATATCCCACAAATTTTGGTAAGTTATGATTTCATTCTCATCTAGTTTAAAATATTTTAAAATTTCTTTTAATATTTATCTTTTGACCCATGTGTTACTTAGAACTGCATTGTTTAAACTTCACATATTTTGAAATTTTCTAGTTATCTTTCTGTTACTGATTTCTAATTTTATTCCATTAGTGTTTAAGAGCAGAAATTATATGTCAGTTATTTTTAATTTGTTAAGGTGTGTTTTGTGGCCTAAGATGTGGTCTCTCCTGGTGGATGTTCCATATGATCTTAAGAAGAATGTGAATTCTGCTATTTTGGGAGGATTTAGTCTAGAGGGTGTCAGTTATATCCAATTGATTGATATTGTTATGTTCAACTGTGTCCTTACTGATTTTCTACCTGCTGGATCTGTCCATTTCTGAGAGACATGTGTTGAAGTTCCCAGCTATAATAGCAGATTCTTCTAGTTCTCTTTGCAGTTCTATCAGTTTTTGCCTCACATAGTTTCATGCTCCTACTGTTATGCCCATAAAAATTAAGGATTATCATGTCTCTTGGAGAATTGAACCCTTTATCATTATGTAAATACATTTCTTAATCCCTGATAACTTCCTTGAAGTCTGCTCTATATGAAATTAATATAGTTGTTCCTGCTTTCTTTTTCTTTTTTTTTATGATTTTACTTATTTATTCATGAGAGACACAGAGAGAGAGGCAGAGACATAGGCAGGAGAAGCTGGCTCCCCCTCGGGGAGCCTGATGCAAGACTCAATCCCGGGACCTTGGGATTACCACCTGAGCCAAAGACAGACACTCAACCACTGAGCCACCCAGGTGCCCCTTCTGCTTTCTTTTGGTTAGTGTTAGCATGGCATATTTTTCTTTATCCATTTATTTTTTAAAATTTATTCATGAAAGACACACAGAGAGAGAGAGAGGCAGAGACACAGGCAGAGGGAGAAGCAGGCTCCATGCAGGAGCCCGATGTGGGACTCGATCCCTGGTCTCCAGGATCACGCCCTCGGCCAAAGGCAGACGCTAAACCGCTGAGCCACCCAGGGATCCCTTATCCATTTATTTTTAATCAATATGTGTCTCTATATTTAAAGTGAGTTTCTTGCAGACAACATAAGTAGAGATCTTGTTTTTTAAATCTTTCTGACAATTTTTGTCTTTTAATTGTCTTGTAATTAGACCACTGATATTCAAAGTGATTACTGATACATTTGGATTAATATCTGTATTTGTTACTGTTTTCTAATTGTTGCCCATGTTCTTTCTTCCTATTTTGGTCTCCCCCTCTTTTTGTGGTTTTAATTGAGCTTTCTCTATAATTCCACTTTCCCTCCTTTCTTAGCATATTTCAGTGATACTTCTTTTTTCACTTTCTTAATGGTTGCCTTAGAGTTTTCAATGCATGTTTACTACTAATCTACCTTCAAATAACACTATAGTCAGCACTTTATAATAACAAAATAACCCTAATTTCACTCTCCAGTCCCTTGTATCATTGCTATTGTTGATTTGATCACATATAAGCATACACAGCATATATAAACATGTATATTTATTACATGTATGCATAAGCATACATTGTTGCTATTACCCCCTTATTTGATTTATTGCAGAATCTGGGGAATGTTGTTTATACATGGGCTACAGAGAAAGATTTCTCATGCAAGAGAGAAAACTGAGCCCCTGAAAGGCAGTTAACAAGGTGGTTAAAGATTCAGGCTTCAGAGTTACACAGCCCTGGTTTAAAACCAGTTTAGCCATCAACTGTGACCCGAGGGGAGAATGGTACCACCTCTAAGCCTTGGAATCCTATGAGTAACTAGAGTGTCAGTGGCAGGTAAATGAGATAATATAGCACTTCTGACCATCTGGTGTATCATCATAAAAATGTTTCTTTTTCTCTCTGCTCCCACTGGCATGTAAAACCCAAGAGTTTAGAGTTGTTGACTGTTTTACTCTTGCTACATTTCCAGTATCTAGAACAATGCCTGGTCATCACTCACAAATGTGCATTGAATGATTCATATAAAGTGCTGAGCAGTGTCTGGAATTTAATGACAGTGGTTGTTGAAAATAATAACAACAATAAAAAGCCAAAGTCCAGTACTCTGGGAGCCCCACGGTAGCACTCATAGTTGTTGTTCTGATAATTATATTGCCAGGTAATTTTAACAATTAGTAAATATCCTTACTAATCATCTTATGAAAATATCTTATTTTTTCAGCGGAGAAAAAAATTTTCATATTTTTTACTACATCTATGCTGGATTAGCTGAAAAGAAGAAACTAGCCCATTACAGATTGCCTGAAAATAAGCCTCCCAGGTAACCTGGCAGATGGTACTTTTATAAGTAATATTTTCACTTTCCATTGAACTTTAGATTTTGACCCATCTTTTCCTATTTTTTTCAGATACCTACAAAATGACCACCTCAGAACAGTACAGGACATGATGAATAATAGTTTTTATAAATCCCAATATGAATTAATTGAGCAATGTTTCAAAGTCATAGGTTTTACAATGGAGGTAAGTATGAAAGACATTTGAACCTCTTTAGGAAGTATCTTTTTGTCATTACTAATGGTAAGAATTGGCATTTATTGAGTGATTAATCTATGCCCGGTGTCATGCCAAGTGTTTTATGTGAATTATCCTTTTAATTACTGAAACAACCTTATGAAGTAACAAGAACATTTATTATTTACTAGAATGTTACAATATTTATACAAAAAGAAACAGTGGTCTTGACATATAATTGAATTTGGTTTTGTTCTTATCCTTTCACTTATATTTGCATCTCCCACATATATTTAACATTTTACATAAATGCATAAATGGGAGCATATGACATTGTTTCTTAGTGCAGTCTTTTTTTAGTGCAGTTTTTTAATACAGCTTTATTAAGATGTCATTTACATACCATACAAGTCAGCCATGTTAAGTGTACATTTTAATGACTTTTAGTTTATTCCCAGAGTTGTGCATCCATCACCATAATCATTTTTAGAATATCTTCATGCTCTAAGGTGTCACCCTCAAAAGAAACATGCTAGCAATTAGTAGGAGTTCCTCTTCATTCCTACCCAATCTCTGCTTTCTATCACCATAGGTCTTTTAATTCTGGACAGTTCCATGAACAGAGTGATGCAATGTGTCATCCTTTGTGGCTGGCTTCTCTCCTTCCACATACTAATGTTTTGATATTGTAGCATCTATCAGTACTTTAGTACTTTTCATTGTTGAATAGTATTTCATTTTGTGGATATACCTCATGTTATTTATCCATTCATCAGTTGGTAGACATTTGGGTTGTTTCCATTTGGCGGCTATTATGAATAATGCTGCTATGAATATTCATGTATAATTTTTTTGCGTGGACATAAGTGTTCATTTCTCCTTGATATATAACTAGGAGCAGAACTACTGGATCATTGGGTAACACTGTTTAACCTTTTGAGGAACTCCTAGACTGTTTGCCAAAGTACCTGCACTGTTTTACACTCATTTAACCAGCAGTGTATGTAGGTTCCAATTTCTCCATATCTTCCCCAACCCTTAATCCCTTAATGTCATCTGTCTTTTTTATGAGAGCCATCCTAGTGTGTAAATGTATCTCACTGTGGTTTTGATTTGTGTTTCCCTAATGGCTTATGACCTTAAACTTCTTTATATATACTTAATGGTCATCTATATATCTTTTTTGAAGAAATATCTATTTACATCCTTTACCTTTTTTAAAAAATGGGGGTTGTGTTTCATTATTGAGTTGAAAGAATTATTTATGTTGTAAATACAAATCCCTTACCAGATACATTATTTGCGAAAATCTTCTCCCATTTATTCTTTTTCCTTTCTTGAGTGTCCTTTGAATTGTACACATTTTTAATTTTTATGATGTCTGATTTACCTCTTTTTTATTTTGTTGCTTGTGATTTTGGTGTCAGATAAGAAACTCTTGTCTAATCCAAAGTCACAGAGATTTATGCCTTAGTTTTCTTCAAAGAGTTGTATAGTTTTCACTCTTACATATAGATCGCTGTTCCTCTTTGAGTTAATTTTTACCTCTGAGGTAGCTTCTTTTGCTCATAGAAAACACAACCACAACCACTTGTTACAGACTCTTCCATCCCCATTGATTGGTTTTGGCCTCCTTGTTGAAAATTGGTTGACCATAAATGTATAAATGTAGAGATTTATTTCTGAACTCTCAATTCTATTATAATGACTTCTCTGTGTTTATGCTAGTACCATGTTGTCTTGATTACTGTGGCTTTGTAATATGTTTTGAAATTGGTCAGTATGATTCCTCCAACTTTGTTCTTCTTTTGCAAAATTGTTTTGGGTCTCTGGAATTTCTTTTTTTTTTTTTTTTTTTTTAATTTTTATTTATTTATGATAGTCACAGAGAGAGACAGAGAGAGAGAGAGAGGCAGAGACACAGGCCGAGGGAGAAGCAGGCTCCATGCACCGGGAGCCCGATGTGGGATTCGATCCCGGGTCTCCAGGATCGCGCCCTGGGCCAAAGGCAGGCGCCAAACCGCTGCGCCACCCAGGGATCCCGGGTCTCTGGAATTTCTATGCGAATTTGAGGATAAGCTTCTCACTTTCCAGTGCAGGCTTTTGAAACTTTCCCATTTCACTCCTTCCATCGATATCTGCTCTCTTTCTCTTTCCCCAGCAAGTGGATGTTAACAACTCAGTATATATACTCCATTATTTCCTATTTGTCTCCCTGCTCATAAAACGCTCTCTGTAGACACAGCATACACATGTGTACACATACACGTACATGTACACAACTCTGAGAGGGATGGTCATTGTTTTATTAATATGGCATTATATTAATATGCCATATTTATTAATATGGCATTATATGCTTTATAATATGGCATTATTTATTAATATGGCATTATATTACACACACTTTTCTATGCCTGGTTTCTCTCACTCGGCGATACCCTGCAGAAATCCCTTCAAGTCATCTAGTCATCTAGCACTAAATCATTTCTCTTAAAGGCAACATAGTATCCCATGGTATGTACCACCATAATTTATTCTGCTATTCAGATTGAGGAGGCATACAATTCTTAATGTTTCCAGATCTTTGTCATTCTGAGCAAAGCCAAAATATGCCTTTATTTCCTGGTGCTTTTATTTCTATGGAAATATCCCTAGTGGTGAGATTGCTGGGTCAAAGGGTGTGTGTATTTTAAATTTGAATATGAATTGCAACACTGCCTTCTAACAACTATGAAACACTTCATATTTCCACCCAGCAATGTGTAAGTACCCACCCCATCACCCTCTCTGCCATGTGTTGTAGTTTTTAAAATATTTGTTAATCTATGGGTATAAGTACCTCATTTTGAGTTTTCATATCCCTGATTAATAGTGAATCTGAATATCTTTCCATTTGTTTGCTGGCTACTTAAGTTTGTTTTTTTTTATGAATAGCATATTTATGTATGTTGCCCTTTTTATTGAGCCATTTCTGTTTTATGTCAATCTGTAAGTTCTCATTGAACATTATAGACATATTTTTTATCATTTGTATTATAAATAGATTTTTAGTTGTATGGCTTGTCCATGACATACTTACTTTTTTTTTAAAGATATGTATTTATTTATTTATATGGGGGAGTGTGTGCACCCAAGCGGGGAGGGGGGCAAAGGGAGAGGGAGAAAGAGAATCGCAAGCAGACTCTGCACTGCTCAACACAGGGCTCGATCTCACAACCCTGATCAGGATCATGTCCTGAGCTGAAACCAAGAGTCAGACCTTAACTGACTGAGCCACCTGGGCACCCCTGTGACATACTTACTTTTTATCATATCTTTTATCATATAAAAATGGGGTTTTAATTTTCGTATATTCAGACAAGTTTAATAATATCTGGGTTCTAGTCTTGGTTTGAAAATTCTCCCCTTTGTCTGAATTATACATGTAGTCTCCTAGATTTTTTTAAAAGTTTTAAAAACTATATTTAATGTATTAATTTATTTAATCCATTTCTAATTTATTTTTTACATAATGCCAAATGGGGCATCATTTTAATTTTCTTCCCTATGGAGAGCCAGTCATGCCTCACTTCAAGACTATACCCTTTGCCTACTGGATTGACTTCTTATATATTAAAGTCTTATATAGCATGGAATCTCTTTCTGAGTCTCTGTTTTATCCACCAGTCTATGTTTCTGTCTCGCTATCAATATTCTGTTGACTTGATTATGGTGGTTCGATACTATATTTTTAGAAAGGCATACCTACCAAGAAAGGCATGTTTCAGTTTCTTCTTTTCAATACCTGCCTTAGCTATTGTCTGGCATTTGTTTTTCCATATAAACTTTAAGATCAACCTATTTGATTCTCAAACCCCCAGCTGAAATTCTAAGGAGAATTATATTAAATTTATATATTAACTTTTGGGGCATTGTCATTTTTATGATGTTATTTATGTCTTCTCATTCCAGATCATGACATGCTTTTCCATTTGTTTAGATGTTGCTTTGGTTTCTAACAATTTATAGTCTTATTTATCTGGAACTTAAGCTTTATTTTTAGTTTTTTTTCTAACCAGGTCATGGTTTTTGGTGCCATTCTAAATATTTTTTTCTGCTAGTAGACTTTTGTAAATATATAATCTTGTCATCAGCAAAAAGAATAGTTTTATACTTCTTTCCTGTTATATATTTTATTCTTTTGTGTACTTAGAGCATCTAGGACTTAGAGTGTAAGTCAGTATTATTTACTAATGATTATAACTTGCCTCCTTCTCGCCTTTCTGATTTTAAATAAAATGGTTTTAGTGTTTTGCTCTTATTTCTGATAAAGAGCATTTATCACAATAATTTCCTTTTATTATTGCTTTGCATAGGGCAGTTATTAGGAATCCTGCAGAATTTTATCAAATGTCTTTTTATCATCAATTGACATAATCATATTTTTCTCTAGCAGCTTGTTGATATCACTTATTATGTTGATAGACTTCTGTAATATGTAAATGTCCTTACATTTCTGGAATAAATCTAATGTAATCAAATAGTACTTCTCTTTTGGCAGATTTCTGGATTCCATGTCTTGGTGTTTTATTTAGAATTTTTGCATCTATATATATAACAATGGAATTTATCTATTGTTTTCGTTTTCTTTTATATCTTTATCAGATTTGTATATTAAAGGCTTATCAGTGAACTTTTTAATCTTTTTTCTTTGCCTAGAAATGTTAAATCAGAGGGGTGCTTGGGTGGCTCAGTCAGTGACTCTTGGTTTCATCTCAGGTCATGATCTCAGAGTCCTGGGATCCAGTCTTGCATCCAGCTCCACCACTCAGTACCACTGAGTCTGAGATTTTCTACCTCTTCCTCTCCTCTGTTCCTCCCCTACTCATGCACGCACACTTGTGCACATGGTCTCTCTCAAAAATAAATCTTTTTTAAAAAGTTTAAATCAGAGTTAAAATTAGTTCTCAGTCTCTCTGTAGACATAAGACACCTGGAAACATACTTGGGTCCTATCCAGACCTGGATATAGGAATATCCAAGGAAGAGACATATTCATCTGGGAACTTTTATAAGCACCCCGACTTATTCCTATCATCTGAGAAGATTGGGCAACAGTGGTCTTTAAAAATTTGAGTTAAGAGAGGGACGGGGCAAGATGGCAGAAGAGTAGGGTCCCCAGGTCACCTGTCCCCACCAAATTATCTAGATAACCTTCAAAAAATCCTGAAAATCTACAAATTCGGCCTGAGATTTAAAGAGAGAACAGCTAGAATGCTACAGTGAGAAGAGTTCACGCTTCTATCAAGGTAGGAAGACGGGAAAAAAAGAAATAAAGAAACAAAAGGCATCCAAGGGGGAGTTAGAGCAGGATCCCAAGAGGGGCGGGGATGCCGTCAGGCTCCCAGGAACACTAACAGAGCACCTGCGCCCTGGGGAGAGTGCACCACACCCCGCAGCTGAGCTCCCTAAAGGACTGCAGCACGCACGGCTGGACCCGGGAGCAGCTCGGAGGGGCTCGGCCGGTGGCTCTGCGGGGAGGGGCCTGCACGGCCAGGAGCGCGAATCCAACAGCGCAGGCCAGGAGCACAGCCCAGGATCCGGCCTCCCCCCGGGACAGGCAGAGGCCCAGAGGGCCCAGGACCGCAAGGACACTCCTGCCCCGAGCTGAGCAGATCAGTGGCCCCACCCCCGTAGCATCCAGGCCCCTGCAGGCTGAGAGCTCTGTAGTTACTGCGGGAGCTGACTCTAGGGCTCCAGAGCTGGCCGCAGCCACTGGGGCTGTTCCTCCTGCGGCCTCACGGGGTAAACAACCCCCACTGAGCCCTGCACCAGGCAGGGGCTGAGCAGCTCCCCCAAGTGCTAACACCTAAAAATCAGCACAGCAGGCCCCTCCCCCAGAAGACCAGCTAGACGCACAGGGGAAAAACAATATTGACCAAGCAGCACTGGAAAGTTCCAGGAGAAGTCGAGGGATTTACAGTATATAGAATCAGAGGATACTCCCCCTTGGTTTTTTGTTTTTTGTTTTTTGATTTCTGTTTGCTTCCCCCCCCCCTTTTTTTCTTTTCTTTTCTTCTCTTTTTTTTTCTTTTTTTTCTTTTTCTTTTCTTCTTTCTCTTCTCTCTTTTTCTCCTTTTCCCAATACAACTTGTTTTTGGCCACTCTACACTGAGCAAAATGACTAGAAGGAAAACCTCACCTCAAAAGAAAGAATCAGGAACAGTCCTCTCTCCCACAGAGTTACAAAATTTGGATTACAATTCAATGTCAGAAAGCCAATTCAGAACACTATTATAAAGCTACTGATGGCTCTAGAAAAAAGCATAAAGGACTCAAGAGACTTCATGATGGCAGAATTTAGAGCTAATCAGGCAGAAAATAAAAATCAATTAAATGAAAAAAAATCAATTAAATGAGATGCAATCAAAACTAGACATCCTAATGACATAGAAGAGTGAGTGACATAGAAGAATGACATAGAAGACAAATGGATGGCAAAGAGGGAAACTGAGGAAAAAAGAGACAAACAAAAGATCATGAGGATAGATTAAGGGAAATAAGTGACAGCCTGAGGAAGAAAAATCTACGTTTAATTGGGGTTCCCGAGGGTGCCAAAAGTGACAGAGGTCCAGAATATAGAGGTTCAAATACATATTTGAACAAATCATAGCTGAAAACTTTCCTAATCTGGGAGAGGAAACAGGCATTCAGATCCATGAAATAGAGAGATCTCCCCCCTAAAATCAGTAAAAACTGTTCAACACCTTGATATTTAATAGTGAAGCTTGCAAATTCCAAAGATAAAGAGAAGATCCTTAAAGCAGCAAGAGACAAGAGATCCCTAACATATATGGGGAGAAATATCAGATTAACAGCAGACCTCTCCCCAGAGACCTGGCAGGCCAGAAAGGGCTGGCAGGATATATTCAGGGTCCTAAATGAGAAAAACATGCAGCCAAGAATACTTTATCCAGCAAGGCTCTCATTCAGAATAGAAGGAGAGATAAAGACCTTCCAAGACAGGCAGGAACTGAAAGAATATGTGACCTCCAAACCAGCTCTGCAAGAAATTTTAAGGGGGACTCTTAAAATTCCCCTTTAAGAAGAAGTCCAATGAAACAATCCACAAAAAGAGGGACTGAATAGGTATCATGATGACACTAAACTCATATCTTTCAATAGTAACTCTGAACGTGAATGGGCTTAATGACCCCATCAAAAGCCGCAGGGTGTCAGACTGGATAAAAAAGCAGGACCCATCTATTTGCTGTCTACAAGAGACTCATTTTAGACAGAAGGACACCTACAGCCTGAAAATAAAAGGTTGGAGAACGATTTACCATTCGAATGGTCCTCAAAAGAAAGCAGGGGTAGCCATCCTTATATCAGATAAACTAAAATTTACCCCGAAGACTGCAGTGAGAGATGAAGAGGGACACTATCTCATACTTAAAGGATCTATCCAACAAGAGGACTTAACAATCCTCAATATATATGCCCCGAATGTGGTAGCTGCCAAATATATCAATCAATAACCAAAATTAAGACATACTTAGATAATAATACACTTGCTGACTTCAATCTAGCGCTTTCTACACTCGATAGGTCTTCTAAGCACAACATCTCCAAAGAAACAAGAACTTTAAATGATACACTGGACCAGATGGATTTCACAGATATCTACAGAACTGTACATCCAAACGCAACTGAATACACATTCTTCTCAAGTGCACATGGAACTTTCTCCAGAATAGACCACATACTGGGTCACAAATTGGGTCTGAACCGATACCAAAAGATTGGGATCGTCCCCTGCGTATTCTCAGATCATAATGCCTTGAAACTAGAACTAAATCACAAGAAGTTTGGAAGGACTTCAAACACGTGGAGATTAAGGACCATCCTGCTAAAAGATGAAAGGGCCAACCAGGAAATTAAGGAAGAATTCAAAAGATTCATGGAAACTAATGAGAATGAAGATACAACCATTCAAAACCTTTGGGATACAGCAAAAGCAGTCCTGAAGAGGAAATACATCGCAATACAAGCATCCATCCAAAAACTGGAAAGAATTCAAATACAAAAGCTAACCTTACACCTAAAGGAGCTAGAGAAAAAACAGCAAATAGATCCTACACCCAGCAGAAGAAGAGAGTTAATAAAGATTCGAGCAGAACTCAACGAAATCGAGACCAGAAGAACTGTGGAACAGATCAACAGAACCAGGAGTTGGTTCTTTGAAAGAATTAATAAGATAGATAAACCATTAGCCAGCCTTATTAAAAAAAAGAGAAGACTCAAATTAATAAAACCATGAATGATAAAGGAGAGATAACTACCAACACTAAGGAAATACAAACGATTTTAAAAACATATTATGAACAGCTATATGCCAATAAATTAGGCAATCTAGAAGAAATGGACATATTTCTGGAAAACCACAAACTACCAAAACCGAAACTGGATAAATAGAAAATCTGAACATGCCAGTAACCAGGGAGGAAATTGAAGCAGTCATCAAAAACCTCCCAAGACACAAAAGTCCAGGGCCAGATGGCTTCCCTGGAGAATTCTACCAAACGTTATAAGGAGAATTATAGACCAATATCCCTGATGAACATGGATGCAAAAATTCTCAACAAGATACTAGTCAATAGGATACAATAGTACATTAAGAAGATTATTCACCATTACCACGTAGGATTTATCCCTGGGATGCAAGGCTGGTTCAATACTCATAAAACAATCAAGAAGATTATTCACCATGACCAAGTAGAATTTTTTCCCGGGATGCAAGGCTGGTTTAACACTCGTAAAACAATAATGTGATTCATTATATCAACAAGAGAAAAAACAAGAACTATATGATCCTCTCAACAGATGCAGAGAAAGCATTTTACAAAATACAGCATCCATTCCTGATCAAAACTCTTCAGAGTGTAGGGATAGAGGGAACATTCCTCAACATCTTAAAAGCCATCTACGAAAAGCCCACAGCAAATATCATTCTCAATGGGGAAGCACTGGGAGCCTTTCCCCTAAGATCAGGAACAAGACAGGGATGTCCACTCTCACCACTGCTATTCAACATAGTACTGGAAGTCCTAGCCTCAGCAATCAGGCAACAAAAAGACATTAAAGGCATTCGAATTGGCAAAGAAGTCAAACTCTCCCTCTTCGCTGATGACATGATACTCTACATAGAAAACCCCAAAGCCTGCACCCCAAGATTGCTAGAACTCATACAGCAATTCAGCAGTGTGACAGGATACAAAATCAATGCCCAGAAGTCAGTGGCATTTCTATACAATAACAATGAGACTGAAGAAAGAGAAATTAAGGAGTCAATCCCATTTACAATTGCACCCAAAAGCATAAGATACCTAGGAATAAACCTAACCAAAGAGGTAAAGGATCAAAACCCTAAAAACTATAGAACACTTCTGAAAGAAATTGAGGAAGACACAAAGAGATGGGAAAATATTCCATGCTCATGGATTGGCAAAATTAATATTGTGAAAGTGTCAATGTTACCCAGGGCAATTTACACGTTTAATGCAATCCCTATCAAAATACCATGGACTTTCTTCAGAGAATTAGAACAAATTATTTTAAGATTTGTGTGGAATCAGAAAAGACCCCGAATAGCCAGGGGAATTTCAAAAAAGAAAACCATATCTGGGGGCATCACAATGCCAGATTTCAGGTTGTACTACAAAGCTGTGGTCATCAAGACAGTGTGGTACTGGCACAAAAACAGACACATAGATCAATGGGACAGAATAGAGAACCCAGAAGTGGACCCTCAACTTTATGGTCAACTAATATTCGACAAAGGAGGAAAGACTATCCACTGGAAGTAAGACAGTCTCTTCAATAAATGGTGCTGGGAAAATTGGACATCCACATCCAGAAGAATGAAACTAGACCACTCTCTTGCACCATACACAAAGATAAACTCAAAATGGATGAAAGATCTAAATGTGAGACAAGATTCCATCAAAATCCTAGAGGAGAACACAGGCAACGCCCTTTTTGAACTCAGCCACAGTAACTTCTTGCAAGATACATCCACGAAGGCAAAAGAAAGAAAAGCAAAAATGAAGTATTGGGACTTCATCAAGATAAGAAGCTTTTGCACAGCAAAGGATACAGTCAACAAAACTAAAAGACAACCTACAGAATGGGAGAAGATATTTGCAAATGACGTATCAGATAAAGGGCTAGTTTCCGAGATTTATAAAGAACTTATTAAACTCAACACCAAAGAACAAACAATCCAATCATGAAATGGGCAAAAGACATGAAGAGAAATCTCACAGAGGAAGACATAGACATGGCCAACATGCACATGAGAAAATGTTCTGCATCACTTGCCATCAGGGAAATACAAATCAAAACCACAATGAGATACCACCTCACACCAGTGAGAATGGGGAAAATTAACAAGGCAGGAAACCACAAAAGTTGGAGAGGATGCGGAGAAAAGGGAACCCTCTTACACTGTTGGTGGGAATGTGAACTGGTGCAGCCACTCTGGAAAACTGTGTGGAGGTTCCTCAAAGGGTTAAAAATAGATCTGCCCTTTGACCCAGCAATTGCACTGCTGGGGATTTACCCCAAAGATACAGATGCAGTGAAACGCCGGGACACCTGCACCCCAACGTTTATAGCAGCAATGTCTAGAATAGCCAAACTGTGGAAGGAGCCTCGGTGTCCATCGAAAGATGAATGGATAAAGAAGGTAAAGAATGGTCTGTGTATACAATGGAATATTCCTCAGCCATTAGAAATGACAACCACCATTTGCTTCGACGTGGATGGAACTGGAGGGTATTTGCTGAGTGAAATAAGTCAATCAGAGAAGGACAAACATTATATGGTATCATTCATTTGGGGAATATAAAAAATAATGAAAGGGAATAAAGGGGAAAGGAGAAAAAATAAATGGGAAATATCAGAAAGGGAGACAGAACATGAGACTCCTAACTCTGGGAAACGAACTAGGGGTGGTGGAAGGGGAGGTTGGCGGGGGCTGGGGGTGACTGGGTGGCGGGCACTGAGCTGGGCACTTTACGGGATGAGCACTGGGTGTTATTCTGTATGTTAGCAAATTGAACTCCAATAAAAAATAAATTTATTAAAAAAAAAACTTTGAGTTAAGATTAAATAAAACTGAGCTGTGTGTGCCTCTGATCCTGGGCCTCTTTAAAATCACCTGATTCTTCTAGGATAATTACCTACTTAAATCTTTTGGTGGGGTAGCTGTCTGTATTTTCCTAAGAAATCATCATCATATCTGATACCAAAGATATGACCGATGCTTTTTTCTTATGCTTTTAATCTATTCTGGTTGTGTTCTCTTTCACATAAATACATATATATTTGGCCTTACTGTCTTAATCTCTAATTGGGCTTACAAGAATTTTTCAGTCTTAAAAACAAAAATAAAACAGCAGCTATTGGATATAGTTACCTATCCTGTTACTTTTTTCACTGTCTGTATTATTGATTTCCATGTTAGTTTTATATTTTATTAATTTAGTCACTTAGAGTCTTTTGTTGGACTTTTTCTTAAGGAGAATACTTGGTTCTTCATACTTTTTAAAAAGATTTTTATTTATTTATTCATGAGAGATTCAGAGAGAGAGATAAGTAGAGACACAGGCAGAGGGAGAAGCAGGCTCCATGCAGGGAGCCCGATGTGGGACTCGATCCCGGGACTCCAGGATCATGCCCTGGGCCAAAAGCAGGCGGTAAACTGCTGAGCACCCAGGAATCCCCTCTTCATACCTATTTAATAATGAAGACATTTAGGGCTTAAGTCATAAAGATTTCTTTCATGCAGTGGATTGTATATTTTTAGTTTTTGTAACAAAGGGACTCCTAAAGGCTTTTCAAGAAGCTTTAGGTCTCTGCTTTTTTTTTTTTTTTTTTTTTTTTTTTAGGTCTTTGCTCTTAAGAGTTTACTATTTAGTGTGTTAAATTGATACTGGGGTAGAAGATATCACTTCACTCTGAATGTGAATCAGGGTTTTAGATGAACTCTTTCAGGAAGGTAATGTGCAGTTTGTTGAGTTTTAATTTCATTTTTATAAATGACACTCCTAATACGTTAAAAATTAATGTGTCTGTTTAAGAAGTTTACTGATATTCCTTGGGTTATCAGATCCCTACTAAGAGCTTGAGCTAAAAAAAAATACCCGTAACTTTGGAAAATAATCTTCAGAAATTTGTAAAATAATCTTAAGAAATTTGGAAAATTTTATCAGCAGGATATAAAATGTAGAGGTGCTGATAGAAGTGACATACAAAAGTCATTCAAACTATGTGCAGTGAAATTACTGAACTCATCATTTTAAGGCAGAGCTATCCCCTTCTAGAGGGAAGGCAGTCAACAATAATTTAGTCAATTGGTCCATTTGCTTTCCAGAAAATAGTATTTCTAAAGATGTGCATGTTCTTGACATAAAGTTTGCTGCCAAGTGCATTTTCTCCAAATATGGAGCTATAAGATGTTACCACTAAGTAATATACTCTTGCTTTCTCTTTAAAAGCTTTTGGCTGCACATTGGGTATCTTGCTGCAAGCCATTGGGGAGGATATTCTCAAGACCTGGAATCTAAGGAGTGAAGTTGGATCTCTGCCAATTGAGTGAGGCTGGAAAAGAAGTAGAGATAAATAGCTTTTCTTTTGACTTAAAATTAGGGCCCTACCTTTAGGCCCTCATGGTAGGTTTGGATAAAAACCAAGATAATCTTTGTCCATCAGGAAACACTTAAACTTTTAGAGTTCATTTTTTTCTAATGTGACAGACCTTCTCTCTGTCAGTGCATTCGATAGCTTTTAGGCTATAAATGGGACACAGAATCCATTGTTTGATAAGATTTCTGAAGGTTTTGGAGGAAGCTTTTACTCTGCTCTTAGCTATGTTACTGTGAAGAGCTTTCTCCTGGGAGACAAGATGCCTGTTTCTTATAGTGGCCAGTGTATGAATCTCATTTCCCTGTCCCGCCCTCACAAAAGAGAAGACAACCACAACAAAAGTTGCATGATGACTGGATGGGTATATGAGGATGGGAAAATTGGCTTGACCAATAGCAACCTTTGATGGAGAGCAGGAAGAGAGACAATGAGGATGGCATAGGAGTTTGACCATGGAGGGATTCTTAAGTGTATAGAGTTTACCGTGTTCATCTCACATAAAAAGTAGACTGGTGTACACCCTTGTATGTGCTCTGAGGTCTGGATGTGGCATCGTGCCGTGCTGAAAATTGTTAACCTAACCTGACTAACTTCTGGGAACAATGAATAAACTGTCATATTCAGAGTCACAGATAACCCTAACACATTCCTAATAAAATAGTTTATTGTTGTAGGTAAATGTGTTTGTCGTCAGTTCAGCTCTGAGCGAGGAGGTCCCTGACTCGGGAGGCATTAGTTTCAGCCGTGTTCCAGGTCTCCTTCTTATGCTCTACTTCAGATGTCCCAAGCATCACAGGTGGTCACTTGGGTCTTTTGCTCTCTGGCTTATAGGACCAAGATCTTGTCCTCCCCTAAGTGTTTCAGCGCTGTATAATCCTAGATTGGCTGCATCATGAGTAAAAAAATAAGTTTGCAGCTCTACTGGCTGACATGGTACCAATTAGTTTAACCCTAACTCTACCCTGACCCTAGTCCCTCCCTGGGCCCACCTTCCTCACTGGCAAAACTGACATTCAAATCTGGTTCTTCCCCTTTCACTCCTCCTCCCTAACCCAGCCCTTACCCACTGCTTATACCTATGGAGACAAATAAACTTAAGCCCTGGAGGTATCCTGACTCTTAAAGCAGAAGCCAATTTATTTGTGGGTGCAGTGAGTAATGAAAAAAGGAGCCCTCTACCTTTTTCTCCAGTCCTTGGTTATAAGATGAATGTTGCTAGTGATAGATGCTTCTTTGGACTGTGGTCTGGCCCTGTTGGTTGACCAGTTAGGGGGACACATCAGAGGTTAACTGCCTCTCAGGGCATTCTCCAAACTGGATGTGGTGTCTTACACCAGGCAGGCAGTTCCTGCTTCTGACCAGGGCTGGATCTCTTTGTATTCTTTTCCCCACTTTTGTCACCATAAGAAGAGCTGATCTTTTTAGCAATTCCCTCCCCCATAGGTTGCTATCTTAGAAGCAGAGAATTATTTTTAATTGGTTTGTTTACTTCTAAGCCCCACTCATTAGAGGCAGAGTTTTACATATATTTGGCTCAGCTCCTTTCTCTTGCTTGGGAGACCGATATTTAGTAACATTAAAATGAAACCAGTACAGTTAACATCCACTGACAATTATAATTCACTTCTCTAAAACATAATATTCCAAACTTAAACATACTCAGTGTTTGCTGAACATGCAAACATCTAAACACACAGCTTAGAATAAAGGAAACAAAAAATCTGTTTCTGGAGTGAAGCACAAGCACAATCACTGCTAAATATCTTATGAAGACTCTTAATCAAGTACCGGGCGGCTCTCCTAAGATGTGGTGTCTCCCATCCAAGAGCAGAGACTCTGAGACCTAGCAGGGCAGACCATTCAGGTTTGGAGATAGTAGAATTAAACTGAGTAGATATTTACTTCCTTTTTATCCAAATCCTGATTTTTTTTTTTAATCCCACTGGCTTTGTTGGTATGTCCTATGTCAATGGCTGCTTCAGTTCCATTTTGGCATTAGGCAGCTTTTGATATCAAGTTGAGTAGTATGATTCTCACATTCCCCAAGCACAGCTTGAAGCCTTCACACTTCACTGCAGCATACTTACAGTGATTCTTCAGGATGAGCATCTCTTTCTCCCTCTTTCTTTCTCTCTCTCCTTATCATTCTCTGATGTTGCTAGCACCTGGTGTATGTGTTCCTTTAAAGATCCATAGGGGCTGCAGTTCACTTGTGTACTGGTTGAGTCAGCATAATCCAAAGGATTGGCAGGCAAAGCAAAATCACATATTCTCTAAAATATCACCCTTACTGGAAAACTCTAAAAGTTTTTAAAACATATGACTTTCCTAAGCCATTTTCCTGCCAGTTTTTTTTTTTTTTTAATTTTTATTTATGATAGTCACACACACAGAGAGAGAGAGAGAGGCAGAGACATAGGCAGAGGGAGAAGCAGGCTCCATGCACCGGGAGCCCGACGTGGGATTCGATCCCGGGTCTCCAGGATCGCGCCCTGGGCCAAAGGCAGGCGCCAAACCGCTGCGCCACCCAGGGGTCCCTTTCCTGCCAGTTTTAAAATAAATGAATACTAGTTTTATGATTCAACTTATTTTAGAGATACTATTTACTATGTCATGACAGGAATTTTTATTTGTTTTTCTTTGCACAGTCATATGTCTTAAGTATAAGATGAAAATACCTTTGTCTAATTTTGCTTCCATTTCTTATGTCTAAAATAACAATCTAATACGTTTGCTTTGGACTATGAGTTATCACTTTTATTATGAAAAATAGTATGTATGAAAGAAATGTTTTAATATTTAAGTGAATTTCTGTGAAATGCTTCATCTTAAAAACTTGGTTTTGGCTGTGATGAGAGAGGCATATCAGTCCTTTTTAGTCATCTGATAAGGATTTAAAAAAATAAGTGGATACCTACTTGTCTTCATTCAAAATGCATAAAATAAGTTATAATTCTAGAATGTCATAACTTAGTCAACATCGATGACCTGAATTAAATAAATGACAGGACCCAGGAACGTTGTCAATTAAAATAACAATAATTCTGTAGTAGGGATTCAGGACCTGTGAGTTAAAGTCCTTGGCATGGCTTGTCTCTATCTCTGTATCCTTAGACCAATAACTGAATCTCTCTGATACAGTTTCATTATCAGTACAGTAAGTGTCATTATCTGTGATTTGATAACTACAATTGAGAGCTCTTTAATTTTATTCTACTCTTTGCAGATTGGTCATGTCATTTTATGGCTTTAATTCAAAAAATTTAATTTTATGTGCAAAATTCAACCTACATACAGAGAACATATTAAGATCCCTTATATATGAACAACTGCAAATGCTAATGGCAGAGTTTCTCCTTTCCTCCCATCAGTTCCTGTCTGGCTGGTAATGTGGGCTCTGATAGTGTCCTGGCCTGTAGGGACCCGCTCTGGTCTGATCCTCCCTATCCTGCCTTCTCTGCCCTTTCTCAATGGCAACATCAGCATTTTGGCTCTCCCAGGACTAGACTGAGTAGTGCCACCCCCCTCAGCCTGGGCCACTGTCACTTTGTCACTCTCTGTGGTGATTGGCACCTACTTAGAGGTCCAGGAATTTTCCTTTTTCTCACCACTCTCTTGAATGGGGTAAGGAAAAGTTTACTGTCACTTAATCAACCCAAAAGAAAACAGCTTGACCAGCATTAATTGAGTGCCGTGAATGAAGCACAATCTCTATTCTCAGTGAGTTTATAATCTGATAGAAGATACATACATTAAGCATAATTTCAAGAAAATATAATCAATTCCATGCTAACAAGCAGAGAATGTTCTAGAAACATGAAATCTAGTGGTTGGTCACTACAAGGTTCTAAGAAGAGATTATAAGAGTGAGGAAAAGAGAAACATGAAATGGAGCTAAGGTGTGAAAACATGGAATTCTTGGGAACCTACACCGACGTGTCATTATGATCCAAAGTCCATAATTGACATTAGGATTCACTCTTGGTGAAAACGCAAGTTTTCAATTCCTTTGGGTAAATGCTGTGGATCTCAGTTGCTCGATTATATGGTAAGAGTATGTTTAGTTTTGTAGGAAACTATCAAACTGTCTACCAAGGTGGCTGTAACCGTTTGCATTCACACCAGCAGTGAAGGAGACTTCTTGTTGCTCTGCATCCTGGTCAGCATTTGGTGATATCAGTGTTTGGGATTTTGGCCAATCTAAGAGGTATGCCATGGTACCCCCTTATGGTTTTAATTTGCATTTCCTGGATGACACATGGTATAAAACATTTTTCATAGGCTTGTTTGCCATCTCTTTTTTTGTAAGGTGTCTGTTAAGGTCTTTTTTTTTTTATTGGGTTGGTTAATTTAATTGGGTTGATTTTTTTACTGTTGAATTTTAAAAAAATCTCTGTTTTGGATAATAGTCTTTTATCAGATGTGCCTTTCACAAATATTCTCTTCCACTCTATGGCTTGTCTTCTCATTCTCTTGTTACATCTTTTATTTCAATTTGTGCATGTAACAATCTTTGTACAAGAATAGAAACAACTTTGGGTCAACTCCACTCACTTAACTCATAAATATAACCGTAAGTTGTCTGAAATGGACATAATTAATTATGTATTTTAAGTGCCTGAAACTATGTAAAAATTTAGTACATCTCAATCTTCCAGATATTTTAAATGACTGGCATAGCAATCTTACAAGGACCAATAAGGACTTTCTAAACTTTCTAGTCCTTTAACTAAATCTTAAGCACCTAAGCTTATTAGCCCTGAAAATATGATCATTCAAAATTATTAATGTAGTAGATCATGTTATCTTATTTATGTGAATACAATTTGCAAGTAAATTGTTAGGCTTTTCAAATTAAAATTATAAGTGTATTACCAACTAAGTGTTTAAATTCAAGTCACAAAAGTCATTGTCAGATTGTTTTACAATGTCTCTAATATTATCTAAAGATTTTAGATAGTTAAGAATAAACACACTGATTATCCCAAGGTCATACATCTTATTCATAAAGCATTGATACTATATTTCTTTGCTGGGGCTGCCATAACAAAGCACCATTGAGTGATTATTTAAACAACAGAAATGTATTTCCTCACAGTTATAGATTAGAAGTCTGTGACAAGTTTGGTTTTTTTTCTGAGGGCTGTGAGAGAGAATCTGCTCCATGCCTCTTCCCTACTTTCTAATGATTCCCTGGCAATTCTTAGTGATCCTTGGATTACAGATGCCTCACCTTGAGGTCATCTTCTTCACGTGGCAGGGGGCACCTGGTTGGCTCAGTTGGTAAAGCTTGTGACTCTTGCTGTTGGGGTTGTGAGTTTGAGCACTATGTTGGGTGTAGAGATTATTTAAAAATAGAAATCTTGGGATCCCTGGGTGACTCAGTGGTTTAGCACCTGCCTTTGGCCCAGGGTGTGATCCTGGAGTCCCGGGATCAAGTCCCATGTTGGGCTCCCAGCGTGGAGCCTGCTTCTCCCTCTGCCTGTGTCTCTGCCTCTCTCTCTCTATATATATATATGTCTATCATGAATAAATAAATAAAACCTTAAAAAAAATAGAAACCTTTTTTTTTAAAGAAGTTCTTCTTCATGTGACATTCTCCATGGGAAGAGTTCTCATACTCTTACTATGTGATCCAGCAATCAGGGTTCTTGGTATGTACCTAAAGGAATTGAAAACTTATGTCCACACAAAAACCTGTGCACGAATGTTTGCGGAAGTCTTATTCATAATTGCCAAACTTGAAGTAACTGAGATGTCAAGTTCAGTGGGCAAGTGGATAAATAAACTGTGGTATATCCCAGCAAGGGGATATTATTCAGCGCTAAAAAGAAATAAGTTATCAAGCCATGAAAAGACATGGTGGAACCTTAAATGCACTTTACTGATGAAAGAAGCCAATCTGAAAGAGCCATATACTGTAGGATTCCAACTATATGACATTCTGGAAAAGGCAAAACTATGGAAATAGTAAAAGATCAGTGGTGGTTAGAGGTTGTGAGAAAGAGAGATAGATAACTAGGCAGAGCACAAAGGATTTTTAGGCCAATGGAAATACTCTGTATGATACTATGATGGTAGGTATGTGTCATTATACATTTGTAAAAATCCCAAGAATGTACACCACCAAGAGTGAACTCTGATATAAATGATGGACTTTGGGTGATAATGCTGTGTCAGTGTAGGTTCATTGAATATAACATGTATCACTCTAATGCAGGATGTTGATCATGGGGGAAGCTGTGTGTGTGGAGTGGGGAGGACAGGAGCGACATAGGAACTCTGCACTAGCCACTCAGTTGTGTTGTGAACCTAAAGCTACTCTAAAATAAAGCTTGTTAATTAAAAAAAAAAAAAAACTATAATAAAAAGAGGAAGTAGAGCGACACCTGGGTGGCTCAGCAGTTGAGCGTCTGCCTTCGGCTTAGGGTGTGATCCCATCTGGGGATTGAGTCCCACATCAGGCTCCCTGAGAGGAACCTGCTTCTCCCTCTGTCTATGTCTCTGCCTCTTTCTCTGTGTCTCTCATGAATAAATAAATAAAATCTTTTAAAAATTTAAGTTTAGTAACTTGAATTTTTAAAAAATAAAATAAAATACAGGAAGTAGAAATATATAGAAATGATCCATATAGAAATTCAGTATAGGAAATGATCCATATCCTTTGGTTTTATGAGTATGTAAATCGGTTGAGAGCAGAAATTATTATTTATTGGTATTTACCTAATATCTCACATAGTGCTTAATAGTCAACAGATGACAGTTGAATGAATGGATGGATGGGTGGATGATTGATTGTAAGAGGTGTAGTACAATAAACTTCTAGGAGAGGAAGAGTACTTCTAACAGAATTGCTTTGCCTTAGGCAGATTAACTCAGTGTAGAGAAGAGTGACCTCACCCTACACATGTAGTTTTGAGTTGCTGTCCACCTAGCAGATCAGCCTAGTGTACAAGAACAGAAGCAAAGCAGAAATGTCCAGAGCAGCTGTAGAGTAGATTGGAGGCTGATACATCAGAACAATGAAGGTCTGACTCTCCAACAAACCACAACTGTGTTTGTCCTTGAAGATACTGTAAAAGTAGCAGCAATCCAACCTCCTCAAGTACAGACAAAGCTATATAGCAAGAGGTGGAGTATGTAGAGGGAATTGTGAATGTTTTCCAGACTCTGAAGAGCACTTGCAGTACACTTTTCCTGCAAGTCACTCACCAACTCTTCTTCCTGGGAAGATATAGCACATTCAGTGGGCTGGCAATCAGGATTCAAATCTCAGTTCATTCAATTATGGAAACTTGGTAGATTGCTTTATGCCTTGGTAGTTTTATACATAAAATGAAAAAATGTCCTTGCACTCATTATTGTTAACCATCAAACAAAAATTGTTTTGTACTCCTTGGGGTAATCAGCATTTGAGATGATTAGTCTTTGTAGCATGAATAACCCAAGTGCTTGGTCAAGGTCATAACTCTACCTGAGGTCAGGCCCCTTTGAGCCCCATCAGCCTAGATCCCAAGCCAAACTGAGCCAGGGCCCTCATTTGCTGCTGTCTTCTGAGCCTCCAACTTTAATCCAAAAGAGCATTGTGATTCTAGGATATCAAGGAGAGCCCCAGTCTAGAAAAATTATACAGTCATTCTAAACAATTGAATAAGAATTAAATGTTGATGGATTCAGCCTGTTATTCTCTATAATGCATCTCTAAATCCTGCTAAAGTATGACTTTGGAACTTACATATCTGAACTTTCCAGTCTGTGATTGACAAACACACAAAGTTTTGAAGGAACATAGTTTTCAACAATCTATTTATGGGGTATTCCTGGTGTAGACTATCCATAAGGCCTGTAGCTTCCTCAAGAAAAATCTGCAGGATGTCAGATGCTGTTTTTATTTCTCCATGTGCCATTAAAGCTCATGCTGGTTGCTCCTTTCGAGTTATACATATTACAAATGGACATTCCTCACCAGGAGAATTTTCATAGAAAAATGATTCACATCCACCCCATCGGCATATTTATTGTTTTGCTTCCAAGATGTACCCCAATCAGTCTACCACTTTCCATCTCTACTGCTTACTGTCCTAATCCAAGCCACCATTTCTCACTAGAATCCCACAATAGCTTCCTGTGATTCTACTTTTCCATCTGTCCCCAATCGGTTCATTTCCACATTGTAGGCAGACTCATCAGTTTAAAATATCACAACTACCAGCTTTGAAATTTCTAGTGGCTTCCCATGACAAGTCAAATGAAACCCAAACTCTTTATGGAGGCCCAGGAGGCCTGGCCGATCTTGCCCATGCTCACCTCCCTGGCTCCTATCACACGATCCCTGCCCCTTACTCAATGTCCTCCAGCCTCGCTCTGACTTTCTTCCCTCAAGGCAGGTCCTCGCCCTTGCTGGTCGTCTGCCTGAAATAGTCTGATTCTCATTCTTTTCCTGGCCGATCTCCTTGTGATCCAGACCTCTGCCTCCCAGAGGGCAGCCTTCCCTAACCTCCCTGACTAAAAAGACCCTCCCTGCCCTTCCCAGTCACTCTCCCTCCTGTACATTTTATTTCTTGCATGGCCCATTTTGTTACTGAAAATGTCATGCTTGTCTATTTGTTTCTTTTCTTAATGTCTGCCTTCTCAGCTGCCTGAACACCCTAAGGAAACAAATATCGTAGTCCTGCCTCTCCTGAATTCCCTGTGACTAGAGCAGTGCCTGGCATAAAATATATGTGCATCAGATAAGTGAATATATAGATAGGTACAGATACATCTTAATATTCATTCAGTAAATATTTTATTGTGTATATGTTCATTTAATATATATTTATATGTTACATATGAATGAATAAATATCCCTGAAGATTCTTTTTCATATCCAGTTTTTGTTGTTGATTTGTTTTTTTTTCATATCCAGTTTTTATCATGACTTGGAATGTTGAGTGATTGGAATAATCATTTCTGATAAGAGTAGGAGCTGCGCTAGAATAAAGGCCGCAACATAAGTAAACAATAAAGGATTTTGTCTCTTTCCTGTATCTTACTGCAAGTTGAATGTAGTTGGAATGACATGTAGAATTACCATACTCCTTGGTGAAATGCATCCAAGAACAGTGATATGTATGTGTGTGGTTTTGAATGTATTTTTCATGTACCTTATTTAAAAGGGTTTTACTAAAAAATTAAAATAAAATAAAATAAAATAAAATATTAAAATAAAAGGGATTTACTACTCTAAACTCTAAGCTGTAGTCCAAAGTTCTCATGCCTGTACTGAAACCACACATATCCTTTGATTTTAGTGCTGGGGTCTTTGGATTTTTCTTTCTTAACTCTCCTTTCTCCTCATATATAACACACTTTTAAGATGGCTTCAAGAAAAATGAACATCTGGAGTGACCATGTTAAGTTCTGAAGTTAAGTTTTACATAGATAGATTTATCTGTGGCCTAACAAATTAGATATTTCTACTTCCTCCTAGGAGAACTCCTCCTTCTATTTTTTATACATATTTGCATTCGCAAAGTATTTTTTTTCAGCACTCACTGGGTAACAGGCACCATGCTCACCTCTCATATTAAAATAACTGAGACTGAGCCTACTTGGGTCTCTTAGTCTGACATATCATCTGTGGGATGACTTCTTATGCTGGAGCCTTGGGATTCTTCCCCACTCTGTCTCCGGCCATAGTCACTCCAGGAAAGGGTGATGCTAACATTTTTATGGTGTGTTTCAGCAACTTGGAAGTATATACAGTATACTGGCTGCAATCTTGAATGTCGGCAACATTGAATTTTCTTCTGTAGCAACTGAACACCAGATTGACAAGAGCCACATTTCCAGTCATGCAGCTCTGGAGAACTGTGAGTATTATTATCTTCTCTTCAAAATTGAACTCTTGAAAAGTGTCTAATGAAATACTGTAAGTGTCTTATAAGGATAATTTCAAGCAATTGTACTTTTCTGGAATCCTAAAAATGAAAACTCTAATTCAATTTGTGTAAAATGAAGTTTATGAAGTCCAATATTTAAAACAGATCATCATGCCTACAAATTAACTGATTACTGCAGAAAGCCTTTCTAAAGACAGGCTTTCATGACTATTTTAGGAGCTATTTACATTTCAGTGTAAAAACACAGAATATTCCATTAAAATTTAGTAAACTGATCTGAAAACAGTTAAAATTATTATTTTATAAACTTAGCATCTCTATAATTTTGTAAGTAATAAAGACTTGTATATTTATTTTCATACTGGATGGATTTTATACTCATTCATCCTGATTTTATGATCATTTTCTATATAAGAAGAGTGCATCATGGGATTTGCTTCAGATCAGCTTTTTTTCTCTAACTAGCAGAGTTTGATGAATTATTATAATAACTTAAGATTTTCCACTTAGCTTCTGATGGCATAGCTTTTTTTTTATATAGGAGGTGCCCAATTTAAAAAATTTTTTGATATAAACATAAACCCCCATAATTCCAGATTTGTTATAAGTTTCATTCATAACCTAAGGAATCATGATACAAATTTATATATTTTTCTGATTTATACTTAATCAGGATCAGAATGAGATGTTTTAGGGTAATTTCAGAGGACTAGATACCAACCGTCCCAGTCTGGACCTGTCCCCGGAGCCCTATCATCTCTATCCCACTGTGTCTCTGGAACCAGTTTGGTAAAAGGACTGAGGTTGTCATGTAATGATTGGCATGGACCTGGGAACATATTCTGATTTTTCATATTTAAAGTTAGTTATTGGCACAGAAGGTATTAGATTGATTTTATTTATGTATGTATTTATTTATTTATTTTCTGAGCCATAGAGATCCCTCCAACCCATGATGAACTGGGCATAGATAGATCAGCATAGATCCCAGACTGAACTTTGTTCAGCACATCTAGTATTTTTTGGCGACCTTGAGCCAGTAGCTCCAGGCTGATCTATAGCTCCCAGCAATCCTCAGTTATCAGAAATGGAAGGAAAAACAAAAACAGAAAACTACAATGATAGATTCAGATCTCACCATTGTCATAACTGGAAGAGTTATCAGCCATGAATAGAATGATTTACAACAGAGATATGTTGTAGATATGAGTGTATACTACCAAACTAAGAAATGACTTTGATAATTGAGAACCTATTTCTGTATAGAAGGAGGCAATCATATGGGTCACAGAAGGTTAGTATTAATATGAATGTCATTATAATTCAATAAAGCACTTTCTGGAATAGCCATTCATGGAAAATAGAAATTTTGCTAACTTACTTAAAATGGTTTATAATTAAAGTTGCAAGGAATTATCTCCACACCAAGGCCATGTTTTGAGATGGTTTTGCAGGTGCATTGTTTAAATCAGGCACCAGTTCTATCTATTCAATCTTATAAATATCTCTTGAATCTGATCACTTCTCTTTATCTCCATCATCATCATTCTCACTAAAGACAATATCACTTATTGAGCTAAGGGACCTCCCCATTGTTCATTCTGTATCAATTCTTGAACTTTTCCAGGCCATTCTCCACAGTTCATTCAGAAACCACTTACACATGTACCAGTGGGTTCTCTGAATTTCCCTCTCCCCCTGCTTGTTACTCTCTCCCTCTCCTTTTATCTTCCCACTTAAATTTCTTAATTAGCTTCCCATTCCTTCTGGATAAAGATGATCAAAACTAAGTTTGTCTTACAAGGTATTATACTTAGCATTATATTCCCAAGTAATTTTAATGCTTGGCATGTTGTAAACACTCAGTAAATATATGTCAATAAATAAACAACGTAGGAGTAGAAATAGGCATATTAATCAATGGGAGACACTATCCAGAAATGGCATTACAAGTCCATAGGGAGTCAGTGTTGTAGAGACTGTGAACTAGCTAGCCATTTGAGTGGGGGAGGGGGATTTCAAATTCTTGTCATACACCATATACCAAAATAAATTCCAAGCCTATAACAATTTAAATGCAAAAACATCATAAAAAGTGCTAATCCTGAGATGAGAAAAGACTTGAAGAATTTTATGTGCAAAAAACCAAAAGCAGAAAGGATTTTTAAATGCATATTTGGCCACATAAAACTTCAAATCCTTTCATACTAATACAAGAAAAATAAATGAAATTGTAATACAAGTGAGAAGTGAGAGAAAATATTTGCAACATATACATAAGCAATATGTGTGACTTATAAAGAGCTCTTCTAAATTGATTAGGAAAATTAAATATATCAATGACAAAAGGCAGTTTATAAAATAAAACCACAAATTACTAATAAAAATGTGAAAAGAAGAAAAGTATTTAGCTTCACTAAGAGTCAGTTAAAAACAAGTTGAAAAACAGACATTTTTTTCCTATCAAATTGGCCATTTTCAAAAGTAATCTGTGGTGTCCATGAAATTGCATTGAAATTACTGGTTTTTACTTGACTGATAATAATATAATTGGTTCAGAGTTTTCAAAGAGCAGCTAAATAGTGTACATCAAAAGGCTTAAATATGTTTATATACTCTGACCCAGTTGCTGAACTTAGGCAATTTATGCTAAGACAATAATACAAAACAGGAACAGTTTCATGCCCCAAATATTTATCCCAGCATTCTTTATAATTATGAACATATGGAAACACCCTAACCATCCAACAATGTAAAAATTATTCATATGATATATAGCAGAATTTTATATAGCAAATTAAAATTGTTTATAAGCAATATTTAACAAAATGAGAAATTCTTAAGATATTATATTAAGATAAAATACATATGCAGAATAGTGGCAATAAACATCCCTAAAAGGAAAGGAATGCAGAATGTTAACCTCAAAGTAAGATTTCTGCAGTGAGCTTCTTTACTTCTGCAATCTGAAAAAAGTTCTAGTAATGTTCAATGATTTTAGTCACATAGTCAAGAAATAGCTTGTCCCAAATGCTAAAGGTAAATTCAGAATGTTGAAAGTAATTTGAAAGGAGAACAACTGATTTTAAAAAATAGTCTATCATGTAAGTTTGCATTAAAGATATTTATTGTATTAAAAAATGAATATTTTTATTCACTGAATTTCAGTATTATTCATTTAAAATTCCTGTGATATTTAATTATCATTAAATATGAATATATGTTCCAGGCATCACATTGTAACAAAATTTAATCATTGAAATACATAACTGAGAAGTAGTGTGCTAAAAATATATATATGAATGTCAACATAAGGTTTGTGCTTTTTTGATTCAATATTGCAGAAGTTACATAAAATACTTTTGTTTGGGTGTACCCCTGAAGTCTAAGTAAACTTCCAATTAATTTCTACATTTTGTGGGGCACCTGGGTGGCCCAGTGGTTGAGTGTTTGCCTTTGGCTCAGGTTGTGATCCTGGGGTCCGGGATGGAGTCCTGCATCAAGCTCCCCAGAAGGAGCCTGCTTCTCCCTCTGCCTGTGTCTCTGCCTCTCTCTGTGTGTCTCTCATGAATAAATAAATAAAATCTTTTAAAAAATTCTACATTTTGAAAATGTGTATATAATAATGGTGTCCAAATTATCCCAAATTTATTCATCATGCTTTTAAATTATTTAACATAATTCAGTGGAATTGTGTTTGGCGTTACATAAACAACCACTGGCTTGTGCAAATGTATTCCCCCTGTCAGCCAGTTTAGTTTGGGTTGTGCTCTATTATTATATTATACAGCAGCCTACATTTGACCAGTCAAATAGAGAAAAATGATTGGAGCCAGGACTACTACTGGCTATTTATAATTTACATTATAAATTCTTCACATATTTATTTCAAGTCATTTGAAGAAGGTAAACTAAGATGCTTTCATTCAATGGGAAGTTACTTCATTGCCAGAACTTTTTCTAACAACACATCTGTTTATTTTACTTTTCTTTTTTTTTAGCTGCTTCTCTGCTTTGCATTCAGGCAGATGAGCTACAAGAAGCTCTTACCTCCCACTGTGTGGTCACTAGAGGAGAAACAATTATACGACCCAATACCGTAGAAAAAGCCACCGATGTCCGAGATGCTATGGCTAAAACTTTATATGGGCGTCTCTTTAGTTGGATAGTCAATCGTATTAACAGCTTGTTGAAGCATGGCACATCACCAAGGTAAACATTCTTATGGAAACATTTTTTTCCCAAATGTCAGATGATATAAATCTGTTTTCCAATTTACTGATTTATGTATGAGTCCCTCTGAAGTTGTTTTTAATTCTTATTATTTAATTGCTAAAGTTCTCTGCTTTATTTCCTACTAGCACTTTATTGGGCCAGATAGCTACAAAATTTTTAAAGTCCTGGGACTTTATTTAAAACTAAAATATTTTTTTAAAAAATAATAAAATAGTATTTAATTGCATTTTAAAGTACTTTACTACAAAATAAATTCAAATGTATTTATATCTTTCTCCAGGTTACCATTTATTCTATATTAAATAACTATGAATGAATTACTCAAAAGTAAATAACAATTCTTTAAAAGAGGTAAAATATTTTTAGCAAGATGTTTTAATTATCCTATAGTGAAAGACTAAATAAAGATAATCTTACACAGAAGTTATGCTTCTCTGCTATAGTGTTTATTGAACATATTTTTGCCATGTCTAAAAGGCTGGCCAGGTTTTCCCTGTGATTCATGAGTGAGTTAGGGCTGCGATCTAGAACCCATGAACCCACAGGAAAAAGTATAGGAGCTATTTCCATAATACCAAATATGTATCTTTTACATATTAAAATTAATGTTACCTACTTTAATTTTATATTCTATGAAGAGATTTTTCACTCTGTGTCTTGGCAGTATTTTCTTAGCTAAATCACAAAAGTAAAACTCTAAGATACCCTGCCTTACTTTCCCTCTTAAGAAACTAAATAAGAACTTAAAATAATGCCTTTTTAATTTTCTAGTGGGAATGATGATGAACTGAGCATTGGCATTCTGGATATATTTGGCTTTGAAAATTTCAAAAAAAATTCCTTTGAGCAGCTGTGCATTAACATTGCAAATGAACAAATTCAGTATTATTTCAATCAACATGTGTTCACTTGGGAACAGGTAAGTCAAAGGTACTATAAAGATGCATGCATGTGTGTGTTATACACAGAATTGTACTAATGAAGCAGGACTTAAATCATCGATTTCAAGCCTTAAATATATAGACAAAGGAAAGATTTTCTTTTCTGCATGATCATAATTAAAACAAAAACAAAACCAGAAAACAAGTATGAATTTGGTGTGTCTTGAAGCATGACCTTGAATGCCCTCCATCTAAAATCAATGCACCCTTTTGCAAAACTTAGCAAGTCTGAGGCTTGTAAACAAAGAAGTTTCTTTGGAAATTTAAGTAAGCAGATGTGTCCAACTGTTTCTCTTTCTGTAAACTGCATAGCTGAAATTCTGTATGAAATTTAAATATCCATCTAAAATGCGTTAAAACTTCAGAATTCTGGTAACTAGGCAACAGAACACAAGATAATGGGTTTGATGCAAATGCCACAAAACGGCAATTTTGTCCGGGTACAGCATGTAATTTATGATTCTGCTTCAAAAATCAGAGACTTACTTGAATTGCATTTGGCAAAGCTGTAGTATTAAAATTACTTCGACTCTTTTGTCAGGTCTAAAAGAAACGGTCATATTTTTTATCATTTAGTATGTCATTGGTCTCCCTTTAATAATATTAAATTGTTTTGTGCTTATGATTAGAACTAAAGTTTTTTTTTAAGTTGGAGATAAGGCAGAGGTACATAAACCTCTTTTGACTCCAAATATTTAGGTTTGTTGAGGATTTGCTTTAAAATTGCATTTTGAAAACACTGGTAGCAAAGGAAAACATTTAAATCTTGACATTTCTTAGGCCAGAAAAGGGACAAAAATGTGAGATTTTTATCTGTGTTTGCACAGCTCTCATCTAGCCCAGGATCTGGTCTATCAAATATCCATTCCTTTTCTTCTTTCTCCGTCTCTGGCTTTGTCTCTGTCTCCCTCTCTCCCTTCTCTCTGCTCCCTCCCTTAGTGCCATCCCTCAGTCTAGATAAATAATGAAATCTTTAAAAATCATTAAAAACAAAAGCCCTTCCCCAACCTGCTTATCTCTCAGCCATGGCCTCTGTCATCCCTTCACAGCCAAATTTCTTGAAATCATATTCAGTATTCATTGCACTGCATTGATTTCTTCTCCATCTGAGTACCCTGAGTCTGTAGCATCTGGCTCTGACCTCAGCCATCCTACTGGAATGGGCCTTGCTGATCTCATCCGTCATTATTAGTATCAGAAACATTTTAGTCTCTACATAATAAGCCTTTCTGTAATTTCCAACCCTGTTGACAGATTCTCATTTCTGGAGAGTCCCTCCTTTGGCATCCCAAATACCAGTACCATCTCCTGTATCATGCCATAAATAAGTAGTTCTCAACTCCAGCTGCATATTAGAATGACTTGGTTATCTTTGTCAAATCCCAGTGCCCAGACCCTGTCCCAGAGCAGTTAAAACAGATCTCTTGGGATGAGACCCAGGCATCAAGGTCTTTTAAAGTTTCCCAGTCTGTTCCAATGCACAGCCAAGGCTGAGAATCACTGTCCTAAATGCTAACTTATGCTCAGTAAGAAAAATCATGTTTCCATTATTTCAATCATCCCCTTCATTCTAGTGATGCCCAAGCCCTCATCTCCCACTCCCCATCTTTTTTAACTCCTTGCCTCCATTTAAGACAGCTTCCAGAACTTTATCCAGAATTGAACTTGTCACCTTTCTCTCTTATACTCTTCTTCAGTGAGTGACATCTCTGTCCACCCACTTACTCAAGCCAAAAATGTCATGTTGCCTTTCATTTCTCATTACTGAAATCAAGAAAATTAGTGAGACTTATTCACATACCTACCTCCTCTATACTCCAGTAAAAATATTTGGTTTATAATTTTGCCTTTCTTACAAGGCTGCAAACTCCTTGAGGTCATTTTGTATCTTCAGAGTCTCATGTACAGCAAGTGCTCGATAAATATTTATTAAATTAATATCTATCTTGCTTTAATGCCTCACAGTGTTCACAGAATCCATTCTAACCAGAGCCTGAAACAAGTAAATTTTGTTTGTCTATTTGTTTAGACTTTCTGATAGGGATCTGTTAGGATTATCTCCTTTATAGGACTGGCTGCATCTTCACATATTTCCCATCTGATGAATTAGCAGCTTGTATTGGTAGATCTCTGTGTTTCTTCTCTTTGGGGGGTTGAAGTTAGAACCTACTTTTTTTGGAACTAGTCTTTAAACCAATGTCCATATCTTTCAATAATTATTTGCTTTTCACTTCTTTTAGGGTATTATAGTTTACAGTCCACTTTGATAGCTTTGAATTTTATCCATGATCCTAATGCTCTTAATGCTTTTTGCCCTTGGGCTTGCTACAAATGAAACTATTCTGGAAGGCTCTTTTAAATATCCTTGAGAGGCTTTCAAGACAAAACAACTCAAAATTGCCCCCAACATATTAAACTTTCAACTGGAATCCAGGATTATACAAAGTAGTTTGAGGAATTAAGGCCATTCATAATCCTTTCAAGCGCCTTCCTAAGGTAACTACCCCAAGAATCCTTGCTTCATAATCTTACAGACCACTGAGTGATCAGATCGATGAATATGTGATCCACTGGATATGGGATTAGTCAGTGATTGTTTTGATATTAACATGTGGGTGCCCATGTTTTGTTTTGTTTTGTTTTCTCACTCTGTCACTTCTGTGTGAATGCAAAAATTGTATCTCAGAAATGCTACCTATAGCTATGTATATTACCTATCGCAGGTAGAGAATGCACTTATTCGGATTTCTATAAATGAGAAACAGCTATTAAGACAAATCATTAATTAAAGTCATGGTCACACTTTCCTTTTCATCATAGGTTTGACCTGAGAGCTCCTTGATTTAATAAAGCCATTATTGCTTATCAGTAGGACATATTATTATCAGTTTCACAGACGTTCAAGCAATCTGGGCAGTCAGAGCAAGAAACAACTCTCTGGCAACACCTTCACAAAAGAAACAATTTCTGGTTCTATTTAAACCAACAAACATTATCTTTACAGACAGTCCTACAACATTGGAATATAAATAAAGGTTTGCTGAAAGGCTTTCCTTATTTCGCTCAAGTTCAGTTGACATGTAATATATAGGGGGACACTCCAGCAAAGTTGGTTATGAAGGTATTTTAAATATTGCTTTCCCATTACTTTCTTTTTGTGTGTGTGTTAATAGCATAATTTGAGAGAACCTGAGCCAGGTGTGCAAGGCCAGCTCTATGCTGTTTTTTTTTCTTAGAACCTTTTTCCACCCAGCGTGGAGCCCAAAGCAGGGCTTGAATTCACAGCACCAAGATCAAGACCTGAGCTGAAGAGTCAGACACTTAACCAGCTGAGCCACCCAGGCTCCCCCCACCCATTAAAACAATAATCAGTACACTATAGTAAAACATTTTTAGTGAAGGAGTTTATGGTACTGATTTAATCCATAGTTTGCTGGGTGGATAGTGTTAAATAATACATAGCTCCTGAAATTTTTCTGGAGTTTGATGTTTCATAATATGTGAAGCTTCCATACTTTTCCAGCATTAGAAGAAACAATATATATATATATATATATATATATATATATATATATATATATAATTTAGGCATTTATAATTTTCTGTCAGTTTTATTAGTTCATTTGCCAGCCTCCTCTATTACATTTGCATTAGCATTTTTTTAATGATTTTATTTATTTATACATGAGAGATACAGAGAGAGGCAGAGATATAGGCAGAGGGGCAGGACTCAATAGGGACTCATAGGCGGGACTCAATCCAAGGACCCGGGGATCATGACCTGAGCCAAAGTTAGTTGCTCAACCACTGAGCTACCCAGGCACTCCACATTAGCATTATTTTGATGCACACTATTTGCTCCCATATCTCTCAAAAAACTTTAGGTTAGCAGCTTAAAGAGTAGCAGACAAGTAACCACATTCCTGATAAGGGAGACATCTTTTTTACAATAGCCTCCATACTGAATCTCCACACTGACTGTGTAGCCAAGATTTTGCTTTTATTTGGTTGTTTTTGTTTGTTTTCTAGCTTTCTTCCAAGTGAGAGAGAGCACAACAGTAATCAAAGTGTGATAGAAAGCTTGACATTCTCTTCACGTTAGACTCATGCTGATGCTGTAGTGGTGGGTTTTGTCCTTTCTTTTAATTACACTATGGTGTAATCATTGTGGTGTAGAACATACAGAGGAAATGAACCCCACTTTCTGGAAGTTTGTTTCACATCAAGGGGAATGAACAACCAGCCATTGATGAGTCACCAATGGGCATGAGTTTGAGTTGGAAAAAATGCCATTATTCTTTAGGACCATTATGCACCCAGCACATAAATATCCAACAAAGTGTTATTCTAGAATTCTGAAGATTCACTCTACTTGTTTACACTCCTACTCATATCTAGGAGCTATTAATATTTGTTCTGTACAGGCATAAGCTGTTACATATATCACTTATATATCCACCCATGGGTCTAGAATTAAAAGTTAGAAGTCATTTTATAAGCAGGAAACCATTTACAGCACATAACGCAAACAATAACTGCAATTATGGCTCGGGCTTTTCTTGCAGAAAGTGATGTGTATGACTTTCATCTCCAGCTGTTCACATCCTAAAGTTTGAGGCTTTTCAGATTTTGAATATGGGCTCCAACTCATAATTTGTGGCAATTTCAAAGACCAAAAATTCATTCATTATACAGTATCTACAATTTCAACTTTTTTTTACATTACAAAGTAAAAAGAATTAGTCATCTGATAAAAAAAAATGTAGGTAATTCAAAATAGACCCTTTATAAATGACTTTAAATTGTTTTCCTTGCAAAGTGTGAAATTTTATTTCATATCCAAATTTCTTCCCTATTAAACAAACCATTGTGTACAGTGGTGGTAGCATTTGTCTTATTTTAGCTCTCCAAGTGATAAATGGCATTTTATAGGCATTTTCTTTAAGTATTAAAACAGCCATGCATTTAAGAAACCCTTGATACAGCAAAGGGCGACTGGGTGGCTCAGTCACCTAGTCTTTGACTTCAGCTCAGGTCATGATCTCGGGACTGTGGGATCCAGCCATGCGTCAGGCTCCACACTCAGTAGGGAGTCTTCTTGTCCCTTGTCCTCTCCCTGTGCCCCTTACCTCTCTTGTGCTCTCTTTCTCTCAAATAAATAAAGCTAAAAAAAAAAAAAAAAAGGAAGAAAGGAAGAAACTCTTGATACAACAAATCTTGCTTTTTAAATGCTCATCCAAGTTTTGGGTTACTGTTTGAGATCACGTACAAGTGTTCCTTAAACTTCTTGCATACTAAGTGAGTATGGAAGTTGATATCCAGGTGATTGGATGTGTGTAGAGCATACCTACAGCATCTCCCATGTGGTCCTCTCCTGCTGGCTCTTTGCCGGCAGCGTCCTATGCTCCCATGTTCCCATCATCCCTTGCCCTACACCTGTGCTACACACAATGTGTTTCTCTTTTATAAGTGAAGTTGAGTCAGTACCTTTAATGTGATGTGGGGATTTGTGTTACTTACTTTGATAATTAGGTATAGTTTTAAGACATTTAAAAAATATTTTCATTATGATATAAAGTAATTTTAAAGAAATACATAACAGTGAGCATAGATCCATTCAATTACTATAGTTTTCCTCATGTCAGGTTAGAGCATAGTTTTGACAAGATGAAATAAAAAATTTTTTGGGTAAAAAATGTGACGGGGGGGATAAATAGTTTAAGGTGAAAGAAATCTTGGTATATAAAAAAACTACATTTCTGAATTCCTGATTGAAATTCCTCCTTATCCTAAGCCAATACCTGTCACCTGTCAGTAGAATATAAATTTATAAGATCTTTTTGGCTTTTGAAGAGTTTTCAAGAATGGGTATCGTACACAAAAAGTGGCTAGATTAAAATGTTCATCTTAACATACTTTTTTCACTATAAGAAAAATACTCAACTCACCTTGAGTAGCGATAGCACCCTAAATCCTAGATTTTCAACCTTCAAAATGTTTTTCCTAGAATGAAGATGATTAGAATGAGTAACTTCTCAATGGTTTCTTTCCACCGTAGGCAGTTTCTGTAAATGTGTACACTCATATGAGCAGTTGGTGAGTCGGAATTCTTTTGCTAAAAGGCAGGCATCAGGGAATAAATGTGTTTATGTGGCTTCTTTCCCCTGCACATGTTCTGTCAACAGAATGTTTATGCATTCACTCATTAAGTTTCACAACACATTCAGGCAATTGGGGCATTTTGAAATCTTTCAGATAGAAGAAACCTAAGTAGAACATCTATATGTCATAGATAAAAGTGACGCCTTGGGACTTGCTCAAAGGCTGATGAAACAAACCAGGACCAGAATCTGCATCTTCTGGTATGTATCATAGGTTCTTCTCACAAATGAACAAATAAACAAAGTTGAGAAGAACCAGGGACCTAACAAAATAACCTCTCATGCAGAAGAAAAAGGTGCTCTGTTGATTTGAAAGAAAGGAAATAAGAAGAAAAGGAGGAAGGAAGGAAAAGAGAAATAGAGATAGAGACAGGCTTTCACATGGAAGACCAAAGGGTATCCACATAAAGTGGGAAAGAAGGAAACAAGTGGGGAGAGCATTAGCACTGGAGCAGGCAGCAGTGATAGCAGAGCCTGGGGTGCTGGAGAAGGCAGAAACCACCTAAAAAGAAGGATGTAGAACTACAGATGGAACAGTTGAAAAAGAAATAGAGTACCAGCAAAGAAATCCTAGAATGTAACATCAGAGTTAGAAAAGCAGAGAGACTCTATGCTGTGCCCTCAAGGACAGGGACTCTTCCTTTTTTGTCTTTATTTCTACCTTTTCTAGGCTCACCTTCTTCTAAACATACACACAACAAGTAGTCCACAAATGTTTGAGGAATGTCTGCATATGGTATCTTCTACAGTGGTATATCCAGAGTGCCATAAACCTAGGGGAATTCCTAATACCATCTCTTGATATAAATCCTATATCAAATGCACTGTTCTTCTAAAAATAGAAGAGATACTACTTTATAACTTCCAAACAGCAAACACAAGCACATAAATGTTGAGAATCATCTATACCAGCTATTAAAATATTTCTAGACTCTAAAATACCTGAAACTATGGAGCAGTGTCAAGTGATAGACTTACCTATATGAGAGAGAGAGATAGGACTTCATTTCAGAGGCAGAGGTTTAGTGAAAGACTCCATTGGACCCTGTCACTCTGTATGCCCATCTTTTATAAAAGAAAAATGTCATTTGAGCCAAATACCTTGATTGAAACCTTGGTGATTTCAGGAAAATCTTTTTGAAGCTTCATACTTAGATAAAACTATCAGATAGTAGAAAATACTCTCCTATGGTATAATAATGAGGTGGTGTTTTGGGGATTAGGTAGGAACTGACTTTTACATGGTGATGCAGTCTGCCTGTTTTCACAAATATGTGGGAATTAAACAATGTATTCCTGGACTACCAGTGGGTCAAATGGAATTGGAAAGAAAGATCAAAGACTATCTTGATGGACACTGAGGCTCCTTCCACAGTTTGTTTTTGTTTTAAAATTTTATTTATTTATTTATTCATGAGAGACACACAGACAGAGAGAGGCAGAGACACAGGCAGAGGGAGAAGCAGGCTCCATGCAGGAGCCTGACGTGGGACTCGATCCCGGGTCTCCAGGATCAGGCCCTGGGCTGAAGGCAGCGCTAAACCACTGAGCCATCTGGGCTGCCCCACAGTTTGGCTATTGTGGACATTGCTGCTATAAACATCGGGGTGCAGGTGTCCCGGCGTTTCATTGCATCTGAAAGATGCATGGATAAAGATGTGGTTTATGTATACAATGGAATATTACTCAGACATTAGAAATGAGAAATACCCACCATTTGCTTGGACGTGGATGGAACTGGAGGGTATTATGCTGAGTGAAATAAGTCAATCGGAGAAGGACAAACATTATATGTTCTCATTTATTTGGGGAATATAAATAATAGTGAAAGGGAATAGAAGGGAAGGGAGAAGAAATGGGTAGGAAATATCAGAAAGGGAAACAGAACATAAAGACTCCTAACTCTGGGAAAGGAACTAGGGGTGGTGGAAGGGGAGGAGAGTGGGGGTTGGGGGTGAATGGGTGACGGGCACTGAGGGGGGCACTTGACGGGATGAGCACTGGGTGTTATTCTGTATGTTGGCAAATTGAACACCAATAAAAAATAAATTTATTATTTAAAAAAAAGAAACTATGAGAAAAATACAAAATGAAAAAAAAAAAGACTATCTTGAGACAAATGGAAATGAAAACACCACATGCCAAAACTCAAGGGATGCAGCAAAGGCAGTTCTAAGTGGGATGTTTGTAACAAAAAACACATACATTAAGGAAAAGAAAAAGAAAGGTCTCAAATAAACAGATTTAGCTTTATACCTCAATGAACTAGAAGAAGAAACAAGCTAAGCCCAACATTAGAAGGAAAGAAATAAAGATCAGAGCAGACATAAATGAAATGGAGACTAAAAAGACAATAGAAAAGAACAGTCAAGCCAGGATCTGTGGTTTTTTAAAAAAATAAATAAAATTGATGAACCTTCAGGTAGACTAACCAAGAAAAAAAGAGAGAAAACTGACATAATTCTGATCTCTGGCTTCCTGAATCTTCAGCAACGTCGCAACTGACGGTGATGTGATGCTATCTCTGAGCCCAAGAAGAAGTTATGTTTATTATTATCTGTTTCAGAGTGATAACACTCCTCATAGTAGCTGGCAGGTATTGTGTAATGTGTACTAACCAGAGATCTGCTTTATTTCCCCTCCAAACTGTCCTCTTAAGTAGTTGAAGATCTAATCAAAGAAATGCAAATACAGCAATACGCTATCATTTTCTCCTATTGAAAATATCAGAAAAAGTTTTTTAATGAGAATATTCAATGCTGGTGAGGATGCAGTGAGCTAGGAGTGTGTATGCAGTGCTGATTAGGAAGCACATTGCTGCAAGAATTTTAAAAAAATCTATCTAGAAATGATCATCAGAGCCTATGAAACGTTTCCAAGTTGACAAGCTAATCTGTCCTAAAGATAATCCAAAATACAGAAAAACTTGGTGCACAAAGATGTACATCAGAGCACTATTTAAAGTAATAAAGAGGGGGCACCAGTCTCATTCAGCTGGTGGAGCATGCAACTCTTCATCTTGGGATCATGAGTTCAAGCCCCATGTTGGGTGTAGATATGACTTAAAAAAAATAAAAAAAGAAATAAAATAGTTAAAGAAGGAATCTAAAATGTCCCCAGGTAAGAGAATGGAATATAAAGCTACAGGATATAATCTCAGGTAACCATTCAAATAATGTTCATGAAAAAAAAATATATATATTTTTAAGATTGTATTTATTTATTCATGAGAGACACAGAGCAGTAGAGACACAGGCAGAGGGAGAAGCAGGCTCCATGCAGGGAACCCGATGTGGGACTCAATGCCGGGACTCCAGGATCACACCCTGAGCCAAAGGCAGACACTCGACCGCTGAGCCACCCAGGCGTCCTGAAAATATATTCATTACATGTTCTCCATTCCATTTTGTCAAAGGGAATAAAGTTAAAACTGAATAAATAGTATGATTTTACATGAGCATCTATTACATTTATAATCAGAAGCTTAGGATTATGCATGTGCACATGATTTATAGTTTTCACCACAGTCTTCCTCTCACTAGAAAGAGCTTTTCAAAATGATTTTTAACAAAAGGAATCCAGAAAGCTCATGTATTTGTTTGTTGGGGCTGCCATAAGGTATCACAGACTGCGGAGCTTCAAACTGCCTCCTGGACTCATAGATAGCTGCCTTTCTCCCTGTGACCTTATGTGGCTTTTACTCTATGCAGTCACTTCCCTGGGGTCTCTTCCTCTTCTTATAAAAAAAAAAAAAAAAAAAAAAAAAAAACATCCTGTGGAATTCCAGCCTTGCGCTTATGGCCTCATTTGGCCTTAATTACCTCTCTAATGGCCCTATCTCCAAATGTCATCACACTGGATATAAGGGCTTCAACGTATAAGCTTGGTTTGGGGTGGGGGGGGGGGGACACTGTTCAGTCCTTAACACGCAATCATTTATTTAACCTGCTCAGGTCTCCCTAGATAGAGTTAAGTAATAGGTGAGTAAAAGTGCTTGTCCTCTTGGAGTTCCCATTCTAACAAGAGAGGGAGACTAATCCAGTAAAAATGCTAGAAATGCTGTGAAAGAATTTAAAACATGGTGGGAGGGATAGAGCATGACCAACTGAGGAAGGGGGTTGCTGAATTAGTCTGGGCCATGGGGGAAGGTGTCTCTGAGAAGGTGAGAGTTCAGCCTCTGTTGTGTGACAGATTGTGCCAAGGGGTCAAAGGTAACATTCCCCGCCACCACCCTTCAAAGCCATGAGGAAGCTTGCAGCCTTTTGGCCTAGGACAACCTCTCTTCCCAGCTGCTGTGTGAGGCTGAGGACACAATGCTGTCATGAAGACTCTCTCCTGTGGTGAGACTTTCCCTTGTGTTTAGGCCAGAGCTCTGGATGGGGGGCACCTTCATGGGCTTTCTTGCCACTCTGTCCCTTTTTACAGCTAACACTGAAAACCCAATGAAAAATAAGCAAGAGCTTGACTCAGGCATGAAGCTTCCCAACATTTAAGTCTTCCGATTTCCCTCCCTCCTTGATTTATACTTGGATAATTAATCATCTGCCCTTCTCAGAAGGGAACTCAGGCCATCTGAACAGGGCAGTGATTATATATGCTGAACAGCCCTCTATGGCAGTTAATAACTCCACTTATCTTCTGCTTTAAATATATTTTTAACATACAGGGCATAGCAGAGGACTTTCTTAAGAGTTATACATCTTCATTTCTCCACTTAGGCTTAAAAACAAAGTATTTTGAGGTCATAACTGCTATAAAAGTACATAATCTGTTGTTTTAGGCAGTCTCATTTTACTAGAAGGGCTTTATAAATCGTGAGTAATAGCATGTTCTCTCCATTGGTTTGCCTGGAGTACATAATCCTAACAAGTATCTTCAAGGGGAGCCCATTGTTTTGCTAGTTACTCATCTCTGCTCTGTCTGACCTGCCACAAAAGGGTTCTGTGGATTCTGACACAGGCAAATAGAAATGACAAATGCATTGATTTAGATCTTAACCTTGTGTGCTTTCTATACAAAACATACAAAACCTCTTCTGAACTTTGCAGTTGTCACTTAAGCTGTAATATGCTGTCAGCCTGATGTGTCTACTAGTAAAGTGATTCTGGGTCTGTATATTGCTCCCAAGGTAACCTTCAAATGCAAACGCTATGAAACTTCCAGACATTGTTTCCAATTTTATGTACCGGATAAACTAAATGACCTTCAGGTGATCTACCTTTTAGCCTAATGGGCACTGCCAAGTTTTTACGTATTAGTTTTTTGTCTTAAAAATGTACATTTATTTTTACTAGTGACACCCTTGAAATGACATTTCAGTTTCATAAGATTCCAAAATACTGATTAAAAGTTTTGACCCCACCTGCCATTTGCTAACTTCCTCCATGCAGTTGCCAGAAATAAGTTCTCTTCCTCTGAAGTCCTTATATTACATTGTACATACTGTTTATCTAACCTGTGTTACCTTGCATTTTGAATATTCATTTACTAACCTTATCACTCAAGTTAGATCTTAAATCCACTGAGGACAGGGAGTTCTATTAAACATCTCTTTAAAAATAATAATAAAATAAACATCTCTTTATCACCCATCACAGTGCTTTATTATAAGATGTTTAATGAAAATACTTAATGAATTAAAGAATATATTAAAATAATAATGAAGTGGCTCAGTCAGTTAGGTGTCCAACTCTTGGTCTCAGCTCAGGTCTTGGTCTATGGGTTGTGAGTTCAGACCCACCTTGGGCTTCGTGCTGGGCATGGAGCCTATTTTAAGAAAAAAATTTTTAAGTTAAAATAATAATGAAAATAGCCTGTCATTTTAAATTTGTGAGTGGTGCGGGATATTCTCTCCGAGTCCAGGGTTATTTCATACACTTCCTGGTGATAGCTACTTTATTACCCGAGAACCAGTTAGCACCCTGCATGAGAGCATCACTACAAGTCATTGTCCAGGGGTCATGCATGTCCACTTATAGACTGCAGCACTGGGGTGGGGGCACAGTGTGAAGGCAGTCATAGAAACGGAGCAACAACATGATGCTTAGTGCCCCTTTGGTGAAATAGATCAGTAGCATCTGTTTTGTTGGCACCACAATCTTATACTAATTGTTATTCATTGTTTTGGTTTTAGGCAACTTCTAGTATACCCAATGGCAACTGATTATTAATGTACCAGATAGATTTACTTTGTTAGATGGAGATCGTTTCTTCCCCGTGGTAGATGAGACAGTGGGAGATTATAGAGTAAAAAAATCCCAAAGAATTATATATGCTAGTTAAGAGGCAGAACCTCGATATGAACCTTTGTGTTCTTGGCTCTAAATCCACTGATTGTTCCTATGACCTACAACTGTTCGCCCTACTGACAACATAAATGTTATCATGACTGAGAAGTTAACGTTCTTGAGAGATCCATTTCTGAGACTAGATCAAAAGCTTAAATTGGGGGAACTGTAACTCTGAACTATACCTAATTGATATTCTGTAAATTCTGGAGCATAACTCTATTACTGCTCATTATCAACATATTCTCTTGTATTTTGAAAGCCTAAGATGTCTGTCATTCTGGTAGAGACACTAGAAACTTTTTATGATTACCCTGAATTGGCGCTGACTTTAATGAACTGGCAGTTTTGGGGAAAGAAAAATAAAATGATACCCTCAGCTTAAGAGCAATGTCATAGGAAGCAATTTCTTATAATATGTGGAAAATAGAGTTTGGGATAATTACTGTCAAATTACATATCATTCACAAAATTTTTAGTGAATTTTTTCTCTGTCTCATGCCCTGTTATAGAATGAATACCTAAATGAAAATGTTAATGCCAGAGTGATTGAATATGAAGATAACCGGCCCCTCCTAGATCTGTTCCTCCAGAAGCCAATGGGTCTGCTATCCCTACTGGATGAAGAAAGCCGATTTCCCAAGGCTACTGACCAGACTCTTATAGGTGAGTTTTATTTTTTATTTTTATTTTTTTTAATTTTTTATTTTTTTTGTAGGTGAATTTTAAATCAGTATGTCTGCATAGTTTTGTGCTACCGTCATGTAATGCTCTGAATGACTTAAAAAGAACTTTTTTTTTTATTATCTGGGAGAAAATAGCTATCACAAAGCCTGCATATGTAACTTTAAAGAAGAGGCTTTGGGTCTAATATCTGGACTAGCAAATGTTTATAATAGGATGAAGTATTTAGTGATGAATTAAACAAGTTTGGATATTGGACTTTTCCTTACATTATGGTAGAGCCTCATTCATAGGATCTTATGTTATAAGTAACCTTAGAAATTATCCAGCACTACCCCACCCCTAAAAAAAGAGATTACCCAGCCCCATATTAGAAATTGGAGGGCAGGGCAAAAGGCCAGCTCTAGAATTTGAAAAGAGATAGCTAATGGGGAGGAAATAAATTCATCTAGTCACTTGTCTAATAGAGGCAAATAGCCTCCAATACCTTAATAGTCTCTAAATTACAGTACATTAATAAATATTCACAATACTCTTGAGTCATCAAAGAAAGCATAAACATATTCATTTTTTTCTATTTGAGAAGGCAAAGATACATATGCTGCATTTAAAAGATTATCATTGAGGGACGCCTAGGTGGCTCAGCAGCTGACTGTCTGCCTTTGACTCAGGGTGTGATCCCGGGATCCAAGATCAATTCCTGCATTGGGCTCCTTGCAGGGAGCCTGTTTCTCTTTCTGCCTATGTCTCTGCCTCTTTCTCTGTGTCTTTCATGAATAAATAAATAAAATATTTTTAAAAATTAAAATTAAATAAAAGATTATCATCTAAAATAGTTAAAAATGTCTTATTCCTTAAAGAATAAAACTTTAGCTTGTTCAGGTAAAAAAAATAAAAACAAAAAAAACCATTTTTTTTAATGTAGAAATACCATATTCTGTAATGGTAAGAGACATTGATTATGTATAATAAATATTTGCAGAAAATTTGGATTCACATTTTCTCTCATTTACTTTGGGTGATGGAGTCTGTTTCTTACCATTAAGTCTGTGATGTTGCTTCCTGCTGACTCACTCACTGGCTTATTCTCTCCTCTAATTGGATAATACTAATAAAAAACAAAATAAGCCCAAAGTTCTGGGGAAAATTGTCACATAGCAATCACCTGATTTTGAAGTTAAATGTCCCTTCAAGGACATGGAGGAAAAAGTACTCTGAAAGTTATAGAACTGTAACTGCCTTAGTGACCCTCCATTCTTCCTATGTAATCACTAATAACTTAGTGCTCCTCTGATAGAAAGGAGAACCAGAATACCAGATTTCTAGGCTCATGGCTCCATATCAGACTGGGTTTCACAAATCTCTCTGATCAGTTAATCTCAGGTAGTTTCCTGACTCAGTAACAGTGGTTCACAAAATGTGGTCCCGAGACCAGAAACAGCCATTACCTGAGAATGTGCTAGAAATGTGATTTCTCGAATTCCCCCAGTGCCCAGACCTACTAAGGCAGAAGCTCTGTGTTAAAATAGGCCCTCTAGGGGGTTCTGTTGCTTGAGGTTAAGAACTGCTACTCTAGGAAAGCCTGGGTAGCTCCGTGGTTGAGCATCTGCCTTCAGCTTAGGTCGTGATCCCAGGGTCCTGGGATCGAGTTCTGCTTTGGGCTCCCTGCATGGAGCCTGCTTCTCCCTCTGCCTGTGTCTCTGCCTCTCTCTGTCTCTCATGAATAAATAAATAAGATCTTTTTTTAAAAAAAGAACTGCTCTAAATCATAATGGAATGGTTAAATTGATAATCTTTAGTTTTGTCTCACCATTTATGTTCCAAATCTGCATTTATTAGCTATGTAAAATTGTTTTTTCACTGCACATTGTCCATTTTATGGTGAAAGAGATGATTCTGTCAATCAATACCTTCTGAGGATCTCCTACATGGCTGATATTGGAGTTCAATTTTTTTTCTGTAGAAAAATTTGTTGTTGTTTTTTTTGTTTTTTTTTTGTTTTTTTTTTTCTTTTTGTAGAAAAATTTGAAGGTAACCTGAAATCACAGTACTTCTGGAGACCCAAAAGAATGGAACTAAGTTTTGGGATTCACCATTATGCAGGAAAGGTAAGGACTTTGAAGAATTATGACTGAGTTTCTCTTAGTCTTTCCTCAAATAATAATGGTAAACATGAAAATTATGGCCCAAAATATTTAGATGGTTATAATGAGATAGCCATCTGTGTCTGTCCCAATCTGGCCCTGACTCTGTTCTCCAGCTTCCTGTATTCTCTCTGACCCAGTGCCATCCGCTCCCACTCCAGGGCATCTACCTCTAGCAACTATCCTGAAAAGGTTAAAAAAAAAAATCGTCCTCCTATTTTGACAAACACAATGTTACAGTTTTTCTGGAGGAATTTTTGTTAAGAGCCTAAGGAAAAACAAAGAAAAGAAAGAGACAAGCCTCAAAGCATCCATCTTTCTGATCCTAAGATCTGGCTTTGGGTGAGATTGGCTGGCAATGGGAACCTACTTTTTCCTTCTTTTAGTGATAGCTAGGAACCTTTTATATAAACTGCCTTTTTCAGACTAGAGTTTCTTCTCTCTCTACGGCAGCCTTTGTCTCTCCTCCCATCCAACAGAAGAAAGTGACAGATTAGGGGTGTGGTTGGATAATGGAGCTAGCCTAGGTGTGGTTGACTAATGGACTATTCAGCAGTTGGATGCCTTGATAGATGCATATTCCCAAACCGGAGCAAACCTCAGATATGTTGTCCTAAACCCAGAGGATGCTCTGTTTCCCATCTGCACAGACTAACAAGTAATTCCTTCACCATAATGTAAATATTGGAGGACCAAGAAGATGTAAAATCAAGAAAGTGCAGAGACTGAGAAATACATGAACAGAATAAAATAACACAGAACCTGGAAGATTTAGGTCTACCAGGACTTCAATGTTCCACAGACTTTGTCACTAAAAAAAAAAAAAAAAAAAAAAAAAATCTAATTTGAATATTATAGCCTCTCCCATAATGTTCAGCATATGATTTTTTCAAATAAGCCTTTTTAAAAACATCCATTAAGAATTTCCTATGATCATTTTATCCAGTTGTTTTTAACAGCTATATTAGTCGGCTTGGGCTGCCATAAGAAAAATACCACAGGATGGATGGCTTAAATAAAGCACAGACATTTATTTACTGGAGGCTAGAAGTATAAGATTAGGGTGCCTGCAAGGTCACTGTCTGGTGAGACCTCTCTCCCTGGCTTACAGATGGATGCATTCTTGTACTGTTCTCATGTGTCCTTTTCTCTAGGTACATGAGGTGGGGAAAGAGATCTCTGGTGTGCCTTTCTCTTGTTACAAGGACACCAGTCCTATAGGATTTGGGTCCCACCCTTAGGACCACATTTAACCTTAATTACCTCGTTGAAGATCCTATCCAAATACAGTCACATTTAGGGTCAGGAATTCAACATATTAATTTTGGAGGGACACAATTCAGTCCATCCTTAACAACAACAATATTAGATCATCCTATAGAAATCTTTGGGTTACAATTAATCTTTAGAAAGCCTTAAAGTTATTTAGAAGTGCCAGAAACATGAATACTCTAAGTACTCATAGTGCACTTAGACCGTACTACTACTGGGGATCCCTGGGTGGCTCAGAGGTTTGGTGCCTGCATTCGGCCCAGGGCGTGATCCTGGAGGCCCAGGATCAAGTCCTACATCGGGCTCCCTGCGTGGGGCCTGCTTCTCCCTTTGCCTGTGTCTCTGACTCTCTCTCTCTCCCTGTGTCTCTCATGAATAAATAAATAAAATCTAAAAAAAAAAAAAAAAAAAGACCATACTACTACTGAGACAAAAAGTCTATAATGGCCAATTCACTGTGTGTGAATCAATTATCACAGAAATGAGAATGCCTTGGTGGCCTTAGGGTGCTTTCTTTATGCCACCTTTGACCCTCCAAGCATAGAAAGGAAACATACCAAACTTCATAATAAATAAGAGGAATCAAACCTCTTTTATGATTTCAAACCAAATAAAATCAGCAAGACAAATTTTTCTCTGACAAAAAATATTGCAAACCTGGAGAAATTTGCTCTTCCAACCAAGTTGTTAGGGACTGCCTTTATAAACTTTTGTATACCTCTCACTCAGCACAGAAGTTTTCAGAAAATACCTATTGATGATTCTGCTACTGCTGCTACTGATGATGGTGATGATGACAATGGGGATGACATTGATCGTGATACTGAAATATACTTTATCAACAGGTCCTCTATAACGCAAGTGGGTTCTTAGCTAAAAATAGAGACACTCTTCCAACTGATATTGTGCTGCTTTTGAGGTCATCAGAAAACAGTGTAATTCGGCAACTAGTCAGTCTCCCTCTGACAAAAACAGGTAAGCTAAGGCAATTTCCTTTAACCGAGAAATCTCCTCAGGTCCAATTCAGTAGTTTCTGATTGTGGTTTTCATCAGTATAATCCTCATTTTTTTTTTTATATTGGCTTGTTTTCAGCTCACTAAATATGCATTTTTTAATACATTCTGCCCAAATTGTCTGCAGAACATGTAAAAATGAATATAAAAAAACTAGGTTTTCATTAAAGAAGTGTTTGAAGAACTAGCCAGAAAATATGGTGATAATTTAGCTGCTCACCAGAAGAATATGCTTAGCTCTGACAAGTTCAGAATGACCTCTGTTTCGGGACTGGGCAGCTTTTGGGTGGTACTTTAAGGTTCTATAGGTTTAGTGAGCTCTGCCTTATTGATTGGAAACTTACATGTCTTTGCTCCAGCCAACCCTATACTTTTTTGCATTTGCTTTTAAGTAGAAAAATAATGTAGTTTGGGCTGTTTTTCTTTATTGGAGTTTGTTTTATTATTTTGCATTTCTTTTTTACAGTTTTATTGAGACATAACTAACATACAGTAAATAGCACATGTGTAGATAGTAAAACATGAGTTTTTGACATGCATAAAGATCTGTAAAACTATTACCACATTCAGTAGTGAGTATACTCATCACTTCCAGATGATATTTCATCATGACTCTAATATTTTCCACCATTCTTTCCAACCCCCCTTCAGTTGTTCTAGGTCCATTTGTTGAAAGGATTGTTCTTTTCCCTATTGTATTACCTGGGCACCCTGTTGAAAAATCAGGACTTTTGTATTGTGTGTACTGATATTTGTCTATCTTTTCACCAGTATTATACTTCTTGATTACTATAGCTTTATTTTTTAAAAAAAATTGAAATCAAGAATTATAAGCTACACAACTTTGTTCTTTTTCAGAGTTGTTGAGGCAATTATAATTCCTTTGTTTTTCCATATAAATTTTAGAATAAGCTTGTCAATTTCTACCAAAAATCCTGTTGAGGCTTTGACTGGGATATGCTGAACCTATAGGTTAATTTTGGAAGAATTGATATCTTCACAATATTGAGTCTTCCTGTCAGGGAGCCCAATAATAGCTCTCCATTTATGTAAGTCTTTCTTAATTTCTCTCAGCAATATTTTGTAGTTTTCAGTGTGTGAGTCTTATATATCTTTAGTTAAATTATCTGCTACTATATCACATTTTATGCTGTAATAAATGGTAATTTTAATTAAAACTCTATTTGTTGCTAGTATATAGAAATCCAGTTGGTTTTTTGTGGATTGATCTTTTGCCCTGCAGCGTTGCTAAGCTCATTTATTAGACTAGCTAGCTTTTTTTTTTTTTTTTTATAAATTCCATAGGATTTTCTATACAGATGATCATGTCATCTGTGAAAAAAGAGTTTGCCCTTTCTTCTCTATTCTACTTTTTATGTCTTCATCTTGCCTGGTTGCACTGGCCAGAATCACCAAAGCAATACTGAATACAAGTGGTAAGAATGAACATTCTTGCTTTATTCCTGATCTTGGAGAGAAAGTATTCAGTTTTTCCCCAGTAAAAATGATATTACCTATAGGTTTTTCATAGATGTCCTTTCTCAGGAGGAGGAAGTTCTTTTTATTCCTAGTTTTCTGGGTATTTATCAGATATGCATATTTGAATTTTGTCAGATGCTTTTTCTACATCTATTGAGATAATCATTCATTTATTTTTTTAATCTGTAAATATGAGTTACACTGATTGATTTTTGAATGTTATGTCAACTTCTTATTCCTGGGGAAAACCTGACACGGTCATGATGCATTGGAGTTTTATGTATTGGTAGATTAAATTTGCTAACATTTTGTTAAGAATTTTTGCATCTATGTCCATGAGGATATTGGGCTATAGTTTTCTTATAATTTTTTTCTAATTTTGGGATCAGAGTAATACTGGCCTGATAAAATGATTTCCTCAATTTTCGGGAAAAGTGGAGTGAGTATTATTTCTTTCTAAATTCCTTTGTAGAATTCACCAGTGAAGCCATCTGGACCAGAAAGGTTTTTTTTTTGTGAAAAGGTTTTGAACTACAAATTCAATCGATTTCTTTAACAAATAGAAGGATATTTAAATTATCTAATTTTTTGAATGAGCTTTAGTAGGTTGTATCTTTTAAGAAATTTGTTTGTTTCACCTATGTAGTGAGATTTATTAACAAAAAGTTGATTACAGTATTCCCTTATTATCCTTTAATATCTATAGATCTTGAAGTTTTATCAGCTCTCTCATTCCTGATCAAGTTTTATCAGCTCTCTCATTCCTGATCTGAATCTTTTGTGTCCTCTTTCACTTTATTCTTGATTGATTTTCTTTCTAGAGATTGGTCAATATTATTGATCTTCTCAAAGAACCAGCACATAGTTTATAGTTTAACTGATTTTCTCCGTTGGTTTTGCTATTTTGATTTTTTTCCTTTTCTTTTCCTTTCATTTCCCTCCCTTTCCTTTCCTTTTCTTTTCCTTCTTTCTTTCTTTTGGATTTTTCATTTTTGTTTCCTTTCTTCTGTTTACTTTGGGTTTTATTTTGTCTTCATTTTCTAATTTCTAAGGTGAGACCTTAGGTACTTGGTGTAAGAAAACATTTCTTTTCTAATATAAGTACTTATATGGATTATTTATAAGTATTATATTTTAATTCTAGAAATATTGGGATTTTCCATATCTTTATGTTGTTGCCTTTAATTCCATAGTGCTCAGAAAGCATATTTTGTATGATTTAATCAATTTAAATTTACTGAGACATGTTTTATGGCCCAGAATATGGTATATCTTGTTTGATGTTTCATTTACACTTAAAAATAATGTGTATTCCACTGTGTTGGGTGGAGAGTGATATAAATGTCAATTGGGTCAACATGGTTGATAGTATTGATCAAATCTTCTATATCCTTACTGGTTTTTTCTCACCTGGTTCTTACTGAGAGAGAAATTTTGAAATATCTGATTATAATTGTCAATTTACCTGTTTTGTCTTTCATTTCTATAATTTTTTACTTCATGTATTTTTAAGATCTATTGGACACATAAACATATAGAATGATTATATCTTCTTGATGACTAGACCCCTTGATTATTATTAAATGATGCTTTTTATCCTTGGTAATATTCTTTGCTCTGAAACCTACTTTGCCTGATAATATAAAGACTCCCAACTTTCTTATGCTAAGTGGTTAGTGATATATCATTTTTAATACTTTCAATTTATTTTTATGTTTGTATTTAAAGTGGGTTTTTTTTGTAGATAGCATGTAGTGGGCTTGCTTTTCTAAATTCTGAACCATTTATATTTAATATGATTATTGATATGGTTGAGTTTGACTGACTCGACTATTTGATGTCTTTTATCTTGGTTACGTCTGTTATTTTCCCTAGTCTTCACATGGGTTCCCCTCATTTCAGCATAAAACCTCTTTAGACAGGGGATCCCTGGGTGGCTCAGCAGTTTAGTTCCTGCCTTTGGCCCAGGGCGCGATCCTGGAGTCCCGGGATCGAGTCCCACATCAGGCTCCTGGCATGGAGCCTGCTTCTCCCTCCTCCTGTGTCTCTGCCTCTCTCTCTCTCTCTCTCTCTCTCTGTCTATCATAAATAAATAAATCTTTAAAAAGAAAAAAAAACCTCTAGACGGAAAGCTGGAGTAATCATAGGGCTCACCTTATTTGTTTCCCTTCATTTAAGGATCAGTGCCCTGTACTGCTTGATGTACAGCATATAAAAACTGTTATATCTAGATAAATGCTGATTAATTCTTCATAATAAGGTACTTAGGGCAAAGACATAGAGACAGAAACAGAATGTGGTTGCCAGGGGCTGGTGGTGGGAGGAATAGAGAGCTAGTATTTAATGGGTATGAAGTTTTAGTTTTACAAGATGAAAAAAGTTATGGACATGGATGGTGGTGATGATTGCATTACATCATGAATGTTTTTAATGCTAATGACCTGTGCATCTAATCTCATGTTTTCTACCCTTATAAAATATGCAACCAGGCTCTCAACACTATGTTCTGTTTCCTATCAGCACCATGTCTCACTGGCCAGGGAGAAGAGAACTTCACAATCAAAGATGTGATAGTGACTCTGAATCTCAAAGATATCAGAGGCATTTGGGTTCTGTATTCACCTAGATAATGCAAACATAATAATAATGATGACAGCAATAATAATATAGAAATCTGTTTAGAAATTGCAAAAAAGTACTGAGTACTTTTATTTACTCCTAATAGCAACACTCTGAGGAGGAATACTTTTACAGATGAGTCATTGAGTCTTGAAAATGTTTAGCAGCTTTCCCAGTGTTACCCCTATGGGAAGGCTTAGAAATAAGCTTGAAAGTTTGGGTTTTTCAATCCTGTATTATGCTGTCTCCAAGATTCTAAGATAACCATAGCCCTTTGCATGTATAACTTTAAATATGAAATACAGCTCAGCCATTATTAGGGGGAAATGTACCATAGTTCCTTACAGCTCACATCTCTACCTTGGTTTATTACAGGTTTGTTTATCAGGTCTACTATAAAGGCAAAGTGGATATATTTTCTGAAATAAGATCTATGCTAATTTTAGTTCCTGTTTCTATGCATTGATGAATTTTTAAAAGGCTTTCATTTATTTTGTTGTTAAATAGTTGATTAATGTATAAGTGTTGTTACATTGAAATGATTAATCCCTCAGTAAATTTCCTCTAGCTGCTTAGTTTTTAGAGAAACTTAAATTTTTAGCTCTTATTTGGCTAATATTAAGTAATGGTATTTATTAAGTAAGGGGTCTATTCTAATTAATGTGCTACTAGTCCTTTGTATATTTATTATGCTTCCAAGCAACCTCCAAGTCTATAGTAATTTTGGTAAATTTTTCTAAAACTTTCCCTTAAATAAAAAACAAACAACAAGTGGAAGTCCACAGCCACCCCTCTGAAGTTTATGTTTACTATCTCTGTCCACTCTGCTGTCTGCAGTAAGTTTCACATTTGAAGAGTGAACAGTCAGTGTGCAGCCCAGTGTAAAAGCACACACATCCATTGCAGCACTTTTCCTGGGAACAAGGGAAGGGGGAAGACAGCAGAGCAGAGGCACTGCCAGCCACAACCCAGGCAGGGTCCCATGCACATCATTACCCCGAGCCAGCCTTTTGCCACCACAAAGAATGTGAAGGATTTGTCAAAACATGTAGCCTTAAAGACAAAACAAAACAAAACAAACAAAAAACCATGTAGCCTTGAGGCGCCTAGGAGGCTCAGCTGGTTAAGTGCCCAACTCTTGATTTGGGCTTGTGTCACTTTTTCTCAGGGTTGTGAGATTGAGCCCTGAATCAGGCTCCTTGCAGGGCATGAAGCCTGCTTAAGATTCTATCTCCCTCTCCCACTGCCCCCAACCCTGGCATGCATGCACATGTTCTCACCCTCTCTCTCTCTCACTCTAAAAAACAAACAAAAAGTATGTAGCCTTTACTTCTCACCTAAAAGAATGAGAGGGAAAATAATAATCTTTCTGAAGTGATACCAAATTCTGGAGATATATTTAAACATTACTGTTGAGATGATGAACTCTTAGATTGTGGGTTGTTTATCATGCTTGGTGAGGGGTGGAACAGGAGAGAAGGTGAACTAACATTTCTGTGCCCACCATGTGCCAGACATACTGTCACATGTCATCAAAATTCTGTAAGGCAGACAGCATTATCCCCTTGATGTGGTTTCAAAACGCAGCTCAGAGACTAAGAAAATGATCCATGGGCAACACAATTTAAGTACCACAGCTGGTATTCAAATCCAGGTCTGCCTGGCTTCTGCGGCCATAATTTTTCACTACACTAGAATATTTTTATACCTTCGTTGTGTGCATTTAAGTAGCCCTAGCAGGATCCCTGGGTAACTCAGAGGTTTAGCGCCTGCCTTTGGCCCAGTGCGTGATCCTGGAGACCCGGGATCAAGTCCCATATCAGGCTCCTGGCGTGGAGCCTGCTTCCCCCTTTGCCTGTGTCTCTGCCTCTCTCTCTCTCTCTCTCTCTCTGTGTGTGTCTTTCATGAATGAATAAATAAATAAAATCTTTTTAAAAAGAATAAGTAGCCCTAGCACCAGGCGCACTTATTTCTGAATGTTAGATTGAACACATCCATTGCTCTCAACCATTCTTGGTTTTCTTATAACCACTTCATATGAATTAATAATCCCTATGATTTTTAAGGCCCATTGTAAAGCTTACCTTTGCATTAAAGAAAATCTCAGAAGTCATTTAACACATACACGCTTGAAACAAATTGTTCTGTTTATTAGAATCACACCATATCTTGTGGCAATTAAAGGAAACCTAACACTTACCTGTACTTTTTCTAATCTCCAAGCTGGATTTTTTTTCTGAAATTAAAATTTGTTACAAATTTTTATATAATATTATTTTATCCCTAAATTTCTCATACATACTAAACCAAGGATGAATACTGTGGGATCAATAATTTTTTTTAATACTTAAGTAAATGAAGAAAGTCTTCTAGTCATTAAGGATTCTAAAATGTATATTAATTTCATCCCCATTCCTACAGGTAACCTGCCACATTCTAAAACTAAAAATATAATAAATTATCAAATGAGGATTTCAGAAAAATCAATCAACTTGACAAAGGTAAGAAAATGCATTTTGCATGACAGTGAATCTGAGAATCTAACCTTTATAATGGCAGTGTTGAGTGTGCTCTTAAAAGTAAACCACATTTTAGGTTTTCTTTCTTTGATCTTTATTTTCTGCTTAACTAGTTATGTTCATATTACTGCTAGCCACTAAAGTAATCATGCATTTATGATACATTCCTAACTCTTCCTTTTTAGCTCATTTTAATGTTGCACTAAAACCAACTAAAAATATATTAGCTAAGTTCTGAGATATTCACATTCCTTAAAAGACCAATGAAAATTCCAATGAGACTGACAAAACAATTACCCTAAGTAAAAATTTTAACATTTTGTTATTTTATGTATTTGAATTTATAGACCATGATAACTTGAAGGAAATTCTATGTGCTCCTTGGAGATCATAAAGTAGAGTAGATACTGAAGCATCACTGTCTTTCTTGGTCTTTATAGGATGAAACTGGAGAAGCCACACGTCGTGCCATAGAGACAACCAACATGAAGACACAAACAGTTGCATCATATTTTAGAGTAAGATATTAAATTATGATGTGTTATGCTTAGGAATCTCATTATTTCTTTAATTTTAGAGTCAGGGAGGGGAAGAACAAGATGAAAAGAGAGAAGGACACCTGGGTGGCTTAGTTGAGTATCTTCCCTTGGCTCAGTTCATGATCCCAGGGTCCTGGGATTGAGTTCTGTAACAGGCTCCCCATAGGGAGCCTGCTTCTCCCTCTGCCTATGTCTCTGCCTCTCTCTCTCTGTATCTCTCATGAATAAACAAATAAAATCTTCAAAAAAAAATATGAAGAGAGAGAATCCTAAGCAGACTCCATGCCAGCACAGAGCCTGACTTAGGAGTCGATCTCACAACCCATGAGATCATAACCTGGGCCAAAATCAAGTCAGAGGCTTACCTGACTGAGCCACCCAGGCACCCCAGGAAGGTTATTAATTTTGAGAGTACAGATCAAAAGCTAGTAATAAATATCAGAGTCCTATCAGCAAAAGTTAATTCTCATCATATTCCATTTATTATTTGTTAAATACAGACTATAGTAGAGAGTACTGCCAAAAACCTATGGATTGGTTTGCTTTGATATTTTACCTATAAAATTATTGCATACTGAGTCAGTCTTAATGGAAGTTTACACCTTGGTTAAAATTTGTCCAAAGAACCAAACGCATTTCCACTGGAACAAAACCTGACAGGGTTTTTAATTCAGTGCTGTGATAACTACCTATCACTTCTCCATCCCACTCCTAAATAATCTTAGGGTGGACAGATGGGCTAAATCTGAGCATCCATGTCTATTCCATATCTCTCTGCACATAGACAAGATGAAAACCTCAAAAGAAAAATAGAACTGGTATAAGCACGGGGCAAGAAGAACGGATGCCAGGGAAGTAGGGTAACATGCCAAGAAAGTCAATCACTGTGTCCTTAACATGGGGTCAGGTGACCTTTCTTACTTTTCTTCTTTGGACAATATGGGAGAAAAGGCAGAAAGGAAGTACTTTATTTCCTCTTTGCTCTGAAGAACTCTAGATAACCCTGCCTTTGTTATTGGTGTCTGTTCTTTTTTATCTCTTCTGATAAAATCATATTGAGGCACCTGGGTGCTCAGTCAGTTAAGCATCTGCCTTTGGCTCAGGTCATGATCTCAGAGTCCTGGGATCAAGCCCCACATTGGACTTCCTGCTTGGCAGGGAGTCTGCTTCTCCCTCCTTCTCTCCCCTTCTCCACTACTCATGCTCTCCCTCACTCTCTCTCAAATGAATAAATAAAATCTTTTTTTTAAATTGAAATTTTTTAAATTTTAATTAAATAATATGAATCCAATGAATATAGAGAAAATACCAACTAAAAATTGGAAATTATTAATAGTATCATTTAAGGTGGGAAAAACGGAGGAAATTAGGCTAAATTTACTATATGTATTCAGTAAGTAAATCTAGTTTTCTAACAGAATCATGAAATACTTTTAAAAATAGCTGAATAGTTTTTTTTAATATATTTCAAGACCTAAGCTCATAGCAGACAGTGTGTGCTTAATCATCTTTGAGTAGCACCTAGTACATTAAGATATGCTTAATATCTCTCACATTTGCTGCTGATACATTCACCTTACACCAGGACCACAGCAGAGCTGAATTACCAAGCATATTTGCAGATGGATTATTTTCCTTTTTTTTTTAAGTGAGTTATCCAAGACCATCATCAGTCCACTGTTGTTGACATCAAACACTGTGTGTATGTTTAAAACATTAGTTCATAAGATCGTTTTACTCTTCAGGCTGAAGTGAAAAATGATAGACGATCATTCCATAGAGTATATAATGTTTTTTTAAAAGTTATTTTTCATTCTGCAGACAGTGAACGTAGTGTAACACCATGCCTTGGTCCCTAGGAAAAACCAGTGCCTAAATTGTAGTATGCTCCTGCTCAGAATGCCAACAGCAAGTGAATCACTTCTGTTAATTCCAGTACCTGGCAGGTGCTTGCATGGCTACAGAAGGAATGATGGCTCACAGATAAGTGTAATGAAAAGGGGCCCCAAAGTGGCAAGGATCAGAAGATCACATCTGAGTTTCAGTGCCTAAGAAGCAGTCATGCAAATCCAGGGCTTTATCATTTTTGTAATTCCAGTATTTGGCTTGCTCTGGATTTGTAACCGTAGGCTTCTATATTTCCAACACTAAAAGAAATCCAGCTGACACCAGCTGTCTATGTTTATACATTTGTTACCTTGCCAGTAAATTGCAGCGCTGGTCTTTAACATCCTCATTTTCTGAGATTCCACTTTTAGTTGAGCTGTGAACGTCCTAATATGTTATACTTAGCTATCCCGTAGTTGCTGTTGCTGAACACACAGTTTTCATATCTATGTGACTTTGAAAATTCTAAAATAAAATAAAATTCAAATAAAAATGTGAAATTCTAAAATAAATAGCACAATTATCAAACTCGAGTAGATTAGAGTACTTAAATGAATTTGCTTATTTTTGTAACTCCTATATCCTATTTGTGACACTGCTTTAACTTCTCATTCCTTATTTTAAACCAGGAGATGATTCTGACAGGCATTGAAGATTTACTTTCATACTTTCTATAAAGAAAGAATTGAACAAGGAAATTAATAGTGTAAGCAAGAAATTAAATTGTATGCCTAAATATTACATATCAGCAAGCTTCTGTGAGAGGATATAATTACTTACAAATTATATGAAAAGTATTTTCATCTCTTAATTAAAGTTGCTTTAAGAATGTACAGGCAACCTTTTAATAGCTAAGTTCCAAGTTATTGCCTCTATATTTTTATGAGTAAATCTGTACTTTTAAAAATATGCTACAAATAAAATTTTCATTAATACGGGTTTTCCTCCATCGACTGAATTAATGTGAACACATGTAACATCCAATTTTCAGGGCTTTTTTTCTTAGAATTAAAAAAAAAAGACTTAAGTTTCTGTATGCTACACTGGGAAATTTATTTTTGTTGCATATTATAGTATTCCCTAATGGATTTGTTATCCAAAATGGTGGTGGGCCAACCTCACTTTGTCCGTTGCATCAAACCAAATAATGAACGTCAGGCAAGAAAATATGACAAAGAGAAAGTTCTCCTACAGCTTCGCTACACAGGAATTCTGGAAACAGCAAGAATTCGAAGGCTGGGATACTCACATCGGATACTTTTCACCAACTTTATAAAGCGGTATGTGGACTTCTTTTCAAAGCTCCATATAATATATAGTTTGTAGAGAAATTCATCAGAAGAATTCTAGGAAACAACATAGGAAAAAGAATCACTTAGGTGTTCTAGAAGGGAGGTATTTTGTTTCTGTAAATGGTTCTGCATTGAAAGAGAAAGTAACTAAGGCTGGAAGTTTCCGTTCTCATCTGGAAGATCCTGTGTGGTCGCGTAGGATACATGTCATGGGCATATGATTGAAAAGCCTAAGCTTCTGTACGGAGTGGCTAGAGGGCCTGGGTTCTCATCCCAGCGCTCATGCTGTGTGACCTTTGGGTTGTACCAATGATTCTCAAGAGAGGGAAATTCTCCCCCTGTTCAGAGAACATTTGTTAAGGTCTGGAAACCTTGTTGGTTGTCACAACTGGTGGGATCGGGGTTGCTGTTGGCATCTTGTGTATAGAGTTCTGGGATGCTGCTAAGCATCCTACAAGGCCCAGGAAAGCCCCCACCCCCCATCCCCCGCCCAGCAAATAGTTATCCAACCTAAAATGTTAACAGTGCTGCTGAGATCGAGAAACCATGGCCTATACCAAACCTCATTTTCCCCTCGTTTAATAAATCTGCCATGACTGCCTGGTGGAACTGCTCGCAGGATCAAATGAGACATTATCTCTAACAGTATTTAGAAGACAAAAAGAGACTCAATTTGGTAGAAGAGGTCCTTTTTTAGTATTTGAAATTAATGTAAAATGAATTAGGCTATATATTAAATATATTTTAAGTAATACATTTGTGGTGATATAGAGATTCAGTACCTTATGTATTTAATGCCCATGTTTCTGATATTTATCAATTCTATGATTACTATTAGCTGTTAAACTTGGTTTGTTTTCCAAATATTACAATTTTCAGGAGAAACCTAGTACTTAAGGAATTCTCTATGTGTAACATTCTCTGGCCTTTTCCAGGAATTAGGGTTAAGAACAAAGCAAAGTTTCTACTCCCTCCCTGCAAAAACAAAACAAAACATTGTCTTATCCTGTATCAAGCATTCTTTTACTTGGGGTAATCTACACCCTTCCTAAATAAAATGAAAATTCTTATTATTTTTGCAAATTTTCATATTTTCAGGTATCTGTGGTAGTTTTTTGCCTTTTCTCACCCCTTTGGACACCTGGAAAAGAAAAGAAAGGTATTTTTAAAAAACACAAAACAGGGATCCCTGGGTGGCGCAGCGGTTTGGCGCCTGCCTTTGGCCCAGGGCGTGATCCTGGAGACCCGGGATCGAATCCCACGTCGGGCTCCCAGTGCATGGAGCCTGCTTCTCCCTCTGCCTGTGTCTCTGCCTCTCTCTCTCTCTCTCTCTCTGTGACTATCATAAATAAATAAAAATTAAAAAAAAAAAAACCACAAAACAGGTTTAGAAGCATTCAGGTATTCAGTAAGTAATTACTACCTAGCTTGTTTTTTTAAGAAATAACTTTTAAAAGCTAGGAAATAAGTAGATACTTCATTCTGATTTATAATTGAGAAAAAAAGATAAGAAAGGCATTCATTTTCAGCACCTTAAGAGATGAGGAAAACTCTACCACTTCTTCATGATGACAGAGAACCTAAACATACTTGATACGAAGGAATTTCAGATTTAAAATTAAAATCAAAATGTGAACTAATTTCATATTTTTCATTTTTTAGAAGAGTTGATCTTTAACTTGCTTAAAACTTAGTATAAATAATATTAATATAATATTACTATAATTTCCATGGAATTTCAATGACCTTTTCTTTAGGCACAAGGTAATGTGCTGGGGTACCTGGGTGGCTCCGTCAGTTAAGTGTCCAGTTCCTAATCTGGTTCAGGTATTGATCTCACAGTTTTGAGTTCAAGCCCCATGTTGGGCTCCACGCTGGGGGTATGCTAACCATTGCAGAGTACAACACATTTTAAAACTACCTCGAGGGCACCTGGGTGGCTCAGTGGTTGAATGTCTGCCTTTGGCTCAGGTTGTGATCCTGGGGTCATGGGATTAAGTCCTACATCAAGCTCCCCACAGGGAGCCTGCTACTCCCCCTGCCTATGTCTCTGCCTTTCTTTATGTGTCTCCCATGAATAAATAAAATCTTCTTAAAAATTATGTAGAGAGAGCTTCAAATGCTATATTAAACTTATAGTTTCAGTTATCCATGGTTTTACAATGTGGACAGTAAGGAGAACTAAACCTATTTTCTTGATGATATGGTAGTTGAAAGTTGCTTACTTAGAAGATCAGAAGTGAGAATAAATTTGTAAATGTATCTCAAAGTCCCATGCTATATAGAATATCAAGTTACTATATGATAAGCGAGGAGTAGAAAAAAAAGTTCAGTATACAGAGAACACATGAATGGCTGTTCTGAATACAAGTTCCAGAAATAAAAGGCTAAACCTTTTCTCTGTCACTGATTTGAAAGCTGTCATCTAAATTGGCAAAGACCCTTAGGAGGCAGAACAATATGCAAAGGCCCTGTAGATGTGTAAATAGGAGTAAATAATTGTCCTTCCTTAGTCTTTGAGTAACCCTCTGTATGATGCAGAATTCATCAGACTCTTTGTCCATTCTGTTGTAGATAAACACTTCTGTTTTGTGACAAAGAAATAATCTTAAGGGAAGATACACAACATGAACTTTGCACGGGATGTTTAGTGTAGATATTTCAAATGAACCCTTATACTAAGAAGCCACTGAAGTAAGCTCCGTTTTTCTACGAGGCACCTATACAATGGTTCGGCTACCAGAGCTCTAGTTCAACCAAAACTATTTTTTTTTATTGGAGTTCAATTTGCCAACATATAGCATAACACCCAGTGCTCATCCCATCAAGTGCCCCACTCAGTGCCCATCACCCAGTCACCCCAACCGCCCGCCCACCTCCCTTTCCACCACCCTTTGTTCGTTTCCCAGAGTTAGGAGTCTCTCATGTTCTGTCTCCCTCTCAGATATTTCCCACTCATTTTTTCTCCTTTCCCCTTTATTCCCTTTCACTAGTTTTTATATTCCCCAAATGAATGAGACCATATAATCCAAAACTTTTTAAAAAGATTTTATTATTTATTTATTTATTTATTTATTTATTTATTTATTTATTTATGAAAGCCACAGACAGAGGCAAAGACATAGGCAGAGGGAGCAGCAGGCCCCTGCAGTGAGCCTGATGTGGGACTCGATCCCTGGACCCTGGGATCATGACCTGAGCCAAAGGCAGATGCTCAACCACTGAGCCACCCAGGTGCCCCTCAACCAAAACTTATTGAAGGCAGTAGTATAGTGAAGTATGTAAGTACACATGCTTTGAAGTCAGAAAACCAAGTCTGAAGAGAAAAAAATGAAAGAAAATCCAAGTTCAAACCCCAGTCCTGGGTCACTATCTAAATGTGTGATCCTGTTCAAAGTTACTTTGAGTAACTGCTATAAGCTTCAAGCTTTGATCTTTCTTACTTGCGAATTGGGATAATGGTAATAGTATCCACTCTATATGTGGTTATGACCACTAAATGAAATAATATATATATGAATTATATTAATAGAACCTAGTGTCATCAATACATATTATTTATAATATTTTCATTATTATTCTTGCCTCCACTCCAAGCTCCCAATATTGCTTATTACCTATGGTCTTGAATCCCACAACATAAACCATGAAGCTAGCCCGTAAAAAACAAAGCAGAGCCAGTATGTTGGCTTTAAAACAAGTCCTTAAAACAAGAGATGCAACAAAGCAAGAGTCTGGGGGCTTTCCTACATAAATTACTTCTGATCTACTTCGGTGTTTATTTTCACAGCAATTCCCAGAGGCAGGTCATTAGTCCTTCAGCAAATATTAAATTGAGTACCCACTATGTTCTAGTCTTTGATAAAAAGATTAGCCCAAATCTTATCCCAAAGATTGAAGATCCAAAGATTAATAAAAGAACTTCTGACATTAAGAACTCACAGACTACTGGTGGGGAACAGGGACCTAATTATGTACATTATCGTACAATGTAATGTAAATTCCAGGAACAAAGGTGCTCATCTGCTGTGTTCACTGCTATGTCCTCAGCACTTAGAAGGATGCCTAGCATATAGTAGGTACTCAGTAAATATTTATCAAGTGAATGAAAGAATAGTGGATACTTTAATAAAAGTATGCTCAGGACACTCAGAGCATAACATGGAGATGGTGGAAATGAGGACAGAAGACTTCTTAGATTATAGTAGAAATTCAGATAAAGCAAAGAATGATTAAACTAATATATAAGTACATACCATAGATATCATAACTTAGAACATAAACATATATTGATTTTTCAACCTTTTGATATAGGCTCAATTTTTTTCTTTGAATAAAAGTCCACTAACCAGAGTTTACTGGCTTTTTTACATAAGCTATCCATAACCCCTTATTTATGATTTCCAGTTACTGTTTCTTTTTTTTTTTTAAGATTTTATTTATTCATGAGAGATACAGAGAGAGAGAGGCAGAGACATAGACAGAGGGAGAAGCAGGCCCCATGCTGGGAGCCTGATGTGGGACTTGATCCTGGGACCGTGGGATCATGCCCTGAGTTGAAGGCAGACGCTCAACTGCTGAGCCACCCAGGCGTCCCACCAGTTACTATTTCTTGAGATGAAGCAGGAAGTTAAAGATATTTGTAAAATAATCATAGGGCTGAATATTTCTTGCTTCTTAAGATTCTCCTCAACCCTTTGTAATGGCTTGGTCCACATTTAATTCCATAAGGTTTAAACCACTTCTTTAGGAAGTCTTACCAAAGAATTTAATGCAGTTTTGTGGCAACAACTCTCTGGCTTTCCTCACTCATAGTTCATTAGTTTACATAATATGTTTTTGAATCATGTCACCTCAAGTGCAGTTGGCATAAACAGGTTTGGCAGCAAACTCAGCTCACCTGGCAGGAGCAGAAGCACACAGGCACCCGAGTGAGAGCTATCACCCGTGAGCTCCAAGTATGCAGTGGACACCCACCACTGCATCTTAATGTCAATTAATCAATTAGTCTATTCATTAAAGATACGTTAAGAGAGTTTCTAGAATATTGAAAGAGTAAGTCTTCCTGAAAGGAACAAGCCATGAGGATGAAAGATGTGCAGAGAAAAACACATACAAAGGCATAGGGGCATGAGCAAACATGGCCTTTTGGCAGAATTTTAAATAGCTTTTATTACCAGAGCTCAAGCTGTCCATAGAAACTAGCAAACAATGAGGCTGGAAAGGCAGGCAGGGATACAAAGGAGGAGGGAGCTTTCATGCCCATCTTCATATATGTCAACTAATTTTAAATGACTACTTTTTGACAGGTATGACCTTTGCATTTCCTACATTTCTGCTGCTCACCAACTTATATACGTCATGTGCCCAGCTTTTGAAAGCACTTCTTTTTGCCATCACAGCTTAGAGCTTGGGATATTCTTGGAGACTTTCAAGTAGGGAAAGGACATGATCAGATTTTCATTGTGTTAAGACAATTCAGACACAGCTAGGGGAGGAAAGGGAGGGAGAATGGACATAACCAGTTGGAAGGCAATTAGAGAATGGAAGGGTGAGAAGGGGTGATGAAGTAGGTTCAAGGCAATGGCAGCAGGAAAAGAGAGAAAGAAATGAATTTCAGAGAGGTTTGTAAGCTTGTTGGATACACTGAGTGGAGAATAGGGAAGAATATGGGATGACACATGGATTTCTAGCATTACCGTCTTTGAAAAAGGGGTGATAGCATTCACAGGGATAGGAAGTAGCAGAAGAGAGGGAAGGTAATGGCTTGCTGAGTTTGGGGTGCCTGTGGGATAACCAGGTTGGGTGCGGAGCGGGCAGTCAGGAGTGATATGTTTAGAGTCTGTGGAAAGAGAGCTGAAAATGAAGATTTAGGACTCATCCACTGGAGAATGGTTGGAACTCTATATGTAAATGAGACACCTGTGGAGAGAGCCTAGAAAGAAATGGAACAGTGGAGAACACTAAGATTTGAGTGGCAAGTCTAAATAGGAAGCATGTTGGGGAGATGGACAAGGAGAAGAAGCAGGGAAACAAGGTGGGATGCAAACATGGGGACACTCAAGCCAGAGAAAAAGGCAATCAGTATCCAGTGCTACAAAGGGAACACTTCAGATCAGATTGAAAGGCATCCCTTTAGATTTCATCACTGAAACTTCTCATGTGATTAAAGAAGAGTCCTTACTACTTACTGTGAAACTAAATCTGATTCCAGGAACTGCAGAGCAATGGGAAGTGAAAAAAAAAAAAATGGAGACAGTGATTTTAAGCATTCTTTCAACTGATCTGCACAGCTAGTGGCAGAGAATGGTTTCAGGTGAGACAGATGTGGAGGGTTTGTTTTGTGCTAAATGGAAGGAGCCAGAAGAGAGAAAAGGGATTGACACATGGGAGAGAAGAGGGGGAGGAATGGATGTCTCCTCCTCTGAAGAAGAGCAGAATCCAAAGTGGACAAGCCAATCCATAGCTGGGGACAGATCAGCAAAGCTTGTGTCTGGTGGCCTCTGCTAAAATCTCCCAGGAGCAATGCAGAGAGTAGGAGCTGGGAGAGAACAGGGCAACAGAGATTAAACAGTTGTAAAGATTGAGCAAGAAACATGGTGATGGACACCAAGTAGGATTCTGGGTGTTTCTGTGGGCCTGGCTGACTCAGGAAACAGGAGGGTTCCTGGGGAACACACTGCAAATGAACAGTGATTTTCTCTGGCAGATTTCCAAAGCCTGACAGAAGGGCAGAGAACAATGACTGGGTGGCCCAGATTTGCCATGTTTGCAGAGCAAACAAATGAACAAGAGGGAGCCCACTAAGGGGTTGCTCACATGATGAACCAGGAGATCCTGCTAGATCTGCAAAGAAGTAAAACCAGGAGATGATTGGTAGGCTGAGAGGGCAGAGTAGCTCTTTAGTCATGGTATGTCCATGAGCAAGTTTAGTTCTCAAGGTGGCAGGCCTGTGGGTGAGGGCATGCTGATGGGCACCCCCTGAGGTTATTTGCACAAATAGCAAAAGCTATGGCCATCACATCTTTCTAGACCATTGGAGGCCAGGATTCTCCAAAGAGCCTAGCAGAAACTGGTTCATCTGCAAATTTAACAGGATGAAACTTGGTGGAGCTAGAATGTGTTCTTTTTTGTGTATATAACAATGTTTTTTATTAATTCAGTTAAACTGGACAAATTGCTTGAAAGATTTTCCCCCTTTTTTAAAAATTTAAATTCAATTAGCCAACATAGAGTACATACTTAGTTTCTGGTGTAGTGTTCAGTATTTCATCAGTTGTGTGTAACACCCAGTACTCATTGCATCATGTGCCCTCCTTAAAGCCCATCACCCAGTTACCCCATTCCCCTACCCACCTCCCCTCCAGCAACCCTCAGTTTGTTTCCTATAGTTAAGAGTCTCTCATGGTTTTTCTCCCTCTCTTATGACTTCCCACTCAGTTGTCCCTCCCTTCCCCTATGGTCCTCTGCACTGTTTCTTATATTCCACATATGAGTAAAACCATATGATAATTGTCTTTCTCTGGTTGACTTAGAGATTTTATTTACAGACTCATTTTTAGATGAAGCAATTGGTACTTGAAGAGGTTCCCTGATGTGTCTAAATTTACACAGGTAATAGTCAAGGTCAGAACTCTGCTCTCTTGACCAGACTACCTCAGTCTTCCGCACATTATGCCCTCTGTTTCAAAATTCAAAACCTACCAAATGCTTTGTCTCCTCCAGACTGACAGGTTAATCTTACACCAAGAAATTAAGTAAAAGTAAGGGAGTGTTGAAAACTCTAGAAAACTGCCTTTTTGCCCAAGATCATTGGCCAAGGTAGACTGGGTTTTTATTCCTTTCATTCACCTGGTCAGCTTGAAAAACTTAGAGCCTATTTCAGTTCTCTCCTGCATTAACTCCTTACTCACTTCCTCTCCTCAATTTTATGTATTAAACCAATAGAGAAATTCTCCAGTGAGAGACATAGTATAACTCAAGGAAATACAGTGATAAAAGGCATATATATAGGGGTGGAAAGTCTGCAGAGAATTAAACTCCTTTGTCCAATTTTAAGATCAGCTTAAATGTTTTTGTGAAGATGAGAAAAGAATAAAATCCTTCCCTGTGCTGGCCACTGCAATCCTTGTACTTTTAGTACCCAGAGAAAGGGTGCTTTTTTAAAAAATACCCAACTGATTTTTTTCTTAAGTGGAGTTTTTGTGGGGAATTTTGGTGTTGAGGGTTGAAAAGGAATCACTAAACTGAGAAAATAGTGCTCAAATTTACAGAAACAGACTGGTCTGGATTTTTGTCTGTCTACTTTAGAGTTCTGGGAATGCCTACAGGGTCTCCTGCACTAAGTCTGGGAGTCTCTTCCTTCCTTGCACAGAGCTGTCAAGTGTCCACCCGGCTACTGAGGCGTGGAACCTTTGTGAAATACTAACCAGCCCTTTCTTGCACCTGAAGGTACCATGTTCTCTGTTACAAGTGGAATGAAGAGCCCCTAGTGAGCCCTGACACCTGTGCGGCCATTTTGGAAAAAGCTGGTCTTGACAACTGGGCCCTCGGAAAAACGAAAGTAATGTCTTCATGTAACTTTCCAGAAAAAAAAATTAATAATTCTGTTGGATTTACTGAGAATTGTAACGTTTTACAGTGCCTGAAAATATTATGGCTTTTTTCTGTTACAGAATCTGTAGCTTAAATTACGGAATTAAGTTGATAATTTATAAAGGTTTTCTTCAGCAAAATTAAACACTTTCTTGTTTGTAAGGTTTCTTTTAAGAAAAGTTTCTCTTAAAAAAAAGTTTCCCTTGAAGATTTATTTTCTAAAAAGATGAAATTTAGAGTGAATATACTTCATTTCAAATAGTACTGACAACATACTGACATATTACCTCTTTTTTGTGACCACCAAATATAGTCAGGAAATATTCAGAATGTATTAATATATAAATGAATATCATGTAGTATATAACATATACAGAATATATTCTGCAGAAAATCATAATGATCTGAATCACAATGAGATATAATTTGTTTTCCTAATTCTCAAATCTGTTTCTGTTATAAACTTGAAATTTATCTGGAGCAAAATATTCACCATTGTTAGTAGACTTGCTATATGTGTTTGGATATCAGTGTGTTTATGGATTAGATTTGAGCCCTGAGAGATCTTAACTTATTTAATCTCTTAGAGAATGAACTAAAAAAAATCATAACAAATTTTGAATATGGAAGTAAGACAGGTGGCTGCATAGGCTTCTCAAATATCCTCTAGCCTGAAAAATTGGGAGTGAGGAAATAGAGAGGATACCAGGTCTCGGGTACACTGAACACATCACTGGGGGACAATGGAAAAAGAGCCAATCTGCAGAAAAGAAGTACTCAGGAATTGACCACTCAGGAATAACCACTGCCAGCCATACCACAAACCTACAGAGACTGAAACAAACTTCCGTATCAGTTGCGTCTTGGGGTAGAAGATGCCGGGGAGAATTTTCATCATGTTTACATGAGAAGTTACTCCAAAAACAATTGAAGAGTTTTAAAAAATATATTTATCTTAGGCTGAGTGTCCCACATGTTTAGAAATCTCTATTTACTTCAGTATTAAGTAAGGGGGAGATTCTGAGCACTAAAAAGGTGTGTATTTTATTTACACCATTTTCTTTTAGGTGATCACAAAGATGACTTTTGTTAGGCTGAAATCTCATGATTTCTGGTCTGAAACACATGCCTAACTTCCAGTGGAGTGTTAACTTGTTAAAAGGGCCGTTTGCAGTTCCAGTTCTGCCTGGTATTTAAGTAGCATTTCAAAGCTATTTGTATTTTTCCACTTCACCTTTCCATCTCATTAAGATGGATAAGAATATTCAATATGGAAACATTTCTAATACTGTGCAAAAAATAAATAAATAAATAGATGACCTTTTTAAACAGACTGAATTTTAAATGAATTGTCAACAGTGGAATAGACTAAATATATTAACATGTAGAATCCCATAGAAATTAAAACTAAATTCAATCAAAACCTATCATGCTCAACTGTTTGCCTGTGGTGCCAAGCTTTTAAGTAATGGAACTGCCCAGAGGATTCTACATTCAATGTTCCCAGTTCTTATGGCTCAACTGTTATATTTGAATTTAAGTAACTTTCTTAGTGGATTCAATAAACTCTTTTAGGTGACTTTTATTAGGAAGTGTATCCTTTAAAACAACAACAACAACAACAAAAAATCTTCGTATTTCCTGGAGGAGGTAGAAAACTCTTAAATGAGAACCACTCCAGGCTGTCAGGCTCCTCCATTTCCTCAATCCCTCTTGATTCTAGAATGGTTGAAAGTCAGCCATCCTTTCTCCATTGGTGGCCACTGGGTCTAGTGAGAATGTTGTTCTGTCTGGAGCCATCTCTCTGCCTTATTCCCCTTAAAAGCCCCAGAGGGCTGCCTTATTCACCTTTGTATCCACAGGAGATAAGTACATACAGCAGATCTTATAAACGTTTGATGAATGAATTGCTACAGCTATAAGTGTCCTCTGTCTTACAACTAGATTTGTAAAGATTTTTAAATTTGGGAAATAGTTGTTTTTTAAAAACATAAAACTTAGCTTCACTCAGAGTGTATGTTGCTAAAACTTTGATAAAAGAGCTGAACATCCTCCACTCTTAGTGGCCCATTCAGCAAAACCTGTTGCAAATGACACTATGATTGCTAAACAGTATTCCTTCTCGAAAGAGGTTTTTTTCAAGAATAAAAATCTGTACCAGTATAGCAAAATTCAGGCCAAAGAAGAAAAAGATAGTGCTGTCCAAAATCTTAAAAAGATTCAGAATATGATCCGTTCTTCAAAGCATAGCCCATGACAGTTTCACATTTGTGTGCCATAATTTTATTTGTATTTTATTTTAATTCTTTTAAGGTGTTCCTGAAATACTACCATGTGGAACAGTTAAATTTAATGCGAAAGGAAGCCATTGACAAGCTTATTTTGATTCAAGCCTGTGTCAGAGGATTCTTGGATTCAAGAAGATACCAAAAAATACAGGAGAAAAGGAAAGAGAGTGCTATAATAATACAGTCAGGTAATCACTCAGGTGGTCTCATGGTATAACAAAATATTAAACGTCTAGAGATGGACATAAAATCTAATATTATATACAAACCTCCATTCTTTTTCTTTTTTTTTTACAAACCTCCATTCTTATGTAGCTTTTGTATTTAATTCCAGACTCTGTCACATTGATATTTTCTCTATACAAATCTAAATCATATTGTTTTAGTGATTGACACTTTTAATATTTGAATGTTTTGTTTTAAATAAAATAATTTAATTTTTCAATTTTCTGCCAAGCATCAATGAAACACAGTTGACCTATTGTGCAAGATATGACAAGTGATTGAATTAATTATAGATCTCAGAAATCATTATTATAATCCACTGGACAATAACATTTTTCCTACTTTATTCCAAAGGTTATACTTGCCATAATTTTTTACCATTTGATTAAATCTCATTTTGTTAAAGGGCATCCATTTCTTTCTATTAACTGTAGGGAAATAATATTTATAATCATACTTCACAAATTTTTATTAAAACATATCAATAGACTTTAGGTTTCATTTTCCATTTTTCTGTGAGAAACTAAATTTAAAACCTGGCATGGATTAATACAGTATCTTTCAAAATGTGTTGATTGGACTTCCATAGTAAAAACTATATTTTATTTTGTATTCTGTATTTTATATACACACATGCTACAAGGAATGCACTCTGATATTTTCTATTCCAGCTTATTCCACTTCATTTTTAGATGCTAGATTTGGCTGACTAAGTCAATTTTATGATCCACTATGGATTTGCAGCCTGCTTTCTGAAGAACACTGACATGGCGAGCAGAATCACTAACATTTGAAAGATTCATGTTCTAGTTGCAGATCTGTCAGTTCATAATGGTTCATCTCTTTGGGGATTTAAAAGCCGGTACTTTCTCACTACAGAATCAAAATGCAAATCCCTATAATTTGGAATCCAATTCTTTATCCACGATTCTGAAATTTATAAAATACTTAAGAAAAGGTTTTTCAGGGATGCCTGGGTGGCTCAGTGGTTGAGCACTTGCCTTCGGCCCAGGGCGTGATCCTGGAACCCCAGGATGGAGTCCCACATCAGGCTCCCTGCGTGGAGCCTGCTTCTCCCTCTGCCTGGGTCTCTGCCTCTCTCTGTGTGTCTCTCACAAATAAATAAATAAAATCTTAAGAAAAAAAAAAGAAAAGGTTTTTCATAACTCATCTGGCAATGAAACATGACATAATATTTATAGTCCTTTATTCATTGCCCATAGTAAAAATACTACTTTTCTGGAGAAATATTCATGTTTTTGATGATGGAATGCTGCCCTGACATGGGGAATGTTAAGGAGGATATATGTTGTTTCCTCTGAATTACCTTTATAAAATAAAAAAGTTTAAATCAGAATTCTGAAAAATACCTGATTCCAAGGACAATTAGCCAAAAAGTCCAAAACATATACTTAGATAATAAAGGCTTTCTCTCATAAATAACTGAAGTAAATTATTAGTAGATTTTAAGCAAATGAATACATTTTGTCTTTTTCATCAGCTTACTTCATCTCTTTCATTTTAGTTCATCCTTGAACTTGCCTTAATATAAAAGGCAATTAGTTATTTTCTTGCTATTGCTTGTCATCTAGAAGAATCTTGTTAATGAACAATTTTTTTAATGAACAATATTTTTAATGAACATGTTCTATTTGGAGTCTTTAATTCTATTTTCCCCTTTGACATTGTTGGTCAAAAAATTTGTTTCTATTCACTTAAGTAATTTCTTTTTCTTTACTATGATTAACACTACTCTGGACCTTATATGTTTCAGCTGCAAGAGGACATCTAGTCAGGAAACAAAGAAAAGAAATCATTAACATGAAAAACACAGCAACCATTCAGACTCATGATCAGAAATTTGACTATAAGAAAAACTTTGAAAATGAAAGGTATAGTGATGTTCATTCTTATACCATTTTAACATTATACGTTTTTCAGGTTTCTAATATATATCCATTAAATGTCAGTGAACAGCCAGTGGCCACTCTTGTGTTCTTTGTCCTGTTTGGGAGTTCATTGGCGTTTCACCAATGACCGCCCTTTTGTGCCACAGTTTTTTCTCCTTCCTAGGCTTCTGCCAGATTGCTCTCTGCATTTCTGCTCCTAACTCTAAGTATCCTTTGCTAATTCCTCCTCTTCTTTCCATATTTAAATCCTCCTCCACATTTAAATATTATCTCTGGACATTCTCATTCATTCCCATGACCTTAATAACCAATATGCCGTTAACTCCTAAGTCATAATCCAATCTTCAAAGCTTGGCACTTTGCCCTTTCTTCTCTTGACCCTTCATATCTATATTTCTAAGTGCATATTAGCAGATCCACCTGAATTCATTCATACAGAAGGCTTTATGTTAAGCTGTGGGGACACATAGATAAATAGACAAAACCCTGACCCTAACAATTGCTCACAGAATCATGGAAAGGAAATATAACCAATGAAATGCATGATTCTGGAAACACAAGTTAACTCTGCTATGAAACATGCAAAGGGTACAGTAGGGACATGGAAGATCTTGGTAAGTAATAGGGGAAGGGATATAAGTATATAGATTTTGCCTTACTGGTAAAACTTAAGTTGATCGAAAGATGAATAAGTTGTATCTCTTTATAAGAGATAAAGAGCATTTCAGCCCCAATCCCAGGACCCTTGTCTTTTTTTTTTTTTTTTCCAAATGTATTGGGATCAAATTGACATATAACACTGGGTCAGTTTAAGATGTACAACATGGTGGTTTGATACACGTATATATTGTGAAACAATTACCATGGTAAAGTTAGTTAACATTTTCATCACCTGTAATTACAACTGTGTGTGTGTGTGTGTGGTAAGAACACGTCTCTTAACAACTTTCAGGTCTATAATACGGTATCATTAACAGTCACCATGCTGTATATTAGATCCCAAAAACTTACTCATCTTTTTAAAAATTTCAACTTCATTAAGGTATAATTTTTATATAAAATTGTAAGATATTTGAAGTGTGCATCATGATGATTTGATAGATGTATACATTGTGAAAGGATTTCCCCATCTAATTCATTACCACATCCATCACCTTACATAGTTCTTTTTTATGCTTTTTTAATGAGAACATTTAAAACGTACTCCCTTAGCAAATTTCAGTTCTACAAAACATGTATAGTCCCATGATTTACATGAGATCCTCAGATTAAGTCATCGTATAGATGGAAGGTTATATCCTTTTACCAACTTTTATTTCCCCCACCTACCCTTCACAACCACAACTCTCTGTTTCTATGAGATTGACTTTTTCTTTTGATTTTCAGATTCCACACATAAATAATACCATGCAGTATTTTTCTTCCTCTGTCTAGCTTATTTCATCCATGTTATCACAAATGGCAGGATTTCCTTCTTCCTCATGGCTGAACAATACTCCATTGTATACATAGACCATACCTTCTTTATCCATTCATCCATTAATGGACACTTAAGTTATTTCCATCTCTTGGCTATTGTGAATAGTACTTCAATGAACATGGAAGTGCAGAGATCTCTTTGAGATAATTGTTTTGTTTCCTTTGGATATACAACCAGAAGTAGAATTGCTGCTGGTAATGCTATTTAGTTTTTTTGAGGAACCTCCATATTGTTTTCCATAATGGTACCAATTGCATTCCCACCAACATTCTCACTGCATAAGGATTCTCTTTTCTTCTCATTATCACCAATACTTGTTTTGTCCTTTGTAATAGTAACCATTCTAAGAGGTGTGAGATGATATCTCATTGTGGTTTTGATTTGCATTTTTCCTGATGATTAGTGATGTTGAGTCCCTTTTCATGCACCTGTTGGCCATTTGAAAATGCCTTCAATCTTCTTTGAAAAATGCCTATTCAGATCCTCTGCCCATTTTTAAATCAGGTTATTTTTTATTTTTATTTTTTTTGCTATTGGGTTGTGTGAGTTCTTTATATATTTTGGATATTAATCCTTTATTGGATATAGGAATTGCAAATATTTTCTCCCATTCAGTAGGCTGCCTTTTCATTTTATTGATGGTTTCCTCTGCTGCCCAGAAGCTTTTTTATTTTATGTAGTCTTGTTTATTTTTGCTTTTGTTGCCTTTGCTTTTTGTATCAAATCCCAAAAAATGAAAAGCAAACACACAAAAAAACCATGGCTGAGACCAAAATTATGGAGCTTACCACCTACATTTTCTTCTAGGAGTTTTATGATTTCAAGTCTTATGTTCGAGTCTTTAATCCATTTTGAATTGATTTTTGTATAGTATAAGATAGGAATCCAGTTTCATTATTTTGCATGTGGCTGTCTGATTCCCAACACCATTCATTGAATAGACTATCCTACCCCCATTGTATATTCTACTAACCCCCATATTAATTCGTAAATTAATTGGCCATAAATGTGTGTGCTTATTTTGGGCTTTCTATTCTGTTCCATCAATCTATGAGTTTGTTTTTATGCCAATACCACACTGCTTAGATTATAGCTTTGTGATCTAATTTGCTTATCTTTTCCTCATTAACTGTATTTTGACTAGTATAGACATTCTTTGGGGGTATTATGAAGGTATTCAAAATACTAGCATAGCCACTCTGGAAATTATAGGTTCTTGGTACCCTACCTAGTTCTCTGGTCCCTGGAAGAATAACAGAGATTCTGTTACGTCTCCTCTTTAGCGTAAACCTAAAGATGCTATCATAGGCCTAGGAAATAGCAAGTGGAATTAGGAAATTTGAGTTCCAATAACTTTCCAAGTTTGACTCTAAGATAAGCCCTTCTGTACAAACAGATATCAAGATATATCTTTGATATATATATCTTTGATATACAAGATATCAAAATTCTCCAGTGGCTTTCCTGAGCCAAAATGAAAAGTTTTTGGCAAAAAAAAAAAAAAAAAAAAAAGTTTTTGGCAAACCACCCCCACCCCCAATTATCATGTCAGGCTATGACTTTTTCACTGTACCTTAGCACCCTTTTCATGGCCATATTGCTCTTGTGAGGGTTTGGTCCTCATCAAAAGAAAAAAAAAAGCCATGTGGCTTAAAAAAAGAGAGCTGTAGAGATGTTATCTTCAAGGCAAGGGAATTTTGGAAGGATATTGGTAAAGTAACAATTGTGCAATTTTGGTCAACATATTGTATGATCATGAACTATAGCCAGGACACTGCTTCTCTTTAATATTGCAAGATATTTCCTGTGATCAGCATACTTTAAGCTGATGAAATACAGCCCATCAGCCTAGTGAACATACCCTGCTTCCTAGTCTCAAATTTAGATATATTTTCCACAACCTTTCTTCACTGTAGGTATTTCCTTTTGAAAAAGACATGTTTTGAAGTGATTAAATTCCTAGGATTTTAATGCCTCATTAAGTGAAAATATGCTAGGATATTTCTCCTTCTAAGTCAAAGCTGATTTTATCATTATTTGAGCAGCCGCCCATAGCTGTTGCCAGAGAGAGTATTTGGGAAACACTTGATTAATGCGACTTGAGTTGTTTTTACTTTGAGCTTCTTCTGGCCCCTTTTACTATTCTCCCAACACCACGTAGTATGTAGTTATACATATATAACTACCATATACATATATAACTACATATAACTACCAAGTAGTTATAGCCAGAAGAGGTAAGTAAGCTCCAGTTTAGTATTGTATATTCAGATGTGATATGTTTTACACAGGGAATCTTTTGTGAAGAAACAGACAGAAAATGCACTCTCTACTAATGAAACAGTCATGCCAGCTCCAAACAACAAAGAAAGTACATCTGTAGTGAAGACTTCCAATATCAAAGTTGAAGAAGAAGCCACGATGGCTATTGAAAATAACAACAGAGGATACCAAACTCAGAAAAAAATGAATTACATCACTGGGGAAGAGGCTAAGCAAGAACGGCATCTGGTGAGGGACACTTGGACAGAAGAACATCCCAAAAAGAAGTACACAAAAGACCTGGAAGAAAACAGTACAATAAGGAAAGTGGAGAAGGAGGACAGTATGGTCCAGAATTACTACCAGAGATATTCAGAGGAAAGGAATTTTGAAGAATCAAAAGCAGCATATCTAGAAAAGAAGGCCCTATCAGAAAGGCCAGGCTACCCAGGACTTTGGTCAGTACAGAATGAGACAAAGCAGCCTTCTTTTAAAAAAACTTTGGAACCTAGTCTTAGCCAAAAGTCAGTTTATCAAAACGCAAATAGCAAGGAAAAGAAGACATCTGTAGTCACCCAGAATGCACCAGCATGCAGCCAGCAGAGAAGCCATCCAGGGCCTGGGCCAGTCAGGGAGAGGCAGGCTAAAGCAACGATCCAAGCCCAGGAGGAAGACAGAGCAGCAGTGTTCATTCAGAGCAAATACCGAGGCTACAAAAGGAGGCAGCAATTGAGGAAGGACCGGATGTCTTCTTTTAAAAATCAAAAGGTTGTTGCAACACCAATGGAAGTAGCAAGAAATCCTCACGATTTGTATTCCTATCCCACAAGGTATGAGGAATCCTTTAATAACAGGACAAAGAATGACAAAGATTTGAAAGCAGTTTTAGAGAAAGAAGCATGTGATTTGGCAATCTTTTCAAAACAGGTATGTAAATAAACAGACTTATTCACTAGTTGAAATCTCTGGGAACCACACTGTAACCAAAGAAAACACAGTTAATTAAAAACTGACTCATTCTTTCATCTGTTTTTATGGAACTGCAAACCTCCATAATGTCTCAAAGGTTTTGCTATTCAAATAGCAATAATTTTTTAAAACAATGTGCCATAAGAAATAGTAGAAGATAAGATAGAAATCTTACAGAATAAAGACACTCAACATCGGTTTTTGCAGCTAATTTCCATATCTGAGATCTTTCATTATAGCTAAAAAAGAAAGAAAGTTTTATAAATTCTCTGAAGTCTATGCTCTTTTTTCTGCCACACATTTTGAGCAGACATCACTAGGTGTCAAAATTAGGCATGTAGCCATACTCAGACATACGTGCAATGAAGAGGAAAAATTTACATGTTACATCATGACAATGAGGAACCACAAAGAAAAGTTCCCTGTTGGAGAATATCTTGTGCCATGAGTAGACATGTTTCAGCTGTTTCTAAAAGGGGACAGGTGGCCCTAGGGCTTCTCATGGGTGGACGTGAAACACTGATAAATTAGTCCTAGGGAGGGTGAGACCACAGGAAGCAGCTCCTGGTAATGCCACTTCCAGATCTTGTTTTCTGTCTAGGTATTTGACCTTAAGAAAATCAGTTCATGTGTAGGCACCATTATTTTCTCCTATGTAAGGTGAAGGATTTTAACTACACGACCTCTAAAATGCATATTATAAGTTAATATGCACTACCAGGACAGTCAATAGCATATGAAATTTCAGGAGAAGTATCATTTGGGGTGCCTGGGTGGCTCAGTCAGCTAAGTCCAACCCTTGATCTCAGCTCAGGTCTTGGTCTTAGGGTTGTGAGATCAAGCCCCGCATCAGGCTCCATACCCAGCATGGAATCTACTTTAAAAAAAAAAAGGAAGGAAGGAGGAAGGAAGGAAGGAAGGAAGGAAGGAAGGAAGGAAGGAAGGAAGGAAGGAAGGAAGGAAGGAAGGAGAAGGAAGGAAGGAAAAAAAAAGACCAACCATCATGCGTTAGATTAAAAAGGGATTGCCTAATGCTCATGGGTACCTAAACTCTGCTTTTTTGCCTCTTTAATAGTGGCTGAGTCCATGGGGAAGAAAGCACAGTAGCTGCTCTTGGACACCTCTTTCATATTAGAGGTTTGGCCCAAACATCTCCAGCTCTGGCTGTTCATAGAGATCTATCAGCCCCTCCCGGTCCTATTTTCTTTAGCACAGGGGATAGAGAGTTCAGTGTACATACAGTCCTTCCTTTCCTTGGTTCATACGTTTTCGCATGCTAAAGACCAGATTGGGGATTCAAATCCTGACCTGCTGTGCATCAGAGGTGTTGAGGAGATGCAGAATTACCAAGTCATATCCCTAGAGCTGGCTAATCATGCTGCAGGAGTAGATCCTGTGCTCCATGGGGACAAAGCCAGAGGCAGAAAACAGGAGCCCCACCTGCCACCCAGCAGGACAGCCGTGTTTCCAGAGCCGCGATATAGATGAGTCAGAGGGGCCGGATGGAAGGAGTAGAGCCAGAGGAGAGTGGCCCGGAAGTCAGACTGAGAACACTGGAGTGGAAAGGAGGGGCTTAACACAATCCAAGGCAACAGAGGGGATCTGCACACTAAAAGAGCTTGGCAATTGCTGCAGGGATGGGGACAGAAGCCAGGTCTCAGGAACCCCAGGAGGAGTTGATCAGGACAGAACTAACACTTTGTGTAGCATGACCTATTTGGCAGTTTTATTTTTTTTATTATTATTATTTTTTTATTTGGCAGTTTTAAATGGAGAATGTGAGATGTACAAGTAGCCCAGAGGGGGAGGCTTGGTCAGGTGAGGACTTTTCCAGACCTTGGGTTTTCAGACAAGGGTGGGTTCCGGAGAAGACACACATGAGAGTCCCAGGGGCCAGCAATCAGGAATTTACCAGGCCCTGGGGTACCTGTGGAGCCCTCTGAATTCTTTTCCTTGATCTAATCTGACACATGACCTTCTTTTTAGATATCAAAGTTATCTGAAGAATATTTCATTCTGCAGAAAAAACTGAATGAAATGATTTTGTCACAGCAACTGAAGCCTCTTTATCTGGGTGTCTATCCTCATAAGCCAATTAATAGACGAGTTTCTTCTCAGCAGTGCCTTTCAGGTAAAAAAATCAGTAGAGTTAGAACTCCCTGAAGGGAAAAGCAGTGCCAGATCCTTTGTTTATTAGTTTCTTACCTTTATTCTATGGCAGATTTGAGATGACTATGTTCCAACTGTTTGGGGGAGAACCTTCATTTCATCCCATTTCTCCTAAGTAGATAAAAGCCTTTCCAGAATGTTCCACACACCTCCTACTTTCTCTAACTTAATTCTTCTCTTTTTTCCTTTTTTTTACTTTATATATTCTTTAACTAGAACTTGGTATATGGCACCAGAAGGGAATAGAGAGGGATGGAGTTTGGGGGAGTGGGGTGGGGTGCAGGTTTGATAAAAGGGAGCAAAAAATAAAATATATCTATTCCCTTTGCCAATGTCTGCCACCTTAAGTAGAATATGGAAGGTTCAGATCTTCATTCGGATATACAAACCCAAATGCATTACTAAATTTTCTTCTGATCAACCTAAGTCACACTCTGGTATGGAATTCAGACTCAGTATTTATCAGGCTTTCCTCTCCCCAAGGCTGTGCAAAGGCCCTGAAGCCTTATGTATCTACCAAAGGATCAGGTTGAGCCTGGGGTCACTACTTATTTGCCCTTAAAGTTACTGTTGGGACACCCATCTCCTTGCTGGCCTCATGACCCCTCCAAGTCGGGAGCTGTGGTGCTCCCCTACCTGCAGGGGACACCTGGAAACCGTCAAGTTGGGAGTCTCACCTGGTCCACATGTGCTCCAGGTAGCCCTCCTCTCTGCAGCCTTATCACCTCCCCCAGTGGGGGCAGCCACTGAGGGCCTTGCAGACCTCTCTCTGGGAGAATCTGTACTTCTTTTCCCTCACTTTCTTTGGAGACCTCGCACTCTCACCACCCCCACCAGGACACCTGGCAGCACCTCTGCAAGGAGTTTGGCTCTTGCCAAAGGCCGATAAATACTGCTCACCTCATCCAACTTCTGGAAAATCCCTTAGGCAGGAAAATACTGAGATGAGCTTGGCCACTAGTCTGATATTGAAGGGAAAATATCTTAATGTTTCGGTCAGTTATCCTGCCATATTATTTTCAAGTCAAAAGCTACAATGAAACTTTAAAAAAAAAAGTGGCTCTCTGGCCCTTCCTACCACCACTGCCCTCAGGCCCTGGCCCAGAACCCCTTGCTGTTAAGAAGCAACTTAACAAGTCAGAGCCCAGGTACCCATTAGTTTGATGGCTGCACCTGATGAGCATGGGGCAGGGAGGTGCTGGTAGTATATATAGGAGAAGCACAGGAAGCCAGGTAGTGTTCCCTGTATAAGCAGCTCAGCCCTGTGCTTATTGGGAAAGGAGGGGTGGGGTGGGGGGTGATCTTCCTAGGTAGGGTGTAGATAGGGAGGGAGGAGCGGCTACTGATGTTTTGCTATGACTCACACTTTTAAATATCTTGGGGACTCTGTGTGTGTGTTTGTGTGTGTGTGTGTGTGTGTGTGTGTGTTTAATAAAAAGTGTATATAAGTCTGCTTGAGAGTCTCTCCCTCTGCCCCTCCCCCTACTTATTCTGTCTTTCTCTCTCTCTAAAATAAATAATTAAAAAATAATGATGTAACACTAGAAAGTGGAAATGAGCACTAAGAGGTAAACGTTAAGTTCACTTTTAGGAAAACTAAGTTGCATTTTTGTACATCTGAATCGTTGTACACTGAAAATTCAACCATGCTGTAGACAACTGCATTTTTGAAAGATCATTCTGATTGCATTGCATTCATTGATGGCACAACAAATAAACACAGAAGGCCAGAAAGAGATGATGGTGGTTCAGATGCAGTGGTGGCTGACAAGGTGAACAGTCCGAAGCAAAGGTTAGTCGGTAGAAGACCTGTCAGGTAGGCAGGTGGATAAGTGTGTAGCAACAGAAGCCAAGAGATCATTCAGTAAGTCCACTGGCCATGAGAAAAGAGAGCCTAGATCAGGAGTTCAGACATATACAGATCAGCAAAGAAGAAGCAACCAGAGAGCTGGGAAGAACACCAGGAAGCCCAGTACCCCAGAAGGCCCAGGAAGAAGGTTTCTAGGGTGTCATATAGAATGACAGAGCAAGTAAGAAGGGAATTAGAAAATATCCATTGAATTTCTTATGCATTGACAATTACTTACTAAATTCACCAGAATGTTTTTTAATGTTATAATAAATACAAATGGAAAAGGGGATACAAATAATCATTATGCTACATTTTTCGAAATTTCACTTATAACATCTGCTAGGATTTATCATTGGATATAATCTATATTCGTATATTTTAATGATATATGCAACTTCTTAAAAAATTATTGAATAGCCTATGAACATTTATCACATATATTTGTTTAAAGAATTCCAGCTGAGGTCACAAATTGGGCCAGACATTGCTTGGTCACTTGTCACTATTCAATCCCTACAATGATTCTAGGTCTATTATTGTACCTTAGGATGTATTTCTTTTACCTCAGGATAGGCAAACTCTAGGCTAAATTTTAGACTCTGACTTTCATTATAAAACAACCTGAGTTTGCCAATCTTCTAACAACATTGAAGCCAAGAATTCCCGCCACCCATTCTGTATTCCTCAAGCTCTAGTGATTTTCCCAGGTATCTTCATGCACTTGCTGACATCACAAACTTCACACAGGTAGTCAGGTGCACATTTGTTGGAGGGAATAGATTATCAGTACCATAGTCAACATTTACTTATCCTCAAAGTTATTTTGTGTAGATTGGTTTTGTCCTCCTCAAATAGATTTCCAACCCTATGCAAGCAGGACCGTTTCATATACTACTCCATACTCGTTTTTCTGTTACCCTGGCACACATTCATCACACAGTAGACATTCAGCAACTGCTTATTAATTGGACAGAACACTGCTTAATTTCCCCCAGGAATTACAATATAATAAAGTACAGTGACCAGTGAAGATTTGAAAGTATGATTTTTACAATAACAAAAAAATGTAACATTACATTCTTTAAATGTTTATTGATTTGTATATATTATCTGATTTTAAACCCCTCCAGTCAGAAAAAAAAAGATTCCCTTTTTTTTTTTAAAGATGTGTTTACTTATTTTAGAGTGAGAGAGGTGAGATGGGTTATGCAGAGGGAAACGGAGAGAGAGTTCAAACAGACTCTGTACTGAGCACAGAGCCTGGCTTGATCTCACAACCCTAAGATCACTACCCGAGTGGAAACCAAGAGTCAGATTCTTAACTGACTGCCTTACTTAGGCGCCCCAGAAAAAAAGGTTCTTATAATATATAGAAGATCATCAGAATTAGTAATGCAGAATCTGGCACCCCACAGTACAAGCAGCTGCCCTCACCTGCTGAGGCAGATTCAGCTGATGCACTGTTAGCTCAGATTCAACCGACCACCCCTGGGATACTGACCTTCATGGCAAACTGTGCCTCCCCATGAAAAATTTCACTTAGGAAACCAAAATCAAGCTCATTTACAAGTAATTCCATCATTAAAATAAGCCTAAGCATCACCTGAAACTTTAGTTCTGTCATCATTGTCAAAAACCAATAGGCATCTTCAACTACTTGCTACCCAGAACTCTGTTGGTAAGACTCAGTAAGCTTCAGCTGGATTCTGTAAAGTGGCCTGGGAGAACTTCTAACCTGTTCTAAAGAAAGCCCTAGAAAACACAGCACATGAGGGTAATTAAATTTTTCTCTTCTTTTTGAGATTTTATGTATTTATTTGAGAGAGAGAGAATGAGAGCGCACACAGGAGCAGAGGAAGAGGGGTTGGGGAGAGGGAGAAGCAGACTCCCGCTGAGCAGGGCGCCTGATGCAAATGCAGGGCTCCATCCCCAGGACCCTGGGCTTGTGACCTGACCTGAAGGCAGATGCTTAACTGACCAAGCCACCCAGGTGCCTGGATAATTAATTTTTTCAAGTTAATTTTAACAAGCTATAACCTTATTCTGTAAGGTTTCTCTTTCTGTGAGACATATTTTTTAATGTACACAAGCGTCAAGGTAAAATAATGTCCAAATGAAGACTGAGCAGCTAGTTACGAAGTTTAAAATATAAAATAAGGTAAGTACTTGAACTACTTATTTTATATCTTTGTTTTGATAATAGTTATCATAAATTGAAACTGATAGGTGCTAACTGCACTTGCATTTTTGTTAAGAGAAACTTGGTATAGGATATGTATAACTAGAGTGTGGCTGTTGGATCATAGATCGCAATAAGTATACAATGACATTCATTATTCATAAGTATACAATGACAGTGCATTATGTCTCCCTGAATGGTATTTTTGGGGGGATGTTTTTCTTCTTAATTATGGTACACCTGGCAATTTGTTTTGACCATTGTGAAGAGAAGAAAAAAGATTAATTGCAGGACAAATAAATTCTGGTAACACAAAAGCACATTCTCTTTCTTTCCTTTATAAAGAAAGTATGACTATCCAACAGGCTGTAATTTTTTAGCGGTTTGCAAGGTTAACAAATAAGGATACTATTGTAATTCTCATGCTTCATTTACATAACATCAAAAGAAAATTCAACACTAGATCAAAGCAGTCCCTTGCCATGCACACACACACAGTGTATATAACACAAATGTTTTTTATGTTGCTTTGAGAATAAATGTTGAGGAGGAAAAAAATCACAATTTTCCATTTATTTCTGAATTTTAATGGCATTCAGACTCATGCAATTACCCTTAATACTTAGTTATTATGATGCAGATTTGATCTGCTGTAGTTTTTAGGATTGCCTATCACCTTACCATTGTAATGCTGGCACCTAGAAATGCATTTTACAAACTACCAAGAATATATGACCACCTGTATCTATAAATGTGCTTACATTCATGAGAAAGCCAGGTAGCTCAAATAATGTGGGGTTATATATTTTATAGGATTATTTTTTCATTAAAAGTGAAAAGTAAAGAGATTTCAGAAATTATATTGCTTCCCACCCATTGCTTATCTTCCTGAGTTTATTTGCTATCCCTCTTTCTTCATAAGAAGGAATACCAACTCTCCAAGTCTCTTAAGAAAACAAGTCAGTATATAAAATTAAGTGACTTTATTTATAATAAGTAAATAAATGATTCAGTGAGAATCATTAAATTACATATTAAATACTAATCGTATGAAACAGTTTACCTTTCATAAATTTACACTCTGAATTATGGATTTCTGATGAATTAACTGAATTAGTTCAGATGAAACATTTGGCCTTTGATGGAAACAGCTACACTCAAATTATTACCCCTCATTCCATACTTTGTATCTAGTCTACATGTATCTACAGAGGACATGGAGCTAATATAGAAGCAGGAGTAATGAATATACTTCTCCCCCCTCCAACTTCCCTTTAAGTTTTGATTCAGATGCACACACAAAAAAAAACAATAATATTAGCAACACTGGAAACTGAATTTTTCTTTATATATTTTGGCACCATATTACTTAGCTACATGAGATCAATTCAAAGATAAATTATATAGCATAGTTTATACAATAATATAATCAACACATGTTTAATATATTTATAATTTCATATGCTATAGAGATAATACCCTTTTTTTCCAAATAGCTAGTATAGTTTTAAAAATTGCTCTTTCTTTTAAGGTTGTATTTAAATTCCAATTATTTAACATAATGTTAGTTTCAGGTGTACAATATAGTGATTCAGCACTTCCATACGTTACCTGATGCTCTTCACAGAATTGAGTATCATTGATCTTTTTCCTTTGCCCTTTGCCTCTTTCTTGGGCTCTCTCCTTTCCTCAACCTCTTTTGTTTCTTCTAACTAGACATACTAGGCCAGTCCACAAACTTACACAAATCAAAATCGAACCAGATTACATTTCCTAACCATAATGTAATTGAGATAGAATTGAAAAACACAGGGGTGCCTGGGTGGCTCAGTCGGTTAAGCACCTGCCTTCATCTCATGTCATGATCCCAGGGTCCTGGGATGGAGCCCTGCATCAGGCTCCCTCCCCAGCAAGGAGTCTGCTTCTTCCTCTCCTGTCCCTCTCGCCGCCCCCATACTGCTTGTGTGTCCTTTCTCTCTCAAATAAATAAATAAAATCTTTTTAAAAAAAGAATTGAAAAGGACGCCCGGGTGGCCCAGTGGTTGAGCATCTGCCTTTAGCTCAAGTCGTGATCCCAGGGTCCTGGGATTGAGTCCCGCATCAGGGTCCCTGCAGGGAGCCTGCTTCTCCTCCTGCCTCTGTCTCTGCCTCTCTCTCTGTGTCTCTAATGAATAAATAAATTAAATCTTTTCTAAAAAGTTGAAAAGCACAAATGAGCAAAATAAAAATCAATAAGATAATCTAAAGAAATTATGATTAAAGCTATAAATTATTTTGAATTAATAAAAATGAAAGTAGCCACATAGAAAAACTATGAATGGAATGCAGTCTATACTCATAGGAAAATTCATATCATTAAATGTTTTTGTTATTAACTGAGAGAAAATAATGAAAAAATATAACTTGGGAAATTTTTAAAGTAAATTAATGGTTATTCAACACCAGGAAAAACAGAAAAAAGAATAACTACAATAACACAAAAATAGACCAAATACCTAAATGACACTAAGGTAATAGCTTCATTTAAAAATAATTTGAAAGTAAAATAAATTCCTATTTTCAAAAGAATACACACAAAAAAAATTAGAAATAAGAACATTACAACAAGTGTAGTTGATAATACTGAAATCTTATCATACTATAAATCAATCAATTTCACAAAAACAATTTGGAGCTGGAACATAAATTTCTGAAAAGAAATTAGTCAATATAATGATATGCCTGTCAAAGAAAAGTTGACAAGAACTCAATATTTTAGGCAATTGGCATCTTAAATTCATGAGACAGATAATTCCTACATTATGTAATCTGTTTGAGAAAAAAAGGGATAAAGTGAAAACTACCTATTTTATGAAGGTCATATCCTGAAACCTAAGTCTGACAAATAACATTTTAGAAAAGAGGAAGGAAGAGAATGAGGCAGCAGAGGGAGGGAGGGAGGAAGGAAGGGAGGGAGGGAGGGAGGAAGGAAGGAAAAAAGGGATGAGGAGGGAAGGAAGAGGTGAGGGAAGGAAGGAAGAAAGCTATGAGTCAGTCTCAAGAGATTTAGAGGTAAAACCAAGTGCCATTCTGACTAATTGAGTGCAATATTACATTAAAAGAATCTCTTAAGAGCACATATTAATGTAACAGTATCAAAAAGTCAAAAGAAAAAAGTCATCTTGTTAACCCTGAAATAGTTTTCAATAAAATAATACCTGGTCCTGATGAAAAGACAAACTCTTAGTCAATGAGCAATAGAAGTAGATTCTTTAAATTGCCAAAATCATCATTAACTGTAAAACACTGGAAGCAGTTCCAGTAGAAAGTGGAATTAAGATAAGAATGCTGATGAAAACACTTTTTTCCATGATTTGGGAATTCTACCGGATGTAATAAGACAGGAAACAAAAGTCTCTATAAAAGCATAACTATTGAAAAGGAGAAGTTGTTAGGGTATTAATACCAACATGAATGTTGGTATTAAAAAATGTAAAGAATGAACCCAAATGATTGGTATTAACAATAGAATTCACCAGGGATATGTATGTGAATAGAAAAATGGATATCCTTTCCTATAAAGTTGGAAAAAAGAGTTCATTGGAAATAATAACAACAACAACAACAAAAACAGGGGGGTGGATCTTGAAATAAAGCTGGCAAGAAAACCACAAATAAACAAAAACATGTGGACAATGGTATAATACACTGTGTTTCTGGATTGGAACATAAGATACTGTAAACATAACTATTCTATAATTAATTTCTAGGTTTAAAAAGAAAACAGCATTCAATGTCTATGAGATTTTCTTTAGAACTTAAGAAAATGTTCCTAAAGACCATTTGTAAATTTCAGGAAAAAGGAATAATTAGAAATGAGGATTTTCTTTATTAGATAGTAAAAAGAATAATATAAAGCTATAATAATGAAAACCATATACCTCTTATAAAAATCAACCACAGATTAATGAAATAGGGTAGCCCTAAAATTGACCCTGGTATCTATAAAAACCTGTCACAAAAAGATACACAGCAAAACCATAAGAAATAGATGGATAATGCTTAAAATTTTTCTGAGGTGGAGAGAAGAAATAAGATAATCTTACTTCAGGCTGAAAACCCAAATATTTCCCAGATACATTAATGATTTCATTGTAAGAAATAAACCCAAAACAATCAAATGATATGAACTGAGTCTTCACAACCTCTGCTTGAGAAAGGATGAAACATAAGAAGTTATAAAAGGACTTAGAAAGAAGAGAGGTGCTATCTTTGGACTAGATAAGCATTAAAACCTTCCAGAGATTAGAAAGCATCTTAGAAGTTAAAAAACCAAATGCAAACTGGATGAAAAACTTAGAACAAATGGAAAAGGTTAACATGTGTATTGCACAATGGGCTCTTATAAATAATTAGGAAAAATATTAACACCCCCCAATGGAAAAATGGGCACAAGACATTGATTTACTTATAGAAGAACAAATGCAAATGGCAAATAAGCATATATATGATCACCCTAATTTAAATACAAATTAAAATAAGTTCCTGTTTTTTATTTATCAAAATGACAAGGATAAAATATATTTAATAGTGATAAGAATGTGCTAATTTAATTATTCTCAAACACTATTGGTAAGACTGTAGAGTCAATGTTTTGAAAAGTGATTTAGCAATATAAAAAAAAAAAAAAAGGAAATAGTTTGCATCATTGACCCAATAAACCCACTTATGGGGACATAGCCTAAGGAAACAACTGAAAAAGAAAAATTTATGTACTGGCAAAAAATGAAATGAGACAATAAGAAAATGATTAATAAGTAATGACACATTCATAGATGGAATATTAACAGCCCCTAAAATTCATTTTTCAGAGAATAACCTTGGCAAACTGCTAGCTAATCTAACTATAGTATAAAATATTACAGAATTAGAATCTGAATACTGTAAATAATCAGCTTAACCTCACATGGCAGTTCATTAACAAGAGCATCTATGCAGAAAGCTCTAGAAAAGTCAAACGGACTGGTTGAGTGAGAACTAGGTGCTCACTCTCCAGTAGAAAGGACTCTCTCTCACTGATTTTTACCTTCAGAGTCTACTTCTGTATAAGATTAAGAATCTGAATAATGGTACTTCATCCTGGTACAAAGCTTCCACAGTGATGTGGGGTAAGACGAGAGTGTCATCTCCAGATATGTCATTTTTGTTGCCGGTCACTGAAAGCTTGCTTGACATTTCCTCCAGCCATGCTCTGTTCCAGACAGGCTCTCGTAAGGAGTAAAGGCTTTATTAAAAATATTAGCATATTTCGTCTCACCTCGGTAGAAACCAATCTGAGAAAATGGCTGAACAGTCAATAAATTATTTTCTAAAATTTGACTCTTTGGGAAAAATTAACATAGGTTTCACTTCAGGCTATATACTCAGATATTTTTCAGATAGATTAAGATCAATATGATCTTGAAAAACAGCCAAAAAAAAAAAAAAAAAAACCAAACCAACCAAGTTGTACTTAGGGGGCCTTACATATGGTTCTCTAGGTCTCTAGGCAGGTAAGCATATATTTTGTTGTATGACTGTATCCATAGTCCTGTGGACACTCACACACAGGACACATGCTTCTAGTTCAGCATGACGGTCCACCATCCCCAGCACAGAAGGCACTCTTGAGATTCCATCAGTATCACTGTGTGTATTCTCATATGCCTCTCTTAGGGTGCCCTGCTTTGGTGATTGTGCATGAGTATGCAAGAGGGCTGGGAGAAAGGACATAACCAACCCCATGACTAGAACAAAACTACCTCTGAGGACTCTAGTCCAATACCTCTGCCCAATAGAGATGCCAGCAATAGGTGGCAGATATTTAGTGATCATGTCCAAGAGATAAATGATAATCTAGAGGGCATGTCTCTTCATCCCCCCACAAACAGAGTGGCCTTATTCTCCTCTGTTTTCTCCTGTGACATAACTAGAGTAGACATGAGGAGCAGGCTGGGGGCGGGGGGGGGGGGGTGGGGTGGCGGTGAAGCACCCTACCTAAATCTAAGAGTAGTATAATTTAAAAACCACATGCTCAGTTTTCAATGTTCCTGATACTAGTGCAATGTACCCAAATCAGAGAGTGGCAAAAAGCTTAAAAGCCCATGCTCAAGGTGTCAATTGGCTCTAGGGTAGAAAAGAATGAGCCAAAAAAATTGCTTGAGCGTTCAAATGGGGATGGAGGCCAGTAGTTGCCTTTTGAGGTCAAAGGGAGCCTCTGAGTCAGATTCAGGGAATGGGAAGGCATAGTGTGAAGGACACTCAAAAGAGGAGAAACACCTCCCCTTACAACCCTTCACCTCAGGTATACTCAAAAGAACACAGAGCATAGAGCAAAGCAAGTGCCCAAATTCAGGGTAACCATGAGAGATGAAAAATGTTTCCAGAGTTGTGTGCCATGCAAGGCAGAGGGAAGCAGAGTAGAACTGAACTGGCCCACGAGTTCAGAACCTGAATCCAGTCTCCTCCAGACTGGCTGGCCTGGCTGAAGGGCAGATGAGATGAAAAGGCAGAACCAACAGCTTCTGGAAGGCAGGTTGCATCCCTGACTGCACAAATCCTGCCTTTGATGTGCAGAAATGAATATTCCTCCCTTCTAAGATTTCCTGTAGCCCAACTGTATTGATGAAAGTTCACAGACGGCAGTAAATGGAAATTTACCAAAAATTTAAAAATTGATTTCTTAAAAAATTACAATAAGCACATTTCTGATCTGTTAATATCTGATTTATGACACTAACATAAGTGCATTTCTGTTCTGCTAATAACTGATTTAGATGAGATCCTTATGCAGACTATCCTCTGAATGTAAATTACCATTAAAGTGAGAATAATATTGAGATATAATTTTCTAAAGCAAGTATTTCCAATGAGATTTATGCTCTCTTCCAAATAAAAAAATATTGAGCTGTTTGTCCTTTCATTATTCAAAGAAAGGTGCATTTCTGGTAAACTGAAACACCGAAATTATTATCAGAACCCATAGTATAAATAAATAAATATTTTACCTTCTGGCTATTTAATGTAGCAATAACCTTTACAAGCTAATATTTATCATGCACACCACACAAAATAGTCACAAACCTTATTTTGCTACTGACAACATTGATAATATGGGATTACAAATGTTTATGTCACTTTTGTAATTAAGGGGTTAGAATGACATTAGCAGAGCGTGTTTGCACTCCCCCAAAAAGAACAAAATTTTAGAGGGCAAAATCAGCTTGCCTTTCTGGAATATTTGTATGCTGATAAACTCAGGGGAAGTTTGCTCTTCAAAAATACAAAATAGTCTGGGGAAATTTAATTTAAATGCAATCAGACCCTGTTGAACACATTCATCAATAATTTTCTTACTGGCTGCCCACTTTGTATGGCAATATCTTAAGTGAGACACCTTTTAAGAACATTCAGCCCTCCGTTTCAGATTATCCTGGTGAAAGAAGAAAGTCAGTGAACTAACACAAGAGCAGATTCTTCAAGATACAAGAAATAAACAGAAATTCTGAAAATTCAACACATTTTTTTACGTTTTATCTCTATAAAATAGATATACCCACGTGCATATTTATAATTTTACATAAAGGAAATATTTTTTTATTTTCCCTTTTTCTTCCTGTTTCCTTCCCCCTTTCTCCATCTGCAGCCCACATTACTCACCCCTCAAGAGAACCCTAATCATAAAGCATGTATTCTTTCATGGATTTTGTAGATCTGCACACATACACTTATGCATACATACACAAAGAAAAGACAGAGATTTCTGTCATTGTTTTTATATAAATAAGATCACAATATAAATACCTATATATCTTGGCTTTTTTCCTTCAATTCCTTAGCAGGAATCCCTGCACATCAGCTGGCACAGCTATAACTCATTCATTTTACTGGCTATATAATATTTCACATGGGTATCAATGATTTATGTAAACTTTTCTCTCTTTCTAGATACTCACTGTTTCAGATTTTTGCCACTGTAAAAAATGTTGCAGTAAACATCTTTGAGGATGCCCTGGTATGCCAGGATTTTAGTTTTGCAAGATAGGTTCCCAGGGTAGGGTTATTGAGTTGAAAGGTATGTTTGGTTTTTTTTTGATAGGCTGCTTTCCCAAAAGCCCTAATAATTGACATTTCCTTCAATAGTTTGTGAGAACATACTTTTTTCTGGCATCCTGTACAGTGCTGTTATCCTTCTTTTAATCTTTGCTTATGTGCCAAAAGTGAGATGATATTTTGTCATTATTTTAACTTCTATTTCCTTGCCTATTAGCCAGCTCAGGTGCCTTCCTATACTTACTGACTTTTTGGATTTGCTTGTCTTGAACTTCCTATTTTAACCTTTTGCCCTTTTTTTCCACTGGTCTGTATTTTATATTAATTTGCTTGGCCTTGTATGCATTACAAATACCATCCCTTGACTTGTCCTCTGTATTGTAAATATAGTTTTCCAAATCATGTGTCTTCTGACTTTGTTGCCATATTAAGGTCTTTATCTATTTTTAATAGCCAAATATGTCTACATTTTTATGACTTTTGGATTTTGGTGAAGACATTTATACCTCTAGATCATTCATGAAGTCCTCGCGTTCTCTTTCGAGAGTTTTGCTGGTTCTTCTATTCACACTTATCTTGAAAGCATCGGGAATTTATTTTTCTATGGACAGTAACAGTGGTGATCCAGTTAACAAAATTCACTTACCGCTGTGTCTCTGAGTTAAAATGGAGTCCATCTAACCTCTTAGCATCTCCAAACACCTACCACATGCAGAACAACCATGAAGAGGCAGGAGAACGTCAAAACCTCAGTCGTGATCTGTATCACTCAGAAACCTATGGCTCGACTATAAAAAAAAAAATCACAGGTAAAAATAGTTAGATGTTATATGTTTGGTTACAGCTGCATGACAACATCCCACAGATGGTAGCTTAAACAAAAGATATTGATTTCCTCCTAGTTCTGGAGACTAGAAAACCAAGATCAAGGTGTTGGCAAGGTTGGCTTCTTCTGAAGCCGCTCTCCTTGACTTGTGGATGGCTGTCTTCTCCCTGTGTCTTCACATGGTCTTCCTTCTGTGTGAGACTGTGTCCTAATCTCTTCTTATAATGACACATATTGGGTAGGGCCCATCCTTGTCACTTCACTTTAAAGACCTTTTCTCCAAATATAGTCTTATTCTGAGGTACTAGGGGTTAGGTCTTCAGCATGTGAATTTTGAGGGGACATAACTCACTTCAAATGATCTGTATAGCATGTGAGTACTATTGTTGGTGCTCCCTGAGAGGGGGATCACTGGATAGTCAGTGAGAGCTTGGTGAAACAACTGGTACTGGAGACAGGCAGTGAAGATGCTCAAGATAGTGAGAGGGCACCTGGGTGGCTCAGTCAGTTAGGCATCTGCCTTCAGTTCAGGTCAAGATCCCAGGGTCTTGGGATTGAGCCCCTCATCAGTCTCCCTGCCCAGTGGAGGGCCTGTTCTCCCTCTCCCTCTGCTCCAGCCCCCTCCCCACACCCTGCTCATTCTCTTTCTCAAATAAATAAAATCTTAAAAAAAAAATTTCAGTGAGTCTATTAGAATATGAGAATAAGCAAAATTATAGCTACAAACATGGTGTGTCAGGGTTCCAGTGAGGCCAGTAGACTGACCAAAGGAGATGGTTCATTTCAGGGGGAAGCGGGAGATAAAATTGTAACTGCTGTGATTGTAAGTAATCTGGATTTAGGAGAAGTTTAGCCTTAATCATAGAAGAAAAGAAAACAATGAATTTTTGAAAAGTGAAACTTCATAATTAAAATGATAGGTAAGGAAGAAAAATCTGGTCTTTGTTTGTGAGGTGAAGCATGGAGAACAGATTAAGTCTCTGCCAAAGTTATTAACTGAGCAGTTTAGCCCAGAGTGGTAGCCATGGTAGACAAAAGGAAATGATGGGTGAGTATTAGACATTCAAAGCATGTATCAAAAAATTGGCGGAAGTTGATGATTGTCTGTTTATAGGAAATGAGCAAGTGGGATAAGACAAAGGTGATATCAATATTTTGAGCCTGGGGTAAAGGTAGACATAATGGTGTCATGCCATGGAGCTTGTGATACACAGAATCCTACATGGAGAAGGAAAGTGACCACCGGTTCATTTGAGCCTTAGAGTTTGAGATGGAAGTACTCAATAGGGAAGAAAAAATTGGGGCAGGAGCTCTGGCGGGGTGAAAACATCAAACCTGAGCTTTGTATCAGGAAGCCATCAGCATGGAGTACACCATGGGATGTGCAAGGAACAAAGAGAGGATTGATTCAGTCCAGGAGGCAAAGGGATTATTAACTCATTCAGCAAAATTTTATTAAACAGTGACTATATGTCAAGCATATCCTTAAGTGCCAGGAATACAAAGATAAATAAGATAAGGGATCTCCCCTCAGAAATCTCATCATGAAGGTCAGGAGTAGTCAATAATGTTAAACGATGAAGGCAGCCATTGAAGGACAGATAAAGGGCCCTTGTATTTGTCAATAAAGTGAATCACCCTTGACTCTCTAGAGGCAGTTTCAATAGTTTAGGTGATAGAAATGAGATTGAATGGGGAACATTTGATGAGACAGCGGAGACAAGAGCAAGATTCTCTTTATTGCCAGAATCAGTTTTGTTTTCCACTCTCCTGGCCCTTATTCAGATTCTTTGCCACCTTCAGCTTAATTAACTTCTATTACAACCGTGATATGCTGATATTGTAATTTAGACTTTAACATTAAAGTCAAGGTAAAATCTAGTCAGAGGTCAGTTTCATGCTCCTAAAACCATAAAAACTTCATATTATATGTGTATGTTTCTTGCCATTCAGTTTCAAATGAATAATATAAGTGGGCATAAGCAATACATTTTAAAATGATGAGACTTTGCAAGAGCCATAGAAGCTGTTTAATAATCAGCACTTAGAGAGATGATTAGGGAAGGAGAAAGAAAAAAATAAAAGACCAGTATTTGCGGTAATGGCAAGAATCTAGCTTTTACCATCTTTCCTTGTGCTTTTGACAATCTTGGACAGGATTCGACAGGGCTCAGATACTTGAATTCCCTCCACCTCCTCTATTCCCATGGAGAGGAACAGAGAGAGGGAACAGAAGACGAATCGCCAGAGATTGGTTGGAAAAGTGCTTCTACTCTACTTGTCTATTACTAATCTCTATTAATATGGTCTCGTTAACAAAGATCTCATTTTCTTTTGTCTTATTCGAAAAAAAGATTGTATGATTGTTGTGGTTTTCTCTGATTAGCATTGTTCCATGTATTATACCTCTATAAAATACATCTAGCTCGCTGATCTATCTTTGTCATCTAGCAATTTCCTATAGATTTTGAAATGAATGAGCTGGATTCTGTGAGAATGTGAATACTGTTGTGATAAGTATGTTCACCTAGTGGACTGGGCATAAGACCAGAAAGTTGGACATCTGTGAGTCTCTATCCTGGCTGAAACTGATTCGCACTACCAGTCATGGTTGTTTACACATAGTATAAATATTCACTGATTTCATTCTATTTGACTTGATTTGGTTAGTATGCTTTGGAGAAATTCAGTTTCTCTGTGTATTTCTACATCGAGGCTAGGAATCATTCTTTCCCCTTTATTATACAAAATAATGATCTATTACTGCCTTTAAAGTCCAGCTAACAAATGTATGCTCAGATATAACTTGAATGTAAGTCATTCTCCAATAAGCACCCATACCTTGCTCCCACCCTGATCCTGATGTATCCATAAAACAGGCATTTCTGCACAAATGTCGTCAGGGGATGCAGTGGTCAAGAATCATGAAAAACAGACAAGAATACTTCATTAGAGGCTCATTAGCTCTGTAAATGTAAAGCCACTTGTGACAAACACTAACAACCAAGTATATAGAGCATCAGAAGCTTTAATGACATTGCTACAGGTATAAGAACTTGGCTATATTGACAAAAAAGACCAGAAAAAGATGACAAACTTTATTCTTTCTTGGTGAAGGTTTTTCAAGTCAAGTCTGATGATTCTAATAGTTTGAGGTTCTACATTTCAAAGGAAGTCAAGCCTGCAAATGAGTAATGTTCTTGTTTGGGGGTAACATAGGAGATGGCCTTTGAGTAGAGATTTTGCAGGGCTTGGATGGATGGGTCATTGTATAAGGCTGGTGGTTGGGGGAATCACAGCAAAATTCTATGAGCATATTACCCTTTTTTAAGTTCTTATTTAAATTCCAGTTAGTTTAATATACAGTGTAGTAAAAGTTTCAAGTGTACAATATAGTGATTCAACACTTCCTACAACACCTGGTGCTCGTCACAAGTGCACTCCTTAATCCTCATCACCTATTTCACCCATTCCCCCACCCTCCTCTCCTCAAACAAACCATCAGTTTGTTCTCTATAATTAAGAATATATTTCTTGGTTTGTCTCTCTTTTTTTCCCCCTTATGCTTGTTTGTTCTTTTTCTTAAATTCCTATTCCACATATGAGTGGAATCATATGATTTTTTTTTAATCATATGATTTTTGCTTTCTCCAGTGGACTTACTTTGCTTAGCATAATACTCTCTACCTTCATCATTGCAAATGGCAAGATTTCATTCTTTTTTTGTTTGTTTGTTTTTGATTTCATTCTTTTTTATGGCTAATATTCCTATATATATACACACACACCACATATTTTTTATCCATTCATCTATTGATGGACTCTTGGCTGTTTGAATAACTTATGCTATTGTAGATAATGCTGCTGTAAACATCCGGGTACATGTATCCCTTTGATTTAGTATTTTTGTATCCTTTGGGTAAATACCCAGTAGTACAATTGCTAGACCATAGGGTAGTTCTATTTTTGACTGTTTGAGGAAACTCTGTACTGTTTTCCAGAGTGGCTGCACCAGTTTGCATTTCCACTAACAGTGTATGGGGGTTCCCCTTTTTCCCCATCCTTGCCAGCACCTGTTTTTTCTTGTGTTGTTGGTTTTAGCCATTCTGACAGGTGTGAGGGGATAGCTCATTGTAGTTTTGATTTGTATTTCCCTCAAGGTGAGTGATGTTGAGTATCTATTTATGTATTTGTTGGCCATATGTATGTCTTCTTGGGAAAAATGTCTATTCATGTCTTCTGCCCATTTTTTAATTGAGTTATCCATTTTTTAAGTATTGAATTTTATAAGTTCTTTATATATTTTGCATACTATATCCTTATCCATTATGTCATTTGCAAATATCTTCTCTCATTCTGTAGGTTGACTTTTAGTTTTGTTGGTTGTTTCCTATGCAGAAACTTTTTATTTTGGTGTAGTCCCAATAGTTCATTCTTGCTTTTGTTTCCCTTAGCTCAGGAGACATATCTAGAAAGCAGTTGCTACAGCCAATGTCAAAGAAGTTACTGCCTATGTTCTTCTCTAGGATGTTAATGGTTTCCCATCTCATGTTTGGGTCTTAATCCATTTTGAATATATTTTTGTGTATAATGTAAGAAAGTTGTCCAGTTTCATGCTTCTGCATGTTGCTGTCCAGTTTTCCCAACACCATTTGTTGACCAGACAGTCTTTTTTCCATTGGATATTCTTTCCTGCTTTGTCAAAGATCAATTGACTGTATAGTTGTGGATCTAATTCTAATTTCTCTATTCTGTTCCATTGATCTATGTGTTTGTTTTTGTGCCCATACCATACTGTTTTGATCACAACAGGGTTGTAATATAACATGAAGTCCAGAATTGTGATGCCTCCAGCTTTACTTTTCTTTTTCAAGATTGCTTTGACCATTCAGGGTCTTTTGTAGTTCCATACAAATTTTAGTATTGCTTGTGAAAAATGCTATTGGTATTTTGATACAGATTGCATTAAATGTATAGTTTGTTTTGGGTAGTATAGACATTTTAACAGTATTTGTTCTTCATCCATGAGCATGGAATGTTTTTCCATTTGTGTAACCTTCAATTTCTTTCAACAGTGTTTTATAGTTTTCAGAGTACATGTCTTTTGCCTCTTTGGTTAGGTTTCTTCCTAGATATCTTACTGGTTTGGGTCCAGTTGTAAATGGGACTGATTCCTATTAGTTTCTCTTTCTGCTGCTTCATTATTGGTGTAGAGAAATGCAACAGATATCTGTACATTGATTCTGTATCCCGTGACTACTGAATTCATATTTCAGTTCTAGCAGTTTTTTGGTGAAGTCTTTCAGGTTTTCTATATAGAGTATCATGTCACGTGCAAATGGTGAAAGGTTTACTGCTTTCTTGCCAGTTTGGATGCCTTTCATTTCTTTTTGTTGTCTGATTACTGAGGATAGGGTTTCCAGTGCTATAGTGAATGAAGTGGTGAGAGTGGACATCCCTGTTTTATTCCTGGGTGTAGAGGAAAAGCTCTGGGTTTTTCCCCATTGAGGATGATATTAGCTGTGGGTTTTTCATTTAAGGCCTTTATTATGTTGAGGTATGTTCCCTCTAAACCTACTTTGTTGTAGGTTTTTATCAATAATACATGTTGTACTTTGTCAAATGCTCTTTATCTATTGAAATTATCATATGGTGATCCTTTCTTTTATTAATGTGATATATCATGTTGATTGATTTGTGAATATTGGACCATTCTTGCAACCCAGGAATAAATCCCTGGGTTGATCATGGTGAATGATTTCTTTACTGTATTGTTGGATTTAGTTTGCTAATATTTTGTTGGTTATTTTTGCATCCATCTTTATCAGAGATACTTGCCTGTAGTTATTTTTACTCATGGTATCTTTATCTGGCTTTGGTATCAGGGTAATGCTGGCCTCATAGAATGACTATGGAAGTTTTCCTTCCTTTTCTGTGTTTTGGAATAGTTTGAGAAAAATAGGTATTAACTCTTCCTTAAATGTTGGCATAAAACCCCTTTTTAAGGATTTTCTAGCACTTTCAACTCGTCTCCCTATCATCCTCTGAACTTCTGTACGCTATTCCACATTACCAAACTATACATTTTTTTCTTCCCCTTCTTTCCTTTCCCTTATCTCTCAAAGCCCCACACTACTAGACAAGCAGAAGGAACATGTAGTGAGGAATATGATAAGGGGTGGTTGGGGGAACAAAGAACTTTCCTCTTTCTCCAAGCTTAAGCCCCAGTTGTATGTATATAATTTCTTATTTACCCCCAAAGGAAAGCATTGCTTGATAATCGTCTTTGTAATTGAAAACTTGTTTATGATCACCTTTCTTATAGGTATCTCTAAAGAAGAAGAGCCAAAAATATTGAGACCCCCAAGACGGCCCCGGAAACCCAAAACATTAAATAACCCTGAGGACTCCACATACTATTATCTGCTACATGTAAGTGGCTCACTCTTCCTATCAGATGAGAGCCATAGCAACTGCTAACACTCCTCTTCCTCTAGGTCCCAGCCTCTCCCTGCCCTCTAGCAGTCTTCTCTGCTGGTCCGTTAATTGAGCTGAGGTGCAAATACCAAACCAGAAAGAGAAGTGCATCATAAAAGGAGCTCTTCAGAGGGACCTTAGGTCAAAGGTCAAGTTTTAGGAAAAGAAGAAGAAAGGGAAAGAGGAAGGAGACATTTACTTGAGCAGCTTTCAAATTCCAGGCTTAGACGGAGGGGCTTCACATATAGGTGACATCTCATCTTGTGAATAGCCCTTAAGATGGTGTCCTCATCTCACTGGTCAGAACTCAGACCCAGATAGGCACTGCAGAGCTGCCGGGGTCGTTAGCTGCACTCAAGTCTTCTGACTGACCGCTCCTGCTTACTCCCTATGTGCAACAGGAGGGCTCCCTGGCACCAGCCCTGCCCACCTGCCCTTCCTCTCCTGTTCCTGCTATCTATGAGTGTCACCATCAACCACTGATGACCCAGACCAAGAACCTGGGGGGCTCCCTGGATCTTGCCCTCTCTCATTCCTGACATCTCCTCTGTCACCTACAGTGTGGCTTTTCCTGGCCAGGACTCACTCCAATTCATGCCCTGCCTCTGACCCCATGGGCAACACTCTACTTCAGACCATCATCATTCCTCACCCAGAATATTTCAGGCTTCTTATCTCAGCTGCTCCAGACCCTACCAGAATGTTTCTTTAAACTGTCTTGTGAGTGTGTTTCTCCCTTACTGATCCCTCTAATAGTCCAGTACTTCCTTCCACATAAAGTCCAGATGCTGCGGAGGCCTTCCTCACTGGACCCCAGACTACTCTTGGGGCCCCCTCTCAAGGCCCCCATGCCTACTAACTTTTAAGCTTACTGCTTAAAACCTTGCCAGCCAGTGCCTACCTGGCATGCTCCTGAGTCCTTTGTACCTGCTGGTCCTTCCTTCTGCAACACTTATCCACTCTTCCACTCCCACTGCCACAGGGAAGGAACAGTGATTCTCTATGCCCCCATTTCACCCAGAGAATGTTTCTCATCCATTGAAATTACATTTCCCAGCTTCTGGGCAGAAAATGGAGCTCCCACTTGACTTCCAAGTCAGTCTTAGCCCTGCTTTCTCTCTGGGGATGTTTTTTTCCAGTGTCTTTGGAAGGCTCCTATCCTCCTTGGTGTTGCCTAGCATTCAATCTTAGGCTCTCTTCTCCTCTCATTACTTTTGGACAATCTCATGACCTCAGTTACTACCAATTTCTGAATCTTTATCTCTGTTTAGACCTCTCCAAAGCTCCAGACTCAGACTCAAACTGGCTAGTGTTTATTTTACGTACTCTCCATGGATGTACATGGGCATACACACACACACACACACACACACACACACACAGCTTTATTATGTCACATTCCATACAATTCACACACCTAAAATATACAATTAAATAGTCTTCATTATATTCAGAGTTGTATAGCCATCCCCATAATCAATTTTAGAACATTTTCCTCACCCCAAAAAGAAACTCCATACCCAGTCATTCTCCATCCCCTCCCTCCAGCCTGAGGCAACCACTAATCTATTTTCTATTTGCCTATTCTTTTTTTAAAAAAATATTTTATATATTTATTCATGAGAGACACACAGAGAGAGACAAAGAGGCAGAGACACAGATAGAGGGAGAAGCAGGCTCCCTTCAGGGAGCTCTATATGGGACTTGATCCCAAGACCCTGGGATCACGCCTTGAGCCAAAGGCAGACGCTCAAACACTGACTACTCAGGCGTCCCTCTATTTGCTTATTCCGAACATTTCATATAAATAGAAATGTGTGATATATGGTCTTTGTGAATGAATGACTGGCTGTATTCATAAACCAAAGATCAGAATATTATCCTGACTCTTCCCTCTTTCTTATCTTCCATATCCAAAATCCTACCACTTAAATATCTCCTGAATTTCTGTTTCTCTCCACCTCCTCTGCCCACAGCCTCCTCCTGGCCAGCAATTCCAGGTGATATCTCTGCATCTATCCCTCCTCTGCATCTATCCCTCCTCTTACTGCTCTCTTGTTTTGCTCCCTTTCCCATTAATGCATCTTTCACATGGTAGCTAGAATAGTGTTTCTAAAATTAGCATCTAGTCATGCTACCCCTCTGATGGAAAGCCTTGTAATTACTTCCTAGTGGCCTATGATAGAAGGGCTGGCCAACATCAGGGCCTTGCTTACCTTTCCAGCCTCAGCTCCTGACATTTATTTACTCCAGCCATTCCCTCTCATTGGCCTGTACCTGTTCTTCACATTGTCTGTAGGCATTTGTCCCTGGACATGCTCTGTCCTCAGCCTACAACCCACTTCCTTTTTCTATTCTCACCTCATGGGGACAAAATACCCCCAGCCTAGATGTCATTTTCTTCAAGAAGCCCTCCTGATACTCCCAAATCCCAAAGGAGCTCTTCCTGTGTCCTCCCTAGGTGGCCCATACTTCATGTCACCATGAAGTTGTCACCAGTATACAACTGCCAAAGAGTGGTCAAGGTGGTTTCTGTAAGGTCAAGGAGTTTGCCTGTTGCATTTAGCCTAGCACATAATAGGCTTACAGTAAATATCTGTGGTACAAATGAGTGCAGTGAAATGTGAGCAAAATACAATTAGAAGCAAATCAAGGAAGCAAAAATTCCAGATAGCTGCATTTGACTATTACTTTATAAAAATCTTGATAACAGATTTTTTTCTACACTGCCCACCCCAAAAGGAAGCAACTAGCCTGACATTTGTTCATGTAGTTAAATAGAAAGAAGAGCAGAGAACAAGATTAGAAATTACCAGACAGGGATCCCTGGGTGGCGCAGCGGTTTAGCGCCTGCCTTTGGCCCAGGGCGCGATCCTGGAGACTCGGGATCGAATCCCACGTCGGGCTCCCGGTGCATGGAGCCTGCTTCTCCCTCCGCCTGTGTCTCTGCCTCCCTCTCTCTCTCTCTCTCTCTCTCTCTATCATAAATAAATAAAAAATTAAAAAAAAATATTAAAAAAAAAAAAAAAAAAAAAAAAAGAAATTACCAGACATTCCCTATTAACCCTGAAATAAGTGGTAAATGATGCTCAGTGACCTTTATTAACTGTAGCTGAAATGACAATTGACCATGAGGGCTTCACCAACAGATGCCATTCTCGATATGAGAATTTATAAGAGCTTGAAATTAGGTGCAGTGCCTGTTACTGACAACCACCTTCTCAGAATCATGCAGCAGATTCTGAGCCTCACAAATGAGTCCCTGCCCTCAAAAAGTTGACTTTGACTTTGCCTTTGTCCTCTTCTTTTTTAAATGAATGTAAAGGGTTTACTACCTTTTAATTTTAATGACGGGAATCTTTTTTATAACCCTATGTCTTGAAATCTGTGGCTTCAATGAAAAATAAAGCACAGAAAACCAGAATATTAGTATAAGTGACAACACACCATGTGTTCATATTTATCTGGCCCGTACCCAAATTTGGGGCTTAACACATAGTGGAACCTATAGCTATGATGGGACTCACATCCTTTAGCCAGGAAAACACTTTCTGGAATGTTAGCTGGCTTTAACCAGGCAAGGGGATACAGACAGGGTGGCAGCCATTTCTACTGCTGCTTTGGCCTCCTGCCTGTACAGGTACATCAAATGCAACCAAGAGGCCAAAGAATTGTATCAAGACTGTAACCATAGAGTGCTAAAGATAACCCTGCAAATCCTCCATAAAACCAGTAGATAGATACATCTAGACAGATACATCACATCTTCTCCTGTTATCATCTTGATTAATGCTATTTTATGCAAAGCCCAGGCCTACAGACATCTTCTTTTCAATATTAAAATAAACATGCAATGGAAAACTCTGCCCATTTTGTTTGCTTTCTGAAGTGTACCTAAGGTGGTGGTGGCTTCAAGATTCAAACCAGAACAGTGATCCTGATGACTTTATTAGATATACCAAGGAGCAGAATGTCTCTAGAAGGTTTGCAATTGCTTCTCTAGAACAAACTGCCTTTTTTATTGGCATTTTTACTTTCCTATGGGTAGAACGACTGATGACAGCAGAAAAAACAACAAAACTAAACAAAAATCTCAACTTCATTTTGCTGCTGAAAGCATTATTATGATTTAGTTATGGAAAACTCTGATTCCAGCTATCATTTGGGAACACAACAACACACTCTTGTGCTTCAGACTCATTAAAGTATCTGTCCTTACATCAAATTTTCAGGCAAATAGAGTGACCTCTGAAAGCTCTCCTTTTGGCCATCTTGCACCGCTTACTGATAGAAAGCACCATGGTCTATTTCTTCCAGAGGAGGGAATGGAATGTAGGAAGTGATTGTGCCATCTGTAACTCTCAAGAGTTTTGAAGAGTTGTATTCTTTGTTATCTGTGGCATGGCCAACTGCATCCAGAAAAGAGAAGACTAAAATATAAACCAAGCACCTCATTTCTGTTGAGCAAAATTAAGCAAAGATTTGGTTACAGTTTCTAAAAAAGAAAGTTATGTCATTGGAAGCCCCCCAAAACTGCCATGCCTCTCCCCCTCCCAATATAAGAAACAACCAAACCACATAGAGATACCCACAGACACAGGGAATGCTGCTATAGGGAATAAGGTAATGCAACAAGTGAGGATTTATACATTATAGACCACTTCCGGTAAGCATTTGAACTGAAAGAGGAACAGGAATTCATGATTCACATGCAATAAAAGATCTATGTTTCAAAAAACCCCACCTTCTATAATTTTAAATGGTTTTGATGAAACTCTTTCTAAAATATACTGCAGATTGTAAACCTTTTCTTGATGACCCAAGGCCGCTGTACTGAGCAAAAATAATTATATTTATTTAGATTTTTAAAACATTTTATTTATTCACTCATGAGAGAAATACAGAGAGAGAGGCAGAGACATAGGCAGAAGAAGAAGCAGGCTCCCTGCGGGGAGCCTGATGTGAGACTCAATCCCAGGACCCCAGGATCAAGACTTGAGCCAAAGGCAGACACTCAACCACTGAGCCACCCAGGCACCCCATATGTGTGAGGTAGCACCCATCCCTGTATTCACCTGGCCCTGCTTCATGGTCTTCAGAGCACTTGTAAATATATGTGTTCTCCTCTCCTGTCTGCCTCTCCCCTCCAGTCTACGAGCTCTTTGAAGGCAGGGACTCGCTCACCAGTGACGCCCCATGGCTGCAGTTACAGTCCTCCCTTCTGGGCCTGCAGAGCCGTGGGGGTGATGTCCCTGCACCTCCTGACACAAACAGCTGTGCACCCAACTGCATTACCTGTTCCGTAGTTCTTGTTTCTCCTTGGATGTCACTTCTCTCCGTGATCATTCTGGCTGCCTTAAATCAATACCAGCTCTCTTCTATGATTGGATGCTCTTAGTCTCTTACATCTAGGAAACATTGCTATTTTTTAAAGATTAATAAATCTTTAAATCCCAGTAGCCAAACTACCTACCATTCCTACCTACCTATTAGTTTAGGGAAGATACTGGAGAAAATAATAAAACTGGCAGGACCTTTGAAGTGATTGTGTTTTGTTACTCATTTTTTGAGCAAACTGTTGGTCCTGAGTCACCTTGCTGATGGCTGCACAGATCTGAGTAGCAGAGCGGGCACCACATGCTGAAACAACAGGGTGTGCGTGCTCAGCTCAGGTCCTCCTTGGGCTTCTCGGGCTCACTTCTTAGGCTCAGCTCACTCTGATTCTGGAAGGAAAATAGCAACGTTTCAGGGGCGTGTGGGTGGCCTAGTTGGTTAAGCATCTGATCCTTGATTTCAGCCTAGGGATGATCTCAGGGTCCAGAGATGGAGCCCCGTGCAGGGGCTCCTCACTCGCGGGGCGTCTGCTTCTCTCTATTTCTCTCCCCCTCTCCTTCTGCCCCTCTCCCTGCTTGTGGTCATTCTCTCTAATAAACAGTATCTTCCCTAAACTAATAGGTAGGTAGGAAGGGTGGGTAGTTTGGCTACTGGGATATGGGGTTGTTGTTTTTCTCTTCTGCATTTTGACTGCCTCCTCCATCCTTGTGAAGCCCTGTAAGTAAGTAGTTAGTGTTAGTGTATTTCCAAAAGGAATGTAAGATTGTGTCTGCCATAATGTACCAGATATGAATTTTAAAGTTCTGGGGAGAGGTTGTAGTGTAACTGACTGAGAAACAGATTCTTCAGAGTTCTCTGAGCAAAGACGTCCACCTTCCAAAGGCCTCCTCAAGAAATACCCACCCCAGAACATCTCTTTATTCCTATGCCATCTTTATCTCCTTTTCTCTCTCTCTTCTAGTTCTACAAGAAACTGCCATTGGACATTTGCTTCTTTCTTTTCATTTCAAGTTTCAAATTAGTAATTTATCATTTCAAAACTATCATTGAAAAGATTTTTTTAAATAAATGTCATTAATAGAAAGTCCCAAGTGATAAAATTAGTATTAAATCCTTTCCCTGGAAGGACAATATGCTTCCTTCTTCACGATGAAAAATGCAGTTTCATGTTTCCCTCTGGCTCCAGCTGCCAGGTCACTAAGGGACCAATGTAAGGTTCCATCCTAACACTTTTGCCAACTTTCTTCCTCATTTACAACCTCCACTTTATTACCTTGCTTGTATAATTGCTTCCATTATAAACCACCTTGAATGATTTTTGGAAAAACATATTTTTGAGTGATGTTTCACTAGAATATTCTACTGCAGGCAAGACTGAAATAAGCATAAGCCTGGACAGTATTTCCTCTTCCTCTTTCCTCTTCCTGAGATTCTTATAACTGAGAACCAAGTTAAATACACAGTCTCTCAGATGGAAATGCTGATCCCAAATAAAAAGGGGTCCCTTGCCAGTTTCAGAATTCAAGAACAAAACATTTGATTCATGGTGGTGGAAAGGGAATCTCTGTCATTCAACATATTGCCATCATTTAAGCATAGCTTTGGATTATAGAAAATTGTTGTCAAGAACAAGAGACATTTTTTTCAGACAGTGGAACAAGGAGGCAGGACCTCTATCATATTAAAAGAACAACCACCACAACTAACACCAACTGAGTTGCGGAAATCATTCACTAGACTGCTAGGGGCCATTGTACCTATGGCGGTAATATAATTATTTGTGAGCACTTTCTGGCCCAGGGCATTGGATCAAAAACATAATAGGAATGGGAAGGAGGACAGGAATGTAATTGGTGTCCTGCTCCTTACATGGTTAGCTCTTGAATGGTCCACTCCCAGACTTGATGCATTTAAGCATTCCCAATCTTCATCCTCCTTCACCCACTAAAATACCAACCAATAAGAAGAGATGAAACCATGAACTATTTGACTCATCCACCATTTTAGTGTATTACAAATGATAGATCATGAGGGAGAAAAATGATTTAGGGTGCCTAAAAATACCGGGGACTACCCTCAATACTTACAAACCATTATTTGTTGCCATTTTTATTGTCTTGCACTTTTATGGTGCAACTTGTAGCATTAGAGTTCCCACAATTACAAAATCTTCAGCCTGTTCACGGTGAGTGTACTATTTGTTCTCTCAGCCTAAAAGACAGATATATGCTCTTACAACATGTAAATAGGTGAGTTCAAATACCTTAAGCCAGAACACAGTGAAACACATTACTAGTGTTACAATACAAAAGGTGATATTTCTTTGTATGTAAGGTAAAATGACGTACCATTTCATTAGTGTTCAGATTGATGTATTGATTAAAATTGTATCTAATTAAATCCAGACTTATATATTCTAATTTGTGCCTTAATACATAAAGTTCTTAACTGGAAAAAATTTTGCAAATGAACACATATATTATCTATTCTGTTGCTTTTATGCTGTAAATGGGCTCCTATAAGTTAGCAAAGTCACACTTCTACTCTTCTGTGGACTGTTAACATCTGCCTTCACCCATCTGCTTTGCCAGCAGACAAAGATGACATATACACAAGACATTAAAGCAGCCTAAGCAACTTACCTAACTCACAGCTGCATTTGTAATAGAGAAATGGGTTTTCTAGGAATTCTGACATGTTTTTTCCCATTTGTAAGCAGATGGACCTTAGGTAATTTTGTGTTCACTGGTCACTGTGTGGCAAACTCTTTTTTTTGACATGGAATGCAGAGATTAATTACAGTCCAGGCCCAGTAAAAAGCAATCACAAATTTATAATTAGTAAATTTTGAGTGAATTATATTTCATTATATTTTAAAAACATTATATCCACTTGCTTATGTCTAAGTTGACTTTATAGGAACAAATGTATTTATATATTAAGATTATAGTAAATACATCAATAATATTAATGAGTTAAATTATATTAATCATATATTAATTTTTAAATTTTTCCATTCCCTTTAGAAATCAATCCAAGAAGAAAAACGAAGACCAAGAAAAGATAGGTAAATTATTATTTCTAAATTTCAATGACATCTTATCAAAACAAAATATAAATCCATATGTTCAAATTACAACTGAAAATCACCTATTTTTTAAAATCACCTATTTTATGTGAATAGATTTGGAAAGTAGTATCCTCTCAATACATTTATATTATAAATATGTGGTTTATATGTAATTTAGAAGATCATCTTACCTATTAGAAACATATTGAATTAGCACAGTGCAAAGCATACATTAAGATCAGATCATTTATGAGTGAATTGTATTGTCCCCATACAGAATTTGCTTTTCTCTGTCCATTAATATGGTTTTGATTGGGCAATCTGAACACACTTGGTGTCCATGAACTTTCTTTCCCCAAACTCCTTTGCTTTTTGTTCTTCCAACACATGTTCAATCTCACTCCTTATAATATTTACGAATTTGTCAGGAAACAAGGTTTGTGTTACCTTGCAGGTATGGCAACTTAGATTCACACTAGTCCCCTTTCCTGTAACATTTCAGCCCACCAATAATTTACTATCTTAACATAATACCAATATTTCAAATTAACTGACTTCCAGGGAGTGCTAATAACAATCAAGGTTTTTTTTTTTTTATTGAGTACCAGTGGACACTGAACTCTTGATTTATGTATCAGTGGCATTCTGAAAGTTAATTTGTCAATTGGCATCTGTAACTTGAAAAGCAACTTCCCCAGAAACTCTGTAACACTTGGTCATTTTCCAGATCCTTCCCTGTTAACCTCTTATGAAGTCCCATCAGACTTCAGGTACTGAGCATCACAGGAATCAAGACTAATGGGAGTAAATCCAAGAATTAAAATGGTCACAGACATACCCCTGTGTGTATATCCTGTGCAGGAATTACCATTTAGCACAGAAATTAACCCACTAAAGACCAACAGTAAGGAGAGGACAGAAGGTTACCTGTGAGAGAAGTAAAGTAAGATCATGAAACATTGTATACATCTGTACTTAACCGATGGCTGAGAAAACTGGAAAATGCTGTGTTGACACATTAAGGTCAGCTTTTCTCATAGTGGCCCGGGGGTCAGTTGTGAACCCTGTCCTAGACTGGCCAAACTGGAACTTTATAATCACTGGCTATCTAGCAACTGCTAGTTTTGGGCCAACGTGAATAAGATGAAGCCAGGAAAAGCTGCTCCAGCAGCTAATGCTCTCTTAAAGGTAAGAGATGAGGGGTTTGTTTCTCTTTTTAATTTATGGTGTATACTGTCTTATGTATTCCAAGACTCCTCTTGTTTCTATTGACATGTATGTGTTACTCCTAAATTTATAAAATAAAAGAAGAAAACAAGTATCCTGTAAAGTTTGAGTATAAAAGTAGATTGAAACCATGATGTGTTTATGTGTTTATTTACAGTCAAGGAAAATTATTAGACCTGGAAGATTTCTATTACAAGGAATTTTTGCCCAGTCATTCTAGACCAAAGGAACATAACCCTAGTGTAAGAGGTGGAAGACAACATGGAGAACACCAGCATCAATATTTTAATGCTGACAACAGGTAATACACTATTTCCTAAAGAATAGCATTTTCTATGTTTTACTAAGAATTCCATTTCTGAAGCACTGTCATTGTGTTTGGACTGTAACAAAGTATTCTCACTGAATAGTGCCTCTTAAGACTGATGTGTTGTTTAAAAGTAAACTCAAGGATTATGGTAGAGTATTTAGACAACCCGTTTCATACCTGTTTTCTTGGTGTCATTGTTAACAGCACCTTCTTTTAAAAGTACCTCACTTTGCGGCATCTGGGTGGCTCAGTCAGTTAAGCATCTGATTCCTAGTTTCAGCTCAGGTCATGATCTCATAGGTTGTGACATCAGCCCCTCCACACACACACACACACACACACACACACACACACACCCAGTGGTGAGCTTTGCACTCAGCTGGGAACCTGAAGACTCTCTCCCTCCGCCCCTCCCCTCACTTGCGCACCTGTGTGTGCTCTCGCACTCTCTCTCTCTCTCCCCCCCCACCCCCCCTCAAATAAATAAAAATTGTTTTTCAATTTTTTTTAATTTAAAACGTACCTTACTTTGGACAATAAATTGCATAGTCCTACTAATGACAAGCAATAAACCAAACTCTGTGTTGAAGTACTAACCAATGGAATCTTCAACACTTACTGGCTCAGTTATGCTGTCATTTCTCAGAATCCATGACTTCAGACCCAAATAATATCTGGAAGAAAGACTCATATAGAAATACATGTTTGGGATTTGATTTCTCAGTTCACCACTAACTTTGTTTGACATTAAGTACTTAAACTATTTGTAGCTTACTTATTATTTTGGAATTTTTTCCCCAAAAAAAATTTTCTGTGAAGTTTTGAGAATTGAGGGCACATAATAAAATGGAAATGTGGTTTATAAGAAATGAGAGTAATGACAGGCAATGGAAAGCTGTTCTTCCAGAATCCTAAGTGAACATCCTGCCAGCATAGAGCACTCAGAACCCTCACCATTTCTTACACAGTGTGACCTGGTGGTTAAGGGAAGAAGTTTTAAAGTCAGTCAGCCTTAGATTGGATCCTGATTCTGCCACTTGGCAGTTGAGGACCTTGCTCATGTTACCAGACCTCTCCAAGCTTGTTTTCACATCTGGAAAAGGATTCACTAGTAACTACCACATTGTCATAGAGATTAAGTGAAATGATCATAGAGATTAGAGATTAAGTGAAATGATGTCTGTGAAGTACTTAACAGCACATGTGGCATAGGGGACAGGTTCCATAGATGGTGGATCTTTTCATCTTTATTTGCTTTTCCAGAATCTACTTGATTTCTGCCCCTTGTCTCCAAAAGATGTGTTTCCTCCATCCTGAGATCAAGAACTGTAACATTGGTGGAGCTTAGATGCACCAGTCTAATCACAGGAGAATGACAAGTGCCCAAAAAGATTAAGTGACTTGCCCCAAGTCACACACTGAGTTAGTGAACTAAGATCCAAGGTTTTTCACTTCCTGCTCAAATTGCTTTCCATTGACATATCCACTTCCCATTTTAACAACCCAATTTGCCTCCTTTCTAGTATATTCATTCTCCCCTTCCCCCCAACCACAGACACACATCTACTATAAAAAGCATTATATCCCTGAAATACTGCCTGGTGTTGCATCCAGGTCTGCAGACGTGGATTAGTGTTCACTAGAATGGGAATGCTAGAAGCCAGCATTGGCTGAGTGCTTCCTTTGGGCTGGGTGCTATGCTGTTCACCCATTTAATTTTTACAGCAACCTTGTGAGACAGTGCCTCTCACTGCCCCATTTTATAGATGAGGAGACTACGTCTACAAAGTTTAATGACTGCAAAGTCACTTAGATAAAAAGCAAGGGAGCCAGAATCTGAACACAGGCCTTTTTGAGTTTAGAGTCAATGACATGAAACGCTATTCTGTATTGCTTCCCTGTCAAAGCCCTATGCTGGGTGCTTGAGGAAGGGGTGGACACAGTGGTGCAAACAATGTCATCCTCATCACCAAAGAGCTTGACTCTAGAGAGAAAGTAAATGATCAAACGAAGCTAAACAAGGTAACTCCAAGAGGGGGATTTTTCTAAGCTAAGAAAGACTAGAGACAAAACTATAAATGCACCAAGTAAATCTTGATGGGATCCTGGACTTAAAATAGAAAACAATTGATGTGATGAGCCCTGGGTGTTGCATGCAACTGATGGATCTCTGAATTCTACCTCTGAAACAAACAAGTAAATAAATAGAAAACAAAACGCAGAAAAACAGCTCTAAAAGACATCTGGAGACAATTAAAGAGACTTGGCCTCAAAGTGTGTCTTGGAAGACATTATTGCAGAAAGAATATATATATAATTATTATATACATTAAATTATTATGTGATAAATACATATCTTATATATTATATACAAACAAGTATATTATTTATATATTAATAAATAAACATTATTCTGATAATATTTTATATATTGTATATTTAATATGCACATATACCAAGTATATGACTAATGTTACCCAGGAAGGTGTGAGTAGGTCTGGGAATCAGGAACCACAACAGTGATGACATTGGGCATCTCATGGACTTTAAGTGATTAAAAGTAGGAGCAGGTCATGATTAGAGGATGTCATTAGAAGACAACAGAACTAAGGGCCCCTCATCTCCTAAGGTGGGTCTTAGTGGGATCTCCGTTGAGCAATAATGAGAGGGTTTTTAAGGCATAGCCAAGTTTTAATTATGACAAGGAGATATAGGGAGGATGGTCAGGGAAGGAAAAAATGTGACAAGAGTGCCTTGGCCAAGGGATAGTAGAATCACGAAGAAAACATCAGCAGAAAAGAGGCAAAGGGGTACACTGGGGAAGGTATGAGATTTGAGTGGGGTGGACATGGATTTGAATCCTCATTCCACTCCTCACTTGCTGTATCAAGTAGAATCAGTCTGTTTCCTCATCTGCCAACGAAGTCTAAGGATAACCTCTCAGGCCTTGCGAAGCTGTCCTTAGAATTCGAGATAACATGTGTGGTGTACCTGGAAGATGGTTGATACTCAACATGCTCACAACAGAAATGAGCTGAATAGGTATGAGAATTCAAGTCAGTTGATCAAAAGAGAATGATCACCTGCCCCATAGGTGATACCCATGGTATCCCAAAGACCTTTCCTGTCAAATATCCACTGAGTTCAAATGCCCTAAAAACCTTCCCAAAGGTGTCTTTTTTTAAATTCTCTATTCAGAACGGACTAGAATAAGGGCATACTCATCTGCAAGCAAAAGTTTAGCTGTCTCCTTTGATTATTATTTTCCCTGCTTTGCGTATACCTTCAATGATCCTGCCCATTTCTCCCTCAGTTAGTCAACTGGCAAACCCCAACGCTGGGTAAACCCAACTTTACCCAGTTCATACCTGCACGTACACAGCTGTACATGGCTAGAGAAAAACACAACCAAACCTCACTCGAGATGTATGAGCACACACCTGAGGTGGGCCCCCTTACAGCTATTTTGCAATACTATATCTCCCTGAAATTCCACTGTCCCACTTTCCCAGGCCACTCTTTCAGATGCCTTCCTCTCTCCTCAAACCTTCAAAACCTCCTTGCTTTCAGATGACAACCGTCTTTCCTGTTTCACTGAGAAAATAATAGATAACAGACACATACTCCTACGGCCAAACCTACCGCTTACCTATATGCTTCCCTCAGTTTACTACGGATGACTCTCCTACTAATGAGGGCCAGACCTTCCTGTTGTTCACGGAATCCAAGTCCTTCTATCCGCTCAAGAACGTTGTCCTGCAGTTATTCCCCTCCCTCTTCTACATCTTGAATGTCTGTCCTCTCTACTACATCATTTCTGACAATCTGTGAACATGATATAATTGGACCCATCATAAAAAAACACCCTTGACTCAATCCCCCTTCCAAAACCCATGCTCCTGCTCTTCATGATAGCAAAAGAGCATTTACACGAGAGTGATCCTTCTTTCTCAAGGCCCTTGCTTCCCATTCTCTCATAAGCCCCTGCACTCAAGATTCTGTCCCCACCAGGCCACTGAAACTGCCCCTATCAAGGTCACAAGTGACCTCAATTTTGCCATACCCCATGATCTATTCTCAATCTTTATCTTGTCCTAGCAGAAGCATTTTGCATTTTTTTCTTTAAACCTATTTTTCACTGGACTCCAGGATAGTACTTCTTGATTCGCCTCCTACCTCACTGGCTTCTCTTCTAATTCTCCTTTATTGATTCCTCCTCATTTCTCTTGCCTCTCTACATTGGAGTGTCCCAGCCCTTTGCTTTATCAACAAATACTCTCATGACCTTAAATATTATCTATTTACTTAAAATTCCTAAACTGAAATCTCTAGCCTAGATAAGGATGTATATATCCAACTGCCTATTCATTATCTCCTCTTGGATGTCTAATAAATATCTCAAAATTTGAAAAACCCAAACCAAAACATTTATCTCCCCCTCCCCCAAAAAATATACTCCTATAACCTTCTTCATCTCATTAAATACCAACTTCATCCTTTCAGTTGTTGAAGCCAAAAACCGCACAGCCATTCTTGATTCTTTTCATTTATACCCCACATCCAAAGTATCAGCAGACTCATTCAGTTCTACTTTCAAGCATGACCAAAAGCTGGTCAGTTCTTTCCTCTTCTGTAAGCGTCACCATCAGTGTGGCTTGGACTTTTGCAATATCTTTTAACAGACCTCTTTACTTCCCCTGTAGCAGTCAGATCCTTTTATGAACCAATCCTCCACTCATATCCCTCCAGTGTCTCCCTAGCTCAAGTAAAATTCAAATTCTTGCCAGGGTCCCAAAGCACTCAGTTCTCTGCCACATTGTCCCTTCATTCCTCCTACTCTCCTTCCTTGCTTGTCTCCCCCTTGCTTACTTTAATCAAGCCACAATGGCCTCCTTGCTGTTCTTGAACACCATACACACACCATAGTCTCGGGGCCTTTACACTGGTTGACCCATTATCCTGGCAGGACCACTCTTCCCTAAGATATCTGCCTGGCTCACTCACCCCTCCTCTTCCTTCAGGACTCTTCTCACATGTGTCACCTTACCAGAGAGGCATTTCCTGGTCACCCTCAACGGAATTGCTTGTACACACACACACATATGTCACACCAGTCTTCTCTCACTAGGCTGCCTTATTTTTCTGCATAGCACCTCTCACCACCTGGCATGGGAAGGTTGTCCCTATAGTCTGCTCCTCTTCAACTCCATGAGAGTGGGGGCTTTTGTTCACCTTTAGCCTACACTGAGGCTAATACTTAGCAGGTACCACATAAGTAAATGAGTGCATCTGTGTAGCTGCACCTGGAAGAAGAGAGTGCCCTTCCTCCAGAGGCAAGTTGCTGAATCTAAAGGTAGAGTTGGTTCAGGAAACGTGGTGGAGCGGCCTCCCTTGAAAGAGCTGACGGGGACCACCACTAACATGGTTGATCCGATTTGGGAGGAGTGCTTCCGAGAAACATTTGAGCAGTTTTAAAGTGCAAAATGATGGTTATCTATTTAGGCGCTTTGAATGTTCCTGCTTGACCGAACTATGGTGGAAAAAAATTAAGGTACTAAAATAAATATTTGTTTATTGGTTGTGAGTTCTTGCAAACCGAAGGAAGCTCACCTCTCCCAGCTACACCTTCTGCCGCCTTACTTGGCTGTCATCTGACACAGAGTCACCAGATTCCCCCGCCGGCATGGGGACAGTTGAAAACCTGCTGAGAAAATTGTGCAGCTGCACTCGGCCACTCTCCCGGTGTTTTGAAAGTGCGGTTCCTAAATGCCTGCGGTTGGCGGGAGGTGGGGGAATAGAACCGGCTTTCGGGGTGGGCGGGGCTGCGCTGCTGGGCTGGCGCCTCTAACTCCGCGGCCTGGGTCTCGCTGCAGGTGCTGGGCGGAGGAGGACCCGGAGCCCGAGGAAAATGACCCCGCAGCGAACCCCTACGACTACAGGAGGCTCCTGCGTAAAACCTCCCAGCGGCAGCGCCTCCTGCAGCAGGTGTAGCCCGGCTGTTCCCGGGGCCACCGCCGGGGGAATGCGCGGGGGACTGGGGGGCTTGGGGGGGCCGAGGCGGGAGACCCTCGGGCGCTGGCGTCCCCGGGCGCGGAAGGCGCGGCCTTGACGGTGGCAGGGGCCTCTCCCTGCGCTCGCGCCTCCGGAGACGGAGAATTCTGTGAGCCCTTCCGACCGCACCCTCCGCTCCCACCGGCCCGCCAGTTGGGGCACCCCATCCCTGGGCCCCTGTGTATCCTTTTGTTCACCCATTTGCAACTCCTGTGGATCCGATGCGCCCGACCTCGCGCCGATCCCTCCTCTCTCATTTTGGGAGACGTCACCGATTTCTTTTCCCTTGGAAACGGCTCTCCCAGGCCCGCGGGACACTGGAGGGGCAAGCAAAACAAAGCCGGGGCCGGGGGAGGCTTTGAAGATGAACTTCATCTCAGACTCGCGCTTTCCTTTCTCGTGATTGTTGAGGTGATTGAATAAAGAAAGTGCCTGGGAAAGTCCGTGGCTTTCGGGGCTGGGCCACCACATTCCCCGTTAGGGCTGGACGACTGCTGTCCAACCGTGCAGGTCCCCAGGGAGGGGGTGACAGTGCCTCTCGTCTCCACCAGCGAACAACGCCAGCCTGCAGCCTTCCCAAACAAACATACCATGTAAGTTAAAACCCACATCTTGTGCCCCAACATGGCCTAGGGACAAATCCCCAAGTCTCCACCGCACCCCCCTGCCCGCCGGCGCGCGCGCGCGCGCACACACACACACACACACACACACACACCCCGTCAGCCCCACCACTGAGCAAACTGTCAGGGTTTTTAGGTTCTAATTGTCTGCAAATTTGAGGCAATCTCCTCGGTTCTGAATTTGGACGTATTTAAGAGAAAGAGGAGGACCATGGGCGGGCAGAGGTTTGCCTTCCTTCAGTTGACTGCATCTTATTTTAAAACCTGGGTTGCGCCTATCTGGAACGGACACTCTCTGCGTCTAAGCGGTCTGAAGAGCGTCAGGAAGGATGGCGAAGGGATTTGACGGTCGACCGAGTTGGGAGAAGGGTTTTGGGATGGGGCTTGTTCCTCCTGCTGGTGTACTTGCTGCTGTGGCCCAGAGCCCAGAAATTTGGGGAAAAGTTTGGAGAATTGAGTGAGAATGGGTGAATGTTTGTTGTGCCACTCACCCATCTGTAATCCAACCCAAAATGTTGGCTCTGAAAGGTACCCCCAGAGAGGACCGGCACAACCTCTTCATTTTACAATGAGACCTGCTCCAGGGGAAACCTCCTCCTGTGGCACGACTGAGCTCAGAGTTTAAGTGTATTGTAGGTCCTGCTCCTTCCCTGGGTTTTCTCCTTGTGGCCTCGGCTTGGGATCAGCCTTAGAGACCAACTGCTCACTTGTGACAGGCTGCTGGCTGGGCCTAGCACAGGCACCAGTGAAGCCCTCCCACCACCTGCGAGCCCTGTGCACTGTCGAGGAGGAGAGAGAGAGAGTCTAAAACCCGAGGTGAATGGAGTTCCCCCCACCCAGCCCAACCCACCCATCCACCCAGCACCAGGAGGCCCTCTGGGGGGAAAAAGCTAATAAGCTCCCCTTCCATGCCAGGCCCCTTCTTCAAGCTTCTAAAGTGGCCTGTGTGGACCAGAGGCCCCGCCCTTCGGTTGCTGGATTGGGAAGCAATAGGCTTCTTCCGTAAACTCTCTACCCCCTTTTTAAGTAGGAACTGGGAAAGGGAATGCAAACACTTGGTAAAAGGTTTCAGTGTTTTTATTTCCTTTTTTTCTTTTGTCTTTGTTTTCTCTCCTTTCTCTTTCTCTCTTCCTTTCCATCTCCCTTCCTTTTCTGTCCTTACACATTTAAACACTGAAAGACACAGGGGAAAACTTGTGCCAAACATTCTTCTTTGGGAGACCTGCAATGCCATCTCTGGATAATCCGCGGACAAGAAATAGGTCAACCCAGGAAATCCGCCGGGGAGAGCAGCCCCAGGAGCAAGGGTTTCTCTAAACCCTCTATTGAGGAAGAGGCTTAGAAAGCTTTTCCACGGAGCACTGGCCCGCCTCCCCTTCCCATTTGGTGGCTGCCTCCTTTGTGAACTAATGACTGTAATTATTACCTCCCTGAGCTCTTTTGTTATCTCCAACGCCAAGCCTGAGAGTAGGGGGGAACAGGCTCCTTTGCGAAATCAAAGTCTTTATAAAGCAAATTGCCTTCAAGGGAGGGACCATGTTAAGGAAAGACAAATCAGATCGCTGAGTGCTGTGAAGTAGGGTGTGTTAAATAAAAAATGCAAATACCACCATTACATTCAAAGTACTCCAGAGCTGCTGGATTTAATCGAGCTCAAACAGTAGAATTTTAAATTGCGTTAAAAAATTATGTTATATCTAGGTGTTGTGGTTTCTATCTTCCTTGTTAGTCCGCTTCTTCCTTCGGGGCTTTGTGAGAATCTTTAGGCCTTCAACCACTTACCCAAAGCAGAAAAGTTCTGCAACCCCAACCTGATGGTTTGAAGCAAAACATTGCCAGGATTTGTATGATTGATACAAAGAACTAGTCTCTCTGACTCGCATCTGCCCTGGTGGAGCAAGAGCTGCGGAGCTGCCCTGCCCCGCACAGACAACCGAATCCTGAAGTCTTTACACCCAGGCATCGTTACTTGGGCCCACTGAAGCCGAGAGCGTTGAGAAAGGTGGCGAAACAGAGGCCTGGGCTCATTTCATGCCCACCAAGCGCCGGCAGCCTGAAGCAGGCTTCCCGACACAGAAGGCTTTGCACCAAGCCTATGGCAGGACCTGGCCAGCACCCTTCCCAGACACCACTCCCTGGCCACTGTTCAGATCCTACTGCTCTCCCCCAGTCCAACGGGTAAGAAGAAGACAGAGCTTCGTGGAGAGAATTAACCAGGCCGGAGAGTGCCTGGAGACACAGGACTTGGGCTTGCATGCGGCCACCGAGGCACCAGGAAGCCCTTCCTAGGCGAGGATCGAGGGATGGTAGCCAAGACCGAGTGTCCGTGAGTCGCTGCTTTGGCAGCAGCTTTGGGGACTTGATTCAGGAGGTCAGAGAAATGAGGGCTTGTGAACGATAGAGTGGAAATGATAATCGCTCGCCCAAGGGAATGCACGCCCGGGAGGCAGGACCCAGCGTTTCCCCATCGAGGTCTTCCTCGCCCTCCCTCTAAGAGCCCAGGAGCCCTGAGGTCTGCTTGATGGCGATCTCTGCTACCGAGGGAAAGCAACGCGGCCCAGAATCTCGGGGCGTCTTCCCTTTGTTTAACAGCTTCGAGCGAAAGGATATTGTAAAAGAGTAGAGATTTCTACTCTTTTACCCCTTCCCACCAGGCCTCAGAAATAGTGAATCTCCCCACCTCCCCACCCACCTCCCCACCCCAACCCACCCCGCTATCGTGATGATTCTCGGAGGGGCCGGGGTGGGGGGAGGTCATTGATTTGAGGCCCGTTGACTCGAGGGCCCAGCAGGCATTTCCTTCTTTCCGCCTTGAATTTGGAAAGCTCAGATTGCTTAGCTGGAAACTCTGTGCGCGCCTCCCACACACACATCGATTCAGGTCACACGAAAGCAGCAAACCCTTCCACGCCTCCGCGGGCCAAGGTCGCAAAATGACCAGATCCCATCCCCCCACCCCCAGTCGTCAATCCAGCCTGCCTGCGACTCTCTCTCGCCCCCCTCCAAGAAGTTTCCATTCGTTTTATTTTTTTCCCCCAGCCCGAGGTTCTCGGTGATAGGCTCCTGCATGGATTTTAATTGCCTCCATCAGCAGTCCTCCCAGCCGTCAGGCAGATCCTGGACGGGGGGGTTCGGCGACCGCGCTCCCCAAAGCGCAGGAATGACGCGCTCCCGAGCACCGCGGGGCTCAGTGGGAAGGCGTCAGGCTCTCCTAAGAAGCTGAAATGAGCCCTTCAGTGCGTAGGCGCCCTTCCTCCAAGCGTCCCCTCCCCAGGCTCACGAACCGCTCGTGATTCCAGCCCAGCCGCCGGGGCTCTCGAGGTCACAGCGACCTCAGCACCGCCTTGGAAGAAGGCTGCGCGGAAATCGCGCCTCCTTCCCGCAGCAGGAGCCAGACCTCAAACAATACGCCAGTCGATGCCCGTGTGAGACTGACTCGCTTCGGCCGCTCGCTCCGCCTCGCCAAGGTCTCTCAGGTCTACCCCTCGCTGAAGCCCGCGCGCCGTGCGGGGCGGCAGCACCCTGGACAGCGCTCCCAAGCTCGCGGGCGCTGCTCGCAGGCTCGCGGCGAGCGCTCCCCGGGGGCTCCCCTGCGCGCCTCCCACCCACCCACTCTGACTCCGGCTCGGCTCGTGCGCGCTGTCTGCCTCGCATCTTCCCTCTCCCATTTTTTTTCTCTCCGCCGCCCCCTCATCGATCCCGATTGGACTCCTTCGCCTTCAAAAGCAATCGGGTGTTCGGCGCCTTCCCATATTCCTGTTGCGCGGACCCTTCAGTCTCCTTCCCTCTTTAACCTCAGCTTTCAGAGTTGCCGCGTCTCTAAGCCCTAACCCCAACACACACACACACACACACACACACGCACTCACGCACGTTTCCTCCCCCTGTGACACCCACCCTCTGCCGCACGGCCACGCGGGTCCCCGCGCGGTGCCCTCCTGCCGCCACACTCCTACACACACGCACGCGCGCGCAGGGCCGAGCCGAGGGCAGCTCGCCGACACTTCGCACTCGGAGGCGACCCGCTCGGGTCTCACAGCGCTGATGGCATCTCCAGGCTCTGGCTTCTGGTCCTTCGGGTCTGAAGATGGCTCCGGGGATCCCGAGAACCCCAGCACAGGTAGGGGAACAGGGGCCTGCAGCAGGCGAGCTTGGCGGGAGGGCCGGGGTTTGGGGTGCTAGGGAAGACGAAGGAGTTTTTTCCACCTGCAACAGGAAACTTCGGACACTTGGCTCTGCTATCCTTGTAGGTCCCTGATGGCCCAAGAGACAAAAAAAACCCACAGGCCCTTCTCCCTTGGAACGACACCCAAAGAATCTCAGACCCTTTTCAGTGAGTCTGGGAGAGCCCTTCAGACACAGAGGCGTCTCCTCGACACGGAATGCCGTGGGCCTGGGGCGCTGCCTCCATCTTGGTGCCTGGACCCTGTGGGGGATAGAGTGGTTGTGGGGAAGCGGGGGATAAGGGAAAAGAGAATTCTTGGTCAGGGAGGAGAGCCTGCAAGGAAAATGGACAGCTTCGTTATCTAGGAAGACTCGTTGGAGGAAGCCAGGAAGGGGAGTTTGCCTGAACCTCTTGGCCCCTGGAAGGCAAATGCAAAGGGCTGGGGTATAGGCTTCTCTCGGAACAAATGAGCGAGCGTAAGGTCAGGCTGGACCGACCGCCAGGCTCCTGCGCCCCTCCTGCACCTGTCCTCGGTGCGCAGCCCCGGGCGGCCCCTTTCCGTACCCCGGGTTTATTGCGGTTGTTCCCATAGAACGAAATTTCCCACTTCGTCCGCTGTTGTCTTTCTGCCTCGTTGTCCTCCTACCTGTCTTTCCTTGCAGCGAGAGCCTGGTGTCAGGTGGCCCAGAAGTTCACGGGCGGCATCGGAAACAAGCTGTGCGGTGAGTGCCCTGCCCGTGCCGGGGAGGGAGTCGAACACGGCCGGTCAGTCGCCTCTGGGTCCCGCGGGGGCAATGTCACCTTCTCACCGCCGCGTCCCCAACAGCGGAGTCGAGGTTTCTTGGCCGGGGTTGGGCAGGGGCGAGGGAGCGGGGACCGGCGGCGGCTCACCAGCGCTCTCGTGATGCTTGCCTAGCCCTGCTCTACGGAGATGCCGAGAAGCCCGCGGAGAGTGGCGGGAGCGAGCCCCCGCGCGCCACCTCCAGGAAGGCCGCCTGCGCTTGTAATCAGAAGCCTTGCAGCTGCCCCAAAGCGGAGGTCAACTATGCGTTTCTACACGCAACAGGTAAAGGCGCCTCGTGGGGTCCCCGGGAGCCACTGTCCCTCGCTCTGCCCCACCCACCGGGACCAAAAGGGACTCGGTGACAGGTGCCTGAGACTCGAGACGTCGAGAACCGGGCGGAGGCGGACCTTACGTGAAGCTTCAGCTGAAAGCGAGAACTGCTGGGCCTGTCCCTTCCGACCGAGCCCCAACCCCTGCCTCTGCGTAGAGCTGGGCGCAGGCGTTCCAAGGGGCCTCGGGTGCGGATGGAGGAGGGCCCCGCGCGCTGGACCTCGAGGTCGGCTTCCTGGTGGCCACTGAACGGGTGGGACTCGGTTTCCAGTTCAGAATTGCTGAGACTTCCTAGGGCTCTAGATCGCAAGGGTAATTCGTAGCTGTAGCTTCACAGGGGCGCTATTCTATTCGCGTGAGACCTGCGCGCGGTTTTACTCTCTTGTGTTTACACACCCAGGCACCTAAATGAGCGTGCGCTCGCGCGCGCACACACACACACACACACACACACACACACTGACTTAGGAAATAGCGAGCACCGTAATGGGTCAGAGATCCTAACATTGCATGCTCCACTTTGCCCGATTTGCCCAAGGGCATTCCTCAAACATTTCTGATGTGACGTATTTCCATAATCATTTAAGATGATTTACTGAGTTTTAACATTTAGGACAGATCCTTGTGAAATAGTTGAATGGAGGCACACTCCTGAAAGAAAGAAAGAAAGAAAGAAAGAAAGAAAGAAAGAAAGAAAGAAAGAAAGAAGAAAGGAAAGAAAGAGAGTAAACAGTACGTTATAGATTGAAATACAAGAATTAATTTGGGGTGGGGGAAAAACAATTTCTCTTTTTCCTGCATCTTTGAAAAATATCTCCCCTTTAAAGAAAATGGTCTGTGTTTCCAGATTTTTTTTTTCTTTAGCACAAAATCTCTCAGTCCAAAGAGAAATTGTCGAATCAAGATTTTGCCTGGATATTTTCACAGTAAAATTAAAATGGCATTTTGATTCCATTCTTTAGACCTGCTGCCAGCCTGTGATGGAGAAAGGCCCACGTTGGCGTTTCTGCAAGATGTTATGGACATTTTGCTTCAGTATGTTGTGAAAAGTTTCGATAGATCAACCAAAGTGATTGATTTCCATTACCCTAATGAGCTCCTTCAAGAGTATAACTGGGAATTGGCAGACCAACCACAAAATTTGGAGGAAATTTTGATGCATTGCCAAACGACTCTAAAATATGCAATTAAAACAGGTATTGTCCAGTCACAAATAATAAAGCTCTTTTTTCCTTTTACGATTTTTATTTTTTTATATAAAAATGTTTTCTGTTCTATGGAGTTACTGGTATTTTCAAATTTACAAAGTTATTTTCATCAATTAAAAAAGTCATTAGAATGATATAAAGAAAAGGCACCTTTTACTGTTAATGTTCATGCTTCTTAAGTTGATGATATCAGAAACATTATAACCGTATTAAGTATAAATCATCAGATTTTACATTGCACGTATTTGGCCACAGAGATTAACCCGTGATGTAGAAGCCACTATTTGTCAGCAGAGGCTAGTAGAAGTGACCCAAAATGGAAAAAGAAAGGGAATATGGAAATGAAATCTCAAAAGGCATGATCCAAACAAAAGCCCAAATACTAGTGTAGTGCTAATTATGTTCATTTCCTTGGCTTAGGAATGGTCAGACATTGGACAAACCATCCTATGTAATCATTGCAACCCAGGGATAATATTTTGGCATTGTCTCAAATAGCCAGGACTTCAGATTTGAACCAGAGGTTTTCTCTATTTTTAAAGAAATGTACACAAAAGAAAACACAATACAAACTAGCTTAACAATTCAACCGTGTTATACATGGATGTGTGTGTTTCATAGCCATTCTGAATATAAAATAAAGGAAATCAGTGGGGGAGGGGAATCAAATACCCTTATTTTTAAGATATATTTTGTATTTATTGCTTTTTTTTTCACATTTCACAGTATTCTTCATACTCTATCCATTTTACAGCCCTAGGTGTAACGTTTATTCGGGCACATTCTAAGCTTTCATTTTATCCACACAAAGTCAGCTATTTATCTCCCCAGGTCATGATTACTCCTTCTTTTCCTGCATTGTCTCTAATCATGCTGATGCATGATGGCACTACACTTCATTAAAGTGTGTACTCATTAAAAATAAGTATGAATGAATTTCATGAGGAATAGAATACCTTGTGGTCCTAAATTGATTTGTAGCCTTAAAAAAGATCCACTAGAAATAAAAATGTCACATGAATATCAATTACCATAGAACTTGATCCTTTTATGTTTCAAATCTTTGGGTTAATGAATTATCATATTACTCTAATCAACAACAAGCATTTTAAGAATGACTTTTAGTTACATTTTGCTTTTGTTTTTGCATTTGTTATACCAACAGAGAGGGAAAGTATGCAGAGAAGCCTAGGGAAATCGATTTCCTGCATTATTAGTATCCACTTTTGTGAGGTTTTGATTTAGAAGTAGGAACATAGGGAAAGGAATTTACCTTTGTGATTTTGATCACACCTGGTCTGTGGAAAATGAATTTTAAAGGCTTATTAGCTATCATTCTCAATTATGTTCACAGAGAATCCACATGATGAATATACTAGGCATTAAAGACATTCCTCCTCCCAGCTTTTGATGTATCTGTGGGTGCAAACCTGAACAGTGCTTTTAATTCATTTTTGTTTGACCCATTCCCCTAACCTAATATGTAAATATGATCCTAGAAGGTTGCTACCTATTATTTTTAATGCTACCAAACCAAAAGAACCTATAAAAATGTTTTGCGTCTTCATCCTTAAAAGCTGGTGATGTCTGACATGTAATTTAAAGAGTTAAGATCATAGGAATTGCAAGACCATGAAAGTCATAGTTCTATCAATGCTTCGTTTAGTGTTAAGAGAAGATGGGGCAATTCAGTTCTTAAATTTTGCCATAATGCTTGTGAAATTGTTTGTCAATTGTAGCTCTAATGCATTTCATTTAAAGTCGAGGGGGAAATACGATTAAGTTGGATTTCTCAGCATCAATATCAATATTATTCATAGCATACATAGTCTTCTGATCTTCCCTGTTCCACCCCCAGATAGCATTTCAAAGAATTAACCCCAGTCACCTATTTTTTACTGGCAAGTTTACAGGTTTTTATGCTATAACTGGTATTTGACAACCAGTACTACTTAGGGTCTGTAAAGTAGTTACCATCCCTGTGACAGGCATTGTAGTTAGAGGCTCAGAGCTGCCCGGGGCTGGTTGTTCGAGGAGCGGGCGCATCCTTCCGAGCTCATCTGTTAATCTGCGGGGAGCGGTCCAGAGGCGCGAGCGGCTCTAACCTCACGTTTCCTCCTCGCTGGCTCCCCGGCTGCGCGGCTGCGCGGCTGCGCCTGACCGCCCATTCCCGGCCCGGTGGGGGCGGCGGCGGCGGCTGGATGCCCAGCTCGGCTGGATGGGGCAGCTGGCAGCCTCCAAGGCAGGTCTCTCACACCCTTTCTCTCCGAGAGCCCTGCCTGGATTCGCTGGCATCCTGGGGACTGGGGCGAGGGGGGGCGGGGGTGTCCCGGGAAGGGAGCAAATAGAATATTTCTGCTGCGTACTTCTGCAGAAATCAAGAGGACATGTGGTTCTAACATGTCACACCGTCTCCCTCCGTTTTTTCACATCACTACCAGTGAATGAGGATTTTGAAGTAGGAGAGATTCAGATGCAATGGGAGACCAAGGTTAAAAAAAAAAAAATAAGAGAAGGGAGTCAAGCCACTGAAGCCTCAAACTTGTTTCACAGTTTTCCAAAGGCAGTCAGCAGGGCGGATTGGCCTTTTGATATCCTGGAGCCCAATACACACCTTGAAATTTCTTGCAATTTTTTTGCAGAGGTTTTCATGCCAGAGTTTCCAGAGAGTTAAATAGTGTGTGATAATAGACACCAGATTCATCCAGAAAATGCATATGAATTGGGAGACTAGATTAATGGATTGATTTGCTAATCTTTATTAATTTCCTCGCTCTAAAGAAATGGCTTAGGGAAAGAGAAATGAAGAGGCATCAGGAGGGAGTAGCGGCTGTGATTTCAGCTGTGAGCTCTAATGAAATGGGGAGTCAATGAGGCAGAGACAGGGGAGGGCTGCTCCAGACCCAGGCCTTGGCAGCAGCAAAGGGGCTTTCTCACTTTCTGTGGATGCACAAACTGACAGGGCCAGCATCAGAGGGCGTAGTAAAGAGGGGAAAAGGTAGAAGGGTACTGTGCACAGCCACAGGAAGGCAAAAACAATGCCGGAGAATGAGAGAGAACCACACAAATCCCAGTCTCTTTGAAATGTGCCCTTTCCCAGCTCCTATCTTTTCTCCGTGTCTAATTGTCTAGCCACATGCCTGAGGCTGATAAGAGAGCACTCCAGTCCTGGAGATAAGCTCTGTGTTGACTTTTGTCCTTGCTATCCCCATTGCCTTCCTTTATCTTGTTTTGCCCATGCTGGCCTGAGAGACCGCCATCCTCCCGGCTTCAGACAGGTGTCCAGTAAGTGGTGGATGCCTTTCTATCAGATGCTATTTCCATAATTGACAATCTTCCAAAATTTTTGCTGCCAAGCAAATCACAGATTTAGAGATAGGCTTTAACAGGGCAAGACAAGGAATGAAATTCTAATGAGATATTTACAATCACATTTTAAGTAATGGCCTCAGGAGAATTTGTATGTCAACTCCTTTAGAGTTTTAGAGAAGTCTAGAAGTTAATTAGATAAGCCTTGCTAATGGGACTTACCAGCCCATTGAGTATATCTTCATGTATCCTGTTGGCAAGGCAGTGATGTTGACTGTATCCTGCATTATTTTAAATCACAACTATGAAGGAGTTCTGTTGTTTGTCATCAAATATTTGGACAGAAAAGAATTGACCAGAATTAGATTTGCCCATGCCCTCTTCAGGCATCATCACCTTTTGAATCCAGGGAAAATCACTCAACAGAGTGTCCTATTTTCTCATTTATGTCTTGCCTTTTGCAACCATCAGTCATTTGTCACTGATGTCATTATGAAAGTTGGCATGCCTGGTGGATGTCATGATATGACTGATAGATTCCCTGAACAGCTTCAACAACAACAAAAAAAGGATTTTTAGAGGCATGAGTGTACGCAAGATTAGCTTTGGATTACATTCGCATTTTAGTTTGCAAATGTAATGAAAGGATGCTAGGAAATAATGTAGCATCCACACTGCAAACCACAGTTGTTATTTTGTTTTATAGGATAATGTTTAGAGGAAGTTTTTTAGAGTGTGTTTTAAGAAATACCAAAATCCAAAAAAAAAAAAAAAAAAAATGAAATACCAAAATCCAAAATAGTCTCTCTTGTTAGATGAAATGCTCCTTTTTGGTGTGTCTGTTTGCATGCATGCACATGTTGGGTTTCTGAATATGGATTTTCCTATCACTGAAGGATCTTTAAGGTTCTTTAGCTGAAGAAATCACGTGTTTGAGAGGCATTTCTTTTCACTGGATGCAGTCCTGATTCTAGTATTCTATTTTATTCAGGGCATCCCAGATATTTCAATCAGCTTTCCACTGGACTGGATATGGTTGGATTAGCAGCAGACTGGCTGACATCAACAGCAAACACAAACATGTAAGTAGTTAAGAGTGTGTGTGTGTGTCTTTAATTCAGGATAGTTATTAGTGAGATCTCATAGTCTTTATTCTACCTCTCATCTAACTTTTGAATTACATAGCCCCTAACATAATGAAACAAACTTCAGAAGTATGTGAGTGTTCACTCTAACTTAAAATAGTCCTGATGTAGTCTTCATGCAATCAAAGCTATGTAACATTTTTCAAACACAAAAGGCAACGTTTTTGGCATTTTGGGTTTATAATTATGTATAATGTGAAAAGGGAATGGGACCAGATGATGTCTTTTAAATAGTATTATTCTGCAATGTTCTTTATTTATTCAATATGATAAATGACCCATGGGCATTAAGCTCTTAACGTCAGGAATATAGAAAAATGGGCAACCTTTAAGAAGACATTATTTTCTCTCTGCTTAATGCTATAATTAAAACGTGAATGTAGGGCTTGAAAAAAGTTCTATACGATAGTTATAGATGAGGAATGAGGAAGTATTTCTTTTTTTTTTTTTTGAGGAAGTATTTCTTTGAGTTACATACACAAAATGTGGCCATTGCTACGTTTCAGGTTCACCTATGAAATTGCTCCAGTATTTGTGCTCTTGGAATATGTCACACTAAAGAAAATGAGAGAAATCATTGGCTGGCCGGGAGGCTCTGGCGATGGGATATTTTCTCCTGGTATATATTTCAACCTTTCTTTGTGTTTTTTCTCCTGATATGCAGTGCTTTATTAAGAACATGGGAGAGATTAAATATCTAGTCTGTATTTCTGCTTATGTTAAATAGGTTATGTTGATCAAAAGAGTAAGTGTGATAATACATGACCATTGACCATGCTTCCAAGCCAACTACCTCATGCTTGAACAATAGTCATTTGTGTTCAGAAAGAAGATAAACAGCGATAATATTTACCCAATCACAGAAGATGTATGGATCATGGGGAACAAAGGAATAAAGATTCCTCATAAGGGAATTCATTCTCTGAAACTCTTCCCACAATTAGTGAAAAGGTAGCCTCACTTAATAAAGCATTCTCTGTTTCAGGATGCATTATGAGGCAGGTCTATAAAATAGAGCTGATGTACTCTGTCTCTTTTGAGTAATAGCCAGAGAAGATGGTTTACACTAATTTCAAGAAGGGCAGAGAGTGACTTGGGAAACCATTTCTTTTTTTTTTTTTTAAGATTTTATTTATTTATTCACAAGAGACACAGAGAGATAGGGAGAGGCACAGACACAGGCAGAGGGATAAGCAGGCTCCATGCAAGAGGCCCAATGCGGGACCCGATCCCAGGTCTCCAGGACCACACCCTGGGCCGAAGGTGGCATAAACCGCTGAGCCACCTGGGCTGCCCGGGAAACCATTTCTTAAAACAAAACAGAGGGTGCTGATTTCTTCCAAAGGTTTCTCTTTCCTTCTTTTCTTTATCATGCCATTTGGTCTTTTCCATCCTGCCTTTTATCACCAGCCACTGGATTCTAAGTTCCATTATTTACACCTCTTCCAGCCAAGAGAATCAACCTGACACAAAAAGCCTTGCCCTTGGTTCTGGATCTGTGTGTGACCTTGGTTTGATGCAGAGAAGAAATGGAAGTTAGAAAGGCAGTAGGGAGAGAGAGTCACTGACCCATAGAAAATAAACCTTGTGTGCAGACTGTCACCTAATCAGTGTCAGGAGAGGGTCATCAGAATGGGGCGGGTGCTCAGTATGATGAGACTGACCCTGCTGGGGAGGCCAAAGCCACACCTGCCATTATGTCAGGCCTAACAAAGGCCACATGGAGATGTCCCTTCAGCAAACCTATAGAGACAAGCCGATGATGAGGGAGAGAGAAAATAAACAGGTTGAAAGAAGAAATTATAAGCAAGCAACAGTGGCCTCGAGGATAGGCCTTAAATTAAGCAGCTTTACTGACAAGCTCAGATCTGCTATTATATTTTATGTTTTTAAAGATACAACACAATTTTTCAGGTGCTGAAGGAAAACTTGTTAGTTAAATGGAAGGGAAAATTAGCCTTCTTTTTCATTAAACACCAGCTGTGATGAATTTAAAGCTAGCCTTTATTTTGTAGGGATCTTAGTTTTACTTTGGAAAACCATTCCCTGTTGAGGGAATTTTGTCATCATTGCCCGGAACTGATGCTCTTAAGGTATTTTTCATAAGGAATTAGGTGGTGTTCAGAGATCAACATCACTTCTACCTCTGTTCTTCTTCCCCTTACAAGGTTGGCTATGTGATTGAGCATCCTGGGCTCTCTTTTAATGGTTCCCAGGAGTGGGAAGAGAACAGCTGCTCCTGTTGACCCTGAAAACTTGGCTAAGGGGGGTTGGGCCAGGCCTAATTTAGCTGATCTTGGAACCCAATTAGCCCAGAAAATATACACCCACAGAAAGAATCCTCTTTGACTGTTCTGCTGAGCCAGGTATGGACACTCTCATCAATGACAGAACATGATCGGGTAGAAAGACTTAACTCTGATCTTGGGGCTCTTTCCTTGGATCCTAAAGAGGCTCTCACGCCAAGATGGAAGCCCCAGGTGTCATGCTAAATAATGTAGACATTGCAAAGTGGGGTGGGGACAGAAGAAAAAGCCTGTTTCTGCTCTGCTTTCTATAAGGCATTATAGAGGAGAGATTATAGCATCTTCACTTGCTAGGGGATATCTTTCTAGGTAGTATCCAGCCTTATTCCTGGGGTATAGGGCCTTACCATTTAAGGAGTGGGGATAGGGGAAAACACACATCTTATGTGCTTCAGACCTGAAAGCCTTATTCCCTGGGACTAAACACAGAGAGTGAGGGTCTGTGACTAGAATATGTAGCTCAGCTTGGTTTACCTTACACCTCCATCTATACGTCCAGAGGCTTCATGCTTCATGGAAAGTTCTCTGGGACTTCTAGAAGAAATCTGTTTCTGTGATGTCATCTATGCCTGGGAGCCAAAAAGAACTGGAATATTCCTCACTTCTCAGCAAGTCATGAAGGACCAAAGGAGAAGAAAGGGACATCTTGGCTTAGTTCCAAACCTTTGTCTATCTAACAGGATTTTCCTGATGCTTCAGAGCTTCTTTTTGCATCTTTTCTCTGGAAGATGCATTTGTCCTCCCACCTGGGTTGCACAAAGCAGTCTGCTCTGTCTAGTGGCCTAGAATCCTCTTCATCTCTCTCAGGGCTATTTGGTCTTTAGACAGAGAATAATTGAGTGGTAAAATGAGGAGTGGCAGGACAGAGCTGGAAGCTTCTTGAGTAACTGTGCTATGTGACGCACTTCCTTTGTGTTCATTTCCCCCTTTTTCTCCTGGCCTCATTTCTCTCCAGACTCTCTTACAAGAACAACTAGGGCAGTGCTTCTCCTCGGGAGGGAGTGGGCGCTGTTGTATCCCCTGAAGGGACATTTGGCGATGAATGGAGAAGTTCTTGATTGTCGCAACTTGGTGGGGGGTAGGGCATGTAGTACTACTGGCATCTGGTGGATAACAGTCAGGGATGCTGCTAAACACCCTACTGTACACAGGACAACCCTCTCCATAAGGAGCTATCCAGCCCCAAATACCATTAAGTGCCAAGGTAGAAAAACCACACGCTAGAGTGAAAGTTCTTTTAAAAGCTAGTCTCTTGCCCGGCAGCATCCTACACCCTCAGCCTTTTAGACTAGGGGTCTGCTCAGAGCAGGCTTGACCTGGATTCTGCTTGCCCCATGTCTCTGGGGTTCAGAAGAGGTAGAAACTGCCCTTATTCTGACTGATGACAGATCCAGGACATGGATACAGGCTGCTCTGTGTCAGGCTGCCTCCTTGCTCATGAGGCAAAAGTTGTGGCCCACATGAGCCATTCAGCCTGGTGGAAAGAGGCCTCTGCTCCTCAGCCACCCAAAGGGAAGGGAACTCAAAGCACTCACATCATGAGAGAGCCCAGTGTGTCCCTATGGGGAAAGGATAGTGCATTCACTCTGCCACATGATGTCACAGCTTCCATGCCAGCATATCCATTTGTATGCACAACAATCTGTCTTCTTGTATAGCAAAAATCCTAACCTTTCCAACAATCTTGGGGAAAAGCTCACTTTTTTTTGCTTGTCAAATGAGACCTTACTTATAAGATATAAATATTGTGGTACTAAATCCTTGACAATCTTAGGATTACATAGGAAAAGCAATTCAACGCAAAATACTTGATAATAATATTTTCATAAATTAATATTAACATAACTACACTTGCTAATGTAGCTTAATGACTTAAAATTCCCTTAGTTGTGTGTTTTCCTATCATTATGAAATAAGATTTTGGGGACACCTGGGTGGCTCAGTGGTTGAGCATCTGCCTTTCACTCGGGGCATGATCCTGGGGCCCCAGGATTGAGTCCCATGTCAGGCTCCCTGCAAGGAGCCCACTTCTCCCTCTGCCTATGCCTCGGTCTCTCTCTGTGTGTGTCTCTCATGAATAAATAAATCTTTAAAAAAGAAAGAAAGAAGATTTTGTTTAGCTGTTAAAATTATATTTCTATGATGTCTTTGAGAGGAAAGAACTATTCTCAGGAAAATTCATAAATGAGTATGATGAAATGGGCTTGGATGTTTATCCTCATTCTATAAGAACTGTGGATTAACAGTCCACACCAGTAACTACAACTGAGTTGTCTTAGTGCAAGTGCAAGGCATTGCTTGCATTGAAATGAAAAGAAATGTGTTCTTCATCAGGATAAAAGTGGGATTTCCATAGGCCTAATGAAGAATGACCACACTCACAAGGTGAGAAGGAAGACAATTTCTTAGTTCTTAAGAACTTCTTCAAAGGACTCCCAGCAAGAGCAGAATTAATTGCAGTTCTGCTTAGTTGACAGATTTGGGATGTGGAGCGGTAGCATGTGTCCTATGGTCGCACCCAATGAGCCTTTCTCTTAGACTCTCTTAGCCTGAGGACTCAGTCTGAGTTTGAAGATTCAGTTCAAAGGATAACCAATAAAGACAGCCTTCTCCTGTGTCTGAGGAGGATTCTAGGTCAATGGGAATAAAGGATGTTGCTTGCATGTGAAATTATGTCGATAATGACTAGAAAAGGTAACTGTGTGTTGTTATTTTAGGTGGCGCTATTTCTAACATGTATGCCATGCTGATCGCACGCTTTAAGATGTTCCCAGAAGTCAAGGAGAAAGGAATGGCTGCGGTTCCCAGGCTCATTGCCTTCACATCTGAGCATGTATGTGTTTCTGTTCTTCCCAAGTTTAAGACTATAGTCTGTAAAGCACAAGTTGAAGGAATCATATTTGCAAATGCTTTATCCTCAGAGGGTAGATACTTCTTGGGAGAGAATGAGGGGAGAGAACAGCTGAGTGGTACAATGGAGTGAACCCCTTTCTCTCTGGAATTTAGGAAAACCTTCAAAGAGAAAGCAGAATGTTTTACTTCTAATTCTTACACTTCACTTTTATGTATTAATGTTAGGTGTTGGGGGAAGGAGGAGATGTAGGGCCAGAGTGACTATGAACTCATTAGGACAATTGATGCTGTGCCTGCATAACTCAAAACTCTGGAATATCCTACTGATACAATCCCTTCTGTATGAAAATTCTGATCAAATATTCTACCCTAATGGTGCCTTGAGCCATTTGATGCTTATCTTTGGCGGACTTAACCAGAGGTCTTATCACTGTAGAGAAATGGCCTAGAGGTCATATCTGTCATAGCTGATCTTTGGGTCAGTTCTGTCTCAGCCAATCACAGGTTCTGGCATCCTTCTGGGCTGCTCTCTGGGTGGGACGCTGAGAGCTGGGCCTTCCTAGCTGAACACCACAGCATAGTGTTTCGTATTCTTTTCATGGCTTTCCAGGAGCTAATGCCATTCCAATGCCATGCCAGTATTTCCAATGCTACTACCAAGGACACATTTAAAAAAGCAGCCCAGCCTGTTCACATCAATTAAACTAAACAGCTTCAGTCTGCTAGGCCTCCAGCTTTCTCTCCTGTGCAGGGAGAGAGCCACACACAAGCTCGAACCCACATTGCAGCTGTTTGAGCAGCATCGTGGTTCTAAATTCTCCCACCACAGTAAACCCAAGGCTGTTCTTGACCAGTGTTCCTAAGTATTATCTGCTGTGGAATTCCTAAGATTTTTTTCTTCACAGTCTCTGCCTCAAGGTAGCCTAGGGTCTGGGAAACAGTTGCCTCAAAGAAGATCAAGAAGTCATTTGATGGTGGGGGAAAGAGGAGATGGGAGGCCTATAGGGGAATGAAGGGCTCCTATAAAGAGACATGCATGGGGAGAGGCAGGGCATTAGAGCGGGAGTCAAGGCACATCTCCTATGGGACTTTTCTTTTTCTGTTTTAAATGGTGTGTGTGGTGTGGTGTGTGTGTTCATAACAAGGAAACAAAGGGCGAGTACAGACTGGAAGCCAGTGAATACAGTTCACAGCTGTAGCAGTAGCCATGGAATCAAAGGAAACTAGTGATTTATGGTAACAGAAGATCCTCAGCATCCTGTTTTTAATCATGTTTTACCATTTTTCTTTTCTTTTCTTTTTGGCTTGGGGTTTTTTTTTTCTCTCTCTTTTTTTTTTTTGGTCTGTCTTCAACTTCTAGAGGTCAAATTTAGCAGACAAGTCCACAGCCTGAAATTACCTGGTGTTTTCACTTCCCTATTGCTACTAGAAAAAATTACCACAAACTTAATGGATTAAACCAATATAAATGTATTGTCTGATAATTCTGGAGGTCAGAAATCTACAATCGGTCAGGCAAAGCTGTATTCCTTCTGGAGATGGAGGGGAGAATCCATATCCTTGCCTTTTCTAGTGTCTAAAGGCCACCTGACTTCTTTGGTTCATGGTCCCTCCTTCCAACTTCAAAACCAGTAGTAGAACATCTTCAAATCTCTCTTTCTCATTTTCTCTCTCATTCTTTCTCTCTCTCTCTCTCTCTCTCTTTCTCTCTCCCTCCCTCTCTCCCTTTCTGACCTCTGCTTCTGTCACTACATCTCCTTCTTTGGCTCTAACTCTCTTTTCTACCTCTTTCCCTTATAAGGACCCTTGTGATGACATTGGGTCCACCCAGATAACCCAAGACAACCTCCCATCTCAAGACTCTTAGTTTAATCACATCTGCAAAGTCCCTTTTGCCATGTAAGGTGATATTCTTAGGTTTCAAGGATTCGGGTGTGGATGTCTTTGCAGGAAGGGCATTATTCAACCTGTTAAGCCTAATACCCCATCGTGAGATAATTTTCATTTCTTAGCTTCTCCAAGGATAGAAAACCATGATATATTTTTTCCAATTACTATCTCCTTAATACTCCTAAATAGTTAAATATTACTCTATTCTCAATCTCAAAAAGCCCAGATGATCTTAAATTGATCACCTTTTTCTTTTGGCTTCCATGCTGTTTGCACAACCAGGTCAATCAACCAGAAAGCTGCCCTATGCTCTATGGTTTCTTCATGAATTTATTGGCTCAAGCTTCATGGAAATTGACTTAATCTTCCCCATAAATCCCAGGTCATGTGGTCTGAGAATAATTTTGCTATGCCTTCTTTTCTTGATATAGCAAACTTAGAGTCTAATTTTGACTTCTAAGTGAAAGAAAGGTGACTCAGCTCTACAACAACACTTCGATTCTTCTTCCTCCTTCTTACATCTCTATCCATGCACATAATTATTTTTTTAAAGGTATTATTTATTTATGATAGTCACAGAGAGAGAGAGGCAGAGACACAGGCAGAGGGAGAAGCAGGCTCCATGCACCGGGAGCCCGACGTGGGATTCGATCCCAGGTCTCCAGGATAGTGCCCTGGGCCAAAGGCAGGCGCTAAACCGCTGCGCCACCCAGGGATCCCCATGCACATAATTATGAAAGAACATTTGAATTATGAACTTTTCCTAAACTACCAGTTGGTTCTAACTCTATCCTTATTTTTTGACAGATGAACTCTTTTTTTTAAATATTTAATTTATTCATGAGAGACACAGAGAGAGAGAGAGAGAGAGAGAGAGTCAGAGACACAGGCAGAGGGAGAAGCAGGCTCCATGCAAGGAGCCCGATGTGGACTCGATCCCAGGTCTCCAGGATCACACCCCAGGCCGAAGGCGGAGCTAAACCGCTGAGCCACTGGGGCTGCCCTGAACTCTTTTTCTAATGTATAATACCTGATACCTGAAAAGCCTTTGACTGTTTCCAACATACTTCCAATATACATTAGCTTATTTTATTTTCATGACATTCTTGTGCAATGGGCAGAGCAGAGATTATCAACATTATTTTAAATGAAGAGGCTGCAGGTAGAGCCAGGATTAAGTGGGTTTCCTGACTCCCAGGCCAGTGAGGTCCCTGCCCTGACTACCAATGTAGAAAACAGATCAAAAGATTCAGCAACAACATTTTGTACACCAGAGCTCATAAATTAATTTAACATTTTTACCTCCCCAAGTAAAATTTCCACCAAGATCTTTTTTCTTAATGTGAATATGAAGCTAAAAAAATTTCCTTATTATCTCATAGGGCTGGCTGGAGGGGACTTTTAGAGCTCATTTAAAGTACTCCTATGTCTCATTGAACACTTGATCCAAACTATTCTGGACAGTTGAGCCCTTAAAAGTAGCCCTGCCCATGAAGCTTTGGGTTAAGAGGTAACATGACCCCCACTTCTAGTTAATTCTGGGCTCTAGACCCCAGGGCCATTCCATTCCATTCATCATTTAGTGTAGTTCCTTCCAGTTTCAGGCCAGGCCATATATTCTCTTAGTCTTTTCAAGTTTTACAATCACCTTATCTCCACCAGCCCCATAAATAGATCTCCACAAGCTGGAGAAGGATTACCAAGTCCTGTCTCAAATGCCTTTTCTCCAGGCCCAACAATTTCCATCTTTGTATGGAGGTTTCTTTCTGAGTCCCTTGACCTGCAGGGAGAAACAGTTGTGGAAGAGCTGCTTTGTGGATCCAGTGGAGAAAGGAAAAGCCAAAGGCTATGGTAGAAACTGCTTCAAGTATTGTCTCTCCCAACATTCCTTGAGAGTTTCCAAGGCCTGGGACTTGATAATCAAATGAGATCCTTATAAAACACTTACTTCAGCTCTGGGAGATAGGAAATTCTACAAAAATATTAGGTAACTTAAAAAAAAAAAAAAAACCCACAACCTTATTTTTGGATGAGGAACCCAAGTCCCAGCCATGGGAAATGCTTTGCCCAGGATTTCTAGCCAGTCAGTGGCAGATTCAGATCTCAGTTTCCTGACAATCCCAACACTGCTTTCAACTACTGAGTTGGAAGACCTCTACAACCACTCTACCTGGCTGCTCTAAATTCACTTGTAGCATCCCTTCTCAAATCCTATATTACCCATGTTGGTTATTCTAGTGCTAATATAATTTCCTGATCTATTAAACGAGGTAAAGTTATTATCCTTCCTTCTAGTCTGAGCACTGAGTTTAAAACTTGACATGTATAGAGCCATAGGAATGGAAATGACATTTAGAAGCTCTCTCTTCCAGTATCCAGCCAGAAACATTGAGGAAGGGAAGCATCATTTTTTGTTTTCTTAATGACCCTCACCATCTCTTTCTGTTGCACCCTACCAAGCTACTCATCTCTTTTCTGGCCACCAACCCAGAAAAGAACTTTCCCTTGTTGATAAGGAGGGCAAGCTATTAAAATTTTCTCTTGTTCAAATCCAATTCTTTTCTTGAAGTTTTGAGTAAGACTGAATTAAACAAATAGTATTGCTATGAAGAACATTAGAAGAAGTAAATATATCATTGAGTTGAAACAATAGATAGCATTTAAGCTCTGAGTAAAGAGTTCCAAGATTCTTTTCCTCCACAATATGGAATTACAAAAATCTCAGAATTTGGGGGGGAGGGGCTCTTAAAGATTGTTTGGCTTAATTCTTGTTTTTTTTGCTGGAATCCCATCACTGTCACCAAAACTTTAGGAATAGAAAATCTTGGCAGAATTTAATCTGTTGAGTTTAAGGTTCTTTCTTGGAAGTAGGTTTAGGGGGAAGTTAAGACTTTAGCTCAGTAATTCACATCTCTACCTCTGAATCCTTTGAAAGCCCAAACAAGCTTCATTTCAAATTCCTCTTATTTCCTCATATGCAACAAGCTGTTCCAGAAATTGTGTCAGTGAAATGGCATAATTACCTCTAGGAAACATGTTCTTCATAATCAGAACAGGTAGCACACTCTTTTAGGCAAATGAGCACAATTTACTCCATTCTTTAGAGCCAGTAAAGTCACCCATGTTCTGCCGAGGCCCCTTATGGCCTCAGCCCACTTACATGGGGAGATGATTCTCATAATTGTTTAGAAAGATAACAGCACTCTATGAGAGGCTTCAATTCCAAAAACAGACGTCCTTATGTTTATTAAAAAAAAAAAAAAAAAAAAAACCTAACAGTGACCCAGGCAGCTTGGAAGAAGACCGCTCTCCTGTAATGCTCTCCATTAGTCAGAAACTTAGCCTGACAGAACTTTGGTAAGTGAAATTGTGAGCAAAATGCAGTTTCCCTTTGGCCTCCACATTCTTGCCTCCGGCTCATTTTAGGGCTCTCATCGCCCCTGGTGTTATTTTCTCCTCCTTCTGCTCCATCCCATCAAGACCTACTCTCAGGAAAGAGCTTGAAAGCCCTGTAAATGATTGGTAAAGCCTAAGAGTTGCCTCTTTTGGGGGTATTTCCATTGCAATAGGAGACAAAGGCATGAGGCAGTAAGGCAAGTGCAACCATGTGCAAGTGCAAGCCAGCGGAATGTTCTCCTCATACCTTCTTCATTCACTCAGTGTGCCCTGCACCAGGCCTTGCCTCACGCACTGTGGAGACAGCAGAGAACTAAACGGATCCAGTGCCTGCTCTCAAAAGGCAGATATTGTACTGTAGGACAGGGAGAGGACTGGGGTCTGGAGGAGACAGTCCCTCATCTCAGAACCCCTGAGACCACACTGAGTGATCTCTGACACTGAATTCATGCTGACGTTCACATTTGTCACCAGATGTCATCCTTGGATCTCTTTTCATGTCAGCTTCATCTTGGGACACACCATTCCTTTAGCTCTTACTGAGGGCACAAGCTCACAATGGGTGACTTTAAACTGTAGAGCTGTGAGTAATGAGGTAGCAGCTTCCCAGAAATGCCTTGTGTGTAGATCGATATCACATCACATGGAGTCTCAAAGACCATGGTTTTGTGATCCCCCCACACATCCTCCAATCATTAGAATTAGAAATAAGTGAAGTGCTCTCACAGAGTAGCAGCTTCTTTGTAACAGATGCTTTAGAAAGCAGAATGCTCTTTTAAGGCCACTTCATGAAGGACAAGGACTACTGGTGTGTCTAAGGCAGAAAAAGCTATCATTTTCCACAAATCTCAGGATGTATAGGGAGCAAACCAGTGGACATGTGGGAGAAGTGTGGAGAAGGAGGACAAGGGGAAGACTGTTGGTCCTATAATCACTGAGTGGGGAAGGGTGTCCAATGCATGGGGAAGGGTCAAAGAAGCAGATTTCAGCTCCTTTATAGACTGAGCTTTACAATCTGTTTGTGGGGGTCCTGATGTGCAAGGGACCCACACTGACCTCTGTTCTGTGTCTCCACATACACTTCATTCACTCCATTCACAAAGGGGCAAGTTCAAGGACAATTGACAGATCTTAAGGCTAGAAGATAAAGCAACTCACATAATGTTGGAAGAGTTAAGAGTTGAGATTTCCAATATAGTGTGTCCTTTTTCTTTCTTCATTTGAAGTTATGAGTTGCTTCTTCCCCAAAGCAGCTGAACTGGCTAGAAGGACCTATGGCTGCTTCCTGCTTGGAAAGAACCCCATCCTGGGCATTTTGGGGTGGGTGCTTTGAAGATCTCAGGACTTGCTTTTAGAATGAGCCATAGATTACAGGTGTTGGGGTCTATTTAGCCCACCATTGTCTGGCTCCAGTTACCAAAGCTACACCTCAATATTGTAATTTGTGGCCAGAGATTTATAGCAATAGAGTGGACAGTTTTCTGGATTTGTTCTCCAAGCATATGGTCAAGTTCAAAAAATATTTGCTAATAATAAATATTTGCTAAGCCAACTGACAACAAAGTCCTTCTCCTCATGCAACCTATTTTCTAGTAGGGGACATCTAGTCAACAAATAAATATTTACTCTAGTGTCATGCTGATGAAAGAACTGGTCAATGGTGGGCTGTTTCACATTTCACAAGATGGATATAAAAGTTCTCTGTAGAAGTGATATAGAGCACAGACCTACATCAAATAAGGCAGGGAGCCATATAAGTATCTGAGGGAAGGATTTTCCCAAGAAATGGAAGAGTGAATACAAAGGCTGAGAGGAAAGAACAAGGTCAACAAGCTCACAGCCAGTGCCATCAGATAGAGCAAGAGATGGAGGCAGGAGATGAAGTAGGGGAGGTGGGGGGGGGGGTCAGGGGCTGAGGGCTGTTTTAATCATCTTTGTGTCCCCCAGGCTTATCAGAGGCTTTCCCTGCAGCCCTGCCTTCAACAAGGCAGTTGAATCTGATTCTCAGTTAAGTATCTGGATGTGATCAACAATGGCTTGAAATAGTTAATGCAGCTTCCCAAATTGCTTATCTAAATTGCCATAGAGGAAGAGAAACCAGCACCTCAAGAGACTGAAGTGGTTTGTCTCAGAGCTTTCACCCATTCTCCTTATCCTCCAACCATCTCTGAAGACAGGAAAGATTTATTGTCCCCATTACAGAAGGAAGGAGCTGATGCGCACCCCAGTCATAGGGCTTGATGGAATGAAGGAGTACATGCCCCTACCTCAGCCTCTGGGCTCTCATTCTTATACATTCTTCCTCTGGATAATCTCATCCTACTCAAGCCCAGAAAGCCTGCCTATTTTTCAATTATAATTATTTTATAACTCTAAAACCCCATGGTTTTTTGCACATATTTTAAATGTCAGCTGAATCATGTAGCCCATACCTAGGTGACTTAGGATATTTTTTAGAAGATAGAGAAATTAATCTTCCATCAATCTTGAATTTTTTGTTTAGTAAAAAATCAAAATCAGATGAATTTTAACATCTATTAGCCAAATCGAAATATGATTTAGTTCTAAATAAGCACTAGATTCTATCAAATCTATTATTTTTTCAAAATCAGGGTGGAGGAGGTAGGGGGAATGTTCATTAACTCATTCCCCAGCCATTCTACTGATGAATAATCATTACAAAAGCCTTGATGATTTGGGGACACATCTGAATCCCTGGAACTTTCAATTTTTGTTCATAGCTTTACCTTCTGAAGCCACTCCAAGCCATCTATCCCTTTTTTCTCACCCTGACCCAGCCCTTCAGATATGAAGGCGACTGGTGCTACATGTCCCTGTTGTCCTCTGCTCATGAACAAGCATCCTCTGGAAAACCAGATGCCTGGTTTCCAGACTCCTCAGCTTCCAGCAAGCTGCTCTGCTGTGGTTCATCAACAAGTAGTTCCATTAAACGCAGTGCCAGGGATTAAAAATGATTCCCCATGTGCTGTCTATGTGCTATTTAAGTTGTTTGCACTGTTTCTTCCTCATTAGGTAGTGTCTTTTTTTTGCTCAGGCTCTTTGCTCTCCATGGTCCCTTGCTATTTGTGGATAACATCTAGTGATTTCCCTGCTCCTTTCCCAAAAATGTAAACAGGCTCAGTGTTGGGTTGCTAATCTTCTTTCTCATGCCTCATATCACCTTCATTCCCCATCTTGAGGCTTTCTTTTTGGGCATGCGTTTGTCTTTAAGTGTGTGGCATTTGCTACGGTGATCAATTATCCCAGATAATTGCTCCTCATTTGAGAATCACTATTCTTTCTCATTAAAGACCAGACAAGACCACGTCCTCTCATTGACCAGGTGCACCAGATCTCTTATTTAGCCCCAATTGGCCATTTGGCAGCTTAGTACTGTCAAAGGTTTGAAAAAATAAGAACAAAAACGCAAGTAAAAACCAAGGAATTGCTGAAGTTAGTGAAGGTTTATTGAACACACACCAAGAAAGACCTTTTGCAAGTCAGGAGCACTCAAACCAAAACACAGCACAAGGCTCTGAGAATACTGTCATAAAGCACCTTATATTGCGTGGAGGCAGTGACTGTTTATTTTTCACAGTGATTGGTAACAACATCAGAATTTTCTTAAATGAAAGAGAACTGGTTAATGGTTACCTCCTATCAATTTTGGGGGAAGAATTTAAGTTTTGGTTCTGATTTTCAGAGGCATAAGCAAGATGTGACCCAGGTCGTTAGCTTCATTTGTCATGTAAAATAAGCTAAATTAAGCTTTGCTTGTATGACAAAACTGGTTTTTGTCTGGCTCAGGAAATTTTCAAGTCTGGTCTCCGTGTGTGTTTGATTTTAACAGTGCTTAGGAGCACATTCACGGAGGGGCCTAATTTGAGAAGCTTGTGCTTGCTCAGTGGGCAACTGGCTCCTCTGTTCTGTGCCCTCCCTGCAGTCACATTTTCTCCTGAGCTCCTTCTTCAGGGGAACCACTGAGCACGCAGTGGTTTTTTTTGTTGTTGTTGTTGTGGGGGGAGTCATGCAGCTTTACACACCCAATTAAGCTTCCCACCGGGTTCCCAGGTATTTTGGTAACAGTTGTCTACTTTGTCTTTCTGAGGTTGTAAAGTGAGGTCCATGGCTCCTCCTCATTACTTCTTGGCTACATTGGGCCTTATAAACCCCTCTATTCAGGGTCTCATGTATTGGTTTACATTATTTGCTACTGTTATAAATGCTATTTCTCTTGCTTCTCAGACATGCCCCCTAAAAATACACGTTAGTAGTTCCTTTGCTGCAGACTTAAGAATTCAGATGAGTCAAAAGTGGGCATTCAGGGAGTGTACACTCTGGGACACTAACTTAAAATTCCAGTCAGCAGTCCTTTGGAGATGTAAATTGAGGAAGCAGCCCCCCTTTTGGACAGCTTAATGATCTGTAGTTAATAGTAAGGGGCTGCTGGGCAGATGCCATACAGCTGGGCTTACGTTAGCCTCTCTCAGCTCTCCAAATTGCTCCATGATTATAGCCATTGAGACTCTCAATCCTTCCCCCATCAGTAACCAAAAGCACAAACAAAGATCTGGCGGTGGCTGGACAGTGTGGCCTCTCTGCACACCGTCCTGCCCCAGCCAGTGACTGATGTCTTTTCCTTGGGCCTGTCTCAGGCTGAGGAGTTGTCGGCACCAGAACTAGCTCCCCAATAAGTCTGGGATGAAGAGTCCTGGATTTAAGGCCAACTTCTTCTCTTGCTTGAGTGCACACGATTTCACTAAATTTGACAGAGACTGAATGTAATCTTTTGGTAGAAAAATAGAAGCCTGGAAGTGGTACAGTACATAGTTCCCAGAGGCAGTTGGCTTGTTTTTATGCCTTATACGTAAAATTGACTTGGATTACTGTGTATCGGGGTAGCAGGTCCACTTACAAGTTCCAGGGTTTTGTTATCTTCATTCAGAAACTTAAGTAAATTTAACAACCACCACCACAAAACAACCCTTTCGAAAATGGCCAAAGGACTCATGTAGACATCTCTTTAAAGATGTTATACGAAGAGCTGATAAGCACATAAGGAGATACTCAACATCACTAATCATTAGAGAAATACAAATTGAAACCATAATAAGGTATCACTCTACAACCATTGGAATGACTAATATCAAGAAAAAAAACAGAAAATAACTATTGACAAGGTTGTGGAGAAATTGGAACCACTGTGCACTGCTGGTGGGGACATAAAATGATGCAGCTGCTATGGAAAATAGTGCTGCAATTCAGAATTACCATATGACCTAGCAACTCCATTTCTGGGTATACACCCAAAAGAATTGAAAGCAGGGCTCAAAGAGATATTTGTCCATAGGACCATCACCACCCGTGGCCAAAAAGGTAGAAGCAACCCAAGTATCCATTGATGGGTGGATGGAAATGTAGAGTTGACCTACAATGAATAGGATTCAGCATTAAAAAGGAAAGGAATTCTGACACATGCTACAACATGGCTGAACTCAGAGACACTGTGCTGAGTGAAATAAGCCAGTCATGAAAGAACAAATACCATATGGTTCCACTTACATGAGGCATCTAACATAGTAAAGTCCATAGAGACAGAAGGTAGGATGGCAGTTGCCAGGACCGAGGGAGGGAAGAATGAGGAGTTATTGTTCAGTGGGTACAGAAATTCCCTTTTGTGAGACAAAAAGAGTTCCAGAGGTGGATGGTTGTGATGGTTGCACAGCCATGTTAATGTACTTAAGGCCACCAACCTGGACACTTAAAACTTAAAAATAGTTACGGTGGGGACATCTGGGTGGCTCAGTGGTTGAGCGTCTGCCTTTCGCTCAGGTCATGATCCCGGGGTCCTGGGATCGAGTCCTGCATCGGGCTCCCTGCCAGGGAGGCTGTTTTTCCCTCTGCCTATCTCTGCCTCTCTCTCTGTGTCTCTCATGAATAGATCAATAAACTCTTTAATTTTTTTTTAAATGGTGATGGTGGTAAATCCTAAGTTATGTACATTTTACCACAGTTAAAAAACAAAACAAAACAACCCAAATCTCAACTGAAGGATGCCTTCTCTCAGCAATCCAGGCTTTTGAGGGAGATTAGAAATGAAAGGAGGGAAAAAACACACAGCTGAGGGATTGGATCTTGAATTTATGTGCAACTAATTACAAATATGCTTTTTTTTTTAGAGTCACTTTTCTCTCAAGAAGGGAGCTGCAGCTTTGGGGATTGGAACAGACAGCGTGATTCTGATTAAATGTGATGAGAGGTGAGTGTGCACCTGCAGTCCTCATTGGTTAGCATTTTTCAACTTCCACATGTCTTAGATTTGGTTCCAAAACAGGCACTGACTATGGAGTGGCAAAACCACCTCCACCCCAGCTTGCCACTTACTGTTTCTTTCTCACATGGGCTCTTGCTTGGAGCCCTGGGACGTGGTTCCTCAAAGCCATGGAGCCTGATGGCTCCTGACTAAATTGCAACCTTTGTTATATCAAAATATTTTGCACCAAGAAAGTGCCAAGGGACATTCATCACCTGGGCACTTAAGCAACAACCTGTACTGTGAGCACTGATTTATGGAAATGTCATCATCCTAGGCACTGTGGATTGTGTGAACTTGATGGACTGATTCCAGGATGGGGTGGGAGGTGGGGGACAGTTTAGTGAGCAGGAAGTAAATAATGCTCCCAGCAACTCATCCACTTTGTGCTGCAACCAAAGAGCTCTCTTAGGGAGAGAGCTTAATAGACACAAACCTCATAGGTGCTCTGGGAATGGGTGTAGGATTAAAAAGTATTTCCAGGGGGCACCTGGGCAGCTCAGTGGTTGAGCATCTGCCTGGGCTCAGGTCGTGATCTCGAGGTCCCGGGATCAAGTCCCGCATCGGGCTCTCTGCAGGGACCCTGCTTCTCCTTTGTCTGTGTCTCTGCCTCTCGCTCTATCTGTGTCTCTCATGAATAAACAAATGAAATCTTTTAAAAAAAGTATTTTCAGCATATCTATGTAAATTTTCACAAGCTGATAGGTGAAATCTACAAAAACTTAATCTCCAAAGAATCGAGTCAGAAATTTTACTAAATTAAAAGGAAGCTACTCAATTAACCATTTATTTTTTCATATGCATTCATTAGACAGATATTTATGATTGCCCACCATATCATGAGGCTCCAGAAAAGCATAAGGCATAATCCCGGTTCCCTGACAGTATCTGATCCAAGGGAGATGGGGGTAGCAGCAGAAGGAGACAGTTATATTGTTGAATCATGGGGCACAGAGCACATACTCTGTACGTTGGTAAAGCTTGGAAGGTTCACACAGCAAGCTCGTGCTTTTGAAGGATTTGCAAAGTTAGGGATGAACTGAATGAATGGAGCGGGCAGCGAAGCCATTCCAGAGGACTGAACACCGTAAACAGAGCCCCAGAAGTAGGAATGAGCTTGTGGAGCTCTAGGAAAGGAACCTGAGCAGACGTGTCCAGGAGGAACAGCCTTGGCAAACCTGGCGGGCCACATGGGACTTTGAAAGTGCAACAAAACGAACTGATTAATGACTCTGGGAGGGAAAATTTTAAGTTCTTCCTACTTTCTTGTCCACGCCTTTACATTCTGGCCTAATCTTATCTGATTGTTTGCAATGAACATGTGTTACTTTAACAATTGGAAAGACTGATGTTTTCTTTTTCTTTGTGTGTGTATGAGGAAATGCTAAATTTAGCATTTGAACTCGATGGATCAGTAATCAAGGTAACCTGAAAACATTTTTATCCGAGAAGGGCATGACAGAAACCATCCTTCAGGAAGCAAGGCTGAGGAGAGACCAGGTTCCGTGAGGCTGGGCATGAGGGTCTGGCAATAAGATGAGTGGGAAATAATATGTATGTATACATATATATGTATTTTTATATATGTATATAATATATAATATATATATGTATACATATACACACACACACACATATATATATGTATTTTTAAAAGATTTTATTTATTTATTCATGAGAGGCACAGTGAGAGAGGCAGAAACATAGGCAGAGGGAGAAGCAGGCTCCCTGCAGGGAGCCTGATGTCAGACTCGATCCCAGGACCCCAGGATCATGCCTTGAGCCAAAGGCAGACGTTCAACTGCTGAGCCATCCAGGTATCCCAGAACTGCTTATATTTTTAAGACTACCAGTACTATCAGATATTTAAGAACTGAGATTTGAGAAGAAAACTGGCACAGCCACAAAAATGCTAACTGGGAATAAAGGTTTAGATGACTTTAATATCTTTCTTAATCTGTAGCCAACTTTTATAAGGAGCCTAGAATTCAGGGAAAGATCGTCTAGACGGGCCCTGTTACCTGACCCACTCAGTCTTCTAGTCTAGCCTGGTTGGCAGGTGTTCTTGACTTGAACCCCAGTGGGCTGAGGGATGACCTGGGAGAACAGAGAGTACTCTTCATGCCACTGCTCAAGGCATGGATATTGCTGCTTCTACTCCAGTGAGAATCAGGTTATAATGAAGAAAGTGGTCTTGAAATGAGCCCACCAAACCAGCCAGCGAAGCATTCCTGGGAGCCAGAGGCTGGGCTGAGGACTACTGAGTGTCTGAGGGCAGGATCATACTCCAAAGAGAACAGGGAGCACAGACAGGCTGCCAGGAACAGACACCAGAAGATGTCTGTCATTCACCAACAGCAGAGAAAGGAGTGGAAAACAAAGAATGCTGGGAAACCAGTGAAGTCTAGAATCAGTCATAGCCATGTCACCTCAAATCTTCAGATCAAAGAATTTTATGTCAACAATTTTAGAAGCCATTAGAAAAACTTAAGATACAATGTTAAAAATTATTGTTTTTTTCTTTCAGAAAATATCTCACTATCCCTTATAATGCCCCCACATACACCCACTGGGAGGGTAGAGAGGGAGGGGACTACAGGGCAGCTAGGCAAGGGGGGCTTTTTTTTTTAGGGGGGCTTTTTCTCTTTCTGCTCATGAGCCTTGTGGAATGGGGAAGAGAGTAGAGAGTAATACGGAGGAGAAGGAAAGAAAAAAATGTATAAGAAATAAAAGGTGGGAGAAAAAAGGCCCTGGAGATTAAAAAAAAAAAAATTGGAGTTAAAGTATGAAGTGAAGAAAGGAAGTACAGTTGACCCTTGAAAACATGGGGGTCAGGAGCACTGACCTCTCTACCCTATGCAGTTGAAAATTCACATATAACCTTTGACTCCTGAAACTAAACTACTAAGAGCCTACTGTTGACCAGAAGTCTTACTGATAACATAGTCAATTAATACATATTTTGTTATGTTTTATATATATTACATACTATAGTCTTTCAATAAAATCATTTGTTTTTTAGAGAAAACAAAATGTTAACAAAATCATAGGGAAAATACATTTATAGTACTGTACTGTATTTATCAAAAAATATCCACACACACAAAAAATATCCGTGTGTAGGGGCACCCAGATGGCTCAGTTGGTGGAATGTGCAACTCTTGATGTTGAGGTTATGAATTTGAGCCCCACAATGGGTGTAGAAATTAGGCAAAACTTTAAAAATCTTAAAAAAATAATATCCACATGTAAATGGACCCACATATTTCAAGGTCAGCAAGAACAGGGAAAAGTGAGTGGAACGGGAAGCACATGAGACCTTTAAAGAGGAATAAGTGGTGTTTTTACCATCTGAAAAGAAATCTATGCTTAGTTTAAAAAAATACAAAATAACGGGAAAACCATCATTCCACCACCCAAACAGCATCACTAACACCGTATTGTTAGTGATCTCTTTTTCCAATCTCTTTTTCCAAGCATAAAGGTTTGGGGTTTTTTCTTTTCCTATTTTAATTTACATATTTGTGATGGTGTTTCTTTTTTTTTTTAATTTTTTTAAATTTTTATTTATTTATGATAGTCACACAGAGAGAGAGAGAGGCAGAGACATAGGCAGAGGGAGAAGCAGGCTCCATGCACCGGGAGCCCGACGTGGGATTCGATCCTGGGTCTCCAGGATCGCGCCCTGGGCCAAAGGCAGGTGCTAAACCGCTGCGCCACCCAGGGATCCCGGTGTTTCTTTTTCTAACTAGACATGATAAGTATTTTTCCATGTTACTGCAAACATACTTAACTACATAACATGAAAAAGCATGATAGTACTTTGAAGGGTAGGTTCTGGAGCTGGACTGTTTGAGTACCTGTCTTCCCAGTCTGGTCTCAGCTCTAGCTTGGGCAAATCCTTCTCTGTGCCTCAATTTTCTTATCCAAAAAAAGTAAAAAGTAAGGACCCTGCTTCATAGACTTGTTACGAAGATTAAATGTGTTAACAAATGTAAAATACTAAAAATGATATGTAGTGGTAGAAAACAAACACAAAATATTACTCTCCTCCTGTTCATTTCCCTGTTTCTGGTACTGCTGTTGTAAATAACCCTTCTATCCTTCATTGAACATTTGTATGTGCCCAGGCTTCTCCATTTATGATTATTTCTCAGTATAATTGCTAATTTAAATTATATGAATACTCTTTTTTTAAAGATTTTATTCATTTATTCATGAGAGACACAGAGACAGAAAGAGGCAGAGACAAAGGGAGAAGCAGGCTCCATGCAGGGAGCCTGACGTGGGACTTGATCTCAGGACTTCAGGATTACCCCTGGGCCAAAGGCAGGCGCTAAACTGCTGAGCCACCCAGGGATCCCTTATATGAATAATTTTAAGGAAAGTGATACCTCAGGCCATATTGCCTTTCGAAAGGTTTTGCCAGTTTGTTCTCCTAGCAGTATCGTTTGAGAGCATGTTGGTGGGGGGTTGGGAATTAAAGCTGTGTTGGTAGCTACATGTGGTCTTTAATTCTAAATTGATAATTCACATCATCTCTATAAAATGTGTTTAAGATTGAGAGGCCTAATGGAATTAAGTGTTTGGAATTGGGAACCAAAGAGCAGACTTTGGACAGTCACCTGTAGCCATCATTCCAGTCAGAGTCATTTAAAACATGCTTGGCAGCCATTTTGTTTTTATTAACCACGTCCTTGTGAAAGTCAGATATGCGGTTCAGAAAATCACTTGAGGCTGACAAAGTGCATACCTAGCGTGCTTTGCAAAGTTCATCCAGGTTTTACAAAGCACGAACCTGGACCTGTACTTGAAGGTTTGAAGACAAGATTTGTTCTTGAAGGTTTGAAGACACATTTCTTAGTTACTCTTTCTGACTCTGCACATTAGTTTGTCCGTGGCGGGGCGAGAGGTTTTATCTTGTTCTGCAGACAATTGACTTAGCAGGAAGCTCACAATGAAGGGAAATGTCCTAGTAAAGAATATCTGTGCCTTTCTAACAATAAGCCCGAAGTTACATATGGAAGAAAATACTGCAAAATACTGTCTCTCAATTAATAATCACAGGGGCTCAGTTTAGTAACCTATGTTGTGCCCAAGATCGCGAATCCGAGAAACCACCAAGGAGCCGACACCGATGCAAACACATGAGGGTTTATTTACAAGCTCAAGCCTGGGTCCAAGTATACCCCATGCGGGGGAGCAGGGACTTGGACCCCGAGACTAAGAGGCTTAGCAACTTTATAGGCGCCAGTGGCCAATGGGATCGCAGAAAGTTGCACAGACAAGCTGGTCCGGATACTCGCAGGTGGCCGATTGAATTACATACCCTAAAGGATCCATTTGAACTGGCCTATCACTGAGCGGGATTTCCGGTTGGGGGGGCCCTGGTCATTGACTAGGGCGGGCAGTGCCCTAAGCAATAAGCAGGTCAGCACAAGGCGGGTGCAGCCCAGAATAGAGTCAGTCCCGCTCTGCTTGTCCAGGGGTAGGGGATTTTGTTAAATTTCCTGGGTCCCACACCTATTCAAAGTGAGGCTTGGTTCTCAGTTAAAACAAAGAAAGAAAAATATATAATAAATGTTCATTTGTTTGGAAAAGTTTCTTTCAAAGTTGAAAATAAAAAATATATTAACTTTATTACTCTAATAAGTAAGTAAAATAAGGCAATGGAAAACCTTATTTCACCATAGCTTACATTTGAATGTGAGCTATCATAACTAAAAAGAGTGCTCTATTTTTGTAAAAAATAATTAATCATTAAATTCAAGAGGAAAATGTATTAAATGAATCTTCAATTTCATAGTTCTAAGTTTAAGATTTCTTTTTCCTTATAAGCAAAAAGTTGAATCTTCACAGTAATGGATTAGTGAATTTTTACTCAAGTGTCATTGGGTCTCATATTTGCAAATTTTGAATTAGTGGAATCAAAATTCTGCATTGATGGTGTCTAAGGCCAGAAAAGTTATGAGTTAATATCTAGAAAAAAAATAAATATTTGTAAAAGAAACTGAGTGATATTTCAGAATTGGATTGGGCCACTGAGCAAAAAGATGTTCCCCAAAGATTCAGACAGGGGAAGGGAGAAAACTTCTATGAATAATAATTTGGAAGAATACAGAGATCCTATATGATGGAAGTGGGAGCTTTCTAAGCACCTTCTTTTGGCTGTAGGAAGTGGTCTTGGTTAGGAACACAGTGGTAAACAAGGTGGACATAGTCACAGAAGCTGTAAAACTTAGTCTGCAGAGGCAGACTTTGAAACAAGTGGCAACAGTTGAGAAAGATATGTCTGTGAGAGGGGAAGTACATGTTGCTACTGATACACATCTAGTTCTACATCCAGATGGAAGATGATGGGAATTAGCCAGATGAAAAGGAGAGAATGTTCCAGGCAGAAAACCATGGCACATTCTAAGCCATGAATGTGAGGGAAGCTGACTTATCCAAAGAACTGAAAAGAAGTTCTGGAAGGAAGTGCTCAGAATGACCTTGTCATGAAGGATTTCATGAGCCATGTTAAGCCGTTTGAACTTTAGGTTTGAAGACAAGATGCCACTGAAGGGTTTTGAGCAGCAAAGCAACATCATATTTTGGCATTAGAAAGTTCATTTTAAATGCGGAGTGAAGTACAGGTTGGAGGCTAGAAGGTTGTGGCTGTGGTAGTGATATGAGTAGATGCTGAATGGTAGGCTGACCTGATGTAGATGAATGCTGAAATTAATAGGTATTATTCACTGATGGGTGTGCAGGTTGAGAGAAGAGTCAAGAATGAATACCAGGCTTCTAGCTTGCCAGCTAGGTCCATGTGGTGCTGTTCTCTGAGATAAGGAACCCTGGCCAAAGTGAGAAGTTCAGACTTGAAGATGTTGAGTTTGAAAAAGTGATGAGACATCCAAGTGAGGGTGTCAAGTAGGCATTTGGAAATATGAGCCTGAGGCTCTGAAGTTACACTGCAAGACCCACATAGAGTGGGCCCAGGAAAGAACTCTAAGGATCATCCACATTCCAGGGACAAGCAGAGTTAGAAGAGCCTGCAGTGGAGACTGAGAAGCAGCAGTCAGAGTCGTTGGAAGGTAATCAAGAATCAGGAACTGGGGGCCTTGAGAGTCTTTCTAGAAGAAGTGGTTAGGGTCATCAAATGCTACCAATAGATGAAATAAGAGTCAACAACTACCTGTCAGCTTTACTTATCAGGGGGTGGCTGGTGAATTTGGGAAGACTAGCTTCAATAGAGGGGTGAAGGCAGAAGGTAGTTTGCAGCAGGTGAAGGGTGGGTAGGAGGGAAGGGAAGGGAGAGCAGATTATAGACAGCATCTCTAGAGATTGAGCCATGAAGGGAAGCAGGAAGGATGGAAGCTGTAGGGGTTTTGAATTCAGGATGGTTTTGGGTTTCATTGTTTTAAGGAGGGTGCTTAAGGTATATTTAACTGTGAGACCAAAGACCTGCTAGGCAAGAACTATGAATTATATGAAAAGAAGGGATACAATAGATAGCAGCTTAATTTCTCTTGGGAGTTCCTTATTCCGTTGGCAAAGTTGTTTAGGAGCTTCCTCTGAAGAGCTCACAAGAACTCTGCAGTTATCTTACATTATACAACTGGAAAGAAACATGGGAGAGAGACCAGGAATGGCTCTGAAGGGCAGAGGAAAGCGTAGGGACCTATGAGTAGGGATGGAGCAAAGCCCTAGACTTGTGAAACCCTCAGGATTGCCAAGGTTCTTAGACATTAACACATCTAACCTTTCTTTTTTCACTTTGTATTTTGTGAATTGTATATATGTATTTTATATATATTACATATATATGTTATATATATATATATATATATATATATATATATATATATATATTTCCACATTTTCCTTATCCATAAGGAAATGACACTTAGGCTGATGTCATATCTTACCTATTGTAAATAATGCTACAATAAACATAGAGTGCATATATCTTTTTGAATTGGTGCTTTCATTTCTGGGGGCTAAATACCCAGCAGTGGTATTATTGGATCATATGGTATTTCTTTTTAATTTTTTGAGGAAACTCCATACTGCTTTTCACAATAGCTGCACCAGTTTGCATTCCCACCAACAGTGAATGAGGATTCTCTTTCTTCACATCCTCACCACACCAACTCATCCTCATCAACTTATTTTGATTCTAGCCATTCTAACTGGTCTAAGGTTTTGATTTGCATTTTCCTGATGATGAGTGACGTTGAGCATCTTTTCATGTGACTGTTGGCCATCTGTATGTCTTCTTCAAAAAAATCTCTATTCAGATCCATTTTAAATTGAATTACTTGGGGTTTTTTTGGTATTGACTTCTGTGAGATCGTTAATATTTTGTGTACCCTTTTATCAGATATGTCATTTGCAAAGATCATCTCCCATTCAGTAGGTTGTCTTTTTGTTTTGTTAATGGTTTCCTTTGCTGTGCAAAAGCTTTTTTATTTTGATGTAGTCCCAATAGCGTATTTTGCTTTTGTTTCCTTTACCTTCGGAGACGTATTTAGAAAAATGGTGCTATGGCCAATGTCAGAGAAATTACTGCCTGTGTTCTCTACTAGATTTTTATGGTTTCAGGTCTCAGGTTTAGGTCTTTAATCCATTTTGAGTTTTGATATACATGCTTTAGAGTTCTCTTTCTCTCCATGTATATAATTCAACATTGTATCTTGAACGTTATGAATATTTGAATATTACAAATACAAATTATATGTGTATTATAGTTTTTTTCTGAACCATCTAAGAATTCCTTACAGATGTGATACCTTTTCCCCTTAATAATTCAATGTGCATTTCATTACCTAAGAAGAAGGATATTTATTTAAATAATCACAGTACAATGATCAAAATCATATCTGACATTGGCACAAGACTATTATTTAATTGATACACCTTATTCAAATTTCACTAATTGTCCCAATAATATTCTATAGGCTATGTTTTTCCCAGTCCAAGCTCACACATTACATTCAGTTGTCATATCTCTTTAGTTTCCTTTCATCTGCAACATTTCCTCCTCCTTCCTTTGTCTTTCATGACACTGATGTTTTTGTAGAGTGTATTTATTTTGTAGAATATTTCTTAATTTGGGTTCATCTCGTATTTTCTCATGGTTAGATTCAGGCAATGCATTTTAGGGAGGAATTCCAGGGAGGGTGATCCTTGTCTTTCTTAGTTATTCCCTCTTGGGAGGTTTGTCATATTATTAGTAACGTCAGCATTGACCACTTGATTGGGGTAGTGTCTGCCAAGTTTTGCCCTGTAAAATGATGATTCTCTACTTTGTAGTTTATCTTGTAGGCGATGCTTTGAAACTATTTAAATATTCTGTTGCTCCTGAAACATTCACTCTATAGTTAGCATCCATTGAAGATTCTTGCCTGAATTATGATTATGATGGTTGCAAAATAGTGATGTTCTAACTCTCTCATTACTTCTCTCTTTATTTGTTCCTGTCACTCTACTACTGTAAGGAAGACCTCTCCCCACTCCGTGTAAAATCATATATTCACCATCAGGTTGGCCTCACAGGTGCTTTTAGAAATTAGTTCTCTCTAGCACTCTCTCCCATTCTCTCCCCATTTTTCCATCTCGTATTCCTTCCTATGGGGTTTCCATTAAATTATCTAACTTGCTGTAAAGCCGTAGAGGAAACAAATCTGAGCAAGATACGTGAAACCTGGTTGGCAGAGGACTGGAAGAGTCACTGGCCTTCCTAGATCCCATGTAACATGAGATCTCTGTTAGGTATTTTGATTAATAGTTGTCTACCACAAAATGAACACTTATGTTTTTGTATAAATTTTAGTTTTTTAGTTTAACATGTCTCTTAGCTTTACAACTTACAGTTAGATAACATTTCCTTGTGCTTGTTAAGTACCACACTTTATCATTCAATTGATTTGAACAATTGAAAGTATAAATAATCTGAAGTCATTATATTCTCTTGTTAAATTAGCTGAATTGTGGCCAGCATCTGAAAATGGTTAGGGAAGCTAATTAACTCTTTCAGGTCCTTGGGGACCTATTGAGCACACTGTAATAGGGAAGACTTCACAGAGACCCTGAATCAATTATTATTGAGCAGGGCTGGAGTAAGCCTTGTTCTGACTGTCATATTTCCTATGGGTTTAGACGCAGAAAACTCAGAGGTCCTAGAGGTGTATGTGCTTCATTATGTCCTATATCAGGAAGCCCAGGTGGCTCAGTGGTTTAGCGTCACCTTCAGTCCAAGGCCTGATCCTGGAGACCCGGGATCGAGTCCCACGTCAGGCTCCCTGCATGGAGCCTGCTTCTCCCTCTGCCTGTGTCTCTGCCTCTCTCTCTGTGTCTCTCATGAATAAATAAATAAAATCTTTTAAAAAAGGATTATAAAATAATAATAGCTGGCACTTAGTGAGTGCTTATTATGTGCCAGGCAGATTCCCAAGCACTTTACACAATTGATCTAATTAATTCATTTATTAGAGACACAGAAGTGTATATCCTCTCACATTTACCTGGTGCTGACATAGTTTGTGAGGAGTATCTATGTACACAACAGTCCTAAGCAGTAGGGTGAGTTCACCTTTCTCTGTCTGATTTATAACCCTGGCAGAGGGGCAGCATTTCCACGACCACCTAGCTGGAAAGTAAAGAATCAGGGTTTGGACTCAGAAAAGAACTCTTAGTGTTTGCCAGTTAAACATAGTCCTTTGTCTTCTTTCCACAGATTTTTAAATTATGGTAAAATGCACATAAAATTTCCCATCTTAGCCATGTTTAAGGATACAGTTCAGTGATACAAATGAACTTCTGCTGTCACACACCCATCATCACTATCCATCTCCAAAACTCTTTTCATCTTGCAAAACCGAAACTCCATATCTATTCAACACAAACTCCCCATTCCTCTCTCTCCCCGCCCCCTGGCAACCACATTCTACTTTCTGTCTCTGTGAATTCAACCACTCTAGGTAACTGACTCTTTTTTTTGTCTTTTTGTGATTGACTGATTTCACTTAGCATGGCGTCCTCAAGGTGCATCCATGATGAAATGAATGCCATCCATTCCTTCCTTTTTAGGGCTGAATAATATTTCCTTGTATGTATATACCACTTGGATTGCTTCCACATTTGGGCTATTCACAATAGTGAATAGTGCTGCTCTGGCCCTGGGTGCGCAAATAGCTCATTGAGCCTTGCTTCTAATTCTTTTGGGCATATACTCAGAAGTGGAATTGACAGGTAATGTGGCAATTCTATTCTTAATTTTTTGAGAACTGACATATCGTTTTCCATAGTGGCTGCACTATTTGACATTTCCACTAATAACGCATAAGCATTCCAACTTCTTCACATCCTTGCCAGCATTTGCTGTTTTCTGGTTTCTTTGTGTTTTGTTTTGTTTTGTTTTGTTTATAGTAGTCACCCAAATGAATGTAAGGCAGTATTTCATCCTGGTTCTGATCTGCATTTCTTTAATTAATGATGTTGAACACCTTTTTGTGTGCTTACTATTTGTACATCTTTTTTAGAGAAATGTCTATCCAAGTCCTTTGCCCATTTAAAAAAATAATTTTACATATTTATTTTTACTTTTGAAGATTTATACTTCTGGTATAAATCTGACAAATTGAGGTATAACTGACAAAAATTGTGTGTATTCAAGGTGTACAATATATGACTTGAGATACATATACATACACTGTAAAATGATTACCAGAATCAAGCTAATTAACATATATATCACCTCCCACAGTTACCATTTGTGAGGGGAGGAGTATGTGGTGAGAATTCTTAAGACCCACTCTCGTTGGGATGCCTGGGTGGCTCAGCGGTTAAGCGTCTGCCTTCGGCTCAGGGCATGATCCTGGAGTTCTGGGTTGGAGTCCCATATTGGGCTCCCTGCATGGAGCCTGCTTCTTCTTCTACCTATGTCTCTGCCTCTCTCTCTATCTCTCTCTCTCTCATAAATAAACAAAATCTTTAAAAACAAAAAAAAGATCTACTCTCTTAGCAAACTTCAGGTATACTAAACAAGATTATTAATTAAGTTATCAAGCTGTATGTTAGATCCCTAGAACTTACTCATCTTATAACTCTTTGAGCAATAATTTCCCATATCTCCCACCCAGTATTTCCTGAGGGCAATCACCCTTCTACTCTCTGCTTCTATGAGTTTGATTTTTTTCAATTCAATATATAAATGAAATAATATAGTATTTGTCTTTCTGTGTCTGGCTTATTTTGCTTAGCGTAGTATCAGCCAGGTTCATCCATGTTTTCACAAATTTCCTTCTTTTTATGGCTGAATAATATTCCGTTGTGTGTATGTATGTATCACACTTCTTTATCCATTCATTCACTAATCAACTCTCAGATTGTTTCCTAATCTTTCCTAGTGGGAATAATACTGCAGTGAAGATGGAAGTACAGATATCTCTTTGCAAAGCTGATTTGATTTCCTTTGGATGTACCAAGAAGTGGGATTCATGAATCATATAGTAGTCCTATTTTTAATTTTTGAGGAGACTCCATACTGTTTTCCACAGTGGCCACACCAGTTTACCTTCCTACCAACAGTGTATGAGGGTCCCCTTTCTCCACACCCATACGAACATTTATAATTTCATGTCTTTCTGATGAGAGCCATCCTAACAGATATGTGATATCTCACTGTGGTTTTGCTTTGCGTTTCTTTGATGGTTAGTGATGCTGAACACCTTTTCATATGCCTATCAGTTATTTGTATGTCTTCTTTAGAAAAATATCTATTCAGGTCCTGTGCTCATTTTTTAATCAGATTATTTGAGTTTTGCTATTGAGTTGTAGGAGTTCTTTATATAATTTGGATATTAATCCTTTATCAGATATATGGTTTACAAATATTTTCTCCCATTCCATAGATTGCCTTTTCATTTTGTTGATTGTTTATTTTGCTGTGCAGAAGTTTTTTAGTTTGATGTAGTCCTATTTGTTTATTTTTGCTTTTGTTGTCTTTGCTTTTGGTATTAAATCCTAAAAAATTATAGACAAAACCAATGTCAGGGAGCTTAACATTTATGTTTTCTTCTAGGAGTTTTATGGTTTCAGGTTTTGGGATCAAGTCACTAATCTGGTTTGTGTTAATTTTTGTGCTTGATGTAAGATAGTGATCCAGTTTCATTTTTTTGTGTGAGGTTGTCCAGTTTCCCCAGCACCATTTATTGAAGAGCCTATCCTTTCCTCGTTGTATATTTTTGACATTTTTGTCAAAGATTATTTGACTCTACATGCATGGGTTTACTTCTGGGCTCTCTGTTCTGTTTCATTGGTCTATGTGTCTATTTGTATGACAGAACCATACTGTTTTGATTACAATATCTCTGTAACATTGTTTGAAATCAGGAAATATGATGCCTCCAGATTTGTTCCTCTTTCTCAAGATTGCTTTGGCTATTTGGGCTCATTTGTGGTTCCATATAAATTTTAGGATAGTGTTTTTCTATTTCTTGAAAAATGCCATTTGAATTTTTAACAAGGATTGCATTGAATATGTAGATGATTTGAGGTAGTATGGCCATTTTAACAATATTAATTCCTCCAATCTGTGAATACAGGACATGTTTCCATTTATTTGTATCTTCTTCCATCAATAGCTTCTAGTTTTTAGTATACAGATCTTTTATCTCCTTGGTTAAATTTATTTCTAAGTATTTGATTCTTTTTCATGCTACTATAAATGGGATTGATTTTTTTAATGTTAATTTCACATCCTATAATTTTATTAAATTTATTAGTTCTAACAGTTTTTTTTTTTTTTTTTGGTAGAGTCTTTAGGGCTTTCTATATATAAGATCATGTCATCTGCAACAGAGACAATTTAACTTCTTCCTTTCCAATTTGAATGTTTTTGTTTTTGTTTTTGTTTCTCTTTCTTGCATAATTGCTCTGGCTAGGACTTCTAGTACTATGTTGAATAGAAGTGATAAGAGTTAGGCACTCTTGCTTTCTTCCTGATCTTAGAGGAAAATCCTTCAGCTTTTAATCATTGAGTATATTGTTACTTACAGGATTGCCATATATGGCTTTCATTGTGTTGAGGAAGAGTCTCTCTAACTCCAGTTTGTTGAGAGTTTTTATCGTGAAAGGATGTTGAATTTTGTCAAATGTTTTTTCTGTATCTATTGAGATAATCATATGATTTCCATCCATCATTCTGTTAATGTTGTGTATCAAATTGATTGATCTGCAGATGTTGAACCATCCTTGCAACCCAGGGATAAATCCCACTTGATTATTGTGTATTACCCTTTTAATATTGCTGAATTTGATTTGCTAGTCTTTCATGAGAATTTTGCATCTATGTTCATCTGAGATATTGGTCTATAATTTTCTTTTCTTGTAGTGTCCGTATCTGGCTTTGGTATGAGGGTAATCCCAGTTTCATAAAATGAATTTGGAAATATTTCCTCCTCTTCAATTTTTTAGGAGAGTTTGGGAAGGATTAGCATTAATCCTTTAAATGTTTGGTAGAATTTACTTATGAAACCATCTGGTCCCGTCTTTGTTGGAGGTTGTTGATTACTGCTTTCATCTCTTCACTCATTATCGGTCTCTTTAGAAATTCTACTTCTTGGGCAGCCCTGGTGGCTCAGTGGTTTAGCAGTGCCTTTGGCCCAGGGCCTGATCCTGGAGTCCTGGGATTGTGTCCCATGTTGGGCTCCCTGCATGGAGCCTGCTTCTCCCTCTGCCTGTGTCTCTGCCTACCTATCTCTCATGAATAAATGAACAGGTAAAAAAAAAGAAAGAAAGAAATTCTACTTCTTCATGATTCACTCTCAGTAAGTTGTGTATTTCTAGGAAATTATTCACTTTTTCTACATTACAGAAATTGTTGGCATAATATTTTTTATAGTAGTCTTTTGTGATCTTTTGTATTTATGTGGTATGAGTTGTAATGTTTCCTTTTTCCTTTTTAATTTTTTATCTGAAGTCTCTCTTTTGTTTCTTGGTTAGTACAACTAAAGGTTTGTTAATTTTGTTTATTTTTTTCAAAAGCCAGATCTTAATTTTGTTGATCCTTTTTTTTTTTTTTTTTTATCTTTTCTATTGTCTCCATTTATTTCTGTTCTAATCTTTGTTATTTCCTTCTTCTGCTAATTTTGGGCTTACTTTGTTCTGTCTTTTCTAGTTCCTTGAGATGTAGTTAGATTTTGTGAGACTCTGCTTTTTTTGTACTGTAGCCATTTATCACTATAATCGTCCCTTTTAGAACTGTTTTTGCTGCATCTTGTAAGTTTTGTTATTTTGTATTTTCATTTTTATTTGTCTAAAGATACTTTTTGATTTTTTAAATTTCTTCTTTGGCCTATTGGTTGTTCAGGAGTATGTTTTTCAATTTCCACACTTTTATGATTTTCCCAATTTTTCTACTATTAATTGATTTCTAGTTTCACATCACTGTGGTTGTAAAAGATACTTGATATGATTTCAATCCTCTTAAAGTTGTTAAGATTTTTTTGTGTTCTAGCATATGATCTATTCTGAAAAATGTCTATATACACTTGAGAAAAATGTATATCTGCTGTTGTTGGGGAGAATATTATAAATGTGCCTCTTATGTGCATTTGGTCATCTTTGAATTGGAGTTTTTGTTGTGGAATTTAAGGAGTGCTTCATATATTTGAGATGTTAGTCCTTTACCAGATTTTGCAAAAATTTGTAAATACTTTCTTGCATTCTGTGGGATGCATTTTTACTCTGTCAATAGTGTCTTTTTTGTTTTGTTTTGTTTTGTTTTCAATAGTGTCTTTTAATGCACAAGAGGTTTTCATTTTTATGAAGTCCAATTTGTCGATTTTTCCTTTTGTTATTTGTGCCTTTGGCATCATATCCATTTTGTCTTTGGCAAAATATCCACTGCCAAATCCAATGTCATGAAGCTTTTGCCCTATGTTTTTTTCTAAGAGTTTTATAGTTTTAGCTTTTACATTCAGATCTCTGACCCATTTTGGACTAATTTTTGTATATGGTGTTAGGTAAGGGATGGCTTCTTCTTTTTTTAGAAAGCAAACATAATATTCTTTCTTATTTTCCTACAATTATAATTTTTTATAATATTCTTTCCAGAGACAGCACATATTCTTTGTAGAAAAGCTGGAAAATAGGAGGATTTAGGCATAATCTCTTATAATTCTTTGGTGCATATAGTTCCAAATACATTATATACATTTAAACACAAAACCTACTGATTAGAAACTTGTTTTTTATATAATAAAATACTATGGGCAAATTTCATGTCATTAGAAATTCTCCAAGACAATTTTTAATTACTATTTAATAACCTGTTGTTTGGAATTTATATTGCATAACAAGTCTGTTGTTATACACTTAAGCCACTTTAAATTTCTACTATGTAAAAAATTGCTGATATACATATCAGTGTGGATAAATACTTGCACACATACTTATATTATTTTCTTAGGATAAATTCCTAAAAATAGAATTTCTGAGCCCTGGACTGTCTGTACTAAGAGTTAGGATACTTGCTGGCATGTTGCCCTTCAGAAAAGAACCAACCAGTTTACACTCGTCCAAAGCCGTATGGTGACTGCTCACCATGTTCTTACTAATCCTAAAAACTAAAACTTTAAATGACCTATGTCAATTTGATGAGTGGAAACCTTTCTTTATTATTTATATTTTCATTTGCATTTTCAATAATTAGCAAAGTTGAGCATCTTATGCTTATCAGCCATTCATAGTTGAAAAAAGAACACAAAGCCCTTTTTGTCATGTATCATTTGCTTTTAATTTAATGTATGGTATTTACAAAAATATTCCATTTTTTGGTAGTCAGGGCTATCAATTATCCATTTTCTACTTCTGGTGTCTTTTCTAGAAAGTCTACCTCATTCTTAGTACATGCTAATATTCATCTTTTTTCCTGGAAATTTTATATTATTAATTTAATAGTTGATCTAACTGAAATTTATTTTGATCTGTGGTATTGGAGAGATATATAATTATTTTTTAATTTTTTTATCCACTTAGTTTTTTGCCAAATATTGTCCCAATACCATGTGAGATCAAACAAAATGATTTCATCACTTTCTAGTCTTCTATTTTTGTTGCACTGATTTGCCTATTTGGCTCAATCTCAATCCTTTATAACCACTATAGTGTTATAATCTACCCTCTAGTAGAGAAAAATCTGTCCCCTGTCCTCTTTAATTGGATATACTTAATTATGGTTTTTACCTAGTTGTACTTTAGAATTATTTTCTCAGGCCCCCATTCCCCTAAAACTCCCAGTGGGGAACCAGATAGAATTGTGTTACATTTAGAGATCAATTTATATATTTGCAATGTTGAGTTTTCTCATCAAAGAACATGTATCTCTCCACTTACTCAAATCTCTTTTTGCATCCTTTGGTAAAGATCTGTGTTTCTCTTCTTATATATTATTTCAGTTTACTCATTTACAGTTTCAAATACTAATTATTATTTTACCTCCCTTCCATTCTTTGTATTCTTGCAACAACTTGTACTTGCTTCCATGTTAATCTGTAACTTCCTCTGTATTATATATATTTTTAAAGGTTTTATTTGTTTATTCATGAGAAACACAAAAAGAGAGGCATAGACATAAGCAGAGAGAGAAGCAGTGTCCCTGTAGGAACCCTGATGTGATACTTGATCCCAAGACCCTGGGATCATGACCTGAGCCAAAGGCAAATGATCAACCACTGAGCCACCCAGGTCCCCATCTCTATTATATTTTCAAACATATTCAGGATTTTTATGGCTATCTGTAAGATATACTGAGAAGTTTTTCTGGGCTACCTTTGAAAGATTTTCCTTTTAGAATTAACTAGTTTCTAGAAATAAATCCAGCAGCTTCCTGTTGTCTTCTCTGTAAGAATTTAGAGGTCATTATCAGCCCATAGTAGACTTGTTAAAATTCACTATTAAAACATCTGGGCCTGTCATTTTGAGGGTAGTTTTTGGTAACTTTTTCCCTTACTTACTTCTTGATTATTTTTTTTTCAAATTTCCTATATATTCTTCAATCACTTCTTGTAATTTACATTTTAGTAGGAAAAAATTATCTATTACCTCAAAAATTTTAAGATTAGCACAAAGTTCTATATAGAATTTCTTATAATACTAAAATATATTTTCTTATAACTTCTTTTTTATTTCAAAAATTACATCTTTTCCCTTTACTGAACTAATCAGATATTTGTATATTCACTAATCTTTTCAATATACCAGCTTCTGAATTTACTAATTCAGTCTACATTATAAAGTTTCTAATTCATTGAAAAATTCATTCATTCTCTCTAACTATATTGTTTGTTTACAATTTTTTAGCTTCTTGGATTAAATATTTAGTTTAGTTATGCTTATCAACTGGGTTTTTTTTAAAGATTTTATTTATTCATTCATGAGAGACACAGAAAGAGAGACAGAGACACAGGCAGAGGGATAAACAGGGAGTCCACTGTGGGACTCAATCCCAGGACCCCGGGATCATGCCCTGAGCCAAAAGCTCAACCACTGAAACACCCATGTTCTCTGTTATTTAATTTCAAAAGCATGTCAGACTATGAATTTTCCTCTGAAAATGATTTAGGATGCTTCTCATATTTTTATATGTAGTATTTCCATGTCATTAATGTTTAATGATCCGTAATTGCAGTATGATATCTTCCCTGACTCAGAGCTTATTTAGAAGAGCTAAGTACATTTTTTCACGTGGTGAATTGAACTTCCTATCACAATCCCTTATTTTCTCTACCAGAGTGTTCAGGAGAGAGGAATGGCAGTTTGGGGACTTGAGGTAGTGATGAGAGATGGTCAGCATGCACCCTCTTTCCCATAGACACTACCCTTGCCACATAATTCCCTGTGAGCTCTAATGCTGTCATGCAATGGCAGCAATCCACAGGTTTTTTTTTTTTAATAATAAATATATTTTTTATTGGTGTTCAAATTGCCAACATACAGAATAACACCCAATGCTCATCCCGTCAAGTGCCCACCTCGGTGCTCGCCACCCAGTCACCCACACCCCGGACACTCCTCCCATTCCACCAGCCCTACTTCGTTTCCCAGAGTTAGGAATCTTCCATGTTCTGTCTCCCTTTCTGATATTTCTTACCCATTTCTTCTCCCTTCCCCTCTATTCCCTTTCACTATTATTTAATTCCCCAAATGAATGAGACAATATAATGTTTGTCCTTCTCCAATTGACTTATTTCACTCAGCATAATACCCTCCAGTTCCATCCACGTTGAAGCAAATGGTGGGTATTTGTCATTTCTAATGGCTGAGGAATATTCCATTGTATACATAAACCACATCTTCTTTATCCATTCATCTTTCGATGGACACCGAGGCTCCTTCCACAGTTTGGCTATTGTGGACGTTGCTGCTAGAAACATCCGGGTGCAGGTGTCCCGGCGTTTCATTGCATCTGTATCTTTGGGGTAAATCCCCAGCAGTGCAATTACTGGGTTGTAGGGCAGGTTTATTTTTAACTTTGAGGAACCTCTACACAGTTTTCCAGAGTGGCTGCACCAGTTCACATTCCCACCAACAGTGTAAGAGGGTTCCCTTTTCTCCGCATCCTCTCCAACATTTGTGGTTTCCTGCCTTGTTAATTTTCCCCATTCTCACTGGTGTGAGGTGGTATCTCATTGTGGTTTTGATTTGTATTTCCCTGATGGCAAGTGATGCAGAGCATTTTCTCATGTGCATGTTGGCCATGTCTATGTCTTCCTCTGTGAGATTTCTGTTCATGTCTTTTGCCCATTTCATGATTGGATTGTTTGTTTCTTTGGTGTTGAGTTTAATAAGTTCTTTATAGATCTTGGAAACTAGCCCTTTATCTGATATGTCATTTGCAAATATCTTCTCCCATTCTGTAGGTTGTCTTTGAGTTTTGTTGACTGTATCCTTTGCTGTGCAAAAGCTTCTTACCTTGATGAAGTCCCAATACTTCATTTTTGCTTTTCTTTCTTTTGCCTTCATGGATGTATCTTGCAAGAAGTTACTGTGGCCGAGGTCAAAAAGGGTGTTGCCTGTGTTCTCCTATAGGATTTTGATGGAATCTTGTCTCACATTTAGATCTTTCATCCATTTTGAGTTTATCTTTGTGTATGGTGCAAGAGAGTGGTCTAGTTTCATTCTTCTGCATGTAGATGTCCAATTTTCCCAGCACCATTTATTGAAGAGACTGTCTTTCTTCCAGTGGATAGTCTTTCCTCCTTTGTCGAATAATAGTTGACCATAAAGTTGAGGGTCCACTTCTGGATTCTCTATTCTGTTCCATTGATCTATGTGTCTGTTTTTGTGCCAGTACCACACTGTTTTGATGACCACAGCTTTGTAGTACAACCTGAAATCTGGCATTGTGATGCCCCCAGCTATGGTTTTCTTTTTTCAGATTCCCCTGGCTATTCGGGGTCTTCTGATTCCACACAAATCTTAAAATAATTTGTTCTAACTCTCTGAAGAAAGTCCATGGTATTTTGATAGGGATTACATTAAACGTGTAAATTGCCCTGGGTAATATCGACATTTTCACAATATTAATTCTGCCAATCCATGAGCATGGAATATTTTTCCATCTCTTTGTGTCTTCCTCAATTTCTTTCAGAAGTGTTCTATAGTTTTTAGTGTATGGATCCTTTACCTCTTTGGTTAGGTTTATTCCCAGGTATCTTATGCTTTTGGGTGCAATTGTAAATGGGATTACTCCATAATTTCTCTTTCTTCAGTCTCATTGTTATTGTATAGAAATGCCACTGACTTCTGGGCATTGATTTTGTATCCTGCCACGCTGCCAAATTGCTGTATGAGTTCTAGCAATCTTGGGGTGGAGGCTTTTGGGTTTTCTATGTAGAGTATCATGTCATTTGCGAAGAGGGAGATTTTGACTTCTTCTTTGCCAATTTGAATGCCTTTTATGTTTTTTGTTGTCTGATTGCTGAGGCTAGGACTTCTAGTACTATGTTGAATAGCAGTGGTGAGAGTGGACATCCCTGTCTTGTTCCTGATCTTAGGGGAAAGGCTCCCAGTGCTTCCCCATTGAGAATGATATTTGCTGTGGGCTTTTCATAGATGGCTTTTAAGATGTTGAGGAATGTTCCCTCTATCCCTACACTCTGAAGAGTTTTGATCAGGAATGGATGCTGTATTTTGTCAAATGCTTTCTCTGCATCTATTGAGAGGATCATATGGTTCTTGGTTTTTCTCTTGCTGATATGATGAATCACATTGATTGTTTTACGAGTGTTGAACCAGCCTTGTGTCCCGGGAATAAATCCTACTTGGTCATGGTGTATAATTTTCTTAATGTATTGTTGCATCCTATTGGCTAGTATCTTGTTGAGAATTTTTGCATCCATGTTCATGAGGGATATTGGTCTATAATTCTCCTTTTTGGTGGGGTCTTTGTCTGGTTTTGGAATTAAGGTGATGCTGGCCTCATAGAACGACTTTGGAAGTACTCCATCTCTTTCTATCTTTCCAAACAGCTTTAGGAGAATAGGTATGGTTTCTTCTTTAAATGTTTGATAGAATTCCCCAGGGAAGCCATCTGGCCCTGGACTTTTGTGTCTTGGGAGGTTTTTGATGACTGCTTCAATTTCCTCCCTGGTTATTGGCCTGTTCAGGTTTTCTATTTCTTCCTGATCCAGTTTTGGTAGTTTGTGGCTTTCCAGAAATGCATCCATTTCTTCTAGATTGCCTAATTTATTGGCGTATAGCTGTTCATAATATGTTTTTAAAATCATTTGTATTTCCTTAGTGTAGATTGATCTCTCCTTTCTCATTCATGATTTTATTAATTTGAGTCTTCTCTCTCTTCTTTTTAATAAGGTTGGCTAATGGTTTATCTATCTTATTAATTCTTTCAAAGAACCAACTCCTGCTTTTATTGATCTGTTCCACAGTTCTTCTGGTCTCGATTTTGTTGAGTTCTGCTCGAATCTTCATTAACTCTCTTCTCTTGCTGGGTGTAGGATCTATTTGCTGTTTTTTCTCTAGCTCCTTTAGGTGTAAGGTTAGCTTTTGTATTTGAGTTCTTTCCAGTTTTTGGATGGATGCTTGTTTTGGAATGTATTTCACCCTCAAGACTGCTTTTGCTGCATCCCAAAGGTTTTGAGAGTTGTATGTTCATTCTCATTAGTTTCCATGAATCTTTTTAATTCTTCCTTAATTTCCTGGTTGACCCTTTCATCTTTTAGCAGGATGGTCCTTAACCACGTGTTTGAAGTCCTCCCAAACTTCTTGTTGTGATTTAGTTCTAATTTCAAGGCATTATGGTCTGAGAATATGCAGGGGACGATCCCAATCTTTTGGTATCGGTTAAGACCTGATTTGTGACCCAGTATGTGGTCTATTCTGGAGAAAGTTCCATGTGCACTTGAGAGAATGTGTATTCAGTTGCGTTTGGATGTAAAGTTCTGTAGATATCTGTGAAATCCATCTGGTCCAGTGTATCATTTAAAGCTCTTGTTTCTTTGGAGATGTTGTGCTTAGAAGACCTATCGAGTGTAGAAAGCACTAGATTGAAGTCAGCAGTATAAGTGTATTATTATCTAAGTATGTCTTAATTTTGGTTATTAATTGATTGATATGTTTGGCAGCTCCCACATTTGGGGCATATATATTGAGGATTGTTAAGTCCTCTTGTTGGATAGATCCTTTAAGTATGATATAGTGTCCCTCTTCATCTCTCACTACAGTCTTCGGGGTAAATTTTAGTTTATCTGATATAAGGATGGCTACCCCTGCTTTCTTTTGAGGACCATTTGAATGGTAAATGGTTCTCCAACCTTTTGTTTTCAGCCTGTAGGTGTCCTTATGTCTAAAATGAGTCTCTTGTTGACAGCAAATAGATGGGTCCTGCTTTTTTATCCAGTCTGACACTCTGCGCCTTTTGATGGGGTCATTAAGCCCATTCAGTTCAGAGTTACTATGGAAAGATACGAGTTTAGTGTCATCATGATATCTATTCAGTCCCTGTTTTTGTGGATTGTTCCACTGGACTTCTTCTTAAAGGGGAATTTTGAGAGTCCCCCTTAAAATTTCTTGCAGAGCTGGTTTGGAGGTCACATATTCTTTCAGTTCCTGCCTGTCTTGGAAGCTCTTTATCTCTCCTTCTATTGTAAATGGGAGCCTTGATGGGGATAGAGTATTCTCGGCTGCATGTTCTTCTCATTTAGGACCATGACTGTATCCTGCCAGCCCTTTCTGGCCTGCCAGGTCTCTGTGGAGAGGTCTGCTGTTACCCTTATACTCCTCCCCATAAAAGTCAGGGATTTCTTGTCTCTTGCTGCTTTAAGGATCTTCTCTTTATCTTAGGAATTTGCAAGCTTAACTATTAAATGTCGAGGTGTTGAATGGTTTTTATTGATTTTAGGTGGGAGATCTCTCTATTTCCTGGATTGAATGCCTGTTTGCCTTCCCAGATTAGGAAAGTTTTCAGCTATGATTTGTTCAAATACATATTCTGGACCTCTGTCCCTTTTGGCACCCTCTGAACCCCAATTAAACGTAGGTTTTTCTGGGGATCCCTGGGTGGCTCAGTGGTTTGGCACCTGCTTTTGGCCCAGGGCGCAATCCTGGAGTCCCGGGATCGCATCCCATGTCAGGCTCCCGGCATGGAGCCTGCTTCTCCCTCCTCCTGTGTCCCTGCCTCTCTCTCTCTCTCTCTCTATCATAAATAAATAAATAAATCTTAACAACAACAACAAAAAAGTAGGTTTTTCTTCCTCAGGCTGTTATTTATTTCCCTTAATCTATCCTCATGGTCTTTTAATTGTTTGTCTCTTTTTTTCCTCAGTTTCCCTCTTTGCCATCAACTTGTCTTCTTCTATGTCACTCACTCGTTCTTCCACCTCGTTAACCCTCGTCGTTAGGGCTTCTAGTTTGGATTGCATGTCATTCAATTGATTTTTAATTTCTGCCTGATTAGATCTAATTTCTGCAGTCATGAAGTCTCTTGAGTCCTTTATGCTTTTTTCTAGAGCCACCAGTAGCTGTATAATAGTGCTTCTGAATTGGCTTTCTGACATTGAATTGTAATCCAGATTTTGTATCTCTGGGAGAGAGGACTGTTTATGATTCTTTCTTTTGAGGTGAGGTTTTCCTTCTAGTTATTTTGCTCAGAGCAAAGTGGCCAAAAACAAGTTGTATTGGGAAAAGGAGAAAAAGAGAGAAGAGAAAGAAGGAAAGAAAAAGAAAAAAAGAGAAAAAAGAAAAAAGAAGAAAAAGAAAAAACGGGGGGAAGGAAACAAATCAGAAAAACAAAACAAAACAAAACAAAACAAAACAAGGGGGAGTATCCTCTGATTCTGTATACTGTAAGTCCCTCGACTTGCCCTGGAACTTTCCAGTGCTGCTTGGTCAATAATTTGTTTTTCCCCTGTCCGTGAGAAGCAGACTCCTCACAGGGAGCTGGGGCCTATTGAGCTGATTTTCAGGTGTTAGCACTTGGGGGAACTGCTCAGCCCCCCGCCTGGTGCAGGGCTCAGTGGGGGTTGTTTACCCCGCGAGGCCCCAGGAGGAACAGCCCCAGTGGCGGCAGCCAGCTCTGGAGCCCTGGATTCCGCCCCCGCAGTAACCCCGGAGCTTTCCGTCTGCAGGGCCTGGAGGCTCCCCGTCGGGGCCGCTGATCTGCTCAGCTCGGGGCAGGAGCATCCCCGCTGTCCTGGGCCCTCCCGGCCTCTGTCTGTCGAGCGGGGAGGGGTCCGGGTCCTGGGCTGTGCCCCGGCGCCCTGTGCTCCTGGGCCTGCCCTGTTGGATTCGCGCTCCCGGGCCGCGCAGCCCCCTCCGCGAAGCCGCCCCCGAGCCCCCCGAGCTGCTCCGGGTCCCGCCGTGCGCTGCAGCCCTTAGGGAGCTCGGCGCACTCTCCCGGGGCGCAGGTGCCTGTTAGTGTCCCCGGAGCCCGAGGGCATCCCCGCCCTCCTGGGTCCTGCTCTAACTCCCCGCGAGCCGCTTTCCTCCCGGGAAGGTTGGTGCAGCTCCTGCTTCTCCGGGATGGGGCTCTCCTGTCCTGGGGACACTCGCCCCGGCCTCAGCCTGGCTCCTCGAGGGGCCCCTCCCCCTTGGAGGCCTTTGTTTCTTTATTTCTTTTTCCCCTTCCTTCCTTCTTCCTTCCTTCTTGATAGAAGCGTGAACTCTTCTCACTGTAGCATTCCAGCTGTTCTCTCTTTAAATATCAGGCTGAATTCGTAGATTTTCAGGATGATTTGAAGGTTATTTGGGTAATTTGGTGGGGACAGGTGATTGGGGACCCTACTCTTCCGCCATCTAGCCCCTCTCCCCCAGAGGTTTTGTTTGTTTTTTTGTTTTGTTTTGTTTTTAATTTTTATTTATGATAGTCACACACACACACACACACAGAGAGAGAGAGAGAGAGAGAGAGGCAGAGACACAGGCAGAGGGAGAAGCAGGCTCCATGCACTGGGAGCCCCACGTGGGATTCGATCCTGGGTCTCCAGGATCACGCCCTGGGCCAAAGGCAGGCGCTAAACCACTGCGCCACCCAGGGATTCCCCCCCCCCCACTTCGGCCCCAGAGGTTTTGAATGAAAACAAAGGTACTTCCTAACCACATCATGGCGTCCTAGGTTGCACATCACTCGGATTGTTGTATAGTGAAAAAGAGTGTGTGTATGTGTGTATGTGAAGAAAATGCTTTTGGAGATGGTAATTTAAAAAGGTGGTTTTTTTTTTTTTAACTAGAATTAGATAAAACTCTAGAATTAGAATTAGATACAAATTACTAGAGTTAGATAGAAAAATCACCAAAAATATCCTGCTCCTATATCCTGGCCATGATACTAAGTGATCCCATTGTGCATATTGGAAAACAAACATTAAAAGAGAAAAATTTGGTTATCTGTTAAAGTTAAAACTCTTTTTCCAAATCAAACTACATATTAAAGGGACCAAGGAAGCTCACTATTTGTAATTATGGTAAAATATTTTTGGCAGAGGGTTTGGTTTCATAATACAAGTACTTTTGTTTGCTAGTCATCACACAGTCTGGCAATTAGAAAATTGGCTTGTGTCCATGAGCTGCCTTTATCATCCCTATATCAAAATCTATGTTAAAGAAATAGTTTTTGCATACCATTGACTAGTTAAAAAACTAAACAAACAAAAAACCCAGCAATTTTGGTTAGTCCTCTAGCATTTAGATGCTATGCTACAAAGAACAGTATCATCAAGGATATTAGAGTAATGTATTTTAGTAGGAGGTGATAAGTTTTTATTTTACTGAACTGTGCAAATAGCAAACACAATTGGGATCAAGGAACTATTCGCTTCGAAGGGCTTCCACAAAACCCTAGTGTTAATATTACATAATATCATTATATAGCAATACATGTTAATATTACATATATCATTATTGTTCTAGAACTCAACCTTTCAGACAGGTAGGTATTTTGTTTGAACCCCACAAATGCTTTGAAGACATCTATTGTACAGTGCTATTCTGATATCAGACAGCTCTAGGTTTGCAGTCTGCCACCTACTAGGCGTGTGACATCCTGCAAGTCACATACCACTAGGACCAAAGTGCTAGTAATGACAACAATGAGACTATCTCATGTGTACTGAGTGGTTACTATATGTAGGCAGAGTTTTATACTCAGTGCTTTATAATGTCTTTTTGTTTTAAGATTTTATTTATTTATTCATGAGAGACACACAGAGGCAGAGACATAGGCAGAGGGAGAAGCAGACTCCTCACAGGGAGTCCAGTGTGGAACTTGATCCCAGAACCACAGAATCACGACCTGAGACAAAGGCAGACACTTAACCACTGAGCCACCCAGGTGGCCCTGTATAGTATCTTATATTTATTATCTCATTGGATCCTCATGTAAACCTTGTGAGGGGAGGTAATATCATCATTATTTTATGAATGAGTAAAAGGAAGAACGTAATTCTTCAAGTACACACAGTTAGCACAGGACCTGGGGCAAGAACCTGGTTATTCTGTCTCCACGTTCCAAGGTTTAGCCACATTCACCTGCCTCCCCAAGCCTCAGTTTCCCTGTCTGTAAGATCAGAACAATAATAACTCCTGTAGTGTTGGCAGGAGGCTCTGAGATCGTGGAGTAAGGCACAGGGTGGTGACTGCCTCTGAAGCTGGCACTTCATTATCACTGCCAGTATTGTTGCTGTTAGCAAGGATTGTAGTATCAATCAATTTCTAACAGGAAGGATTCACACATCCACTCTTCTTTGCACACATTTCTGTCTAAGTGAGCAGAGAAAAGCTCTACTCACTTAGAAAAAGCTTGTAGAATTACTACAGTTTCATCAGAGCCAATGAACAGGGTCACTAAGGAGTCAAGCACCTGATTTGTGACCATTTGGATGCCTGCCTAGAGGTATAAACTCTCTAGTAACATTCTCCTTTTGGTAAGCTAGCTTTCTCCTTCATGATTCTGGGCCAAAAATCCACTGTGTCTTTAGCTTCTTCCCACAAAGAGGAGATTTTCCTGCTAGCAGCAATAGCTGCTATTGTGGGATTTTGCCCAGGAGATTTTGTGAAGTTATCTGACCCAATAGCATTATATAAATTTTTAAGACTTGTAAAATCAGGAATCTCAGTGCAAGGCAGCCACATCCAAAGCAAAAATCTGTTCAACAGTCCCCACTTTAATGGCTCTCCTGTAAACACTGACAACTACCAGAGAACAGCATTACAAAAAGATCAGTCACTACTTAATTGTGTGAGTAAAGGCTGGGACATGTGAACATTAATGATACACATTTTTGCTATGGAGATACTTTGAGGCCAGACACACAGAATGCAACAGCTGCCATCCAAAGCCTCCCTGCACCAAGAGATATTTGTCTGGAAACTCTTGGCCTGGCCTGACAGCTTCTAGTCCTAGAGGACCATGCTGATTGCCACCCAAATGTTTTCTCACCCCACAACACATGGGGAGTCAGAGGATGCACAGTCCATATTTGGGGCTCCTTTTGCTCTTGCCCCACAGCCAGGATGGCTCAAAACCATAGGTCATATGAATGGTACTTGGCTAGTATGTCACACAATTATTTAAATACTACCAGGCTAAACTTCCCATTTCTTTTTTTTTTTTTTAAGATTTTATTTATTTATTCATGACAGAGAGAGAGAGAGAGGCAGAGACACAGGCAGAGGGAGAAGCAGGCTTCATGTAGGAAGCCTGATGTGGGACTCGATCCTGGGTCTCCAGGATCACACCACAGCCTGAAGGCAGCGCTAAACCCCTAAACTGCTGAGCCACTGGGGCTGCCCTAAACATCCATTTCTAAAGCAATATTTCTCAACATGTGGATCTAGGTCAGAATGATCCAGGGTGCTTATTAGAAATCCAGACTCCTATGCATGCCTCTCTATTTTACTATGTTACTGTTAGTATGTAAGTCCTGAAGAATAGAAGCTGGTCTGTTTACTCTGGTACCCCAGTACCCCCAACAGTGTGTGGCACACAGTAAGCACTCAATACATATTTGTGGAAGGAATTAATTCCCGGGCCCCATTAATCTACCTCCTCAATCAAAATCTCTAAGAGCAGGACCAAGGAATCTGCATTTTAAAGGCACACAAGTGATTTTTTTTGCACACAAAATTTTTAGAACCATTGTTCTAAAGTAATTCAGCTAATTCTAAGATAGACAGAAAGATGAAAAGTTTTGTCTCCAGAGGCGGCATATTAGCCATCTGGCCAGTCATTAAGGTAAAATAACCATATTAATATCACCCATGAGTTGAACTTCTGCCTTCAGGTCACATTATCTCCAACAAATGTTGATCTACCACCTTCAGCACACCAGATTCTGGGTTCCTAAGTGGATAAAAACAGATACGTAGGCAGAGTGCCTAGGAAAGGCTGGAACCTGCCCCGTGAAGAACCACACCATCGCTTTCTGCCTGAACTTGATTATTTGATGAACCTGCCCCAAAACTCCGATAGAGAAATGGAACAGACTGTTCATTACTGGTTCCCTGGCATGCTTGAATGGCACCTCTGATCCAGGAAAGTCAGATATTATCTGCAAGGATTTATCTTATCTTGAAAGTCTCCAATCTTTCTAAATAGGTTTCCTATCTGTTTGGCCCTTCTAGGAAGCTTGGTGTTTTACTTCTAGTTACAATCAACCTTTTACCAACATTTGATCTTGGACTGTCACTTCACTTCTCTTGGCCTGCTTCCTCATTTGAAAAATGAGACAATTAGACCAGAAACAGGTCTTCAGCACCTTCCAATTATAATGTACCCTAATCTGTGACTTCTTGGTGACACCTACTGCTCATGCTTAACAAAACATCCAGATGTGATTTGATGATCCAATTGCAGCTGTCAAACTAGGATACCCAAAACTATCCAATGGAGAGGTGGTTGGCACGTGGAAGAGTAGGTAAAATTTGGGATTTGCAAACCATTTCTGAGAATTACCTCTCAGTTTCCATGTTTACCTAGAAAAATACAATGGCAACTTTAATGTGCTGAAAACTTTATGTAAGAGATTAGTGCAATACCCAAATTTCTTCTGAAAGCTGTACATTTTGTTTGTATCAGCGCTGCAGCAACGCTGAAGCATAGCTTGATCTAGAGAGACGGAAAGATCACTGCTTCGTGGGATGCCCTCAAGCCAAGCTGTGAAGTAGGGGGAGAGATATAGGGAGTGAGCTCCTTTCCCTGACCCCATCACTTTGCCTTTCCATTCCCTCTGTCCTTCTTTCAGAAGCCCCATCCCACAGATGTTCCCCAGAGGTGGGTTGCTCTGAACTGGAATCACACCCTAAGCACCAAATGTATGTTCACTGTCCTTTGTTCCAATCCAGCCTGACTAATCACTGGTAACTTGTCCATTACTGTTGCCAGATAATTGCATTTTAACTGCCTTCCTTTAGAAAACAGCTTCACATAAATTAGTGGTTCTTAAAGGCTTTGGGGCCTAATGTCTACTTTATATTCCAACTATTTTGCAGTGCTTCCTCTATGAGCCTGAAATGAAAATCACAGAAAATATAACTTACTACTTACTATATAATGCCCAAATTATTTTTATAAAGTGAGTGTTAGGAAAGTAACTTATAATAAAATACCATATTTCAGTATGCAAGGCTTAGAAGATGTACTGAAGTAGCCCAATGCTCCCTCTATGCCTAAAATCACAGGGACAGCCAGGAATGGATTATTGAACTAGCAACACACACTAAACCCCCTCCTTCAAGCCGCCCCCCCCCCACTGCTCCCTAAATGCCAGTAGTGTCTCCCAGCCATTTATTGTGACAACCTCCTACCCATAATTTATTTTTCAAAATTGCCCTTTAAAAACCTAGATCGATGACCCTGATGTGAAAAGTTAAGTCAGTTTTGCAACCTCGAGAGAGCTATTTTGGTGTGAAGAATATTTTACTGCCTCTGGCAGCATGCAGCTACTTTGTCCTTTCCCCATTTTTCCTCCAATGTCTTGGAAGATGAATGTCATAATACATAACAATCTCAACAATGAAAGTTAACATTTATGGAATGCTTCCCACATGCCAAGTGCTTTTAAAATAATTTTGCATGTATTAACTCTTTCAAACCTCATAACTACATAAGTAATTTTATTATCACTATGTTCCAGGGACAGTAATAATAGGCACAGAAAAATCAAGTAACTTGACTAAGATTACGCATCTAGTTACATTTAGCTTCTTGTAGAAACCAACTGCTTTGATTATTATAATAATGGGCTTTTATAATGAGCAAAGCACTATCTGTGTTTTTATTTTAGGAAAGAAACATTTCAGGGATAAAAGGATGTTTCTTTTTCCAAAGCCCATGCATCTAAATGTTTGAAATTTGAGCCCATGTTTTCTTGGCTGGCTTTATGCTTTTAGCACTTAGAATGTGATTAGGTAGCTTTTTTACTTAATATTTTCATTCATTTCAGAATGGATTTCTCTTCTTGGCACGTCATCTGTATGTGAAATTGCAGCGCCATTCATTCGGAGATTAGGAACACAAATCTTTTTCCTGCTCTTTCCTTTCATTGCCAAGTGGCTTGTGCCAAAACAGGCTTGTTTTAAGCGAGTTTAGAGGATGACCCAAGAAGCAGGTTCTGTGCACCATGGTGGGATATGTGGCTGTTCTAACAGCACAGTGTGGTCAGGAGTCTCCTAAATGTGTCAGAAATTACATCATGCATCATTCAGGGAGGAACTGCATTTCTTCCTGGAAACAGCCAAGGAGTTGTTATGACAAATCATTATTAGCAACAGTTTAGGGTTGAAATTTGACCCTGATGTGGCTACTTGTAAAGACAACAAAGTATTTGAAGCAAACCTATAATGTATTTATTTTTCCTTCCAGGGGGAAAATGGTCCCATCTGATCTTGAAAGAAGGATCCTTGAAGCCAAACAAAAAGTAAGTTTGTAGGGAGTTAATCTAGCCTATAACAGGCTAAAAGCACATTATTTCTGTTTCCATCCAGTGGAGAACATACTTTGGTATTGCTTTTTTGGTTTGTTTTTGGGGTTTTGGAGGGTTTTGTTTTGTTTGTTTTTTGGGGGGGGGTGTTGTACTGGGGGGCAGAGGAAGAGGAGAGAGACTCCCAAGCAGGCTCTACACCCAAGCAGTGTAGAACTCAACCCAGGGCTCGATCTCACAACCCTGAGATCATGACCTGAGCCAAAATCAAGAGTCAGATGCTTTACTGACTGAGCCACCCAGGTGCCCCCACTTTGGTTTTGCTTTAAAAAGAAGACCTAGGGGATCCCTGGGTGGCTCAGCAGTTTAGCGCCTGCCTTTCGCCCAGGGCGCAATCCTGGAGTCCCGGGATCGAGTCCCGCGTCGGGCTCCCAGCATGGAGCCTGCTTCTCCCTCCTCCTGTGTCTCTGCCTCTCTCTCTCTCTCTATGTCTATCATAAATAAATAAATAAATCTTTTTTAAAAAAAAAAAAGAAGACCTAATTCTCAACCTCCCAGCTTTCCTGAGAGTATAGAATTTTTGCGTCGAGTCATTATTTATTTCTCTGAGTTCTAGGCTCTGCTCCAGAAAGATCTAAGTTGCTGATTAAATAATGTACACTGTGATAATATACACCGTGATGCTATAGGACTTTCTACAGCATTTGTCCTCTGTGTGCTGAGCATTGGCATTAAACAGACATACATTTGAAAGATCATTTTCACGGGTGGAAAATATCACACTGCTAATGCAGCACATGTTACCGTGTGGTGTGGTTGTTTAAAAGGAGCCAATTTTTCCTGCCTAGGAATATGGTTATGATTGGCTCTCCAAGAATCTTCTTCTGTGGCAAGCAATTTAGAAGTCTGAGAAGCAGCAAGTTCTGGAGACCTGTGAAAGATTCCCACAAAGCTCTAGAAAGTCATTTATTTCCCTGGATGGTTTGCAAACCAGAGAGCTTGCTTGTAGAACTCCCTTAGTGTAACTTTTATTTACATGTGCATTTTATTAATATCAGCTTAGGAATAATTATTTCTTTTAATATGCCTTTTTTTCCCTACAAAGTGGCAGCAGGAGTCCCCTTGTTCCTGTACTAGGACACTTCTAGTAGCATACACCACAAGATTAAACCTTTGCTGCCACCTAAAGCCTGACTCTGTAACATCCTGTCACATCACGGCTCTATTCATTCTGTTTGAGGCATTCTTCTACCTTCTAGCAATTTCCATTTAGCCAGGGCCAGACAGACCAAGGACTACTTAGATGGATAAAAGTAATGGCTTATTGTCTAGTCCCACATGAACTCTTCCCTCTAAGATAACAAATAGATTATCTGAGGATTTTCCAAATAGGAATAATGAGCCCTTCGGATTTCCTTCTCTTTGTTCTTTTGTCTGCTCACACGAGGAGGCTAATTTGCAAAAGGAAGACTAGAAAGTGAGCAAAGTAGGGAGCATATCCATCTGGAATATATAAATAGCTTGGGGGCACCATAAAGCTTCTTCCCTTTTGGGTCCAGTGTCAGCTTCTTCCCTTCTGGGTCCAGTGTCACCAGAACCAAAGTGTCTGTTTCTATAAGGCAACTGGCAGGTCCAAGAATGGCCTGGAGAAGCCAGATCTTGGAGAGTGAATATCCTCCCAGGTTCCAAGGGGCCAACAATCCTTGTGATGTTTCCAAAACTGGAGAAGTGTGTGACAGAGGGAGAATATCCACTGTTTTTATTAGCTAAAAAAAAATACTGATGCCCTATTTGACGTTATTTGGGGCTTTCTCATTTGTCTAGGGATTTGTTCCTTTCCTTGTGAGCGCCACAGCTGGGACCACCGTGTATGGAGCATTCGACCCCCTCTTAGCAGTTGCTGACATTTGTAAAAAGTACAAGATCTGGATGCATGTGGATGTGAGTATCCCATAGGGACTGCCACCAAAGTGTCCTTGCACTTACTTATTCATTCAGGGCTCATGAAATGAAACCTGTTTCTCTCTCTCTCTCTCTCTCTCTCTCTCTTTCTCTCTTTCTCTCTGTCTCTCCCTTGGGCGCCTGTTTTCAGAATGGGGATATTTAAGCTTTTGAAGAGTGCAGAGACAAAGTGGCACATGATCCACACAGTATACAACATTGACTGGAGGAAGTCAGAGGCTGATTTGCCTTAATGTTCCCAATATGATAATAATCTTATTTCTATGACCAGCATCCAAGCTGAGTACTTAGTTCTTAAATCATCATCAGCCCATAACATCCTTGGAGGAATGTAGCCTCCACACACACATACACAGCCACACACATGTAGATTGTATTTCCCTCTAAGGATGATCAAAAAGGCAAAAAGAGTTACATTTGCATAGGAAACTCAGAAGATAAAAAACTTAAACTCAAGTCGGGTATTTGTATATTTGAAGAGGAAAGAAGACTTGCTAGAAGTATGGGTCACCAAATTGCCAATTTCTTAGCTGGGCCAGCTGAAAAGATAAATTATATTTGAAATGTTACTCCAGGCCTAGTCACATTAAATGAAGATGTGCCCATCAAAACATCTTCAAATGAAAAAATGTCCAGATTTAGAAGGACAAATTGAAGAAACTTAAACTTAAACCAGAATCACTCCAAGTGTGGTTCAAGGATCAGCTGTTATCTGCAAACTGTTTGTTACTAATCTACTATTACTACCTAAGGCTGAACCAGGTAGATTTCCATTATCCCAATGTCATCCTGTAGAGTGGTTACCAGTCTTCTTTTCCTTCCATGATTCACAATATGAGTTGTTCATTAGGCTACCAGACATTCCATTGGTTTTACAAATGAAGACACTAAGTTGAACAATCCAAGTACCATCGTGACTCAGGTCTTGGAAGTGGAAAGCTTATTAAACCTTGTTAGCTGATTCAGGAAGAGGATTATCCTGACAACTTTAAAAATAACAATGTCTGTGTGTCCTGAACCAGCAGGTACTGTGGTCTCTCCTCTAGGATTTCTACTTAACATAGAGCTAGATCTTTTAACCAATTGTATGTGCTTTCTTTGGAACCTACCAAGTTTATCACTTATTATCTTAAATGTTTATACTCTGTGTAATTAAAGAAAATCTTAAAATATTACACATTTGGAAAATTGGGTAATTTTTCAAAGTGTAAAAGAACTGAAGTTACAACAAACTTTTTAAAAAAAGGCAATTATACCCTACCACGTGTTTTTTTTTTTTCTTTAAAAATTATCCTGGGATTATTTTCACCCACAAATAAGGCCAACATTTTCCAATGAATCTCCATCTTAACATCATACTATTAAAGAAATCACTATATCACTATACTAATTTAAATCTTCAAACTTGAGTAAAGATTTTTAAGAGACATGTTCTAGCCACTCAACAAATTCTTTCTTTCTTTCTTTCTTTCTTTCTTTCTTTCTTTCTTTCTTTCTTTCTTTCTTCCTTCCTTCCTTCCTTCCTTCCTTCCTTCCTTCCTTTTTCTTTCTTTCTTTGAAATTATCTTATCCTAAAGTACGTTATTAGTGAAATAGGATTTTTAAAAAAGATTTCATTTATTTATTTGACACACAGAGAGAGAGCATAAGCAGAGGGATTGGTAGGGAGAGGGAGAAGCAGGGAGCCTGACATGGGGCTCAATCCCATGACCCAAGCCGAAAGCAGACACTTAACCAAGTGAACCACCCGGTGCCCTTGAAATAGGATTATGAAGCTGCTTCTTCCTTCTGGAATCATCCAGACTTGCCAAAGGAGTTTTCCTTATAATAAGTGGGAAATATCAGAAAGGGAGACACAACATGGAAGACTCCTAACTCTGGGAAACGAACTAGGGGTGGTGGAAGGGGAGGATGGCGGGGGGTGGGGATGACTGGGTGGCAGGCACTGAGGTGGGCACTTGACAGGATGAGCACTGGGTGTTATTCTGTATGTTGGCAAATTGAACATCAATAAAAAATAAATTTATTATTTAAAAAAAAGGAGTTTTCCTTATAACTCAGAGGCTGCTTAATGGGTCCTTCACCCCATCCTCTGTACTCTCAGCAGAGGACACAATAGGCTTTCTTGTTCTGACGTCACAAGCTGCACTAGGATCGTGAGTGGTAGTGATGTATTGGGGAAAGGATCTTTCCCCTTCTTGGGTGGACAGAAGACATATGCCCCCAGTGTGGCTCCTTTCACTTGTCTAAATATGAAATGGAACCTGAAACTTTAGAATAGCATCCAATTTAAACTTTGAAAGTCTAGTGCCAGAAGGTGGCCAGGCTTCTCAGTTGCCTGAGCTTGAGGAGATGACTTTCACCCCATGAGACTCACTGTTCTGGAGGACACCAAACTTTAGAAATCTAGGCAATGAAAGACCTGCTACCCTGTTACTTATATGATCTTCCTTTTTGCAGGCCGCTTGGGGTGGGGGATTACTGATGTCCCGGAAGCACAAATGGAAGCTGAGCGGCGTGGAGAGGTACACCCACTTTTCTTGTTAACAATGTAAAGCGTAAAAGCTAAGTGTGAAAAGCAAGTTACATACAATTTCCAAGCACTCTCAGAGCACAGGTGAGTCCATTCTCACAATGCTTGTATGCCTTAACCTGTGTGGTCATGGACACATGAATATTATGTGTAAACAACAAAAAGGCGTCAAATGCCCTGTCAAGGAGCCCAGGTGGAATGTTTCTCAAGTATAGAACCCTAACTGGAGTCTGTGGTTGGCCAGAGGTCTCAGGAATGGCCTTCTTTTTTTTAATTAATTAATTAATTAATTAATTAATTAATTAATTAATTTATGATAGTCACAGAGAGAGAGAGAGAGAGAGAGAGAGAGAGGCAGAGACATAGGCAGAGGGAGAAGCAGGCTCCATGCACCGGGAGCCCGATGTGGGATTCGATCCCGGGTCTCCAGGATCGCACCCTGGGCCAAAGGCAGGCGCCAAACCGCTGCGCCACCCAGGGATCCCCTAGGAATGACTTTCTTACAATCTCTGAACCAACTACCAAAGTTACTTAAAAACCTCTTGGCAGGTCATAGTTTTCTAGGGAGAAGATCTATAGCTTTTATGTTCCAGAAAAGGACAATATCCATTGCTTTAAGCAAACCAATAAATAACTGTGCACTTTATATTTCATCAGTGTTGAAAGCAGGGGCTTGGGGCTTAATACGTCCAGTTTAGAGCAAGACAAACTTGTGAGAACATTGTCTCATGGTTTCATTCCCACGATAATTTTTTTTTTTTTACAAAAAAAATTTATATAAAAAAAAGGTTACAAAGCACCTTTTTTTTTCCCCAGAGATTAAGCAGTAGATGATTGAGAAAAGCTGCTAAACCTAAAGGAGGTGATATCTGATTGGCATAAGACATATTCAGGTCTGAAGAGAAAAGGGAAAAAATTTATAGAATGCAAAATCAGCCTCAGGCTTTGCTGACCATGTGCAAAGGGAGCACAATGTCCCCAGTTCTCCCATTACACCATGGCAGGTCAACAGCAGAGGTGAGCTCTGACACTCCAGGCAACTGAGAAAACCTGAGTTTGTCAGAGGCTGCCAAGTGCCCACCATGCCCTGCCAAGTAGCCAGATGCTGCCCAGGAAGAGTTGCCCACTGGCTCTGCTTCTAGACATCCTGGCTCCATTTCCATTCTGGGATGAGGAGAGAGGCCGATGGAGCATGGAGCACCTGTCAGCACTGGTCATGCGGCCAGCCAGGCTAAGCCAGAGTGAATGCACATGGTGTGCTCTGCGATGCCCAGGCCCGCTCACATGCAGAGAACCCGTGAGTAGAAAGAGGGGACAGGGGTCACTGAGGCAGAGTCAGGGGCACACTGCCTCATTTGTGGAAGACTTTAGAGTCCAGCTGAGGCCTAAGTCAGCAGGGTAGCAGTCCCCAAGTCTGCTGACGGGGGTCAGTGACTGGCAAGCAGAGCTGCCAGTGCTCTGATGGCAGGTGCCCTGTTAGCAATGGGAGGCCGAAGGCACACATAGCCCCCTGCCAGTGAAGGCCAGTCTGCCTCTCCCTCTGATCCTCTGGGTTTCTCCCACGCCAAATTCCTTTTCGCCATGAAGATCTCTATGAAACCAGACACCTAAGGAGAAGGCAATGCACAAAACAGAGATAATGAAAAAAAGAGAACAGCTTGGAAGGTACCTGCTCAGATGACCAGAATGAGAACTAATTCTCATGCTTTCAAAAGAGAGGTGGCCTGCACACAGTACTCTCTCTTCTATGAGTTCCTTTCTGACTGGTTCAAAAAGTAAGCATCTATTATTGTACTTTTAATGCCACCTGGAACTCCAAGTGCTGAAAGCCATGGGGCGTCCTCCACCGATGATGACTTAAAAGCTCACTAAATTACCTACCCTGAGCCTTGGAAAAATAAACACCCACACACTTTTGCACTAAAGACTATTATTTCAGAGCAAAGCTTAGAACATTTACCATGGAACAGAGTCTGTTCCAATTGCCACAATTTTGAAACTGTATTATAACTAAATCCACTAAGTGGAATAGCCAAATATGAAGTCCCAAAAATGAGGGACTGCCACCTACTTATCCAAGAGTATCCATCTTGCTGACTTATTAGCGAAAGGCACGTTGTCTGTGGTGAATAAGGTTGTAGGGTCAGTGGAAACCCTGGGCCTCATGGGCATGGGTATAAGTTGAGGGGGAAAAATTTGCCTCACTTGGAAGTATACATCTTCCCAAGGATTCACTCTAAAATGGAAGAAACCATGGTCAATTATCATCCCCAGATTAAGAGGTTCTCCAATGGTCACAGGGTCCCCAGAGTACCATCCTCATAACAAAATGCTGCAAGTGACCATAGCCTGCCTGGCACTCCCTCTGAGGACCTACCAAATTCTCAGAAAGCATCTTTCTTCCTTGTTCAGGCTCTCAAATTTTCTAGAGACAGTGTAGCTGAGAGGGTGTGCCAAGAGCCTTAACACTCCCAGGTATGCTTCCGTGCCTTGGAAACTGTCTCCTTTAATCCCTCCCTACAGCAGGCTGCTGCTTGCCTGCAATTGCCCTTTGTGGTGGTCCCCTCTCAAGGCTTGCCAGCCCAGCTTAAGGTCCTGGCACAACTGCTGCCATCTTACCAATTACTGCCCTCACTACTGCCCTGTGAGCCAGGGGTTTAGAAATTCAGTTCAGTAGTTGCCGATCCTCTACTATGGCAAGGCGCTGCACTAGGCCCAGTGAGTTCATGAAGATGAATATGGTGTGAAGCCTATTCTCAAAGGGCTTAGAATCTAGTAGGGAAGAGTGACAGTTAGTGATGGATCGAAATTCAAGGCAAAGGAAGTAAAGGCTCGAGACAGACCAGGGAGCTGATTGGTAAGCACAAAGAAAGGAATAATCTCTGCTAAACAGGGTTATTCAAGGAAGCCTTTGTGCCAGGGTGGGCATAGGTGTTTCATCAGGTGGAACTGGAAGGTAGATGTTCAAGGTGAAGAGCAAGGTCATGGAGGTTTGAAGGGATCCATGGAGGAAGTTCAGGTGTTTGGCTGGAGACTGAGAGGGATTCATAGCCGTGACTAGGAAGTTTAGGGATGCCTGGGTGGCTCAGTGGTTGAGCATCTGCCTTTGGCTCAGGGTGTGATCCCGGGATCAAGTCCTGCATCGGGCTCCCGGCATGGAGCCTGCTTCTCCCTCTGCCTATGTCTCTGACTTTCTCTCTCTCTCTCTCTGTGGGTGTGTGTGTGGGTGTGTGTGTCTCATGAATAAATCAATAAAATCTTAAAAAAAAATTATACTTGGTCCCATAGATGAGCAGATCTTTGTGATGTTTGTCCTGTTCCATGGAAGTCACACTGCTGGGTTCATCCATTCAGGTCGCTCCCCCCCGCTACCACCCCGGTTTGCACCCTTAGCTTCTCCTACCGCCACTACTGTCCTCACCTGGACAAAATCAAGAGCTCAGTGGCTTCTACTGGGTCCTTGGCCTCCATCTCCTCCCAAGTCTTGACTTGCCTCTTCACCCTCCCCCCACCATCCATGGCTCTATGGCAGAGACTTTCATCACCCCCCTCCCAATCTGAGAAATAGAATGCTTTCCATGCACAATAGTGGCTCCTACAGCAGTGATTGTCAGCTCAGGGATTGATGTTGATCCAGACTTGGCCCTGAGGGCAGACCCTCCACCAAGACTCCTTGGGCAGGACTTGTGAACTCTCCACAAGCTGCAGGGAGCCTGATGTGGGACTTGATCCCAGGACCCCGGGATCATGACCTGAGCCAAAGGCAGAAGCTCAACCACTGAGCCACCCAGGTGCTCCAGGACCATGTGTAGTTTAAAGAACTGGTGCTTCTGTTTACTTCCTTTGCTTCTGAAACATTTTGTGTGTCTATATAGATGAGTCACACTCTAATTACACGAAGAGTATTGTATATTACAGAATGCTTAAACACTATTTGTATATAATTCTTTTGCCTTATTTTCCAATGCTTTAAGAAGTTCCAGAGACTTTCCACCTTGACAGATTTTACAGTCTTATATAATATGTTAAAAAGTATAGGGACATTATCATAGATACCTTTGACCGAGCTAACATTAGCTTGCTGTACTCTAGAAAGTGTCTTCCTCAAAAATTACAAGCATCAAATACTACAGAATAAAGCACTTTATACAGAGGTGTTTTTAAAAAAAAAAAAACTAGAGCTGCAAGGGGTGATATTGGGAGAGCAGGAAGAAGAAGATACTACTAAAATGCTGAAATCTGAGAGCTGGATATGTGGGAGGAAAACAGAGAAAGAATAGATCTGGAAGGATGAGGAGGGGCAAATTAATGAGTTCATGTGGGGTCTGCTGAGTTTGAGGTGCAAATGAGGGCACAAGGACATGTCTTAAAACAGCCATAAAGAAGGCAGTTTCCTCTAACTTACAGTAGATCACTGAAGCCATGTGACTGAATATCACAGCAAAACATTTTTCTTTTAAGATTTTATTTATTTATTCATGAGAATGCACAGAGAGGAGAGAGAGAGAGGCAGAGACACAGGCAGAGGGAGAAGGAGGCTTCATGTAGGGAGCCTGATGTGGGACTCGATCCAGGGTCTCCAGGATCACACCCTGGGCTGCAGGCGGCGCTAAACCGCTGAGCCACCAGGGCTGCCCACAGCAAAACATTTTTAAATGAACTTGAGGCTGTTTTTCATAAATTGCCAACATTTCTAAAATAAATTAAGGGCATGTAACTGAATCACTCTGCACAGGTTTTTGCCATGTTTATGAGGCAACCTCTCTGGGAGAGAGGCAGGACAGGGAACTCAGTAACAGGTAGTCATGGGCCTTGGCAGCATCTACTCTAAAAAGACAAGTTGGCCACTGCATCAAAACAACCACCTCCAGTCAGAGAAATGAAGAGTTATTTTCTTCCCCATCAGGGGTCATTACTGACAAAGCTGTTTCATCAGGATTAGGCATCCATCTAAAGCTGTAGAATATTCTAGAAGTGGTGTATGTGTGCTCAATGTCACAAAGTGTGTAAATGATAGAACTGAAATCAGTAGCAAGGGCCAACCTTGTTTAATGCTTGCTGTGTATTAGAAGATGAGCTGGCCTATTTGCCGATTCAGGTGAGTTCCCCAGGCCAGTAAGCATTCTCTAACTGACCAGCTGATGCCCACCATTCATCAGATAGATGAATGAGCTCTTTCCCAGCTTCTCATTTCTTCCCAAGGTTCTTACACCTCGAGTGCTGGGAGCAGGGTGAGCCCAAGGCTGTTGTTCAGCCAGAGGAGGGGCAGCAATCTGCAGCAGTCTGGAGGCAGCTGCCATGGGTTGTTCTACTTTCCCTCCTCACATGAGTCTGTTTATACTAAGGTCATGTTCATGATTCTGATTCTCAAGGATCCCTCAGGCCCTCAGAAGACATGCACAGAGGCTCACCTTGCCTGATAAACATATGAAGTGAGAGATGGGAACTCACTTGTGGAGGGAACACTTGCTTTCCCTGGAGCTAGGGGACAAACCGGTTGGAGCAGTTCAGCAGGAGAGAAGGAAAGAAGTTGAATGAAGCTGAAGTCTGCAGAGAAAATAACACTTTATCTGGGCTTTAAAGAATAAGTAAGATTTAACCAAGCTAAGCAAAGAGAGATGACATTCCAAGAAGAGGAAATAGCATTTAGAGACCCAGGAGCATGAGAATAGAATTTTCTGAGAATAAAAAATAATCTGATGTGATGAAAATGGTGTCATGAAAATGAAAAATGGGTATGAGATTGAGCAAAGACACAAGACTAAACACATGGCCTGCACTCACCCTTGGTGGCATTATTATTATTATTATTATTATTATTATTATTATTATCATTATTACAAGAATCTGACCCAGAACTATGGTTTAGACTTTTCAAATAGCATAAATCCCGACAGTATCTATTACTGATGAAAGAACATTGTATTTCTCAAGTATATCAGGACACTTAAGATTGGAAATAGATTGAAAAATATTGAAATAAATTTCAATACATTGAAAACTATAGGAGCCATAGCATATCCCACCTGTGGTCTAGAAAGATGTCTCTGGGCCAGAGAAGAGATGGAAATGGGATGAACCAAAAGCTATTATGAAAGGACACATATGAAAAATGTAATAATCAATTGAATAGGAAGGAGGAGAAGTTGGGTGAGAAGAACAAAATTAATGAATAAAAAAAATAATGAAATGAGCCATCACTCTGAGCTCTAGGCCACAGTGGTAGTGCCTCCAGGAACAATGGAGGCATGTGAGGATGGGCCCTTTACCTGCTTGGTGCCCTGCTCTTTGGCTGCCAAAGACGGGCCCCTGGAATGGAGGATCCCAGTCACTCACAGGGGCTCTCAGACCACACGGAGCCTGGCTGAATTCCTCCAGGGAAGCTAAGGGGGCACCGCATGAGATGCCTGCCCTTACCTACTCTCTCTGTAGATGAAGAAAAGGTTGTAGATTTAAGAGTCCATACCTTGTTCTATAAATTTAGTGTCATCCAAGAGTCTGAGAAACAGTGATAAGAGCCTCAAAGATCTGTCATCCTATCACAGGACCTTGTAGTCTGATCCTGTCATAGGTGCCACCCTCTTAACTCGGTTTCTTTCCTTTAGGGCCAACTCTGTGACATGGAACCCACACAAGATGATGGGCGTCCCTTTACAGTGCTCCGCTCTCCTGGTTAGAGAAGAGGTATGTCTTTCCGGATTCATGGCCCAATCCATCAATGGAGTTTGGTAGAGTAAATGTGGGTGGTAGCAGAATCAGAATACAGGATGATTTCATAAGCTAGAATGCTGAGCCATATCCAAAAAGGGGAAATTGAAAAAAAACAAAACAAAAAAAAAAGGGGGGGGGAATTGTTCATGAGGATAATTATATGGTCCTGCTCTTATTTCCATGTAAAGGAGGGTTCTATTTTGAGTCGACAAGACAGGCATGTTTCATACATAGCTATATTGTACTCTGTGTGTGTGTGTGGCTCATTTTATGTAGCATGATATTTGCAAGGTTCGTTTCTGTCATAGTGTGTACCAAAATTTCATTCCTTTTGTGGCTGCACAATATTCCGTTGTATGAATATACCACAGTTTGTTTATCCATTCATCCTTCAGTGGACATTTGGGTCAATTCTATTTTTTGGCTGTTATGAATAGGGCTGCTCTGAGCATTTGTGTACAATGATTTGTTTGAATATCTGTTTTCAAACAATGGACCTGTTTTCAATGGAGGAATGGAATTGCTGAATCATATGGTAATTCTATGTTTACCTCATTGAGGAACTGCCAAAGTCGCTGAACCATTTTACTTTCCTACCAGCATGATGAGAGTTCCAATTTAGTCTACATCCTTGCCAACACTGAAGAAAATGCAGCTAAATTTAGCTCTTAAATTTAGGTCTTTGAACCATTTTGAGTTAATGTTTGTGGGTATGAGGTAAGAGTTTGCGTGTGGATATCCAGTTCTCCCACTACCATTTATTGAAGAGACTACTCTTTCTCCATTGAAAGGTCTTGGTACCCTTGTTGAAAATCAGCCACAGTGATATGGGTTTAGCTAAACTGTACTTGTGAAAAAGGCATGGAACATTAGGTTGTACTCAGCAGAGTCAAAAATGAGTCAAGAGAAACTTAGCATTCATAAAATATTAATGGGTTAGAAAAAAAAGTGGAGTTTCAGGATGAGGAAGGTGGTAGTTACCCACTGTCCTCTGGATAAGGCATGCCTGGAGTGGTTTGCTTAGGTCAATGCCAAATTGCATGTGGGACCCCATCAAGCTAGGGTTCAAACAGTGGGGAACGATTGATGAACATGTGAGAAGGATGGTTGAAATAATTAAGGATGTTTAATTTAAAGAGAAAAAGAAACTGAAAAGGCTGGAGAATGGTAGCCTTCACAGTTTAAATGACTCTCAAGTGGAAGAGATTCATTTTTTCCTTGTAGCTTTGGGGAACTGGGTCAGTAGCACTGGGTAGAATGATTTGATGGCACAGTCAGAATATGCCATGATTTTAGGTCTGACTTCCGGTCAATGAAAGGAAAGCTTTTCTAAAAATTAAGCTTCCCCAGAGATAATGAATGCTTTGCATAGGAATAAATTCACCACCAAGGGAAGTGATTGGAGATTGGACAGTCACTTATTAGTAAGAGGATTCCTTCATTAGAAGGAATAAAATAAAAGCTCTAGGATCCCTTCCAAATCCAAGAGTTTATGTTGCTCTGACAGCATGTCCCTTATTGAGAGGTAAGGAATAAATGTAATACTTATAAATAAATACTTAATAATGTATTAAGTATTCTGTGATAAGAGAGTTCTCGGTTTAAAAAAAGCCTGGGAGATTTTAGATTAAAGAGTTAAAAGGAAGTTTAATTACTTCAAGGCATGTCAGAGCCTTTAATATGGTGATATACATTGCAAGTATCTTTGAAGAAGGGATTTAGGGTATAGTTTCCTAAATTTATTTGACCATGGGAATTTCTTTTACAGCAACTATCTTATAGCACAGCAACTATGAGTGTACTTAAAATAGTTGGCCACATAATGGTCTATAATTTTAATGGCTTAGAATCAGAGTATCATCACATCAAGGCCCTTTATGTGAAAAACATCACTTTTATTTATCCATTTATACAGTGAGATGGGTGCTTGGCCAGCCTTTGAGAGGTCCTGTGTTTTGAGCTGCTTTTCCTATCCCAGATCCACTTTATCCATCATTCCACACTCTTGGGTGGTCTCCTTTATGACTGTTGGAACCTTTTTTTTTGTGAATGAGCTTCAGGCCAAGCTTCTGAGACAAACAAAATAGAAACGTTGCAATTTTCAATCTTATTGGTCTTCAAGTGAATTTTCTTTTTCAAATCCAATGTTATTCCCCTGCTCTATTACAATCCTTTAATTTCCCTCACTCTCAAAAAAATAACAATGAATTCCACTGCAAATGAAGCACAAACTATAGGGTCAAACCCAACCTCATTGCCTAACATCTGGTCTTTCAGGACCCAGTTAAATTTTAGTTGCATTACGTTTTGTTCTCATTTGATAAATTTTTTGTAAAGAATTCTAACTTCAACTAGGTGATCACATTTTAGTCTTCTCTTGTCATGAGTCACAAGAAAAAAAAAAAAAAACAAGCGCCAAAGCTTCTGTACAATCACAATTATACTGCAGATAATGAAAGAGTCAAAGGCTTCCTGTGGTTCGTGACAAATTGAAACGTGGTGGGGTTTCTGGTGAGGAGATTGACAATGCTGTTTTAGTCAGAGCATGATTCATTCACTGTTCTTCGGAATAGTTCAGTCACTTTGCCACCCATTTTCCATACTAAGCTTCTTATGCTGGGGCAAATTAATGATCATTGGCAGTGAAACATCCCACTGTAACCACCACAAGCAAACAAGTATAAAAATGCAGTACTGAAGCTCCTACCACTCTTGAAAGGGGAACATGGCATTTAAAAGGTTGGTTAAGACATCTCAGAATAACAATGCTTTTATTGTTTTAGATTTCAGCATAAAAATGTAGCAATATTCTGTATTAAAAGCTATGACTTCCAAAGAGAACTCAAAACCTAACAGCCCAATGATAAAGTACTTGAACTAAGTGTGAATGAAACACTAGAATAATCACACTATTAGTATTTTACAGAACCAGAGAGTTTCTAAAGTATTTTAATTACAGCAAAACCAAAACAGCAGGATGTTCCCTCAAAGAATGAACATTATACTCTGATTATGATTGTTTCTAAATGAACACATTCTCTTAAAAGGAGAGTAAAACCATCTATGCCCTTGTTGTTAACCTGTAGTTACATTTGACCCTGAGCTATTTATCCCACAGAATTGACCTATCCCAACAGTTCATATTGTCCAGATATTGGCCCCATTTTATTTTTCACTTTTTTAGAGAGAGAGAGTGTGTGTGCACATGCATGCACAAGCAAAGGAGCAGTGGCGGGGGGGGGGGAGTGGGGAGGGGCAGGAGAGAACCTTAAGTAGGCTTCATGCAGGGCTTGATTTGGGGCTCAATCTCATGACCCTGAGATCATGACTTCAGATGAAATCAAGAGTCAGACACTTAACCGATTGAGCCACCCAGGTGCCCCTTGGCCCCATTTAAAAAATTTGATTCTTCCTGCTTTCCTTCTCTGACAAATTCAGTTTCCCTTTAAAAAAATTTTTTTTCTCAATAATTTTCACCACAATGTATATCTAACAGAATACCCAATGAAGTCAGTAGTTTCCTAAGTTTTCTCTTCTCTTCTAGGGATTGATGCAGAGTTGCAACCAGATGCATGCCTCCTACCTCTTCCAGCAAGATAAACACTATGACCTGTCCTATGATACTGGGGATAAGGCCTTACAGTGTGGACGCCACGTTGATGTTTTTAAATTATGGCTAATGTGGAGGGCAAAGGTGAGCATGCATGGAATGGCTGAATGTTAACTAAAGACAGAAACTGTGTCTAGTGACCTTTATAATGTGGTAAAAAATGGATTTCCAAATTGAAAATTATCCCCAAGATTAAGTTTCTTTAATCCTGTATCTAGATATCTGCCTTCCACGTGGCCAAGAACATAAGCCAAATTGCTTCTAATGCTCGCTCATCTAGAAAACAAACCCAGGTTGTTTATAGAGCAGAACATCTGGATTCTTAAGAGATGTTTTGTTGCTGTTTTGTTCTTGTTGTTGTTGTCTCTCAACTCTTGGATTTTATCCACTGACAGATTCCTTGGGAAGAGTAATGCTACAACTATTTTTGTTTGGAGGACAAAAACAGGAACCCCCTTCTGTAAGGTTTCTCTATTTACCCCAGAATTTAACTATCCTTGATCACTCCTCTCAGAAACAGACACTCTGTAACCAATGCTGTGCAGTACCTGCTGGACCTAATTGCAGCCTTCAGAGAGTGTACCTGCATGCTGGCATGTAAGCAGGCTGGAAAGGGCAAAGTGTTTCTTTTTCATCTTGACCAGATTCCTAGTTTCAATGTCACAAATCAGTGACTTCCCACCTGGTTTCATTTACCTCCCACAGGAGGCAACGGCCAGAGCCAGCTGGACATGCCAAAGTAAACCAACTGCTAGAAAACCCAACCCACTCAAAAAGTCCACAAGAGAAACTTGACAAAGGAAGGAAAGGGAATGTTTAGAGGAAGGCTGGCATGCAGTGTGCTAGAGAGAAGGGCCACAGATTGGGCTATATGCTTTCTCAGTAGCTCACACAAACAGGTGGCACTTCAGTCCCAAGGGATTCATAGATAACTTGGTCAGCATGAGTATGACCTGCCAGGATGAGGCCAAAGATTGTGCTCTTCCCCAGGATTCGTGTGAAGAGGCATGAATCACGTCTACAGAAGCAAGTTCCATATGTTGTTGTTTGTCAGATGTTCCAGAGTCAACTGAATGCCTTAAGCAATGAGAGAGCCAGAGAACTAACAAGAAAGAGAGGGGGCTTGGGAGTGAAATAATGTAGTCGACAACCCTCTTATGGAATCTTCTTTAAATCTATTCAGGAAAAAGGCTGTTTAAGTACAAAGATGGTCTCACTTATTGCAGAAATAACTCTTAGATGGTGTCCGGGGATGGCTGGGCTACATATTCTTCAGACCAACCTCCAGAAGAGTCTTTGCCCTAGCTGAATTTCCTCTAAGGGCTGCTAAATATCCAGCAGCTGTGTGGAGTCATTGCCCCGTCAAGGAGGTGTCAGATGGATGGGCTCCTGTCCCTTGACCTGGGCAGGGGCCCCCTCCTCTCTTGAAAGATGAGAGCCTGCCAAGGATACTTACTGGGTCCCCACCACCCAAGATGAGACTCATTATTCTGTTGGATTGACACTTTCATTTGGCAAAAACAAATAAATAAAGAACAGGAATTACTGGCATCCTCTTAAACGGTTGGAAAATGGGTAGGTTTTTCATTTCATTGATTGGTGGGAATCAAAAATGATGAAAGTGAGTATCAGCTAGGTAGTTGAGGAAAGCTTGATCTCTAAATATTGTTCAGTATTGTCCTTTTTGTCTCCTTCTTCCTACGGTGTTTCTATTAAGATGATGATCATTAGCTATATTTATACAAAAGTGTTCCTCTCATGGTTCATCAGTTCCTGTTGCTCCCTTCTCTGTCTGAAGCCTCCTCGCCAGCATGGGGCAGCGGCTGGCTCTAAGAGAAATGATTTGGAGGCCATCAGTTGTGAATGAAACAAGAGGAACAGCTGAAGCCTGAAATAAGGGCCGAAGATCCAGTATGTAACGCACTGAAATAAAGGCACCAGGAGAGGGAAGAAAAAAAGGAACAATGCCAGTAGCCGCATAATTTAGCCATAAATTACAGATGCATGTTCCTTTAATTCCTCATGCTCCAGTATCTAGACACGTAAATGGCAAAAACTTCTATTTGCTTTTCAACTTAAAGCTGTGTGTTTTGCAAAATGATATGGTAATAATGATAAAAGTCCTCAGCTCAGTCCTACAATCCAGAGATGCAGGGAAGGTAATCACCCTCTTGTGAGAGCTCTCTAGTGATGCCATCCAGGGAAGAAGTCAGCCTGCCCTCGGAAGGACCAAGAAAGAGTTGGCTATGACATTCTATCTGGTATCCTCTCGGGCAGAGGAAAATGATCTGCAAGAAAAATACTGAGGGGCCAGCATTAATCAGTAAACCCTCTATTCTTGAATCTGCCTGGGAAATGCGGTATTCAAGTGAATCCATATTTTCTCCTTAGCAATACAAACCACAAGAAAATTACTGGCCTGACTATACATATTCTTTAATCTGTTAATGACTGATGTAGCTGAATGCACTGAAGACAGCCATCCCATTAAGTCCAAGAGAATTTGATGAGAGCAACTGTGTGTAAAAAATGAGCTTCTTGATGTGGATGCTAGCAGGCATTCTAGACAATAGTGCAATATATAAGCCCGTCATAAGCAAAGGCCCTGTGCCTGCCCTCAATTCTGTTCTTATTGAAGAGACCTTTCATTTGGTTTGTATTTTATTAGAGAATGCTAAGTAAGACTTGATGACTATTTTCCAGATTTTACAGATTCCCTCAGTGGTTAAAACTCAGTGTAGATAGAAAAAAAAAAAAAAAAGAAAGAAAGAGAGAGATAAAGAGGGAAGGTGAGAAGGGGAGAGAGAGCAAGGGAGAGAGAAAAAGAAAAAAAGAAAGAAAGAGAGGATGCCAGGATGGCTCAGTGTTTGAGCATCTGCCTTTGGCTCAGGATGTGATCCCAGAGTCCCTGGATTGCCTCCCCACCCCCCCACCCCCCCCACCCCCGCCGCATTGGGCTTCCTATGGGGAGCCTGCTTCTCCCTCTGCCTATGTCTCTGCCCCTCTGTGTGTGTGTGTGTGTCTCATGAATAAATAAAATATTTTTTTAAAAAGAGGAGGAAAGAAGGAAGGAAGGTAGGTAGGAAGAGAGAAAGAAAGAAGGAAAGAAAGAAAGAAAGAAAGAAAGAAAGAAAGAAAGAAAGAAAGAAAGAAAGAAGAAAGAACATACCTTAATTTTAGGGCTGCGAGGATGGCTTAATACATAAATACCTAGTTTTCATGGTAAATCTGTTTACATATGCAAATTATGCAAATCATTCAAGTTTGCATAGAAAATTATGCAAATTTCCTTATCGTCTTCTGTGGTTGGCCTCCCTCATTAAAAATGTAGATAACAGAGGGACTGGTCAAAAGCTGAGAAAAAAAAATACCAGGAGAAAACTATTAAAGGGAAAGTCATGCCAGGCACCCTTTGCTGAGTGATTGAATGAATATTCACTTTCTCTCTAAAATATTAATTGTAATAAGTAGATAATGACTGTTATCGTGCCTGATGCTGGGTGGGATGAAGGGGCCACAATTTTCCAGACGAGGTAAGATAAATGCACAGATAACCATCACAGAAGACAGTATAACTGGCTGTAAAAGAAACACAGATGCACGAGAAGTGAAAGGAGAGCCTATTCCTAGTTTGAGAGCCAAGAATGATTTATGAAGAGGTCACCTTGGAGATGATCTAGGACAGGATAGGAGAATATGTAGGATTTCAACCAGCAGAGCTGGGAAGACACTGCAAAAGCAGGTCTGACGCTAGTGGAGAGTCTAGGTAGCTAGGAGGGTAATTAGGGAGCTAACATCCAGATAGAAAGAGGGCCTCAGTAGGGGGCTAGCAGTGAGAATGAAGGTAGTAGGGATTCAATCATTATTTCTGAAGTGGCATTTCTGGGGGCTAGAGAGCATGAGATGAGGGTTTTTAGAAGCAGAGAATGGTGAGCAGCGCTGATGGTGTCAGGCCCCAGGGATAACACAGGAGCAGGAGCTGAACACTGGCAGACAGTGATATCTTTGAAGAAGAAAACACTCTTCCTGAAATTCGGACTCGGGGGGGTCTGGGCTGGGATCTGAGAGTCTACGCTGTCGACATAATTAACCTGGTGCCGATACAAGTGGTTCCTTAAGAACACAGTGGGTAAAAATGCTGCCCTGCAGATGAAAAGTATACTTCCATTCATTCACCCACCTGTCCAACAAATGTACTGTGCGTGAGCACCTGATGTCTGCCAGCCCCGCTGGTATGAGGAAGACAATAGCGAGCAAAAGAAGCACCAGTCTGCGCCCTTGTGGAGCGTGCATTTCAGCCTGGTCAGCCCAAACCGATCCTAAGCATGTGGCAAGGAGGGAGCAAACAAAACCATCTTTCTCTCGAAGTTGCCTCAGCATAACTCTGACGCTAGGGGTGCAGATTTCCCCTGAGGGGCGCCCCTCAGAGCCCTCAGCTTCCTTCCTAGCAAGCCAGGTCATGGTAATGCCATGTCTGATTAAGTTCTCCAGGGGCTGTGGTCATTCTCAGAATAAGAACTGTGTAGCATGTGACAACGACTCAAGTATTTCATGAGTGCGTACATTTCAGAGAATCCCCTAAAAGCCTTCAAAACCTTGAAAATAAAAGATGGATCTTATTCCCATAAATATCCAAACATGAAGAGAGGCCAGGCTTCTAAAGGCACTCTAGAGTTTCCGATGTCACTCCCCCTTTCAACTAGAGGGGTGGTCAGGTTACTCCTAATCACCTCAAGTGAAGTCCTAGACTAGCCAAGGCCAGAGGACTCCCACTCCAGTCTGGGACAATCCCACTGTCTCGACAGTACCATCAAACTCCTTTTCAGAGCATTCATTCTACCTTACTGTGTCCTTGTGTGGGAGGGAGATCACACAGGCACCACCCTTCCCAGGTGACCAGTAAGATTAGCCAAGGCCATGTGGCTGGACAGAGCCAGAGTCCTACTGGTCCCGGCCATATTCTGGATCAGGTACATGCAAGTTTAAATGCAAAAGGGTCCAGTCTGAAGAAAAATTAACTTCCCTCCCTCCTACCTCGGGTCCATCCTCAGTGTACCCAAACTGCCAGGTCAGTCCAAACGGACCCCAAATCCTAAAGTCATAGAGTCTGTGGGGTAGGCTCTGGCCTGAGTGTTCAGGCATCAATCAGGACCCTTTCTTGGGGTCATCAGTAACAAGTCAGACTCTGACCAATCAACTAGGGTGACAATCTCCATAGAAATGATTCCTGACGTGGTGTGATGAACATTGGGTGTTATTAACAACTGGTAAATTATTGAACAGTACATCTGAGACTAATGATGTACTCTATGTTGGCTAATTGAATTTAAATAAAAAAAATAAAAGAAATGATTCCTGACCCCATCAGATTTCTTTAAGGCTTCAAGATGTTGAAATCACTGTCTATACTGCATCTCCCTCTTAGCTGAGGTGATGAGATCATCAGTAGGAATGTGGGCCCATCTTCTATCCATTCCAGCTGCACCCTCAGGTTTCCATGTTGGATCAGTCACTGGTTGGCCTGTTCTAAGTGTTCCTAGGATGAGCATTAGCTGTTTTCCATTAGTGCGCCACAAATGCTGAAGGAGTTAGGAGGAAAGCCATTTTGAAAAGTAACTCCCCAGAGTGTCCTGAGGTCCATCAAACAGCACCAGTCCTCGGCTATAGTGTTGTTTTTTCCAAATCCAGATCCTGGGCTTCCAGAGCCGGAAACTAAAAAGACCTCTCTGATAATGCTCCCCATTACAAATACATGAGTCATTTATCCCCAGAGGAGAAATCTAATGAGCTTTGCACAATGACAAGCTAACAAAGCATCTGCGTGCCCCTAAGAGTCATACATTCATTTGTTCAACAAATATCTACTGAGTACCTACCCTATTTGTTCTATAATGAGGGTACACTAGTGAACAAAAGTGGGGTCTGGAAATGGTAAATTTTCATGATGGGCAGAGGCTAAGCAGGCATGCTGGCCGGGGGTGTCTCTGATGATGCTTCTCCACAGGAGGAGAATAGCCCAGCCTCCTGTCATTAATGACTTCCATAATTACCCCTCGGGATGGCAGAGGCAAATTTTCCCCTCGAGTAATCAAAATAATTGCCTAGAGAATGGAGGCTCAGGAAGAAAAGGAATCCGCTGTAGGGAGCTGTGATGACATGAAAGGAACAAAAACACCTGAGGGGAGAGCATCAAAGGAGAAATAGTCACTAGGAAAGCCCCTATAAGCAGTCTTGTGCAAGGAAAGTGTGGAGCAGAGCTGGGGTGGAGGTTGGCAGAGAAACCATCCGGGGAGATTAATCCCATAGAGAGCTTACTCGCCTTTCTCAGCCAGCCTGATGGGCTTTCTTCTTCTCTTTCTCAGGGCACCACTGGGTTTGAAGCACATATTGATAAGTGCCTGGAGCTGGCTGAGTATTTATACAGTATCATAAAAAACCGAGAAGGATACGAAATGGTGTTTGATGGAAAGGTACGTATTCTGGTCCCTATGCTCCCCAAAAGTTAAGTCAGTTCCAGTTCTTATCACTGATTTTTTTTTTTTTAATGTCAATCGTGTACTGTCCAGGTAAGTGGGACTGTTACAAGGGAGAAGCTGGGCTGATGGGGTAGCTGTCCCAAACTGGAGTAAAAAATCAAACTCACAAAACAATAGCTCTGTGTAATGTGGTGAAAGTCAGGCACTCCAAAAGGGAGTATAGGCTCAAAATAGAAATTACATTCGGAAGCTGCAGAAAAGATTTGAAATGTCCTTGGCATTTTCTAAATTGCTGCGATGGGCTGAGTGTGAATCCTACCTTTCCCCCTTGCAGCCTCAGCACACAAATGTCTGCTTCTGGTACGTGCCTCCAAGTTTGCGTGTCCTGGAAGACAATGAAGAGAGAATGAACCGCCTCTCAAAGGTAAGTGATACAGGCTCCTCTGGTGTGCGCAGTGGTATGTTCATTGGGCCTTTCACATGCACGGTGTCCCTCTGACATGCATGTGTCTCTAGGAGAAATCCAACCTCGACCTTAGCACGCAGGCCCACTCCCCTTCACAGGCTCCTACAGAACCGGAGCTGGTCTACCTAGACTTTTCCATTCTCGTCTTTGATTCCTGAGAGGAAGTTTATGATGTCTTAAAATAAGCAGTCAGGTGTTAGCTTGACTGCCATTCACAATGCAGCAAAAACCTTTGGTGAAGTTGGCTGACCTGCCAAGCCAAACCGTCTGTGCTCATCCAGTTATAAGCACAGAAGAGATTTCAGGCACCAGAGATGGTTAGAAATCAGAGTTTCCGCTGACTCTCTTGAGATGCTAAGGTCAAGGCTGCTCTATGGAGTCTTTAGAGCTCTGCTGAGCCCCAGGAGGTAATGGGGCAGGGAACAATACTAATGGCCACTGTGTAGAGTGCATATCATGTCCCAGGCTCAACTGTGATCTAGCATTACAACACTCAACTATATTAAGTGTTAGAAATGACTAAAGGAGACAATTGAGGTGACACAAACAAACTTTATTTAACACTTCATGAAGCGGGCAGCCTCCCTTCCCAGGGGTCCAGAGAATTGAAAAATGGGGTGGAATGCAAGAAGCTTTTAGAGGATAAAGAATAAGGAATGGGAAGAGAAAGACAGAAAGTGAGTAAGGAAGGGCACCTAAGCGGCTTAGTCGGTTAAGCGTCCGACTCTTGATTTTGGCTCAGGTCATGATCTCAGGGTTGTGAGATGGAGCTGCACATTGGGCTCCATGCTGGGTGTGGAGCAAGCTTGAGATTCTCTCTTTCCTCTCCCTCTGCCCCTTCCCACCCATTTGTGTGCATGCATGCATGCACTCATGCACCCTCTCTCTTTCTCTAAAAGAAAAAAAGAAAGAAAGAAAAGAGAAAGAAATGAGTAAGGAACAACAAAATAAGAATAGAGTGCAGGGTTGAATTGACGTTGGGGATTGGCTGACTGGACATTCCATGTTTCTGGTCAAACAGAGCATTTACAGGGACATAAAAGTTAAGTGTACATTTCCTGATGTGACATCCTAGGCAGGAGCAACCCCATCATGGGCCTAGAAACTTATTTCAACCTAATGTGGGAAGCACAACTGTCCCCATTTTGCTGATGGGGAAACTGAAGCACAGGGAGACTTTTTAAAAAATCACTTTTCCAAAATCACTGACTCCAGAGCCAGAGGATTTGGGCTTCAAATTCTTCTGCAGCCAGTAAGATATCCTTGACCTCTTTTCTTCTCCTGCTCTCGTCATTTAGGTAAGGGTGAAATTTGGCTTATGATGTGCAACAAAGAATCTTGAAAGGACGTAAATTTGGGGCCCCATCCCAGTGTGAAGAAATAGGAAACTAGGGATGATTTTGTATATTTGGATCTCAAGGGTTGGATTAGTTGATTTGTTGGTTTTCCATTTACCACAAAGGAGGCGACTTTCTCCAGTCACTGCCAGGAGCAGGGAAGGCCCTCTCCCCCACTGCAAAGGAGGCTGGGCTGCCTCACTGACCTCTCAGAATACTTTATTTCCTTCTATGTCAAACAACAGGATTTTGTGTGGATTTAAAATCTTCCGAACAGCTTATAAATGTGAACACCTGCCAGTAGACAGTCCAAGACCAAACCCTCATCAGGAGGAAACTGACACAGAGTTGAGGTGTCATAGCCTCCTACTAAGGGTAGTGGTTTGCAATCCTGGTGGCACATTAGAATCAGCCTAAAGCTTTATAGATGACCAGGTCTTAACCCTGATAATTTAATCCAGTTGGTTTTGGATGGGCTTGGGAATGGTTCTAAAAGCTCTCCAGGTGATCTCAATGTGCAGCCCAGGCGCAGAGCCACTGACCCAGAGGAATGCATGGAAGAAAGCTTCTGGAATGGGGATCCATTGGTGCATGTGTCTAGAGAGGAGGGGTCATGGTCATGCTTGAAGTTTTAATGAAGTTAGCTCATTTGTTCATTGCAAGAAATCAAGCCCAAGCAGTAGCAGGGAGGCAGGGTGACGGTCACGTTGGAGAGGATGATGGAGGCAAAAAGAGGCCTGTTGTCATTTAAGAGGAAAGAATTCATATTTTCTCCTGAAGTTTTATGGTATAGCTTCTTCATAGTCTGTATCATCTTACCAATAACTAATTTTATTTAACAAGTTAGTTAGAAATTAGAGGTTTTCATTCTTACTGGCTCTACCTCTTTAATGAACCCAATGACCAGACAGAATCCAAGGAGTAATTTGGCTGATTTCATTTGTTGAATCAATTTATTTTTGCTGGGCTGAGGGATGGGGCAAGATTGGAAAACAGAACAGAAAGTGGTTTTCCCCACTACTTTCTGAGCAAAACTCAACTCTAAATTTCCCCCATTTCAATATAGCTCTTTTCAGATACCTCTCGGGTTTTAGCAAATCACATAAACTGTGATGAGAATGGAGACTATTTCTGGGGAAAGCCATTAGAATAGTAGTCAACTATTTTTATACAGTTGGTAATTCAAATTTGAAAGTCTTCTGTGATTCCATTTTCCTGGCTAGAATATAGAGAATTCAGCAATTCAGAGTTGCAATTCACAATAGAACCACATTAAATATCAAGGTTAACTTTTGTTTATTTATGTCAATAATTTTTCAGAGTTTCAGAAAAGTTTCTTCTTAAGTATCCTTAAAGTATAATGTCCCGGCATCAGTAAATCTTCACATGTTCACACACATACACATACACACAACCCCAGAGGGAAAACAGTGGAGGTAAAATAAAATAGATCACCAATATGGTATCAATAGCCACATGTGGCATTTAAATTTAAATCAATCAAAATTAAATTCTGCCAGAAGTTTACTTCTACAGTTGCACTCACCACATTTCAAGAGCTTGACTTGTGATTAGTGGCTGCTGTAGCAGATAGAGGAGATACAACACATCTCTATCACTACATAAAGTTCTCTCAGTCAGTGCTGATATAGACCCCCAAATGGGAGGAATCTGTGGAGTCTGCTGTGCAGAATAACTACCTGGTAGTTATTATTATGAGCAGAGTCAACAACTACATGAGGGAGGCTAAGATGAGCATCTGGTTGGTGCATTTCCTGCTGCCTGGTCAGGGCTGTGAGTGTGCAGGTGGCTCATCGTCACTGAGGCACAGGGGACACAGAAGTCCTGGGGTGCCATATGATCATATGCAGATGCCTTAGACACAAGGCAGGGCCAGCAGGTGGAGTCCATGTGGGCATGCATCAGACAAGAATCCTGGTTCTTCATCATCTTAGCCTTGTATTTTATTCCATTGTATTGGATAATTATCTGTGTATCTGATCCCAGCTCCTACCAGTCCTATAATGATTGATGGATATCCAAAAGGTCAACAGTAGATTGAAAAGTCCATTGGCAAGGAAGTAGATTGGCCTCAACTTTTAAGGTGTCACTCTTCCAAAGTCTATGTTGTTAAATGTAATGAGGAATTTAATTTGTGAAATTTTAAAGTATGTACAGTTATTCTTTTTCATTTTTCCAAAAACTTCGTATTTCCAAGATTTCAAAACAAAAGGTTTTGTGATACATAGTGAAAAAATACATTTCCCTGATTCTGTGATGCTTTAACCTGAGCTCTCTTGGGAGAAACAAATGTGGATTCAAATGATGGGATAGTTCCCTGGTTATTGTTTTCTAAGGGATTGTAAAAGCTAACAACACAAGGGAGAAAATGACACCCTAAAACTCATAAGGCAGCCCTAAGAGCTCCTGGTGAGTAGGTCTTTAGTGAAATCTTCAACATGCAGCCTCTCTTTTCTGACTCTCTTTATTCAATAGAACTGGGAATATGACCAAAAGAAAACATCTAGAAATAAGTGAAAATGCTATATATTCATCAGAAGAGTCAGAATCTTATTTGCCTTCTGAACTTGCAATTAGTGATTATGCAATAAAGTAGATGTTCCATGTTCCTGCTAATTTTAATTCATCCCCATTTTCTGGAAGCAATTAAAAGTCATGAATTTAGACAACTGTGATTTCTCCAACCCAGCTTCAGGAACTGGAGGAATTTGATCTGACTTTACACAAAAACCTGTTTGGGATGATAACTGTTACCATTTAAATTTTTGACCTTTGATTTGATTTATCTGAAAAGTTAGAGATGATTGTCTTTAGTAATTAAAACCATTTCCATGAGGTTTTGGTTGGATGGCCCATGAAATTGAAATCAGAGTTTAATTCATTGAGGAAAGCATTATCATTGTTTTTATCAGTTCTAAAGAGCAAGCATGATTTATTACAAAAATAAAAATTAAGGAATAGTTATGTGATTCTTCCTAAAATTCCTGTAGACACATGGATTTGGAATTCCTTTCCTAATTTGGGATTTCTCTCCCCAGGAACACATTGATTTGCCATGTCTCATAGCACAAAGTGATAAATTTCATGTTCTTATGCTAGAATATTCTAGTAGATCCACTTTCAGAACTTAATCCCAGACTTGAGATATTTAAATTTGTTTTCATACTTGTTCCCTGGGATGAGCCCAATGCTCTATGTACAACCTTAAACCTTTAGGGGAAAGAAGGATCAACCCAACAGAAATATTCCTCTTTATATTACCTTCCTGTGTAATAAAGAAGTGGCAGAAAGAAACCTAAGAAACTGTTAACCTAGAATCAGAAAATCCCAGTGCCTCCAAAAAAAAAGAAAAGAAAATCCTAGTGCTGGAATCATCATACACATTCATTTTTTAGATGAATGAAATTAGGTTCAGCATATGACATGAGGGTGGAATGAAAGTGAAGATCAACTGTCCTTGGTTTTCTCTTTGGTATCTAATAATTGGGCATGATGAGAAATAGGTCAGTTTTGAATATTGGATACTTTGTTTGGGGGTTTTTATATTTTTTTAGTTTTATTTTAAATTTTAATTCAAGTAGTTAGCATAGTATTATATTACTTTCAGGTGTACAATATAGTGATTCAACACTTCCATACATCCCCTGGTGCTCATTATAAGTGCACTCCTTAATCCCCATCACCTATTTTGCTCCCCCACCCCGCTCACCCCCACCTCTACTCTGGTAACCATTAGTTTGTTCTCTATAGTTAAGAGTCTGTTTCTTGGTTTTCTTCTGTCTTTTTTTCCTTTGATGATTTGTTTTATTTTTATTTTTTTATTTTTTATTTTTTTAAGATTTTTATTTATTTATTCACAGAATAGAAGCAGGCTCCATGCAGAGACCCTGACGTGGGACTCGATCCAGGGTCTCCAGGATCACGCCCTGGGCTGCAGGCGGCACTAAACCGCTACACCACTGGGGCTGCCCCATTTGCTTTATTTTTTAAATTCCACATATGAATGAAATCATATGGTATTTGTCTTTCTCTGACTTATTTTGCTTAGCATAATACTCTCTAAATACATGCATATTGTTGCAAATGGCAAGATTTCATTATTTTGTTATGAGTGAATAATAATTCCATGAGTAAATAATATCCCATTCTAATACACACACACCCCACCTTTTCTTTATCCATCCATCAATCAAAGGACAGTTGGGCTGTTTCCACAATTTGCATGTTGTAAATAATGCTGCTATAAACATAGGGGTGCATGTATCCCTTTGAATTGGTGTTTTTGTATTTTGAAAGTAAATACCCAGTAGTGAAATTACTGGATTGTAGAGTAATTCTATTTTTAACTTTTTGAGGAAACTCCATACTGTTTTCCAGAATGGCTACACCAGTTTGCATTCCCACCAACAATGCAAGAGGGTTCCTTTGTCTCCACATCCTCATCAACACTTGTTTCTTGTATTTTTTATGTCAGCTGAGGTATGAGGTAAAATCTCATTGTAGTTTTTGTTTTCCCCTGATGAGGAGTGATGTTGGGCATCTTCTCATGTATCTGTTGGCCATCTGATACTTCTTTGGAGAAATGTCTGTTCATGCCTTCTGCCCATTTTTTAATTGAATTATTTGTTTTTGGGTGTTGAGCTTTATAAATTAATTATAGATTTGGATACTAACCCTTTATACGATACGTCATTCGCACATTAAGTACTGTGAAGATGAAAACCTCACTATAAACCAATGATTAAGTGTTGATGTTCAAAAATCGCATATTCATAATAGTGTGCTCTTTGAATCAAACTATTCATTAAAATGAATCCAACTATGATGTGAGGTATAGTCCCCATTTCAAACTGAGTTACTTACTGTGTATATCTAAGTAAGTCTAGAGCTCCCTGATATCAGCCATTCCTGGTTACATATTTGCAACAATAAATTTAAACGATCAGATGTTATATTTACAAATTGTAATGGTAAAAATGTGAATAGATCATACATATAGCTAGACATAAGTTAAATGTATTCCTCTTCCTGGATAGCTATCCCTATTATTCTAGTCTTTATTAACTAATAAGGACTTGCGGAGCCCTCAGGGTACACACAGTGCTATGCTGGCAAATAAAAGAAGTAAAAGACACTGTGTCTGCCCTTCAGTGCTTGCAGTTTCAAAATTATGGATAACTTATATTTTCTTATAAGTAAGAGGACAATAAAGGAATATCCTGTAGACAGAATCTATGGGTAAAGATCAGGTATTTACAACTTAAAAAAGAAAAGATGCTACTGGACTAGGGGAGTCAGGAAAGGCTTTATAATGCTTTATCAAGTCTGTGGTGGAGTCTTGGCATGTGTGTAGGATGCAACCTGGAAGAGAAAGGGGACTCTAATCCAAGACAAGAAGTGTGACACAATAAAACTGAGGACAAGCGTAAAGGAAGAAAAATATGTGTGGCACATTCAAGGGATATTGACTGTAGGTCTTGTCTCAGAGTTGAAGATTGATTTTAGTGACCACTTGGAAATGAATCCTCAGAGCTGAGGGACAAAATACCTTTGTGCTGAGCTAGAGAGTTTGAACTTCATCTCATACACTCTACTGACAGTAATCATTCTGTGATATATATATATATATTCTGCTTTTTGCCACAGCTGAATTCCATCATGATTAAAGAATGTATTTCATAAAATCTTATAAACTGAGATGCAAAAAGGAGAATGAAAAGACATTGGAAAGCTTTAGGGTCTCAGGAAAGAAAATTGCTTTAGGGCCTCAAAAGTCTGCTTATTTTCAGACATCACTTAGTTACCTCTTGGTTACCATTCTCTGAACTATGTTTTATTTCCAGTGTTTTTATATCTACTGAGGTTTAAAAAAAAAAACCCTCCCCCAAATGCTGTATTGCTAAACTATTTAGCCTTGGAACCAACACCCAATTCTTCCCATTCTCCCAAATCCGTAACTACATGGTTGTTAAATAACAAAAACTCCACTGAGTAAATTTTAAAGATCTAACTGGATTTATGAATTGATTCATAAATTGGGCAGCATCCCATCTAGGAAGTAGAGGGAGCTCTAAGGAGCTTATAGAAAAGGAGAGGTTTTTAAAGGCTGGACAAGGAAGTCACAAACAGAACAGAGAATTATTCCAGGTGAGGTCACCTTCCTTTGGGGAGAAGGGTCTTATTAGGTGATTACTTCATGTTTCTCTGGGAGATGGGGAGAGACCATGTGACAGAGTACCATATTGATGCTGACCAGAAGATTCCAGAGTGACCAGTTAAGACTATATTCCTGGGGGACATTGAAAGTGCAATTAGATTAGGTATAAAGCTCAGGTTTGGTGGTGTGGTCTAGCATAAGTGACTCTGTTTGGGGCCTGCAGTTTTCTTTTTCAGAAAGTCAAGGATAAGGGGGCAAGCACCTCAGAGCCTATCATTTATTATTCATTTTATCACCCTCAAGAATTTGGATGTATTAAACTGCTCTTGTCCTCCGATCCCAAAAAAACTTGGAGACAATTCCTTTAGGGGAAATATGAGTCTGGTTGTTTAGTTAAAAGCTAAAAATGCTACTTGATATTGGGTTCTTTGACTAGAAGAGTCCCCAGGGGTCACCATGCGGCTCTGGTCTCTCCCACAGGTGGCCCCAGTGATTAAAGCCCGAATGATGGAGTATGGGACCACAATGGTCAGCTATCAGCCCTTGGGAGACAAGGTCAATTTCTTCCGCATGGTTATCTCAAATCCCGCAGCAACTCACCAAGACATCGACTTCCTGATTGAAGAAATAGAACGCCTTGGACAAGATTTATAATAACATAGCTCACCAATCTGTTTCGATTCTCTAGGTAGACAATTCAGTTGTCACAAACTGTGTGAATGTATTTGTAGTTTGTTCCAAAGTAAATCTATTTCTATATTGTGGTGTCAAAGTAGAGTACAGTTTAAAAATCCAAAAAACATTGCACCTTTTAAAAATCCTTTCCTAAGTTTAGAATACCTCTCTAAAATTAGTGACAAGAGGCTGTGTTCTAATCGATAATGAAAAGCTTAAAATTGTTATAAATACTTCCCTTACTTTTAATATAGTATGCAAATCAAGCTTTATTTTCACTTCAGAGTAGTAGGATTGAATAGTGCCAAATTGCCCCTGAATCCTAAAAGGTTCTTTGGGGTGCAGTCAAAAGGAGAAAGTACATATAAAATGTATGTTGACAATAAAAACTCTTGCCTTTTTCATAGTATTAGAAAAAAATTTCTAATTTACCTATAGCAACATTTCAAATGTATTTAAATACATATAATTTTACAAAAGGAAAATATATATATTAAAAAGAAATCCTATTTTGTAACATATAGATTTTTATTTTATATGGGTTATACAAACTGCAGGGGCAGATATAAAAACTAAGCCAGATTTTTTTTTCTCTTTCTTTTAATGGAGGCACAATAAAACACTGAGCAAAGTTATTCTGAAACATAGGCCCACAAATTCTTAAAAAGGATAATGCCTTCTCTCTATTCATGTTGCGGCTTATCACATCTCTAAAGTTAGTATTACAAAACAAACACAAAAGAATATTGCAAGTTCTCTAAAATGACTGACCAGATGGACAATAAAATTCTCTTCCCAGTTAAGTTTTCCACCCAGTTGACCCTGAGTGGACCCACTCAGTAAACATGACAAGCCAAGCTTCATCTTAGACTAAAACTAGAGTAATTGTGTGTACTCTGCTTTCCAGTTCAGCTTGTTTTGAACAGAAGGTAGATGCTCATTCTTGAGGCATCTTCCCACACAGTATTCTTTTATTAGGTCATTTGGATTAATTAGGGAAAAATAAACATAAAATCTAATCAGCCTGAGCAAAAAAGGAATGAAGCACACTCCAGAAGGTGGTGAGCCCAGAAAATTAAACTCGGCCGTGAGAGAAGAGATCTCTGTGAGAACAATGATGTCATCCTGGGCACCCATATTGTCACTGTCCAAGAAGGAGTCATTCACCTCCTGGGTAATTGCTTCTTCCAGTTCCCTTCCTCTCCTACTCACCAAAGTTCTCTCCTGCTAGGCTTTCCATCACGGGAATCCCAAATACTTAATTTCTATCCCACAGGGGGTTATGTTCCTCTCATGAGATTTTGAGACAGCATCTTAAGACCTTTTTTACCTGCCTCTTGTCAAAATCCAAAGTGACCAGAGTGTGCAGAGATAGTAAGATAGTAAGATATTCTAAGTAGATTCTTAGAATTCAGGGTAATACTCTAAAGCATTCTTCTTCCCCTGCAAACCTGATGGAGAGACCCAAGCTAGCAAGAACTCCCAATGATATTTGTGGGGCCACGGTTTATCAGAACCCAAGTAGTAGTATGATGACTACAGATTCACAGATGCAGACTACAGGCACCACCTTAGAACATTCATCCTTTCTATATGGACCAGTCAGATTACTAGTTAGAAAGCCTACAAGGATACAAGGGAAGAAAAAAAGAAATGCCCTATACTATAACCATAAGATCTAACCATCTGAAATCTGCATGAGCTTGCCCCTACATTCTTCCTCCTACATTATATACAAAAACATTGATACTTGAATTCGACATAGGTGTGGATCCTTCCTGTCTTGGAAGTAAATGGGTTCCCTATGATGATTAGGAGAAAATTTTTATCTGTGCCCCAGAACTTCATAAAGGAATAAGTAGTCTAGGCTATGTTCAATGGCCAAGCATCCCTTTCCTTTCTAGAAGTTGGCCATTGAGGCTATGCACATAGTCTTGAGCCTCAGGCCAAAAGGTCCTACCTCAGAGGCAGAGACACTAACTGTCAAGCCCACTGTCCTGCTTTGAGAAGAAGGGGCCCCGACCTGGATAGACCCCTCTCAACTCCAGGATGCTTATACCTTGTAGTAAAGATCCTCTAACAGAAGCTGCTGTTTTTTAACTTGATGGTATGATGGTATTTAAAAGGAGAAGCATTTGTGCCTATGTATGATATTCCAGAAAAATAATCTTTACAAATAGATTGTTTCCCCCACTTCCTGCCCTTTCCAGATTCTTCTCCAGGTTGGCTGGGAGTCTTGCCCAATCCTATGCAGTGAAATCCCTGCCAACCATAACCCAGGAGAGGAGGTAAAGAAAAGCCTAACAGGTTCCAGTAGTTTAATAAATATGCTTTAAAGTAAGTCTGCAATCTACTTGGGAGAGAGGGAGGGAAGAAGGAAGGTGGTTTTGAACATTAGCTCAAAATCCCAGTGCCAAAGGCCTTTATGTGGGACCATCCTTTACAAATTTTAGAAAAGCCTGGTTTTAGCTTAATCAGAATTGACATGGCCATTTTTATTTATTCAGCAATATTGTGTTTGTTATTTTTAAATACTTGAAATAAAAAGTGTGGTATGTCTTCATCTGAGACGCATAAATGGTATTGACTTCGCGTACTGAAAGCTAAGGACATCAATTGTGTGTATAAATCGTGTTGCCTTCGTTCTATTGATAGCACTGTCTCGTCACCTCAGATTGGGGTTGTGCACTTTAGCTCTGAACTGTACAGTGTTGCAAATCAACATATGTTGCTGTAAAAGCTTGTACAATCTATTATTGACATGTCTTTTTCTGTGTGGTAGCTGTATTGATATTATGAACTACATCCGCATCTGTCCCTGTGCTCGCTCTCTCTCTCTCTCTCTCTCTCTCCCTCTCCCTCTTTCTGCTAAACTGTGTGCCCTCCACATCAGCTCTAACAGAGAACATGCCCTAGGCTAAGCTCCCTACTGAGAAATCTCCCTTGATAACTGTGTGATTTGCAAAATGCAAGGTGAACGCTACTCATCTCCGAGAAGAGAAGAAACCCACACGGAGTGTCACAAACCACCCCAATTGCAGGTACTGTCTCCGCTGGGGCTTGGGGTAGGGACTCAGAATATGAACAAAGAAAGCACAGGTGTAAATATAGCAGCAGGCCAGGGAATCAAGGACCCTGATGGTGGGTATCATCTTGCACGTGCTCTCCTGTTTTCAGATGCTAAGTACAAACACTGTGTATTTATTAGTCACGTGTTCCAAAATACTGTTCCCAATTGGTGTTTCTGAAAGACATCAACATCTCCCCAACATGACACCATAACTAAAGACAGAAAAAAATAAAAAAATATAAACATGTGGCAACCTGTTCTTCTTACCAAATATAAACTTGTGTATGATCAAAGTATTTTATCTGTGTTGTCTCTCTAAACCCAAATAAATGTGTAAATGTGGACAGTCTTGGGCTTTGCTTGTTTATTTCTGTTGTGGAGCTTATTTGTTAATGAGTTGCCTAAATACAAGACCCCTCCCTTGTCACAGAGCCCAGAGTGTCTTTGGGTCTTTGCTGGGGAAAAAGAGCTGGTACTACTGCAGTCGCTGTCCCTTCTGAGGGCCATTGTTTCACCTCTCATGCTTCAATTCTTCAATCAGATCCAGTCTTTTTTTAGAAATCATTTTATTACGGAAAATTTCACATAGAAAAGTGGAGAAAACAGTATAATAAACTCCCGTGAAGTTCTCACCCAGTTTCCACATTTAATGATTCGGAGACTGAATCCCATTTCACCCATTCCTCCACCCCACGTCCTCCCTGACAACAAATTTTTTATATGACTCTGGAAAAGATAAGGCCTCCTAAAAACAAAACAAAAAAAGTCCTCACTGCAATTATCACAACGAAAGTGATAATAATAATAATATTGTCTTCACAGTAGCAAATAGTGAATGTTCTCCATTTCCCTGGATCTTCGATAGCAAAACCCTAGCCTGTGGTCCGGGGGCCAGGAATGCCAGCAAGGCTCACACAGCTTTCAGGAGAGACATGATATAATTAATGCCATATACATGTGAGCCATGTGTAGGTTGTTGCATGTTATTGGTTATTTCTGCACCTCTGTGGGTTCTGAATTTTGGAGGTATCGTGTTCAGGGCTTTTCTCCCGCGCTTTTAGGGGTTAAGAGGAGTGGGCACATTAAACCCGAGAAAGCCATGGGAATTTAATTGGTGGACAATATCTTGAAGTGCCTTATCAGGTCCTGGCTGCCCCTATGGGCCCGAGATGCCCTTAAAAATGTGTTAGTCTGGAGTAAACAGATACTACTTTGAGCAGATGTGGGCCTGGGGGAGGACATAATGGGGAGGAGGAGACAATGTTTCTAGATAATTTCAATATTGCTTATAGGGAATCCAGTGGACAATAGCCAAATAAAGAGGGAACCCCTTGTGCATTCCTGCCTTTGTTCACATTATTCCTTCAGCCTAGGAAGAATCTCCCATTCCTCCTTGCTCTAGGGAGCAGTATCTCATGGATAGTGTTATAATCGCCTTCTTAATGAGGTTTCTGTGGGGATTAAACAACACATATGTATACCACTTAGCATGGTGCTTTGCCTCCAATAAACTTTCAACAGTCTTATTCTTGTAGGGATACCAGTAATTATATATGACTTCTATGAGTCAGCTTTGTCACCCTCCTCTGAATTCCCCGACTCCTTGCTCTTGCTCAGTAGTGTTCATTGGGCACTTATCTAACAAGTTCAGGCTGGAAATATCAGCTTTTTCATTTTCTCCTGCCAAACCAATGCAGATTATAAGAAGAGTCTGTTTCTTATCCTTCTATGTTATCACCCGTCCTTTCTGTCCCCTCTCCAGCAACACACACACCCCTGACAAAATTCTGCAGACTCCATTGGTGTCCAACAAGTAGAAGGCACTCCATTCCCTCCCCCATATCGTCACTGGATCTTCCTCGAGTGTGGGGTGATTGTAGGCAAGATAATGTCATCAGCTGAGAAATGGGGTGAAGCAGGGCCTACTTGATCTCCAAGGAAGAATATGGATAGAAGGTGGTTTATGATTCCAGGTTTATACTGCCGAATGGAAGATATTTGCAAATGATATATCTGATAAGGGGTGAACATCCAAAATATATAAAGACCTTATGCAACCCAACACCAAGAAAATAAAATAATCTGATTAAAAACAGGCAGAGGAAAAAAAAAAAAGAACAGGCAGAGGAACTGATTAGACAATTTTCCAAAGAAGACATATAGATGACCAATGGAATGTGAAAAGGTGCTTGCTATCACTCATTATCAAGGAAATGCAAATAAAAACTGTAATGAGGTATCATCTTACATGCAAAAGAATGGCTAGAATCAAAGAGACAAGAAACAAGTGTTGGCAAAGAGATGGAGAAAGGGAACCCTCATGCACTGTTGGTGGAAATGCAAACTGGTGCAGCAACTGTGGAAGACAGCATAGAAGTTCCTCAAAATATTTTTTAAGAAAAATATATACCATATGATCCAGTAATTGCACTGCTAGGTATTTACCAAAGAAAATAAGAACACTAATTTGAAAAGATACACGCACCTCTTTATTTACTGCAGCATGATTTACAGCAGCCAAGACATATAAATAACCCAAGTGTCCATCAATAGATGAATAGATAAAGATGTGGTATATATGGATATAGATATAGAAGTGGTATATATACCATATAAAGATACACACACACACACACACACACACACACACTAGAATACTACTCAGCCATAAAAAAGTATGAGATCTTGCCATTTGCAACAACATGGATGGATCTAGAGAGTATTATGCTAAGAGAAATGTGTCAAATACTATATGAGAAAGGCAAATACTATGATTTTACTTATATGTAAAATTTAAAAAACAAAACATATGAATAAACACAAAACATAAAGCAGAAACAAACCCACAAGTACAGAGAACAAACTGATGCTGCCAAGGGAGAGGGGGGATAGAAGATGGGCCAAATGGAAGGGGAGTAGGAGATACAGGCTTCCGTTTATGAAATGAAAAAAATAAAAACCCAAGCAAACTCTGTGCTGAGCACAGAGCTGGACGTGGGGCCTAATCTCACCACCCCAAGATCTTAACCTGAGCCAAAACCAAGAGCTGGATGTTCAATAGACTGTGCCTCCCAGTCCGCAGCCCCCCACCAGAAGCTTTCATATATTAATCCAGCACTTTCATTTGACAGGTGGGAAAATTGAGACTCAGAGAAGTTTAGCCATTTTCCAAAGTCAGTGAATTCACAGCACAAGCAGCACTTTGCAATGAGATGATACACTTGGTGAAGCCTCAGGACACTGCCCAACCATACTAGAGTGTCTGGCTTCACCTGGTCTACCACATTTCCCTACCTACATCTCCTGCTTCCATGTTCCCACTCGCCCCCACACTCAATGCCACCTGGCCTTTTTTGAGTCCTGCCCCAGGGCCTTTGTCCTTGCCATGCCTGCTCCTGAGAATTTGCTGTCCCCAATATTCTTTTACAGCTGGCTCCTTCTTCTCAGTCTGCCTGGGTTCCAATACCACCTCCTTGGCAAGGCCCTCCCAGACCAACTGATCTGAATTTCTTCACTCTTTATCATGCCATTTCATTTAATTTCTTCATAGCAATGTTCTCATCATTTATTTTTCACAAACTTCAGAAATGCCTCAGTGGGAAATAACAAAGCAAACCATTGCCTATTCACAGAAATATGTGATTAAAACCAGAATTTTCTCAGACTCTATCATTGTCAAAATGAGAAAATTCATACATGCATGTAGCAAGAAGAGTAGCAGTATGCCCCAACCTAACATCCTGATAATACTCAATTACTAAAGGCTTTTCAGTAGTGCTCTGCCCTGTATTAGCTTCTCTGATCACCCCACCTCAGCTACAGCTTCAATATTCTATTACACGATTCTTCACATATTAACTCGGGCTCTGCTTTTATGATGTAGACTTGTTTGTTAAATATTTTACTTTTTTATTTGAGAGAGAGACAGTGTGAAGAGGAAGAGGGAGAAGCAGACTCCCCGCTGAGCAGGGAGCCCGATGTGGGGCTCAATCCCAGGACCCTGAGATCATGATCTCGGCCAAAGGTAGACACTTAGCCAATTAAGACACCCAGGCATCCCTTAGATTTTTTTTGTTTAACTTAATTTTTGAGCCAGCAAAAAAGAACTGCTTCCTAGTCCAATTAGGTGAACATATCTAGCTCGAAAATTAAACCCAAGGCAATGTCCAGTTAACTCAGTTTTTACCATCTCCAAGGACTCTGAGATTCCATTTATGTTTTCCAATAACAGGGCCAGCCAGCACTGTCTTCTTTAATTTATTTGCCTACTAAAACACACATATACAAATATATGTATGTATATAGAAATATTCTATCTATAGGCAGAGTTGCATTTACTTGCATGTAATTATGTAGATAGAAGTGTACACCCATACCCACAACCACTAAGATTTAATGGACTTAATGGTATAATAATAAAATTGAGATCTATTTCTGTTTTTGACACAAAATAGGAGCAAGCACTCACTGAAGGATCAATAGCTCAGAGCCCAAGTTTAAGGAAACCTGGAGGGGTTGGTTTCCCAAGAAATAGCGGGGTGCTATAAAAATAGCCCATAGGTATTGGCCGGTTAAGAGGCATAACTGTTTCTTTATGCCTCTGAATGGGGAGGCCCGGAAAGGAGGAAGGCCGGGAGCAGGGAGGCTGAGGAGGAAAACAGGCTCCCAGGAGTAACTGCACCACCAACACACCCCCTTCGGCCACCATTCACCTTCTCCCAACCTCTGAGCTATTGTTATTGGAGGAAAATGTAAAATAAAAATTGCTTTGTGGGGCACCTGGATGTTCAGTGGTTGAGCATCTGCCTTCGGCTCAGGTCGTGACCCCAGGGTCCTGGGACCGAGTCCTGTGTCAGGCTCCCCTTAAGGAGCCTGCTTCTCCCTCTGCCTGCGTCTCTGCCTCTCTCTCTGTCTCTCATGAATAAATAAATAATAAAATCTAAAAAAAGTAAAAATTGCTTTGAAAGGGTAAAATAACTACAAATGAGCAATGCTGTGGAGACAGCAGATGATTGCATGTGAGAGGAAAGATGGGATAAAACTGACACGAGGGGCCAAGAGGCTGGAGGGAAATAGAGCAAAGCCCAAGGAGGATAACCTGACACCCCAGGTGTGCACGCACCTGTGCTGACAGACACGCGCGTCCTTTCTCCACACGGGCTTGCTGAGCCCCCTCCCGACGTCCAATCCCAGGGAGCTATGCTCCTTGCCAGATCGCTCACGAGAAGACAACACCTACTGAACACAAAACCTGACTCGGTTTCACCCCCCCCCCCCAACAAAGCCTTCCTCTTGCACCCTTATGTGAACACACTGTGCTTACAGGTCAGATCCTTTGGAAACGGTCTGCAGCTGTTTGTCATCTATCAATCTAGTCTGTCTGTCCTCCTTCCAGGGCAGGGACAGGTCTCCTGCTCATGGGTTTAGAGACCTAGAACGACTCTGAAAGATCATCTGGTCCATAGTTTTTGCCAACCCCAGGCTGTTGACCCACGCGGAATGAAGACCTCTCCAATCCGGGGCAAGAGAGAGAAGATCTGTCTCAGGATTTCTCTGCCTTGAGTGCCTCGGTTCCGGGTCACGCAGCTTTGAAGAATGAAGAGGTTGAGCAGGTGAAGCGTGCTGGGCAGCGAGGCAAAGTTTATGGAGCAGTAGTATAAAGCTCCGGGAGAGGGAAGGGACCTGGGAGAGTTGCCGTCGAAAGCTTCTAAGTTTAGGGGGTTTTGTGAGCTCTTTTGCGGAACTTAAGCAATCAGGGTGGGCTTGAGTAATGCTAATTGGGGGCTTTGGTCATGTATCTGTCTACCTATTCGGTTATGTCAACACGCTGATGGGCTTTTTTGCTGACATCTGGGGGCTTATGTCTCAGCCACCCCTCACCTGCGATGGTGACAAATGCTTTGTGGTGAATTGCCTTATTTTAGGACATTTTGCAGAAGTCATTTCTGCGAAGGCTGCAAAGCAGAATTGCTAGCGCGGGCCTGTCTGAGCTATAAAACAGGATGTTAGTGCTCTTTTATTTTAGCTGTCTTAACCCCACATTTTCTTGCTGGGGACCCTGGCCCTGACTACCTAACTGTCCAACTAACTCCTAAAGGCAGGACAACCAGGAAGGGGTTATGTACCGCCAAAAGCCATTCATTTGGAAGGGCAGTCTCTCATCTCAGATGACGCACTTGTCACATTTTGTTGATGCTGTTGCTTATCAACGCCTTATCATTTCTAAAATGATAGGGATGGCAAAAGAGTTACCAACTCTACGAACTGCATTTTATATGTAAACCATAAACCTGAGAACCACTCATTTAATCAAATCTTTCAGATTCTCCTCACCCGAGCCACTTGATCAGTGGCCTGAAATTAATAAATGTAATTGAAATTGACCTGAGTATTTGCAAGTCAAATTGAAAACTTGGAAAGACTGGATTGTGGTATAGTCTCCATGTCACTAGAAGCTACTTATCCACCAATAAGATTTTCACTTTCAAATTCACACATATCCCCATACTTCTTGGCATAGGACTCCTCATTGATTGCTTGCATTTTATTGGGATTTAGCCAGGCAGGTGCTATCTTTGGCTTTAAGTCTGGCCATGCAAACTAATAAGATTTTCATCCCCCCCCCCTCCCCAGGCAACTGTTAAAAGACAATAGAACCTAAGATCTTTTGCTATGTTTAAAAAAAAACAAACTTTCAAAATTAGTCTTAGATAGATGGATGAGGAGCTCTAACTGTGAAGTATCAACACCACCTCTTTGCTTCATTCCGTTGACTTCATATGAGAGTGAGTTATAGGGTTGTTTCATAATCTGGACATTTCCTACATTCCAGTGAGTAGAATGGCAATTCTTTCTCTACTTCACATTTCCCAAAGTTCCTTGTCTGTGATTCAAACAGATTTACACATTTGACTCCATTTGCCATTGCACAGAAACTGACAAATCTCAGCAACATACATCAAAATGTCCATTTAGGAAAAGCACCTGGTTTAACATCTGTCTTTGTTTGTATGGAGGAAGCTCTGATTGTCAAAGATTTGTTATAAACCCAGGGATTTTCTTGATTCTTGCCTTCCCAGTTAATTCCTAGAAGTCTTCCATAGGGAATAGAGAAGATGAGTAGGATGAGAGAAACAAAGCTCTATTATCCTGTTAACCTCTTCATCCCATATGTAAAGGAGAGTATTGTAACTACTATTCAGTTATTGTATATAACTGAAGGGATTCGTTTAAACTGTAAAAAAATGGTATTTTCCCAATGTATATGAGATTTTAAAACATATCTCTATTCACACACCCTCACCTGATATTTTTTTTCATGTGTAATAGTAAAAGGGATTCCAATCACTGTGCTCACCCAACTGGAATTACCTGCCCAGTGTTTATAATAAAACAACAAACCAGACATGTTAATTTTGGAAGCAGAGGGTTCCCAGGGGACCCTCATCTTGCCCTTGCTGCCTACAGATGCACCTGATCCTATTAAATTCCCTCCCAAGGACTTCTATGGCTAAGTAACTACAAATATGATTTAATATATGAGTAACTGTAATTTCACAGGAGGAAGCCAAATGGAGTGGAGTTTGTGGCAGTCTGAAAACCTGGGCCCCTGCCAGGAGAGGTCCGATCCCGGTGTTCATGTTTACATTCTGCCAACGAGGCAGCTGCTGGAGTCAGATTGCCTGGCCTCAGAGGCCAGCTCTGCCTTTTAGCAACTCTGTGACCCCGAGCAAATCACTTTACCTCTCTGAGCATCAGTTCTCTCATCTGTGAAGCGAGGACAAAAAATAGTACTCATAGAGTGATAGTGAAGATTCAGAAGAGAAGAAACTAAATGCCTGGAACATAGCAAATGTTCAATAGGTGTTTGCTTTATTTTTATTCTGTGCCCATAAGGACCAGGCTTCAGATGCAAGCCCTTCATCCTTAGCTCACCTCGAGAAGACTGTCCTGAACACAAAAAGGAAGGGACTCCCTTTGCTTCCTACAGAGCATCTCCCTGTAGAAGGCCATTCTATGAATCATCCGTGAGGACAGCAGACTAGTGACTGAGGAAGCCTTAGCCGCCTTGGCCTCAGCGTTAACAGTGCCTGGGAGGAGATGGAGACGGGCTGGACAGGATAACCAAGGAAAGAAGCAGAGAATGCGGAAGTAAGCTATATTACTTGGGATGAATTATCCAGTTCTTGTTTTGAACCTTCTTCCCCAAAGCACATCCTTGCATCACACCAATCAGAGTCACAGCAAAGTGACACAGGACATCGGCTTCATTAGAATTGCTACTGTGGTCACATAACCAAGGCTTATGAGGTTCCATTTACACCCCAATGAGAATGAGTCACTGGGGCTCACCACAAGGAGAAAGAGTGACTTTGTCTCCCCCAAACCATTAAAGAGTCTCCAACACCTCAGAGAGCAAGCAGCAGAGAAACACTAAGAGTTCAGAGTTGAAGATCCTCCCTGCCCAGCACCTGTTTGTTATGCCCAAGATCCCGAATCCGAGAAACCACCAAGGAGCCGACACCGATACAAACACACGAGGGTTTATTTACAAGCTCGAGCCTGGGTCCAAGTGCACCCGACACAGCGGAGCAGGGACTTGGACCCCGAGACTAAGAGGCGTAGCAACTTTATAGGCGCCAGTGGCCAATGGGATCGCAGAAAGTTGCACAGACAAGCTGGTCCGGATACTCGCAGGTGGCCGATTGAATTACATACCCTAAAGGATCCATTTGAACTGGCCTATCACTGAGCGGGATTTCCGGTTGGGGGGGGCCTGGTCATTGACTAGGGCGGGCAGTGCCCTAAGCAATAAGCAGGTCAGCACAAGGCGGGTGCAGCCCAGAATAGAGTCAGTCCCGCTCTGCTTGTCCAGGGGTAGGGGATTTTGTTCAATTTCCTGGGTCCCACACTGTTGTCATGAATCTGGCCTGTAGCACGGGCACACATAAAAGCAAATAAACTATACACTCACAAGGCTACAAAGCCACTCCGTACTTAGACTCCTGTTTCGCATTTTTGGGGAAAAAAAAAAATGTGTGTGATTTTGATTAGTCAGAACTGAGACTCCTAGCTGTGGAAAAGTAATCAAAAGCTTATCAGAGCTGGCAAGAAAATGACTTCAAGAGGAATTTCGATTTATTTAAACACGCTAACCTTGTACATTCCAAGAAAATTCAATTATACAAACTTGAGAAAAGGAGAGATTTAAAGAACTTCTTCAGATTCAGAATTTAGTCAGTCAAGGAAATCTTGCTACTAAATCTTTTGCCTCCTCTTTTTTCTTATTTTTTTTAAAGATTTTATTTATTTATTTATTTGAGAGAGACTGAGATAACCAGTGGGGAGGAAAGGGAGAAGCAGACTCCTCGCTAAGCAGAGACCCCAAGATCGTGACCTGAGCCAAAGGCAGAGGCTTAACCGACCGAGCCACCCCCTTTTACCTCTTCTTGATTTCCTTTTACATCTATTTTAGTAATGTCGAGATCCACATAATAACAATAGGCATTTTCTTTAGTGTCCACTTTTATTTAGATTGTTGTGGAAGGTTTACATTCGCTCTGTGCCACTGAGGCCTCTTCTAGACAGGCCTGTTGTGTATCTCCACAGCTGGCTGGGCCCGTGCTGGTTTATGTTCAGGGAAGAGCAGATGGCTCCAGTGATTACTTAGCAGCCGAGAATTAAGGAAACAGTATTCTTTCTTTCTATATATGTGCTTATTAAAGTTGCAAAAACAAAGCAGCCCCTTGCTTCACTTTTTCCAAAGGATGGATGGAATTTCAGGTAAAATATCCATTGAAGATGATCCATCTACAGTGAGCCATGTGTGGAAAATTAAACTCTGACCTTGAGTCACTACCCCTGCCCCTGTCATGATGAGCTATAACAGTTTATTATAAGAGACTATTCAGTCTGGGAATAAATTTAATGCATGAAGGGTCCCAAGTCACTGACACAATTAATCTAGAAATTACAGCAACACTCAACGCAGGAATTGAGGGCGGAAAGAATGGGCGAAGGCATGGCCATTGCTTTTGCCTTGCTCATTCTGAATCTAAGACAGCTATTCTAGAATTCTAGAAGCCCCTTTGATACTTCTTGGGCTAAATTCTCTACTCCTTGGTAATAAATTGTCCCTTGTCTCTATAAATTCTGAACGTCTTTTCCTCACTTATAAAATCAGGTTAGTGAGGGGCTCCTGGATGGCTCAGTTAAGCGACCAACTCTTTAAAAATAAAAAAAAGATTTTATTTATTCATTCATGAGAGACACACAGAGAGAGGCAGAGACATAGGCAGAGGGAGAAGTGGGCTCCCTGCGGGGAGCCCCATGTGGGACACGATCCCAGTATCACGCCCAGGTGCTTCCGACTTAATTTTGGCTCAGGTCATGATCTCAGGGTGGCGGATCCAGACCCGGTCAGACTCTGCTCTCAGTGAAGAATTTCTGCTTCTCTCCTCCTCCTTCTGCCCCTCCCCCTGCTCTCTCTCTCTGTCTCTCTCTAAGAAATAAATAAATAAATAAATCTTTGTCTAAAGAATCAGATCAGTGATACTTATGACAGAGGTTTGTAAGGATTTGATGAGAAAATATCTTAAGGCCTGGGCCAGAGTCAGCTGCCCAAGACCAGTCCTTTCCTGCCTTTCCCCTCCTCGATCCTGTGAGGACTTTTCCATCCTAGGGCATTAGAATCACCCCCGCACACCCCACCCCCCCAACTGCTGCTGGGGAGTCAACCGGAACCACACATTCACTATGAATATCATTGTTTCCCACCCCAGGTAGCTCTTCACATACACTGAGGGGTTTAGTTTTTGTTTGTTTCAACAAAACATCAACTGAGACCCTGCAACTTCTGAAAAAAAAAAAAAAGTCCTGGGTTTGAGCATACTGGGAGCAGGTTTTGCTCCAGGAAGCTCATTTCTAAGGGTTTTATTGATTCTTTTGAGACAGGGCCCCACAAGGCGCAGACCAGATAATCACCTATTAGCCGGTGAGCAGCAGACACGGGAGACAGAAGACGCAGGCTGGCAGCTGCGGAGCTGGGCGGAGGGCCCAGCAGGCAGGAAAAGACTCGGGGAGGCTGTCTCCCACACCCCACGCCACAAGACCAGCCCCCAGGAAGATTCTCATTCTGCCTTACTCACATCATGCACAGGCCACAGGAAGCCGCTCTCCCTGTCTCCCCAGGGCCCTCAACAGGGTCACACACAAGGACCCCTGTCAGCCCAGAACCACCCGAGGAGGGACCGAGTCCTTTCACCTTCTGTTCTACACAGACCCATAATTATCTCATCTTTCCCAAGCTTTTCCCTCCCAAGAAAGAGGGAAAAAGAGAAAGAAGAGAGGAAAGAAATGGAAAAGGAATGGGGGAGACCCATCGCAGTGCCCAAGACTATATGTATATATAAACTTCCCGTGGTTTTTTGTTTTTAAGTATTTTATTTATTTGACAGAGAGAGCCAGAGACCACAAGCAGTGGAGGGCGGGGAGCAGACGGAGAAGAAGCAGCCTCCTGGCTGAGCAGGGAGCCAGATGTGGACTCGATCCCAGAACCGACCCCAGGATCATGACCTGAGCCAAAGGCAGATGCTTAACTGACTTAGCTACCCAGGTGCCCCTAAATCTCCCATGTTAAAAAGCATATCTATACACTATGCAATACATATAAACTTCCTGGGCCCACGGCTCTACTTCCTTCCACCAGCTGCCCACCTTCCAGGAGTTGTGGCCTAGCCCTGAAAGAGTAAGTCCAAATAAACATTGATCATTTGTGATGAGTTAGCTGCTGGGGGGCTAGGATATTGTAGTCTCAGGCTTCGACTTGTCTACAGTGTGGGGGGAGGGACAAAGAGGCAAATCCACACAGGGTGTTTTAATACCCAGAGTTCTGTGAGGGATGCTTTCTCTAAGGACAAGAGGGAGAGGCATTCTGGGTCTTGTACCAGGTGTGAGGAAGCCCTGGTCATTCCTCCCCCAGGGCAGCGCTCTGAGAGAGGGTGCAGCTTAGGATCTAGCTGATTGCCCGTGAGCACCTTGCACACTGGCTATTCAGCACTGAAGGCACATTGTTGCATCATATGCACTGAAAAGCAAAATAGTCATTGTCCCGGAAGCATCTATAAGAAACAGGAGTGATCTGGAGGGTGGCAAACAAATCTGCATTCATTTAGGGTGGGGGTTTCTTAGATGAGGCTCTCAGAGCCAGAGCAGGGCCCCATGTAGAACCTTCTAGCACCTCCACTGCAACCCCTGCTCTTAAAGCTGGAATCTTGATTCGGTACAGACTATACCACTCAGAAGTCTTCAGTAAAAAAATTCTACTTCTCTAGAAACCATGTTTCCCTAAGGTTAGATAGTATTAGAACAAATGCAGTTTTAGGATTAGCCGTGGGTTCAGTAATCCTTCTGTGCCATAAAGCTTTAAGAAATGTTCAGCCAAGTTAAAGGGGAAAAAAAACCTTATCAGTCACTGTGCTCCAAAAAAATGAAATCGAGTGAAACAGTTATCATGTAATTAAATCTATTAGATTTGGAAGGAATAAATAAACGTTAGGCACATGAATTGCTTCCTGGCTCTGTCTCCCACAGAGCATCTTAAAAATCATGATTTCTATTTCAGACAAAACTACACTGAACCATACCAAATTGCCACCAAGTTCTATCAATATTGGTTCCATTACTTTGAATCCATCACTCCCTCTCTATTACTACTGCCACTCATCTCAGTTCTGGCCCAAATTTCTAACTGGGAATGTTGTGATGGCAGTTACCTTCTGTTAGATGATGTTCTCTTGCTGGCAAGTAATGAAAATCAGCTTGAACCAGCTTAGGGGAGAAAATGGTAGTATACTAGAAAAGCTCATAGAGTCTCAGGAACCCCAGGAACCCTCAGGACTTGGGAAAAGGCAGTGATCAGCGTACTCCAAAGACCCTGCTTGCAAGAGTTTGTGCTTGGTTACTTTATCATCATCCCACCATTGATTACCTGACCCAGGTCTGAATTCCCAATCTCTGTCTTTTGTTCCTTTCTTAAGGAAGAATCCGGTTAGGTGAGCTTTGTTTGGGTAAAGTGTCTACTCTGGTCAAAGTGACCACATCCAAGATGATGGTATCTTGTAGCACAAACATGGCTCCTTGGCCCACCTGGTAGATGAGAGGCAGAATAAAAACATCGATAAATATGTAAACCTTGAGGGAGAGAGAATGGTGGCTAGATCCCAAAGAAATTCCAGCCTTGAACAGTTGCAGTCTGCCACACACAAGGAATTTGTAAGGAAACACCTTTTTTGTCATACCTTGTTTTTCTCCCATACTCCTCTGGCAGGAACATGGAAGAGGCTCACCTGATTCCACAGTAGAGTAGAAAAACACAGCACCTCCCAGCACTGGCTTGAGACAGTGGGGTCACATCAGGCAATACTGTGGCTGCTGGAGTTTGAGTCAGATTGTGCAGCCCCTGAACATTATCATCTCCTCCAACCTATGAGCAATGTAATTAGAAGCAAGGGAGAAGGAGTGCTTGGGGGGCTCAGTAGGTTGAGCATCCAACTCTTTTTTTTTTTTTTTTTTTTTATGATAGTCACAGAGAGAGAGAGAGGCAGAGACACAGGCAGAGGGAGAAGCAGGCTCCATGCACCAGGAGCCCGATGTGGGATTCGATCCCGGGTCTCCAGGATCGCGCCCTGGGCCAAAGGCAGGCGCCAAACCGCTGCGCCACCCAGGGATCCCAGCATCCAACTCTTGATTTCAGCCCAGATCATGATCTCAGGGTCATGAGATCAAGCCTCACATGGGGCTCCACCCTCAGTGGGGAGTCTGCTTGGAATTCTCCCTCTCCCTCTGCTCTTCTCCCACTTGTGCACTCACTCTCTCTCTCTCTCTCCCTCTCTTTCAAATACATAATAAATAAATAAATTATTAAAAAAAGAAAGAAAGAAAGAAAGAAAGAAAGAGGGATCCCTGAGTGGCTCAGTGGTTTGGTGCCTGCCTTTAGCCCAGGGCATGATCCTGGGTCCCAGGATCAAGTTCCATATCGGGGTCCCTGCGAGGAGCCTGCTTCTCCCTCTGCCTATGTCTCTACCTTTCTCTCTCTCTGTGTGTCTCTCATGAATAAATAAACAAAATCTTTTTTTAAAAAAAAGAGAGATGAAAAGTTAAGGAAAGTGGAAAGTAGACACAAAAATTTAGTGGAAAACACCTGAGGTGAATGTCAATGTCTCTCTGCCATCACAACGTGCTATGTTCAGAACACGACTCAACTGGAAATACTTCCCATCACCCTCTCTTTAGGGAAAGTGGAAATAATGCAAAAAAACATGCATTCACGTCTGCGTTTTACCGAGAGTTGCCTAATAAAAGAGTTCCAGATGGTGGCAAGAAATTCCAAAATACTCTTCATGCACTTAATAGTTTCTAAAGAGCACATTGTTTTACTCTGAAGTAAGGAAACAAAGACTACAGATGGGTTTCCTCTTTCCTGTGTCACTGTGAAACCAAATGCTTATTTATTTATTTATTTATTTATTTATTTATTTATTTATGGTTTTATTTAAATTCAAGTTAGTTAACATGTAGTGTATTATTAATTTCAGGGTAAAATTTAGTGATTCATCAGTTGCATATAACACCCAGTGCTCATCACATTACATGCTCTCCTTAATGCTCATCCCCCAGTTACCCCATCCTCCTCCGCTCCCCTCCAGCAACCCTTAGTTTGTTCTCTATAGTTAAGAGTCTTTTATGGTTTGTCTCCCTTTCTGTTTTTACTCTATTTTGCTCCTCCTTCCCTTCCCCTGTTCATCAGTTTTGTTTCTTAAATTTCACAATATGAGTGAAATCAAGAAGCGGGCAGAAGACATAAATAGATATTTCTCCAAAGAAGACATATAAATGGCCAACAGACACATGGAAAAATGCTCAACATCACTCATCATCAGGGAAATACAAATCAAAACCACAATGACATACCACCTCTTATCAGTCAGAATGGCTAAAATTAACAACTCAGGAAAAAACAGATTTTGGTGAGGATGTGGAGAAAGAGGAACCCTCTAACCTGTTGGTGGGAATGCAAGCTGGTGCAGCCACTCTGTTCCTCAAAAAGTTAAAATAAGGAGGTTCCTCAAAAAGTAAAAATAGAGGTACCCTAAACCCAGCAATTATACTACTGGGTATTTTTCCAAAGAATACAAAAACAGTGATTCAAAGGAGCACATGCACTCCAATGTTTATGGTAGAAATGTCCACAATAGCCAAACTATGGAAAGAGCCAAGATATCCATCAACATAAGAATAGATAATATATATTTATATATATTAAATTTATATATATATTAAATATATATAATATATATTTATATATAAAATGGAATAGTACTCAGCCAACCAAAAGAATGAACTCTTCTATTTGCAATAATATGGACAGACCTAGAGTGTATTATGGTAAGCAAAATAAATCAGTTAAATGCATTTTTAACATGCTCTGAACACAGCGATGATCTTAAAGATATAAGGATCCAATCTGAGGTTGGGATAAACATAATCCTAGAGATAAAACAAATGAAAAGATGTTGAACTACTGTTGAAATAATTTCTAGTTTGGTACTAAGTACTTTAATGAATGTAAATGTTTTGGGTGTTCTTTTAAAAGAAAAAAAGACTTCTCAGATAGAAGTTTTTGGTTGTAAGTGTAGCTGGTCCCTGGGTTATTTGATGTACAAGCTAAATAGATTAGAAATGACACAAGAAAATTATTTTCAGAATTGTTCTCCTTTAAACAATGAAAAGCTAGTGTTTTTCCCTCCTTTTAAAAATTTATTTTCCAGGCATTTTTCCCAAACCAGCTTTGTAATCATCTCCCCCCTCCCCTACATTTTTACACTTAGACTTTTCAGATTGGAAAAATCATGCACTGTGGGTAGAAACTGTAAGAAAATCAAAACAAGCCAAATTTGTTGAAAAGGGTTACAGTACCATCATACTAAGAAATGGGATGCTTTCCAACAAAACATCTCTTTCTGAGAGATTTTATTCCAAGTTGTGATACTGGGTGGGAATCCAAGATTTAACTCCATTAGCAACAGATAAATAAACTGAGGCACAGGAAGACAAATAATGTCACTAAGCCAATGGGTAGCAACATCTGAATTAGAACCTCATGCTCCAGCCCCAAAGACCAATTCTTACACAGTTATCAGTGAGGCTTTAATATAGAAAATTATTTGATACTGACTAAAATAATGTAAATTTGCAAGAAAACAAGAGTACACACTTACAAGGTTTCTAGGGGAAGGAGAGAGGCCTAGAAGAGCAGATGACCTGTATGTACTCACACAAGAGATGGGGACAAAAGGCAGAGAAAGCAGTATTCAGGGAGAATAAAGCCCTCCTTTTCTCCTCCAGGGAGAATTCATGGAAGGCTCCACCCAGAAAACTGCTCACAGACACTAAATCTCAGAGAGCCATGGCTGGATGCACCCCTGCTCCAGCCATACAGGGGACAGGGAAGGGATAATTGTGCACCTGCCCATCAGTCAGTTGTCACTTCCCTTTCTCTGCCACCAGCATCCACCCATTGCCCTATCTCTGTTTCCCACCTCCTGAGCCACCATGATGACCATATCACATCCTGAAAGAAATAAGCCCAGTTAACTTCAGGATAGGTCTTACAAGTAGGTATTGAGTTATCTCAGGAGACTTCTGTTCCTTCTCGTCCTTCAAAGATTTACTTGTGTTCTTACTGATGTCTGAAACTCCTTCAGTTTGAAATAAAGCCTTTCTCTTCCAATGGGAGGAGGGGAGAGAGGGGAGTTTAAATCCCAAATGTTTAATTGTCAAATATGCTGGAGTTCATTTCATTGAAATGTTATCACACAGTGGCTAAGGCTTTCTCTTGCCCTCACTGACTCACTCAGCACTTCTACCAAATCTAACCCATATCCAAACACCTCTCAACACCTTCCCCCTGAAACAATGAAGACCCCCTCATACATCCTACAACAATCCCTTGTTCACTGTTCTCCCTACTTCCATTCTGTCTTTCCTTCCTTCTAGTAAACACGATTAAATCTATAGATTTTCTTCTGAGCACTGCTTTCTCCCCTTTTCATAGATATTAAAGTATTCTCATTGTTATTTATTTCTTAATTGTCTATAGTTTTAGTTTTTACACGTGAAGTATATAGAACAGTATTCTTAATTTCCAAGTGATGAGTTATTTTTGACTGTCCATTTATTTTCTGGTTGTAATGAACCATAGCTGGAAATATAGACTGTATAATAGAATGATAATGACATTTACTAATTTTCATAGATATTTATAGTCACTTGAATGGATTTGGATACAAATCTCTATGTGTGGGCATATGTGTGTTCAAATCTTATATGTACATATCCTCAAGCTTTATATATGTATGTTATATATGAATGTTATATCTGATTCTTATATTTTATATATATAATTTAATTGTAAAATTTACTATCTAAATCCCTTATGTTCTGGGAAACTGGAATATAACCCCATGATGACAGATTTTTTGCTTATTTTTTCCTTCTTCTAATACTCAGCATAAAGAACAGTTCCTGAAACATGGTAGGAATCTAATAAATATTTAGTGAATAAATACAAAATATTCATATATTTTCTGCTTTATATATCAGTTTTTATTATAATTTCTTTTTTAAATTTTTTATTTTTAATTGAAATATAGTTGACACATAATATTAAATTAGTTTCAGTTATACAACATAGTGATTCAATAATTACAAAATTACAAAAAGCTCATCATGATAAATAAGTGTATTACAATATTATTGGGTTACACAATAAAGTGTATTACAATTATTATTGACTACATTCCCTATGCTGCACTTTTCATCCCCAGGATTGTTTAATTTATAATTACAAGTTCTTAACTCTTAATCCCCTTCACCCATTTCACCCATGCCGCCTAGGCTTTCCCACCCTTTGGCAACCACTAATTTTTTCTCTGTATTTGTGAGTCTATTTCTCTCTGCTGTTACTTGTTTGTTCATTTCTTTTGTTTTTCAGATTCCACATATATGTGAAATCATATGGTATTTGCCTTTATCTGGCTTATATCATTTAGCATAATACCCTCTAGTTTCATTCACATTGTCACAAATGGCAAGATGTCATTCTTTTTTATGGCTGAGTAATATTCCAGTGTGTGTGTGTGTGTGTGTGTGTGTTGTGTATGCCACATCTTCTTTATCTATTCATTTATCAATAGACACTTGGGTTGCTTCCATATCTTAGCTATAATAAACAATGCTGTAATAAACAAAGGGGTGTACATATCCTTCTGAATTAGTATTTTCGTTTTCTCTAGATAAAAATACCCAGAAGTGGAATTTCTGAATCATATCAAACTTCTATTTTTAGTTTTTTGAGGAACCTCTATACTGTTTTCTACAGTGGCTATAGCAGTTTGCATTCCCATCAGCAGTACACAGGGTTCCCTTTTCTCCATATCCTGTATAACAATTTTTGAGAGAGCTATATTAAAATGGTTCATTAGGATTGGGCTCTGTCAAATAAGCCAAATGTTTGTGACAGAAAGGAACTGACAACATTGCTTGTTTAAAAAGCTACACAAAACTCCTGATGGACTCAACAGAAATCTATTGTATAACTCTGGTTTGCAGGGACAGAGAATTTAAAGATGGATAAGACCTTATGCCAGACCTGCTGTTTTGCATAATCCCACAGGGCACCATCCATATCATAGTCTACAGAAATATCACCCTCTAGAGCTGTGCCATGCACTCCTACCCAGCTATTTGCTATGGTGCTTAAAAGATCTATCAGGTATCTCAGAGGTCCAATAATTCCATATTATCATTATATTCAAGGCACATATTCTTTTTGCCCTCATTCTCTGCCCACCACCTACACACACACAGACACACACACACACACCTCTCCCTCTCATGGACCATGGATGATCTTTAATGTGTTGGCAGGTTCACTTTGACAGCAAAAGTTCTTTCCAGGGGCTCTTTAGCTTTGGATTTTTGGCAGTAGTCCCAAATATACACACATATACAGTAAAAAAACACGCATGTATAAATCTTATTTAGGGATGTCTGATACAAGTCAGGGGAGGTCAATCTCTTACTATGTTCCTGGTCAGTGATACCTAAACTTTCATATCTCTGGGTAAACAAGACCTTGGAAGAACCTCCTAATCAGTAATTCACTAGCTGGAAAACTGACCTCATTCCTTGCTCCTTGATCCTGTTAAGAAACTGGTGCCACAAAATGATATCATTTCTCAAGGACATTTTCAAAGTGAATGATTTCTTAGGAACTGCAAAAGAAGCATTATTCTGTTTGGCAACTATCAGAATGAAGTGATATTACTAAGATACATGGAACTTATTAGAAGAATGTAGAAGGGAAAAAATTAGCAAACATTGGCCAGACATTAATTATAAGCATTTTGATGTCTTGACCACTTTAATTCTTTCCTGAAACATTTCTTCAGTCATTCCTAGTTGAGTATAGAATCTGGATGTAACAGTTGTGATATCTCTCTTTCTTGTCTAAGCAGTCAGATCCCTGATACTCCTTCAGTTGATGCTACCAATGTCAATCTCCACCCAACATTGTTTTCTTCCACCCCTCCTATATGCCCTATTGTCTTACAAGTCTAAAGAACACAGCAATGGGATACCACTACGTACCTGTTAGAATGTCAAAATCTAGAATACTAACTACATCTCACATGCTGGTGAGGATATGGAGCCTAAGGAACTCTTATTCGTTGCTGGTGGAAAGCAAAATGATACAGCCACTTCGGAAGACAGTTTGGTGGTTTCTGGCAAAGCTAACCATAGTCTGACGATAGGAGCTGGCAATTGCGCCCCTAAGTACTTACCTAAGTCAGTTAAAACTTATAGCTATACAAAAATCTGCACATGGATATTTATAGCAGCCTTATTCATTATTGTCAAAACTTGGAAGCAGCCAAGATGTCCTTCAGGAAGTGAATGGATAAATAAACTATGGTGCATCCACACAATGAAATATTATGCAGTACTAGAAAGAAACAAGCTATCAAGACATGAAAAGACATGGAGGAAACTTAAATGCATATTAGTAAGTGAAAGAAGCCAATGTGGAAAAGCTGCATACTGTATGATCCCAACTGTATGACATTCTAGAAAAGGTGAAACTATGGAGACAATAAAAAGACCAGGAGTCTTTTTATAAATAAAATTGCCAGGAGTTGAGGGGAGGATGGGAAATAGGTATAGAGCACAGAAGATTTTTAGGGCAGTGAAACTATTCTGTGTGATACTATAATTGTGGATATATATCATTATACATCTGTCCAAATCCACAGAATATACAACATCAAGAGTAAACCCTAACATATAGACTATTGCCTTGGGGCAATTACGATGTGTCAATGTTGGTTCATCAATCAGAAGAAATGTATCAGTCTGGTGGGGAATGTTGATAACGCGGTCAGTTAAGCATGAGTGGTAGCACAGGGATAATAGGAAATTTCTGTGCCTTCTGCTCAATTTTGCTGTGAACAGCAAATTGAAATTTACAACAGCTCTAAAAAATAAAGTGTATTTTTAAAAAGTCTATGGAAAATATGTTCCACAGTGCTTGAGAACCAGGGCTCATCTGCTCTGAAGTTATACTGTAAGCTCACTGAAGCCAGTAACAGTGTCTTGCTTAACTTTCTCTCCCAAATACATTGTTCTATATATGGTCCACAGGTCTCAACAAATGTTGACTGCATAGACGGATGGATGAATCAATCCAGAATGAGTGAAAAAAATGAAAAAAAAAGAAATATTTTTAGTGAAAAAAATTTTAGTGAAATTTTTTTAGTGAAAAGAAAAGCTTGATTTTTACATATTCAAATGCAAAGGGGGAGATTCAGAGGAGTCCTCCTTTTTTGAAATCATGCTAATATATTACTTTTCCTTATACTGTGGAGTTAAAACATAGAGAAATATATAAAGGGGAAAAATAGAGCCATTTCACCTCCTTTCTTTCTCCTTATATAAATCATGAAGTTGTGACAATCCTACTTTTCAAATATCTCTGCAGTTGTCCTTCTTTTCATTCTATCCCTGTCACTGAATGCAGGTCCCCAAGAACTAGAAGCTAGAGACCAGCAATAATACGATATGTTCAATAGAATATTCACCTCCTGCCTCCTGCTTTCCTGGAACCTAACCCATCTTTCACACTGATTCTCCCTTGAGCCCATATGTGTTCATCGGATTTGCAAGGATGAATTCATCTTTTCGGAACCACTACTATAGACCCAACCTTCTCTCCAGCTTAGTTCATTCTCCATCCAAACTTGAACGGTTGTCAGTGTTTGTCTTATGCTTTTCTACCTCTAAGCATTCATTTAAAATGTGTCTCCCATCCAAAATGAGCACTCTGATCACCTGCCCTGTTTTAAAATTCTACATGTTCTGTGAGGGTCATCTGTTCCCAAAAGGCTTTCTGGACCCTTACCACACTTCCCCCAATGTTATTTCCCTTCTTTGATCCCCCTGTATCTCTCCCACTCTTATGTCTGAGTCATTTATGAGCTCATCTAATTCCCACCCATGTGCATAAGCTCTTGAAAGTCCTTGCTCACAGCCTGGCCCAGGGGAAATATAATAAATATTCTTTCCACTCCTTCCACTTCAACTTGTAACAAAAAGGCATACAAGAAATCTATAATAAAATGGAAAAATGAAATACAAAAAAATCAAGATCTGTGAAAATACACATTTGCATACAATCACTAAAGCAAGGTGAAAAATAGAATGCAAATATTTAAGCCTTAAGAATCTAATAATTATCACAGTTTTACCTCAAATTGGGTGCTGAGTCTCTTGGTGATAAAAGTGAAATCAGAAATATGGTCAGTATTATGGGTTAAACTATGTCCTTCCAATAGAAGTTCAAATCCTAACCTTCATTATCTATAATGACCTTAGCTGGAAATAGCATTTTTGCAGATGATCACATTAAGATGAGATTAGGGTGGGCCTTAACCTGATAAGACTGGTGTCCTTATAAGAAGGAGAAATTTGTACTCAGAGACAGACGCAGAGGGAAGACGATGTGAAGACACAGGGAGAATGCCATCTATAAGGAATGCCAAAGATTGACAGCATATCACCAGAAGCTAAGAGAGAAGCATGAAACAGATTCTCCCTCAAACCTCTCAGAAGGAATCAACTCTGCCAACATCTGTAGATTCCAGAACTGTGAGACTATACGTGTTGTTATTTAAACCACCCACTTTGTGGTACTTTGCTATGGCAGCCCCTGGAAACAAATCCAGTCAGTTTCATATCTTTTGTTACCCATAAAGAAAAAGAAAAGAAATAGAAAAATTCAAGTATATCTCTAGCATGAATCTCAGCAACCTTCCACCTGGGGTTTCATATAGGGCCCTGGAGGCATGCAGTGGATCAGATATTCACCAACAGCAATAAGGTGTTGAGTCTTGTTAGAAGGTCCAAAATGTAATGAATCAAAGCATTTTCATAGGGAACTAAGGAAACAGATCTTTAAAAGTGCCTCCCTGATGGTACCACTTGATCCAGAGATGAAACCTAGACCACATAGAAGAATGGATATGCATATGTCCTTCAGATAATGCCCCATAAACCCTTCTCCCAACTGGACTTAAATCAAAATGTAGGCTTTCTACATTATAAGAATTATGTTAAGAGTGGACTCCTAAAAATTAGGCTCGGGCACTACTGAATCACAATCTCTGGTGATGGGAGGCCAGGTAAGTGCATTTTTTAAAAGCTCCATGTGATTCTGATGCAAATCCTAGTTCAGAATTGAATTTGGATGTATGGCTACACTGATATCCTTTTGTAGTCATTAAGAATAATCACAAGTCTCACCTTGCTGGCCATCTTTGCAGGCTAAGAGAATTACCTGCAAGCAAAAATGAAATTTATTTCCTTTTACAGTTTGGATCAATGCCAGAATACCAATTAAAGATTAATGAAGTTCTAGGGGCTCCTGGCTGGCTCAGTTGGTTAAGCATCCAACTCTTGACTCCAGCTTAAGTCATGATCTCAGGATCATGAGATCCAACCCCACATCTGACTCTCTGCTGAGCATGGAGCCTGCTTAAGATTCTCCCTCTCCCTCTGTCCCTCCTCCCCTTCTCCCTATCTTAAAAAAAAAATTTAATGAAATTCTAAAGCTTCAACATCATAGAGGATGGCCAGATGCCATTGACTGGGCAAAAAACCCTGAAATTAGATGTGGCATTGATCATTTATTCCTTGCTCACAGGTCTTCAAGTCAACTGTAGTTCGGCTGGGCTTGTCTCCAGGCTGCTGGCTGGGTTTAGCTGGGGTTTCACTATCTCTGATCCTATAGCTGGATCCCACTGGTTACCCACTGGTATGTTCTTGTCATGACAGATAGCAGAAACAAAGAGGCCAAGTTACACCATTCAAATACATGTAAAGCCTCTATTTGTATCATGTCTATTAACATTCTGTTAGCCAAAACAATCACATGGCTAACAGACCAACATCAAGCCATACCTCTTGGGGCTCTCTGCTCAGCAGGGAGTCTGTTTCTCCCACCCGCTGCCACTCACCCACTTGTGTGCACATTCTCTCTTTCAAATAAATAAACAAATAAATAAATAGATAGATAGATAGATAGATAGATAGATAGATAGATAGATAAATAGATAAAATATTTTTTAAAAAGTAATCTGAACTGGCAAGTTCAGAAGTCCATTTGTCTTTCCTTCTCCTTACTTATTTGAGAGCTGTGACTTTGCCTTACTCATTTCTAAAACTTCTATTAGTGTCTATCAAAATATTTTGTTCAATAAATGTGTATTAAACTTTATTAAACTGTATCATATATCATGTAACTGAATACAAAGAGTCTAAATCACACACTGATTCTGATACCAAATAGCATGACTCTTACTCAACCAACAGATCGAGTTCAGATGAATATTTTTTGCACTTGGTAGGGTTCTCTCAGTTTAAACTGGGCCTTCCAGCACCTGGTTGGCTCAGTTGGTACAACATGCGACCTTTGATCTTTTTTTTTTTTTTTAAGATTTTATTCATTTATTTATGAGACGGAGATAGAAAGGCAGAGACATAGGCAATGGGAGAAGCAGGCTCGCTGAGGGGAGCCTGATGCAGGACTTGATCCCAGGACCCCGGGATCATGACCTGAGCCAAAGGCAGACACTCAACCATTGAGCCACCCAGGTGCCCTGTGACTCTTGGTCTTAGGGTGGTGAGTCTGAACCTCATGTGGGGCATACAGTTTATTTAAACCCCAGCCTTTGGATGGGACCAGTTCCACTAATTTCCACACAAGACTCAGAGATGATAATGAATGAATTTAGAATAGGCTTTGCAATTCAAATAGCATAGTTAACCCTCTTGACACTGGCTTTGTGTAACTACTTTTCTGTGAATTCTGGGAAAACCACCCAGAGAAGCATGTAAAATTACTCAGTTATTAATGGATCTAGGGAAAGGCCAGGGAGGTTTCTAGATCTGTGGAATCATTTTACACTGATAGTGTTGACCTTCAACGTCTTCTGAGTTAAGCCACAACTCAGGCTTGAAAACTATTAGAAAATTAAAAAAAAAATTTTTTTTCCTAATGAAGACATAGCTATCAACTGACACAAATAGGCACAGAAGGATCTCCTCCTTTCTTGAGTATATAAATCTGGTATCTCAAAAGTAACTATTAAATCTCCTTGAGGATTTTTTCCTCTTTAGGGATCTTTCAATGTAATGCCCTGTGGAAATAATACTTCCAATCATGTCTGCCTGGGGAAAAAAAAGTACTTCTGATTTCCCAGCAGCAGTAAACACTATTTTACAACTGATTTATATTGACCATATCCAAGGGCTCAAAGCTGCAGTGTGTATAACTCCATTCTACGAAGGGCAGCCTGCCCAGGTGTAGGGGCTCCGGAAGAAATCCTTGCAAATGGGCTTGCGCAGTGACTTTCTCCTACCACCACCGTCCAGCTGCAAGAGGATTCCTAAAACTGAACCTGAATGAGGGAGAATTTCCTCTGAATCCTCTGGCCTCAAGGCTTTACTATGAGCAGACTCCTAAATAAAAAGAAAAATCAATATGGGACACCTGGGTAGCTCAGCTAGTTGAGCTTTTGACTCTTGATTTTGGCTCAGGTCATGATCTTGGGGTCCTGCGATCAAAGCTCCACCTCAGGCTCTGCTCAGTGCAGAGTCTGCTTCTGCTTCTCCACCTTCTTGTGTCCTCTCTCTCTCTCAGATAGATAAATAAAAATATATTTAAAACATTAAAAAAAAATTTCTCTCTCTCTCTCTCCCTCTGCCCCTCCCCTTGCTCATGCTCTAAATAAATAAAAAAATAAATAGTAAAATCTTAAAAAAAAAAATCTAAGCACATGACTTTTTTGAATGTTGATTGGTCCCTTTTTGACAGCAATACTTTGGGAAATTTAGGCCTAAATTGCTTCAGCTTTGCTTCTACTTATCTGAACCCTGCTTTAGGAAAATTGAAATTTATGAAAGTCTCTGCAGAATTCAAATGTACACAATGACTGGTCTGAGTAATGAACTATACTACAATAGGACTCAAAGTTGCCTTTAAAAGGTTTCCCTTCTGATTTCTTCTATGAGTTTTCCATCAAAGTCCTTAAAACCCAAGACAATTTAACAAAACTATAACATATAAAATTTTCATAAACACATCAATCAAATATGTACTCTTATTTACATAAAAATGAGTTTTTCACTGTCATCCTCTTCTCTAGACATCAAGGACAATAATGTCATGAAAAAGTGAATCAGTTAGTCCAACCTTACACTTTTCATACCACCTTCCACTCTCTCACCAAAGTGTTAGGTAATTGTCCTTCTTAACACTTTTCACGCACTCCCTTTTCAGCTCCAATAATTCAGTCCAAATTCTCGAGCATGATATACAGCCCCTATATGTCCCTGGTCTTTTCTATCTCTCCAGCCCACAGTCTTGCCAAGATCTAGTTTCCATGCTCCAAGCATCCTAGCCCTTCCTCTCCAGGCCATTCTGACTATGACTATGTTGGGCTCCCCTACACAGAGCACACCTCACAGAAATCATCCTTCTCTTCTTTGTCTTCCAAACTGCACTTCAAAGAGCAGTTTCACCCACCATCTCCTCAAAACAGCTTCCCCCAAGTCCTCTCCTCTCTTGTCCTCTTTGCCAGCTCTGTTCCTTGCATAAGCAAGGCAACTCTTACATAAACAAAATATATTTTAGAACCTGTCAAAATCAGTGATGAAACTAATTGCAGCACTCCTGTTTTAGGATCGAACACCTGGAGAAGGAACTCAGGCCAAAGGATCCCTGCAATAGAAATGTCCTAATGGAGGGCACAGCCCTGTGTCTGCAACTGTCCCTCGCCTGGGAAATGCTGGGAATACTTAATGTCCTAGCAATCTCCCTAGATTTCCTATCCTTACACAGTTACTGCCTCAGACTTGCTTCCTTGCACAAAAATGCATTTGGCACAGTTCAGCAAGCATACTCTCAGGTTTGCAACCTCCTTCTTTGAAAATATTTTTTTTAATCTTAGCAATATTGTTTTGCCCTAAATAGCTTCTACTGTTCTCCTAAGCAAGTTTGAGACATTCAGAATTTTAATGGGTTCTGAAATAATATTCATGTGATTTTTTTTTTCCTCTAATTGCTGTCTTACCTGATTAATATATATTCCCCACTGTGGCCAACAGTTCCCAGCTGCCCTTACTGCTGCACCATATTGCATTGAATTCTGAAAACGCACAAAGGAAAAAGGAATAGAAGGTATGTAGCTCTAAGGTTGGATCACCTAATGGAGGAATGAGAAGTAAATTTCAAGGAAAGTAAAAGAATCCAGGATTGCTGCTCCAAGCCTTTGCTCACTCCGCAGGAATTCTTCACAGATTTTCTGATGCCACTTACTTATAATTCTTTCCTGGCTTCTGTGGGAAATCTCAGCCAGGAATCTACATTTCCATAAATGTCTCAGTTTATGATGACTATTAGCTTTACCATGTGCATAGCAATTTGCAGGAAGTAATGGCAACTCATTTCCCTGCTGACCCTCTCATTGCCATCTCTTTATTCCCTGCCGAGCCCTGCCTCATTATGGCCCTATCTCTGCCAAATCTGGCTTGTCAGACACCAGCTATTTCTGTCTATAACACATGTCAACTGAAGCAAGAACTAACACCTGATTTTTCCAGAGATTGTAGTTCTCAGAGTGACACCAAGGGACTCACTTCAGGAAAACAAGATTCCTCTATGTGAAGCAAACCTCAAGTACTAGAGATGTCCCTGAAACATTCCAATTACCATTAATAACTTGAGACTCAACTCATCTAAAATTGCAGTTAAGTCTTTTTTCCCATGCAGAAAACTCTATGACATCTTCAAAAAGATCCCCCAAGAAAATGTCAAATAGCTTCATCAGCTTTTTCCAGAATATGATATTTAAGAAAGGCACTATCTTTTTGTCATAGAAAAGTACCATATTTTTCTCATAGAAAGCTTCTCACAGGGCTTTTACATTTTAAACTATCATTTAAAAAAATAAAATAAAATAAAATAAAAATAATAAACTATCATTTATTCTTCCCTTGAGCCTTGTACGTGGCTGCCAACACTGCATTATGATAATGCTGCACTTAAAAGACATGGCTGCACAAAACTACATTGACAGAGTTGGACTTTAATCTCTCAGCGTATCTAGAAACTTACTTTACCATAGTGAACAGTGTGACACGAGCTGAAAAACTGTGACACACTTGGACTGTGCATTAAAATCAACAGAAACCTGAGGGAGATGCATGAACCCAACATGAACCTGGAAGCTTCAATATCTGAATGTCCTTTCCATTTTCACCCCTGACTCTTTCCTCCTACCCATAATCAGCTCATAAAAATCCCACATCTACACACAGTGGTCATAATAGTTGCCCATGCATCCACCCTTCAGAGTGAGATGGAGTCACCTGAAATTTGCACCAGGATCTTCCTGGCTCATGCTTGCCCCTAGATGATGCTCAGACACTGGTGCCAGTATTATTATGTCAGGGTTCCAGTTGTGGAATCTAGGATCCTACTGTCACCTCTTTCACTTCCACCTGTTCAAAGGGCAATGCCCGGCAGTAGCAGTATCTTCCCCAAGGAATCCATGTTGTTTTTCCTCCAGTACTTTTTTTTTTAAAGATTTTTATTTATTTATTCATGAGAGACAGAGAGAGAGAGAGAGAGAGAGAGGCAGAGACACAGGCAGAGGGAGAAGCAGGTTCCATGCAGGGACCCCAGTGGACCCCGATGTGGGACTCAATCCCCGGACTCCAGGATCACACCCTGGGCCAAAGGCAGGCAATCAACCACTGAGCCACCCAGATGTCCCTACCTCCAGTATTTTTTATTTGCCTCCACACAGCCTCTATATTTGCATTTCCCTCTCCGTGTTCACTCACAAAGAATAGACTCATCAGCTGTTTCTGAGATCATCCTGAGGAAAATGTTTTCTGGATCCTCGTTTTTATTTTCTTCTGCTCCTTTCACACTGAAGGACACACAGAACACAAGACAGTTTTATTTTGAGAGCAGTTAGTCCTCCTTCAATAGCCAATGGTTTCTGAGAACTCTCTCATCATTGGTAAGTTTCTGGCTTGTGCCAGATTTCACCTCGCTTTCTAAGGACATGAAGAAAATAATTAATTGGTATTTTGCCATGTTTTTGTCTTCCATTCCTATTTCTCTATTGTGGTTCCTGGAGGACAAAGCTTTTCTTTTGCCATCATCTATTCTTCATATATAATTAGACTCCTCTGTTTCCTTTAAAAAGCAGAGAATGGAACTGAGCACATTTAAATAAAGACAAACTGTATTCTGAGCCACATTGCCAGAATACTGATAAGCACTGTCACTGAGGCTGGCAAAACATAATTATTGGTACTTTTATTTTTTTAAGATTTTATTTATTTGAGAGAGAGTTAGCAAGCGTGAGAAGCATGAGCAGGGGAAGGGGCAGAGGGAAAGGATGAAGCAGCCTCAAGGGGCTCAATCCCAGGACCCTGGGATCAGGACCTGAGCCAGACAGATGCTTAACAGGCTGAGCAACCCAGGCACCCCCTATTGGTACTTTTAAAAAGTAAAATGGTCTATAATCTTTAAATGCTATTATGTGAAGTGTTCTTACTCCCGAGCACTCAAGTCTGCAACAGCAGCAATTGCTTCTGTGGGGTTCTACTATAAAAACACCTAACAGAGCAATTAGGAAAAAATACACATGCATACACATACACGCACACAGAGGGAGAGAGAGGGAAAGAGAGAATTAGGATCTATATACTTTCTCTTTCCATTTCCCTTTCTCCCTGATGATAAGAAATAGTAAAAATGGAGGGGGTGGGGTGCTTGGGTGGTTCAGTCCATTAAGCAATTGACTCGATTTGGTTCAGGTCCTGATCTCAGGGTCCTGGGATAGAGCTCCATATTGCGCTCTGTGCTCAGCAGGAAGTCTGCTTGTTCCTCATCCTCTGCTCCTCCCCACCCCTTAATAAATAAATAAGATCTTAAAAAAAAATACATAGTAAAAAATGGTCCAAAAAGAACAGGGGTACAAGTCAGGAGACTGAATAATCCAGAATGGGCTCATGAGGGGTGGAGAGGGTGGCTGCATGTCTCTCCATGTGGCATACAACCCCACTCCAGGATGCAGGGGGCTGATGACAGAGGATCGCCAGCTCATTCTCAGTGGTCACTTGTTGTTGCTGTTTTTTAAGTAGAGAGTCCAAGATTCAAGAAGCCCTCCTGTACTCATTTAGAATACGATGGTGGTATTTTCTTGAAAATTTTAAACCTGGGAATATTTTCTATTTTCACATTATCTCTTATGGTTTTTCCAAAGGTCTATTTCCTTGTCAAAATAATAAAACACCTGGAAAATCCAAACAATACCGAAAAGTAAAAAACAAAACCTGAAAACCCTTCCATAAACCCTATAGATAAACTCTGTGAAGAGATTTGGCTGTATCACACTAGAATTTTTCTACACATTTGCAAATGTATAGATTTTTCAGTATATATACTTACATAGACATAGAATAAAATTGGTATATATACATATATGTAAATATTTATAGATATATGTGTTTCTGGGTTTATATATATTACTGAACATAGAAGCAAACAAGTACAAGGCAAAATTTCAGAAATATATAGATTGTGAGGCTATATTTCTAGGTATATTTGTGCTTGTATGAATTTGCATGTACGTGTGTGTATACACACATATTTGTTTATAAATGTGCATATATACATGTATATGTATATATATATACACATAGACACATATATATGAATTTACACACTTATCTGTTATGTCTGGCACTTAATTCCTCTTAGGATGGCAACTGTATTTATTTAAGAAAATTCTTATTAAAAAAAATTCTTTGTAAGGTCATTTTGGATGGAAGGTGAGATACTGAAGACATAGGCATTTGTAAGAGACAGTAACATAAGAGATCAATTAATTTTAAAAATCACTATTATATTTATTATAATTATTATAATTAACATTTATTGAATACCTACTATATGACAGGTGATTTTTTTTTCTTCTTTTTTTTTTTTATTTATTTACTTATGATAGTCACAGAGAGAGAGAGAGGCAGAGACACAGGCAGAGGGAGAAGCAGGCTCCATGCACCGGGAGCCCGACGTGGGATTCGATCCTGGGTCTCCAGGATCGCGCCCTGGGCCAAAGGCAGGCGCTAAACCGCTGCGCCACCCAGGGATCCCTGACAGGTGATATTTTAAGGTGACTAAACCATTCCACCAGAGTATATGAGCAAAATGTGCTGTCACCAGAAGTGAACAGAGTGGCAGAAAAAGTAGGAGGGTAAGAGGTTGCCCAACTGAGCTCTAAGCGAGGAGCAAAGACAATAAGGCAGCCCCATCTTTCTCAGTCCCGATCTCTGTTCTACACCTTCTTCCCTAGAGCAAAAGCAAATTCTCGTTTGTTTAGGCATAGAAATTTAGTCATTCTTTTTCTTGTCTTTCATCAGCATATTTTTTATGAGTAGAGGGAAATTTTGATTTTGCTTTAATTTTTGTTTTGATTATTACTTCTCCTTTGGTCATGAAAAAAGTTTTATTTTTCACAGAAGCAAATTTATTAACATTTTCTTTATGGGTTCTGGCTTTATGCCTACTCATAAAGGCCCTCAACACCCCCAAAATTATAAAAATAATTTTTCTCACGTTTTCTCTTCACATTTCTGTGCCTTTGTTTCTTACATTTAAATCTTTGCTTTATCCGATTTTTTTTCCGGATTATTTTGTATTTTAGAAGCAATGTAGGGATCTATTTATTAATGGCTAACCACTTAATGGTAACCAATAAAAGGTAACCATTTATTAATGGCTAACCACATTATTTATTAATTTACCTTTTTCCCTGATTATAATTGACACTTTTATTTATATACTGAAATTGTATTAGTTCTTACACTCATGTCTGAACTCTCTGCTCCATTCCACTGATTATACCACCCATTACACCAATACACGCTAATAAATCAATTAAGGTCATTTCATAATGAGAACAGCAACTTTATTTTGTTGATTTATTGAATGCTTATTATGTGCTGATACTGTTATTTTTTTTACATGTGGAATATAAGACATAGAGAAGTTAATAATTTCCCCAAGTTCACACAGATATTAAGTGGAGGAGCCAAGATTTGAACCTAGATTGTCCAGCCCTAAAGACAACCTCTTAACCTCAACATTATTCTCAGCTGTCTCATGACACAACTCGATGTCATAAAGTTATTCTATTTTTGTAACTCTTCTCCCTCCAAATATTCTTTTATGCTTATTTCTCCAGATGAACTTCAGAATTATTTTTGACAAAATTTTCCCAAAATCTTGGCCAAGTTTTATATGGGGATCCTAGTAAACACACACATCAATTTAAGAAGAATTGATAAGTCTAAGAAGTCTTCCTTTCCATAAGTAAGGTATGCTTCTCTATTTATTTGTCTTCTTTTATATTCCTCTACAGATATATTTGCAAACATCTTTATGGTGAAAGGACTTGGTTGGTCTCTCAGTTTTATTTCCTAATTATTGGTTATATAAGAAAACTATTAACAAAAATTAATATATTAACGTCAGATAGTAGTAAGGGTAATGGCATCCTAGTCTTATCTGTGATTTTAACATGAATATTTCCAGCATTTGCCATACATATAGTTCTACATTTTGATTTGAAAGATTTATTCTTAAATATTAAGGGAATAGTCATTTATCCTTAAATTCCTATGATTTCTTTAAAGTCAGAAACAAACATTAACTTCTTACCAAATATCTGTTCTATATCTATCAACACGATTATATCTTTTTATTACCTTTTGGACTATTAACAAGGTGAATTGTCAATAAATATCCAAATTAAGCCTTTCTTAAAGCCTTAAAGAATAAACTCCATGTGGTTTTCTCTACTTTTTTAGTTTATTAATGGATCTTATTTGTCTTATTATTTAGGAGTTTTGCATAGACATTCACATGTGAGACTAGCCTATAATTTTCTTTTTTGTGCTATTTTTGTCAAAATTTATATGCTGTTCTTATATAAAAAACTTATTTTTCTCTATGTTCTAGTACAATTATAAAGGCATCAGAATTATCTATTTCTTGAACATTTAAAGGAGTTCACTCAGATCCCAATACTTCTTAAGGTTATAGCTTTTAGAACGCCCGAATAGAGTAAAAATAAATCTATAAATAAAGCTGATACTATTTTGACAAATAACAATAGTTGGCTCAGATTTCCATAGTTTGGGAATAGACTAGATTTAAGTAAATCAAAGAGGTTATCCATAGAAAGGACACAGAGTACAGCCAAGACACACAGCAAACAGATCAGCAACATCATCCAGGATAGCCAGAGGTACAAGTTTCTGGATTCCAGAAATCCTCCGTAGGGATGCACAACTGTTGATGATACTAGAAGTCTAACTGTTCTCTTTCTTGAAAGTCCTGGAAGTCCTAGTCTGAAAGGTGTGCTAGATATCACCTTACCTGTGCTAAGGACACCTCATCCATCACGGAGTTACACAGGCAACAGAACAATCTCAAAAACAAACACACCATTCTCCATCTCCCAGGGTCTTCCAACTAAGTTCAAGTTCATTTCTGAACTTAGAACTGGGAACCAGAACAAAAGCCAGTGTTTCAGAGGCCTCTGGGTACCATGCTAGCAATTTTAGAACAGTCTGTAGTGTGTGTGTGTACCCACCGAGCTCTTAAAGATAAAGATAGTAGTTTTGAGATAGGCTACTACATTGGAAAACTATGTTCTTGCCAGATCACAATGTTATTGAGGCTGGGTTCCAGATCTCATACAAGCTCCAACAGCTTTATACAGTACCTGATAACTCAAAAATGATTTTATAATTTTCTTTAGGTTTCTGTCTGCTTTCTCAAATCTCACACAAAATCCTTAACAATGATGCACTTTAGCCATAATAGAAATGTTTTCAGATTACCTGTATACCCACTCCTGCTCTATGCTCTAGTGTTAATAAAGCTTTCTTCTTCCTGAGTTTGAAGAGACCATAGGGATTAGATAGCAAAAGTATGGTAGGAAATGTACTTCAGTTTGGAAGGACCTCAAACACGTGGAGGTTAAGGACCATCCTGCTAAAAGATGAAAGGGTCAACCAGGAAATTAAGGAAGAATTAAAAAGATTCATGGAAACTAATGAGAATGAAGATACAACCGTTCAAAATCTTTGGGATGCAGCAAAAGCAGTCCTAAGGGGGAAATACATCGCAATACAAGCATCCATTCAAAAACTGGAAAGAACTCAAATACAAAAGCTAACTTACACCTAAAGGAGCTAGAGAAAAAACAGCAAATAGATCCTACACCCAGGAGAAGAAGGGAGTTAATAAAGATTCGAGCAGAACTCAATGAAATCGAGACCAGAAGAACTGTGGAACAGATCAACAGAACCAGGAGTTGGTTCTTTGAAAGAATTAATAAGATAGATAAACCATTAGCCAGCCTTATTCAAAAGAAGAGAGAGAAGACTCAAATTAATAAAATCATGAATGAGAAAGGAGAGATCAACCAACACCAAGGAAATACAAACGATTTTAAAAACATATTATGAACAGCTATACGCCAATAAATTAGGCAATCTAGAAGAAATGGACGCATTCCTGGAAAGCCACAAACTACCAAAACTGGCACAGGAATAAATAGAAAACCTTAACAGGCCAATAACCAGGGAGGAAATTGAAGCAGTCATCAAAAACCTCCCAAGACACAAGAGTCCAGGGCCAGATGGCTTCCCAGGGGAATTTTATCAAACGTTTAAAGAAGAAACCATACCTATTCTCCTAAAGCTGTTTGGAAAGATAGAAAGAGATGGAGTACTTCCAAAGTCGTTCTATGAGGCCAGCATCACCTTAATTCCAAAACCAGACAAAGACTCCACCAAAAAGGAGAATTACAGACCAATATCCCTGATGAACATGGATGCAAAAATTCTCAACAAGATACTGGCCAATAGGATCCAACAGTACATTAAGAAAATTATTCACCATGACCAAGTAGGATTTATCCCCGGGACACAAGGCTGGTTCAAAACCCGTAAAACAATCAATGTGATTCATCATATCAGCAAGAGAAAAACCAAGAACCATATGATCCTCTCATTAGATGCAGAGAAAGCATTCGACAAAATACAGCATCCATTCCTGATCAAAACTCTTCAGAGTGTAGGGATAGAGGGAACATTCCTCAACATCTTAAAAGCCATCTACAAAAAGCCCACAGCAAATATCATTCTCAATGGGGAAGCACTGGGAGCCTTTCCCCTAAGATCGGGAACAAGACAGGGATGTCCACTCTCACCACTGCTATTCAACATAGTACTGGAAGTCCTAGCCTCAGCAATCAGACAACAAAAAGACATTAAGGGCATTCAAATTGGCCAAGAAGAAGTCAAACTCTCCCTCTTTGCCGATGACATGATACTCTACATAGAAAACCCAAAAGTTTCCACCCCAAGATTGCTAGAACTCCTACAGCAATTCGGTAGCGTGGCAGGATACAAAATCAATTCCCAGAAGTCAGTGGCATTTCTATACACTAACAATGAGACTGAAGAAAGAGAAATTAAGGAGTCAATCCCATTTACAATTGCACCCAAAAACATAAGATACCTAGGAATAAACCTAACCAATGATGTAAAGGATCTATACCCTCAAAACTATAGAACACTTCTGAAAGAAATTGAGGAAGACACAAAGAGATGGAAAAATATTCCATGCTCATGGATTGGCAGAATTAATATTGTGAAAATGTCAATGTTACCCAGGGCAATATACACGTTTAATGCAATCCCTATCAAAATACCAGGGACTTTCTTTAGAGAGTTAGAACAAATTATTTTAAGATTTGTGTGGAATCAGAAAAGACCCCAAAAAGCCAGGGGAATTTTAAAAAAGAAAACCATAGCTGGGGGCATCACAATGCCAGATTTCAGGTTGTACTACAAAGCCGTGGTCATCAAGACAGTGTGGTACTGGCACAAAAACAGACACATAGATCAGTGGAACAGAATAGAGAACCCAGAAGTGGACCCTCAACTTTATGGTCAACTAAGATTCGATAAAGGAGGAAAGACTATCCATTGGAAGAAAGACAGTCTCTTCAATAAATGGTGCTGGGAAAATTGGACATCCACATGCAGAAGAATGAAACTAGACCACTCTCTTGCACCATACACAAAGATAAACTCAAAATGGATGAAAGATCTAAATGTGAGACAAGATTCCATCAAAATCCTAGAGAAGAACACAGGCAACACCCTTTCTGAACTCGGCCACAGTAACTTCTTGCAAGATACATCCACGAAGGCAAAAGAAACAAAAGCAAAAATGAACTATTGGGACTTCATCAAGATAAGAAGCTTTTGCACAGCAAAGGATACAGTCAACAAAACTAAAAGACAACCTACAGAATGGGAGAAGATATTTGCAAATGACATATCAGATAAAGGGCTAGTTTCCAAGATCTATAAAGAACTTATTAAACTCAACACCAAAGAAACAAACAATCCAATCATGAAATGGGCAAAAGACATGAAGAGAAATCTCACAGAGGAAGACATAGACATGGCCAACATGCATATGAAAAAATGCTCTGCATCACTTGCCATCAGGGAAATACAAATCAAAACCACAATGAAAAAAAAACAAAAAAACAAAACCACAATGAGATACCACCTCACACCAGTGAGAATGGGGAAAATTAACAAGGCAGGAAACCACAAATGTTGGAGAGGATGCGGAGAAGAGGGAACCCTCTTACACTGTTGGTGGGAATGTGAACTGGTACAGCCACTCTGGAAAACTGTGTGGAGGTTCCTCAAAGAGTTAAAAATAGACCTGCCCTAGACCCAGCAATTGCACTGTTGGGGATTTACCCCAAAGATACAAATGCAATGAAACGCCGGGACACCTGCACCCCGATGTTTATAGCAGCAATGGCCACAATAGCCAAACTGTGGAAGGAGCCTCGGTGTCCAACGAAAGATGAATGGATAAAGAAGATGTGGTTTATGTATACAATGGAAGATTACTCAGCTATTAGAAATGACAAATACCCACCATTTGCTTCAACGTGGATGGAACTGGAGGGTATTATGCTGAGTGAAGTAAGTCAGTCGGAGAAGGACAAACATTATATGTTCTCATTCATTTGGGGAATATAAATAATAGTGAAAGGGAATATAAGGGAAGGGAGAAGAAATGTGTGGGAAATATCAGAAAGGGAGACAGAACGTAAAGACTGCTAACTCCGGGAAACGATCTAGGGGTGGTAGAAGGGGAGGAGGGCGGGCGGTGGGAGTGAATGGGTGACGGGCACTGGGGATTATTCTGTATGTTAGTAAATTGAACACCAATAAAAAATAAATTAAAAAAAAGAAATGTATTTCATGACAAAGGAGAGAAAATAAATAAAGGAAAGGAGACAGAAAAGCAGAAAGCAAGGTAAAATGAAAAGTTAATGCACTTGCAAGTTTTGGTTTGGAGATTGGTGGGATGTAAATATGGGTGATAAATTAGGGCTAGAAATTGGAAACTGAGCTAATTTTATTTCAGGAGCGACATGGACAAATTGACATTTCAAAAAGCTTCACCTGGCATCCATGGAAAATGTGCATTTGAGATGGAAGAGCTATTAAAGAGGCTAATATTCAGTATAGAGATTTAATATCAAAGTAGATTTGGAGATGAGTTCAGACAGAAAACTTTCTTTACCACTCTTCTCCCAGTATTCTTAAATCAAGAATGGTTGTGTGTGACCAGTCATCTGTGTAAAGGACTTCCGTTTATCCTTTTTTATTCCTCACTAATGGTTTTGGAATTTTTCTATAAGGCAAACTTTATTCAAGGATTTCTCAATCTTGACATCACTGGCATTTGGGGCCAAATAATTTTTTTTTTTTTTTTTTTTTTTGCTTTGAGGGGCTGTCTTGTGCATCATAGAATGTTTAGCAGCAACCCTGTTCTTTTCTCAGCAGATGCCAGTACTACCATCTCTTTGCATCCTCTCCCCAGTTTTCACAATCCAGACTGTCTCCAGACTTTGTCTAATGTCCCCTAGAGTGTAAAATCATCATCTTCCTGCATTTGAGGGCCACTGCTCTAGAGTGGAAGAAGGAGACATTAGAAAGAATGAAATGAGTCTCTTTTCCCAAGAATACAAGAAATATAAGTCACTGAGGGTTTCATAGATGGACACTAAACAGTTGGTTAGGGGCTAAATTGAATATCAATACCAAGGAAATTCCTTGTACAGGAAAATACCAGGATTTTCCTTTTGTAACATTTTTGGTTAAGAGGATTGGTATGAGATGGGATGATCTTGCCGAGATGGATAGTTGTGATAATTCGATTTATAAACTTTAGCAAACTCTGAATTTAAATTAGGCCCTGATAGCCAGAATCAGATGGCAATGAACTAATGATTTAGAGAAAACAAAATCCTTCAATGATTTTCTTTGCTAATTTGTCCTTGTAAGTTACTCAGCTAATTTCCTAAAGTGATCTATGATACACATCATGTATTTCCAATTATCTATACTAGACTATAAGCTCTTTGATGGTGGGAAGTCTGTTTGTTTGTGTTTAGTATGCACTACTCTCGTCTTGTTATTAGAACTGCTAATACCTTTCTTCATTGCTTCTCATACATCACTGTCAGATAACACTAATCAGTAATGGCAATCTTTCCCATTGATCCCTTCTCAGGCTCAGAAACCTTGTCAGAGCATTATAAAAAAAAAATCTCTTTGGGGGTGCCTGCGTGGCTTAGTAGGTTAAATGTCTAACTCTTGATTTCAACTCAGGTCATGATTTCAGGGTCCTGATATCAAGCTCTGCATCAGGCTCCATGCTCAACACTGACTCTACTCAAGATTCTCTCTCTTCTTCTTCTGACCCTCCTCCTGCTCATGCTCTCTATCTTTCTCCAAAGTAAATAAATAAACCCTCTTGCACTCTTGGTGGGAATGCAAACTGGTATAGCCACCCTGGAAAACAGTGTGGAGGTTCCCCAAGAAGTTAAAAATAGAGCTACCTTATGATCCAGCAATTGCACTACTGGTATTTACCCCAAAGATACTGATGTAGTGAAATGCCAGGACACCTGCTCCCCAATGTTCATAGCAGCAATGTCCACAATGTCCAAACTGTGGAAGGAGTCAAAACATGCTTCAACAGATGAATGGATAAAGAAGATGTGGTGTATATATATATATATATACACACACACACACACACAATGGAATATGGAATATTACTCAGCCATCAGAAGAAATGAATACCCACCATTTGCTTCAACGTGGATGGAACTGGAGGGTATTACGCTGAGTGAAATAAGTCAATCAGAGATGGACAATCATCATATGGCTTCATTCATACGTGAAATATAAGAAATAGTGAGAGGGATTATAAGGGAAAGGAGGGAGAACTGAGTAGGAACAATTAGAGAGGGAAACAAACCATGACAGGCTCCTAACTCTGGGAAACAAACAGAGGGTTGCAAAGGGGAGGTAGGTGAGGGGATGGAGTAACTGGGTGATGGGCAATGAGGAAGCATTTGATGGGATGAGCACTGGGTGTTATACTATATATTGGCAAATTGAATTTAAATAGAAAAATTTTAAAAATATAAATATAAAATAAAATGTTTAAAAAAAAAATGGAAGAGCCGGGAGTGGGGAGAGCAGGAGTGATTGCTGATGAAGGCTCCAATAAAGCAAAGGCAGGAGCCATAAAGGAAGGGGAGGGAGCACAGACTTAGGATGTATTAGGAAGAAGAATTGGCAGGACTTAGTGACAAACTAGATACATGGGACTGTAGAAGACAAAAGAGCCAAGGATAAACCCTAGTTTTATGAGATGCACTCAAACAAGGAGCCCAGAATAAAGGTTCTCTTGTGAACTGCTTACCTCTGAGGTGACTGTGAGAATCCATGTGGGAATATGGACCTAGCAGTTCTGCTGGGAAATCTGGATTGCTTAGTGACTATAAAAAAAGAAGAAGAATCTCAGGGATTGGGGGAGGTTATTTTAAGGACATTGGAACTCAAGCCTCAAAGGAAGTTAAAGCCAAAAGGAAGTTATTCTTCCCATTATCCATCTCTCAACATTCTCAATTTTTCCAGGCCACAGGCATCCACTTTCTGCCCTGCAGCCAGAGAGATTTTCCTAAAATCAGGCCACTCCTAACACCCATAGCCCTGAGGGAGAAGCTCACAATTCTTGGTTTGGCCTTGCATAACACTTGTGGTCAAGCTCTAGCATAGCCCTCCACCTCATCTTCCATAACTCTGTCCCTTGTCACTGATGGATAAACAGAGGATTAAAAGAAAAATAAAGTGATAGACAGATGATCTTTCCTCTTTTTTTATTCTGCCCATCAGCTGCACTCCAGATCTGCCTCCTCCAAGAGGATCCAAATCCTGCTCCTCTCCTGTAACTTTTCTTGCCTGTAGCTCTGGCTTATACAGACACACCAGAAGTCCTGACATCATATGTCTCAGAAATATTTTTTAAGAACATGAAGCAAAATTTCCTTACTGTCCATGTTGTAAGTCCAGATTCCCAGGAGAGAGAATCTGCGTGACTCATTATGAGTGTCAGGTGACCACTTTCGTTCCAATCAGCTATGGACAAGGATCAATGTCACAAGGAAAGTAAGAGGCCTTCCCAGGGCAATGGGGAGAGTCAGGTTCACAGAGGAGGTGTGGGCACCAAGGAAGTGATCAACTTCCCTATCCCAACTTTGCCCTCTTTGTGTGTGACTATTTTTTCTAATTTCTACTTAAATTTTGTTCTAATATTACAAAGTAGCTGTATTACTCATGCAGTTTTTCAGTCTCAACTGATTCAGTACTGTATTTGATTCTAATATACATGCTCTTGTTTTTCTTTATCCAGATCACTTGTGACAACATTTTAAAGAGAAATTTGGTTTCATACTGTAGCATTACAGAAAGCTCAGGCCTCTTCCAAAAGAAAGAAAAGAGGGTTTAGAAGAAAACTGTTGTAAAAAATCAGGAAGCTAAAAGCACAAAAGTTATTGACTACATCTGTCTGAAGTAACAGATGGTAATACTAATTGCTGTTCAGATGTTGCATATTGTTTTAATTTTCTCAAGGGTAAAATATGAAAGTAGACATGGACATATTTTTAATATTCCATTTCTACACTCACTGCATGAACTTTGCAAATTATTTGATTCTCTTAATAAAACACATCTTCCTCTTTTTGAAAGGATGTGGCTCTCTTTTAAGGGGAAACAGTTTTAGAAGGCAGCAAAAATATCACAACTTAGAAAAATTCTTTTGAAATTAAGTTGTCTATTTGCAAGTGAATGAGGTGCTATTTCTGTCCACTTCAATATAATCAGCATTCTGCTTCCAGTAATATTCCGATTTTCATTGAAAATCACTGCAATGGAGTTCTGTGTTTCTCATAACTCAGGAAGACTCAGAACCTATCCTTGGTTCATGGGCTCCTTTTGCGTTTATGTGAGATTTTAATAACAGTTGGAAGAAAAGTACCTCCTTCCATCCATACCAGTTGGGTGGGAAATACAGCTAAAAATTAAAAATAAAATACCACATTAAAGAGGTGTGAGGTGGAGGGCATGTAAATAGTTGATCCAATTGAATGTGGACAGTGTGTAACAGTATGTTGTATAAAGAGAATGAAAGAGATCCTGAATTTGGGACTTGCCAAACCTAAGCTCCATCTTTGAAAGGACATCTTCGAATCTCCAATTAGATGTTAAAATTCTCTTATATCTTGGACTTAAAATATAACCACTGGACACAACCTAGAGAGTCAGCTTCAAAAGGTGCGGGGATGAACTTTTCTGCCTACCCCACTCCGAACTATTTCATATTTTTCCTTGTCTTTCCACAGAGTAGCAAACATACCATTGGAGGGCTAGCCCTTTGGAGTAGGCATTGCCATTTCTAGGCAGCGTCTTTAAAAATGCAGATTCTCCTGAGAGAGGTAACATAGAACATCAGTGATATCGTTACCTGAAAAGGTTTCTCAAAAGCTGTGCAGAGAGTAGGATCACAAGGGGGTGAGGAAGAAGCAGAAAATGGGTATTCAGGGAGGCAGGGAATGCTTTTTGTCAGTGCTGCTTGAATTCAGGGATTCAGTCAATGCTGAAATACTTGGTGAAATACTTCTAATAACTAACAAAAATGTTTCAGGTTTGGTTTCTTTTTTCTTTTCTTTTCTTTTTTTTTTTTAATTCATGAGAGACACAGAGAGAGAGAGAGAGACAGAGACACAGGCAGAGGGAGAAGCAGGCTCCATGCAGGGAGCCTGATGTGGAACTCGATCCTGGATTCCAGGATCACGCCCTGAGCCAAAGGCAGACGTTCAACTGCTGAGCCACCCAGGCGTCCCTCAGTTTCTTTTTTTGCCAGACTTATTTAAATTACAAAACTATCCTGATAAGATGCCCCATGTAATTTGGATTATGTTAGTACCAAAAGGCTTTTCTGCCACATTAAATGCAGTGATTACCATCACCTTTGCTACACATGGAGAACACAAACAGCCAGCATGAGTTCATTTTCTAGTCAATCACGACCTTGTTCTCATTTTCCAAATCAACATAGAGCTGATATAAACATGTATATAGATGTTTTGGACCATATCTGGATGGGCTTTGGGGATTTGAACTGGGCATCAGAAAAAAGCTGGCCCATTAGATTTTTTTTTCTTTCTACCAAAAAATCTGTAATGAAGGAGTGAGGGAGGAAGGGAGAAAGCCAGGCCCTGTATGACTGGGATTGAGATAATTCACTGCACCATGTGACATGACCATATTCTACTATTTGAATCCAGAAGTGAGAAAAAAAAATCACATTGTTAAGAGGGTGCAGTGGATATGCATGGAGGATCCTGGTAGTTTTGTGATTCCCAGCCCCAGTTCCACACTGAGTCCAACCTGAGTGTGTGTCTCTAATGACTAAATAAATAAAAATCTTTTTAAAAAAATGTAAGATGGACCAGTGGAATTTAATGTAGCAGAGTACTAAAACTTCTTAAATAACTCAAAAAATTTCTGATTCAGATTTACCAATGCAACTAACTTTTATTTGAAAAGGTTACCAAAATACTCATTGGCCAACTGCATATCTATGTGAGGCCAAGTTTTCTACCCATATTTTAATCAAAGCAACTAATTACGACAGATTGAATGCAGCAGTAGATGCATAAATCTACCTGCACTTGTATATCTTATATGGATACAATTTCCCCATTTCTCACATATGATAAAAGGATATTTCACTGACTGAAAAATTTTATGTTTTTTAAAAAAAATCTGTTTGGTGCATCTTATATGGAGTGATTTTATGATTTCTCTCAGCTTTAACAAGAGCTTATATTTAGAAAGAAACAGTGTCCCTAAGCAAATATTTGTGGGGAAATAGATGAATGTTAAATTCCACAGATGAGTCTAAGATGTCCAAAAGACTGAGCAGATGTCTAATTGGAAAGGAAAGAGGTCCTTTATCTTAAACAAAACAAAACTAAAACTAAAACAAAATCTGTGTTTTTTGGGTTTGTTTTTGTTTGAAGGAAGGGTCATGTTGTAAATCAAGAGTTCTGCTATGTGCAAATGTCTCTTTCAAAATAAAGAGGGCTGGCAGAGAGGACATCTGGGGGTCTGTGTATAGGACAATAGAGAATGGGGAAAATGAGAGATTATCAAGCAGCTGACAAATAAGTTTGGGTCAAGAGCTTTGAGAGAGGAAATGCTTCTTGGTTTTGGGTAAAGGGTCCTCTGATGAGGAGTTGTTCCTGTTTTTCTTGCCTCTACTTTTCTGGTTCACATAATCTTTCTCCCAGGTCCCCCACATCTTTATTTTTTAAATTTATTTATTTAGAGAGAGAGCATGCACACACACTCATGGCACGTGAGAGCAGGGAGGGGCAGAGGTAGAGGGAAAGAGAGAATCTCAAGCAGACTTCCCACTGAACATGGAGCCCCACTTGGGGCTCAGTCCACCACCCTGAGATCATTACCTGAACTGAAATCACAAGTGGGACACACAGCCAACTGAGCCACCCAGGCAACCCCACCACCACCCCCTCCCACATGTCTTTAGACGGGAGTATGTGTGTTGAAAAGCAATAAACTCAATTCTCTCTCTTGGGAAGACCTTGGCTAATAACAAGCCTCCAATATATATATATATATAAAACTATTTTGTGTGATAAACAGAAGATGCTCTAGAAATGGACCCAAAAAATGATCAATCTCACCATAATCAATGTTAAAAATTGGAGAAATGATAAACATCCTTTACCATGCTGTATTTTTATGTGCTGTCAGTGAGGCAGACTTATCTATTAGAAATATTTCTCAGAGAATTTACAAGATGAGAAGGATTTAAAAAATCTTCCACAGTTTCTCTTTATTTTGCTTTTTGAAACACTTGTAAACATTTATGTGAGGTTTTCAAGAAACTTAACCCCCTGATTCAGTTTGTAGTCAAGGTTTTTGAAGACAGTCATCAGTTTCTGCTTCCTTTAAAACTCCAAAATTACACTAGCACAACCTCTTCTGACATGCAGCTATTGGTCTGATTTAAAACATGCTGGTTTAAACTTGTACAGTCAGTCCTACGTAGCCTGAATTCTAAATCTAACCCATTTCTCCTTAAGACAAGAGTTCAATGGAATGTGAATTCTACACAGAGTTACACACAATTTTAAATGTTTGCCTTAAATTGACTGCCTAAATTTCATAAAATAACGGTTTTTTTAATTATATAATTAAGTCACTGGGTAATTACTACTACACTTACACAATCAGAGACAACTATTTTTAAATCTCATCTTGGTACTGCAAAATTTCCAATACACTTGTTATTTCAACTGGAGTCAATACCCAGTTTCCATGTAGAACAGTACTTGATGGAAGACTGAGTATGCTGTGACACCAGGCACCATATTTCCCATCCAGTTAGCAAATATCAAATAGAGGCTTAGGAGCCACACCTCGGATCTTGTTCTTGGCCCTATGGGAGTGGATTAGAGGCTCCCTGGCTGGGAGAGAACTCTGTGTCCATATTTTCTCATCATTCAACTCTTCATCTTGTTCTAGGCCCTGCTTTGAGTAGTTTTCTGAGATGAACCCATTTCCCATCTGGCCTCTGTTCTTCCTGCAGCTTTGACTTGGCTCCCCTTGGACCCAGCTTCCTGTTCTGCCTCTGCCAGCCCTCAGAATCTACCTCCCCACTAAGGCAAATGAGCAGTGGGAACATCAGCATCAGGAAACCACATCCACATCCTTCATCCCCTTCACTTCACATTTGCTTGGTTGCCCCATTGATCTCACCCTGCACAATCACATCTTAGTCTCTTGCTCTTTCCAAACACTATTCTTTCATACTCTTCCTTAAAAATAATGTCTTTGGCTGCTCTTCCCTCCTCTCATCCCTTGTCCACCATTTCATTCTTCTGATCTTTCTTTCTCCTAATCTGTCTATGTCTCCTCTTTTTATTTTATGCTCTTACATTTTTCTCTTTCAGTTTTTTTTTTTCTTCTTTTCTCTTCACTTCCTTTTCGGCCACAACCAAAGTGTTTACTCCTATACTTGCTAAGCAATGAGCATTCCCAAATGTGTGGTTTTGAATCAGCACCCGTATTGGAGCTTTCTATCAGGGAAACCAGGTGGGAAAATACCAGATACAATGGTCTCAAATTAGGTAAAATTTGCTATAGCATATTATGAAATGATCTTGCACCATTCAGGTTGCTGAGTGGAGCTCTGTTCTGATTCTCCATGAGAATCTCACCAACCCTTGATGCTGGCACACAGATCCTGGCCTCATGGTTCTGAATCCTCATCAGTAACACTTACCAGCCTGAGGAACTGCCCCTCCTCCATCATGCAGACTGTTTTCCTTCTATATACTTACTATTTGTATTAGTGCTACCCTTGGAAAGTCTATTTTTCCAAATATTGCAGAACTTTTTAAATGGAAAGTCCAAGCTTAATCATAAAAAAAGGAATAGCCTTTGAAAATGAGAACATGTTAAGGTATATAATTCAGTTCTGAAAATCCTTGAGAGAAAAAATTCATTGTAAATGTTCTCTTGGAAAGTTACATTTGCACTGCAGCAGGGCTAGTAAACTAGGGCTAGTAAACACTCATGTAAACATAAGTGTCATTAAACATACAGAAATGATTCTGTCCTTTTGCATCTTATTCTGAGTATTTTAGATTTGGCTACTCATGAGAAATGACCTAATGAAGAAGCTCAAGAAGTTGTGAGTGTCCATGACCTTACCTCTGCTGAGGTAATTACAGCACTAGCACTTTAAAAGGAGTCATGCTTCATCCTGAAAATAACCTGCCATGCCACTAAAAATTTCCTTTAACTGTTCCATATTCAGTTTCAATCTATGTATCAGATCTACTATAGGATGAGTTTATAGCACCTTAAGCAGAGCAATAATAAAAAATATTTAATATTTGGTAGGGAGTGGGTACTGACTGCTCAGAATGGAATCAGAACAGATATCATACTGGTGCCCACTTGCTATCTATAGCTTTGGAAACCCGTGAACAATGAACCCAAGAGATTAGCTATGCCAATGTTTTGAATTGCATGTATTTTTAATGTGCCTTTTGCTTGTATAAAAGAAAAAAAGTGGTTTGAGTAAGTAGAGATTGGGAAAGCCTGCCTGACTTCTTAAAGTAAATTAAAAACTCAAAATTGTAAAATTGTACAGCTTAAAATTGTAAATTAAATTACCAATCAAGAGTTTCCTACTTACTAGAAGGTGCCTAGTGCAATGCCTGAATAGCATAGGTGTATAATAGTACTTTAAATGGTGGTATTATTATTATATCTTATTATCAAAAATTTATCAAGAATTTGTTAAAAATTCATGACCACTCTGTGGACCTGTCTAGGTAATTCAGAGGCTTCACAATAATATCAGACAAAGTGGGGGAAAAAATCAGTTGAACATTCATAGAAAGTGATGAAAAGAAGAGAAAGTTGGTGAATCCATAAAGTAGAAGATACCCATAGATAGGAGACAAAGAAGAGGAAGTAAATGTGGAAATGCTGAATTAAAGGGGAAGTTTAAAAAAAGCCAAGAAAATTCAGTAGCCTAAAATATATATCTGGTGAAACTGCATAGCCCTAGAGCGAGAAGACAGGAACAGGAAACTAAGAACTACAGTGACCCAGTAATTTAGAGCAGTGCTCAGCAAACCTTTCAGTGTCTTCTCCCATTCCTCAGGATAAAAGCAGCCCTTTAAAAAGCCATGTAGGCATGACCTCCAAGAGCCTCAGTAGGCCCAAGAAGTGTGTGGATTCTGAGGCCCTCTCTCTACCCACACCCATACCTCAGCCGTTGGATCCAGCTAGTTCTAGGAGCCTATGGTCTTCAATTGGTCCCAGATAACGAAAGTAAACTGATGAAACAGGTGGCATCATTTAAAAATAATTATGGCTACTGGGGAGCTTAGGTGGTGCAGTTGGTTGAGTGACTGACTTGATTTCGGCTCAGGTTGTGCTCTCAGGGTCATGAAATCGAGCCCCACATAAGATTCCATGCTCAGTGCTCAGTAAAGAGTTTGTTTGAAATTCTCTTTCCCTCTCCCTCTGTCCCTCCTGCTCATGCTGTCTTTCTCCAAAATACATAAAATCTTTAAAAAATAATTTAAAACTATAAATAACTATGGCTACCAAGAAAGCAAGTTTTGTCCTATGGGAAAAGGAGAGAGAGAGGGAAGAGAGAAAGAATGGTTTATCTCATTCCCACAACCCAGAATTACACTAACAGGGGTGGAGAAGTGGTACTCTCAAAGAGTTCTGTTCAATTCAGATACACAAATGTATATGAACTAGGCGAATTTCTATCTGATGATAGTATTGCTTTTAATATAATTACATATATATACTTTTTAATTTTTTTAAAGATTTTTAAAATTTATTTGAGAGAGAGAGACAGAGAGAGGGTGCATGAATGGGGAGGAGAGGGAGAAGCAGACTCCTCACTAAACAGGGAGCCCCATATGGAACTCAATCCCAGGACCCTGAGATCATGACCTGAGCTGAAGGCGGATGCTTAACCCACTGAGTCACCACTGAGTCACTCAGAGACCCCGTAATTACACATATATCCTTAAGTCACATATTGTTAAACATCTTTTAATTTACCAATGTTCATTTTTTCCACTTTCACATTACACTAAAAAAAAACTGTATTCAAATTATTCACCTGTGCCTTTGGCATCATCGTCTTTACCATTATTCATCACTTTTGGAGTCATTGAGTACAGTTTTCCATTGCACATTGTTGTTACATTTTATAAGTATGATTCTGGTTCTGAATTATTCACTCCTAGCCATGAATAACCAACCATTCACAGAATATTGTCAGATGGCTTTTTCATTCATCTTATAGTTGCATATTCTTTTTTTTAAGATTTATTTATTTATTTATTTATTTGTTTATTTATTTATTTATTTATTCATTCATAGAGACACACAGAAAGAGAGAGAGAGGCAGAGATACAGGCAGAGGGAGAAGCAGGCTCCACTCAGGGAGCCTGACGTGAAACCCAATCCCGGGTCCCCAGGATCACACCCCGGGCTGCAGGTGGCGCTAAACCACTGCACCATCAGGGCTGCCCTATGGTTGCATATTCTTGACCTCTATACATTATCACTGAATGTATGAATCTTTAGAAAAATATGTTAAATATTAAGTAAATACAAAATATTTATAACACCTGTTTGAGTTACATGGACTCATAAGTCCAAATAAAACACCATGCATCCTACACTTACCATAAGAAATGAGCATTCCCTGTCCATTTGGAGCAGTATATTCTTCCTTCTTACCTACTTGACTTCCAGTGGTATTTCACCCCTTAGAATTTATGTTTGTCATTACCTTGGTTTTATATCTGGTTTTAGCACTATGATTATATCCTCGTACAATATATGGTTTCATTTTGCACATTTTATTTCTTTAAAAATGAAATCATGCATATCCTACAACTTGTTTTCTTGGCATGATATATTTCTAAGATTCATCCATGTTGAATGTACACAACTAAGGGTTATTTATTCTCATTATTGCAGCATTCTATTGGTTTACCAGCATGTATTCATCCTTCCTCCTATTGATCAATATTTCAGTTGTTTCCAGGCTTTGCTGCTACATATGATACTTCTATTAATATTCTTTTGATGTGTCAGTACACATTTGAGAGATGTTTCTAGGGTAGCTTACTGGTTTGAGTACAGTTGCAGATAACAGACTCTATTCTATATAATCTAAATATAAAGGATCTATCACAAAGTATGTAACAGATTATAAGTTAAACTTCCTATTACCTCTCACAGCTATAAAAAAGAATAAGTATTACTTCTATACACTAGTATAAATTGATCATCAAAGTATAATCTTAGCTGGAAAAAACAACATGGAAAAGAATATACATAGTATTTATCTAAGAAAAGGAAAAGGAATGAGGAAGGAACAGAGGGAGGGAGGGAGGAAGGATGGAAGGAAGAAAGGATGGAAGGAAGGAAGGTTCTCACATGCACACTTTTACTTTTAAAGGATAAACTATAAAATACATCGGAGGACTATCTATAGAGGAAGAAAAGAGCCAAAGACAGATGCTTGACTTTTCTGAATACAACATGTGTTATAGACTTGACTTTGAAATCATGTAAATATTTTATATAACTTTAAAATAAATCAAAATGAAAATAAAGCAATACCTAAATATCAAAAGCAAAATGCAACAAATGAAGTCATTTATTTATCAAACTGATGACACAGAGACATTGTTTCAAAAAATTTTTAAATATAATTCTTTGACCATATATCACATAACTTATGAGACAACTTGAAGAAGGTTCCATTTCCATCAGGGAAATACAACTCAAAACCACAATGAGATACCACCTCACACCAGTGAGAATGGGGAAAATTAACAAGACTGGAAACAACAAATGTTGGAGAGGATGTGAAGAAAGGGGAACCCTCTTGCACTGTTGGTGAGAATGTGAACTGGTGCAGCCACTCTGGAAAACTGTGTGGAGGTTCTTCAAAGAATTAGCAATAGATCTACCCTACGACCCAGCGATTGCACTGCTGGGGATTTACCCCAAAGATACAGATGCAATGAAACGCCGGGACACCTGCACCCCGATGTTTCTAGCAGCAATGTCCACAATAGCCAAACTGTGGAAAGAGCCTCAGTGTCCATCGAAAGATGAATGGATAAAGAAGATGTGGTTTATGTATACAATGGAATATTCCTCAGCCATTAGAAATGACAAATACCCACCATTTGCTTCAACGTGGATGGAACTGGAGGGTATTATGCTGAGTGAAATAATCAATCGGAAAAGGACAAACAGTATATGGTCTCATTCATTTGGGGAATACAAAAATTAGTGAAAGGGAATAAAGGGGAAAGGAGAGAAAATGAGTGAAAATATCAGTGAGGGTGACAGGACATGAGAGACACCTAACTCTGGGAAATGAACAAGGAGTAGTGGAAATGGAGGTGGGCAGGGGGTTGGGGTGACTGGGTGATGGGCTCTGAGGGGGGCACCTGGCAGGATGAGCACTGGGTGTTATGCTATATGTTGGCAAATTGAACTCCAATTTAAAAAAAAAGAAGTTCCCATTGGCCAAAGATGGGGCAATTTGGCCAACAATAAAAATAATAATATAGAAATTATGTTAAAACCCCATTTATTCATGACAGTAAAATAACCAACTAAATTCAACAAGTGAATTGAGCAAAATATTTGAGAAATAATTGAGGACTAAATAATTGACCAAGACGGCAATATAGAAAGTTCCTAAGCTCTCCTCCTCCATGAACACACCAAATGTGCAGCTCCACACAGAGCAATTCCCTTTGAAAGAGATTCAGAAGTTTGCTGAGTGACTCCTACACATTGGAAAAATGAGAAAAATACTCACATTGAAACAGATAGGAAAAACTGAGATATTCTTTCACCATAAACCCTACACCCAGCACAGTGCCATACAATTGGGAGGAACCTCTAACTCTTAGCTTCACCCTGAGGAGTGAGGAGTTTGGGCCCCACACCTAGCACCTCAACTTTAAAGATTCCCACCAGAAGTATGGACTCCTAAAAAAAAACTTAGCTCTAAAAGCCAAGAGGCTTATGTCCATGAGACTCACAAGACTATAGCAAACAAAGAAGCAATTCTTAACAATGCCTGAGCATTCACTGAAACTATCTCCCCAGGCCTCAGTGCCAAGAAAGCAAGAAAAATTGACTCAGTCTTTCTCTGAAAGAGGTTTATCTCCTTATTTTCAAAGCTACTTGTCTTCTCAGGGCCAGTCTTCTAACTCACCAGATTCTAAGGGCTGCCTGCTAATCTTCCCCCAGAGACCAGGGAAGACAGAGGATATTTCTTTTGCCTTCTCCCTCTAACCCACTCCAAGTCACCAGTATGTCCCTGGAAGGAGCTTATCCACATATCTGGTGCCCTAACTTTTGTAGCAGTCACATGAGAGACAAGCCCCTAGATGTCTGGCTCTTTAATACCCAACAGAGCTTGCATTCATGAGTCTCATGGGACTATAGCAAACAAAGAAACAGTTCTTGATGGGTGCCAGACACAAATGGAGCAGGGAAAAATGCCCATTTTCCAGTTTCTCCCTGCAAGGTGCTTAATTACATACTTTCCCAGCTGCTATCTGAGGGGATCTGGCTTCTAATCAGCCTGCATCTAGGTAATGACTGCAATCCTCCCCATTAGGGCACTGATGGGTCTTGTCATACCCTCAACTACTAGGAACCACTTATAAAAGGAGGCTTAGATGATCACAAAAGAATTTGAGAGGCAACCAGGAGCTCAAATCAGCCTGATTAATGAGGCTTACCTCCTAAGACAGAAGGGGGTAGGTGCTTTATCTAATGTGCAGAATCTAACACAAGAAATCAAGGAGGAAAAACAGGGGAATACGTTCCAAACAAAGAATAAGATAAATCTTCAGAAACCAATCTTAATAAAATAGAGATACATGATTTGCCTTAGAGAGAGTTCAAAATAGTAGTCATAAAAATACTCACTGAGGTCAAGAAAGCAATGCATGAGCAATGAGTATTCAACAAAAAAATATAAAGTATTAAAAGAGTACCAAACAGAAATCACAGAGCTGAAGAATATATTACCTGAACTGGAGAATTCAAGTCAGATGTTTAACAGCAGAGTAGATGAAGCAGAAGGATTGGAGAACTCAAAGACAGGGCAGTGGAATTCATCCAATCAAAGGGTCAAAAAGAAAAAGAATGAAAAAGATAGTTTAAGGGACTTCCAACACACTATCAAACAGACCAATAGATGCACACAAGATCTTCCTGAAAGCTCCTAGCTACGAGACAGAACAGGGACTACATTCAGGTCCCCTCAACCCTGATTATAAAATCCAGCCTCCAAGAAAAAAAAAAAAGGCTAAAATTCTATGCATCTTCAGTACCATATCTTGCAGGAATGCAAAGGGAGAATGTTTACTACAAAGACTGATGAAGATAAACCTAAATCAGTCTGCACCAAGATGGACCCCAGCACTGATCTTTTGCCAACTTTTTTCCTCATTATGATGCTAAAAGTCATGCCCAGGAGTGATTTAACATGTTAATTAAACATGTTATACATGAAAAGACTTGACCTTTATTTTTTAATTTTTTTAAGAGACGGAGGAAGAGAGACACAGGGAGAGAATCTTAAGCAGACTCCCTGCTGGGCACTGAGCTTCTCGCGGGGCTCCATCTCACAACACTGAGATCATGGTCTGAGCCAAAATCAAGAGTTGCATGCTTAACCAACTGAGCCAGTCGGGTTCCCCCAAAAAGCATGACCTTCAAGTGCACAGATGCTAATAAATCCCTGCCTCTACATCCTTAGATGTCACCCTTTTTCCACCTAAGTTTCTTTTAACAACTCTCCTTTGGAGAGTTAGCCTGAGGATCCTTTCCTTTGTGTTGCATCCTTTGTGCTCAAACAGAAGCCCCAATATAAAATTTTGCCTGAAATTCCTCTTTGGCCTCTTGTCAATTTCTACTGGTTAGAGAGCCCAAGGAATGGCCCAGTTCTGTAACAGCTAGATTATTATCTAATATCATCACACTATATGTTCTTGCTATACTAAATTATGTGTAGGTCCTTGAATCAGTCCCTTTTTTTTTCTTTTCTTCTCTTTTTCTTTTCTTCTGCCTTTCCTTATACTGCTTTCTGTTCCTGAATGTCTTTCATGCCCCCTTCACCTAGAACTGTATTTCTAGACACATTTCACATTGTTAGCACTTCTGGAAGGCCTCTGCTTTCACAAGAATAACATTGTAGGGGGGTTCCTGGGTGGCTCAGTCAGTTAAGGGTTGGACTCTTGATTTCAGCTCAGATCATGATCTCAGGATTATGAGATTGAGCCCGAGTTCAGGCTCCTTCTTCAGTGGGAAGTCTGCTTGGGATTCTCTCTCTCCCTCTCTTTCTGCTCCTCCCTCCCACTTAGACTCACTCATTCTTTCTTTGTCTCTCAAGTAAATCTTAAAAAAAAAAAAAAGAATAGTATTATAGAAAGTACTGGAGAGCTTATGTTTCCAAAGAAGAAACTTTTTTCTTGGAAATTAACATGAAATCTCTACTCTCTACTTCCCCAATTAACTCTATAGAAAGTAGCTGTCCCTGCAATGACCTCTTTAATCTACTTATTTTTGTATTCCTCCATTTTTGCTATCCATTTCTTCATCTGGTTCAGAAATAGTGAGAGAGATAATAGAAAAATCATCAGAAGCCAGATATTAGGAAAAATTTCCTTATTCTAGCAGATAAAGAGATGGTTCAGCACCCAGGACAAGGACACCCTGACTGTCCAGGCTACTTCCCACCCTCTCCTCTCCATCAATCTTTTAGTCATGCCATGACTGTGTTTCTTACGTTAAAAGCTTCTCCCACTGCTGAGTTTGTCTCTATCATAGTTGTCACCTTATATTAAAATTACTTGTTTATATATCTTCTCAACCACATGTAGGGTACTCTTCTCAGCCTCAGCACAATTCCTGGGACATAGTAGACTCAGTAATTTGTAGATGATGAATTCATCAAAAATGACCCAATAAACTAACAAATAGCTTTCCAAAAAAGAGTAAAATCCAAAGACACACCTAAATAAAACAAGGATGCAAAGAAGCAAAAGTCATATATTTGTTATTACTCTTTTTTTAATACTAAATTTATTTTTTATTCGTGTTCAATTTGCCAACATACAGAATAACACCCAGTGCTCATCCCGTCAAGTGCCCCCCTCAGTGCCCATCACCCATTCACCCCCACCAGCCACCCTCCTCCCCTTCCACCACCCCTAGTTCATTTCCCAGACTTAGGAGTCTTTATGTTCCGTCTCCCTTTCTGATATTTCTCACACATTTCTTCTCCCTTCCCTTATATTCCCCAAATGAATGAGAACATATAACGTTTGTACTTCTCCGATTGACTTACTTCACTCAGCATAATACCCTCCAGTTCCATCCACGTCGAAGCAAATGGTGGGTATTTGTCTGTTCTAATGGCTGAGTAATATTCCATTGTATACATAAACCACATCTTCCTTATCCATTCATCTTTCGATGGACACCGAGACTCCTTCCACAGTTTGGCTATTGTGGACATTGCTGCTAGAAACATCGGGGTGCAGGTGTCCTGGTGTTTCACTGCATCTGTATCTTTGGGGTAAATCCCCAGCAGTGCAAATGCTGGGTCGTAGGGCAGATCTATTTTTAACTCTTTGAGGAACCTCCACAGTTTTCCAGAGTGGCTGCACCAGTTCACATTCCCACCAACAGTGTAAGAGGGTTCCCTTTTCTCCGTATCCTCTCCAGCATTTGTGGTTTCCTGCCTTGTTAATTTTCCCCATTCTCACTGGTGTGAGGTGGTATCTCATTGTGGTTTTGATTTGTATTTCCCTGATGGCAAGTGATGCCGAGCATTTTCTCATGTGCGTGTTGGCCGTGTCTATGTCTTCCTCTGTGAGATTTCTGTTCATGTCTTTTGCCCATTTCGTGATTGGATTGTTTGTTTCTTTGGTGTTGAGTTTAATAAGTTTTTTATAGATCTCGGAAACTAGCCCTTTATCTGATACGTCATTTGCAAATATCTTCTCCCATTCTGTAGGTTGTCTTTTAGTTTTGCTGACTGTATCCTTTGCTGTGCAAAAGCTTCTTATCTTGATGAAGTCCCAATAGTTCATTTTTGCTTTTGTTTCTTTTGCCTTCGTGGATGTATCTTGCAAGAAGTTACTATGGCCGAGTTCAAAAAGGGTGTTGCCTGTGTTCTTCTCTAGGATTTTGATGGAATCTTGTCTCACATTTAGATCTTTCATCCATTTTGAGTTTATCTTTGTGTATGGTGCAAGAGGATGCTCTAGTTTCATTCTTCTGGATGTGGATGTCCAATTTTCCCAGCACCATTTATTGAAGAGACTGTCTTTCTTCCAGTGGATAGTCTTTCCTCCTTTATCGAATATTAGTTGACCATAAAATTGAGGGTCCACTTCTGGATTCTCTATTCTGTTCCACTGATCTATGTGTCTGTTTTTGTGCCAGTACCACACTGTCTTGATGACCACGGCTTTGTAGTACAACCTGAAATCTGGCATTGTGATGCCCCCAGATATGGTTTTCTTTTTTAAAATTCCCCTGGCTATTCGGGGTCTTTTCTGATTCCACACAAATCTTAAAATAATTTGTTCTAATTCTCTGAAGAAAGTCCATGGTATTTTGATAGGGATTACATTAAACGTGTAAATTGCCCTGGGTAATATCGACATTTTCACAATATTAATTCTGCCAATCCATGAGCATGGAATATTTTTCCATCTCTTTGTGTCTTCCTCAATTTCTTTCAGAAGTGTTCTATAGCTTTTAGGGTATAGATCCTTTACCTCTTTAGTTAGGTTTATTCCTAGGTATCTTATGCTTTTGGGTGCAATTGTAAATGGGATTAACTCCTTAATTTCTCTTTCTTCAGTCTCATTGTTATTGTATAGAAATGCCACTGACTTCTGGGCATTGATTTTGTTTCCTGCCACGCTGCCAAATTGCTGTATGAGTTCTAGCAATCTTGGGGTGGAGGCTTTTGGGTTTTCTACGTAGAGTATCATGTCATCGGTGAAGAGGGAGAGTTTGACTTCTTCTTTGCCAATTTGAATGCCCTTAATGTCTTTTTGTTGTCTGATTGCTGAGGCTAAGACTTCCAGTACTATGTTGAATAGCAGTGGTGAGAGTGGACATCCCTGTCTTGTTCCCGATCTTAGGGGAAAGGCTCCCAGTGCTTCCCCATTGAGAATGATATTTGCTGTGGGCTTTTTGTAGATGGCTTTTAAGATGTTGAGGAATGTTCCCTCTATCCCTACACTCTGAAGAGTTTTGATCTGGAATGGGTGCTGTATTTTGTCAAATGCTTTCTCTGCATCTCATGAGAGGATCATATGGTTCTTGGTTTTTCTCTTGCTGATATGATGAATCACATTGATTGTTTTACGAGTGTTGAACCAGCCTTGTGTCCTGGGAATAAATCCTACTTGGTCATGGTGAATAATTTTCTTAATGTACTGTTGGATCCTATTGGCTAGTATCTTGTTGAGAATTTTTGCATCCATGTTCATCAGGGATATTGGTCTGTAATTCTCCTTTTTGGTGGGGTCTTTGTCTGGTTTTGGAATTAAGGTGATGCCGGCCTCATAGAACGAATTTGGAAGTACTCCATCTCTTTCTATCTTTCCAAACAGCTCTAGTAGAATAGGTATGGTTTCTTCTTTAAACGTTTGATAGAATTCCCCTGGGAAGCCATCTGGCCCTGGACTCTTGTGTCTTGGGAGGTTTTTGATGACTGCTTCAATCTCCTCCCTGATTATTGGCCTGTTCAGGCTTTCTATTTCTTCCTGTTCCAGTTTTGGTAGTTTGTGGCTTTCCAGAAATGCATCCATTTCTTCTAGATTGCCTAATTTATTGGCGTACAACTCTTCATATGTTTTTAAAATCGTTTGTATTTCCTTGGTGTTGGTAGTGATCTCTCCTTTCTCATTCATGACTTTATTAATTTGAGTCTTCTCTCTCTTCTTTTGAATAAGGCTGGCTAATGGTTTATCTATCTTATTAATTCTTTCAAAGAACCAACTCCTGGTTTTGTTGATCTGTTCCACAGTTCTTCTGGTCTCGATTTCATTGAGTTCTGCTTGAATCTTTACTAATTCTCTTCTTCTGTTGGGTGTAGGATCTATTTGCTGTTTTTTCTCTAGCTCCTTTAGGTGTAAATTAGCTTTTGTATTTGAGTTCTTTCCAGTTTTTGAATGGATGCTTGTATTGCAATGTATTTCCCCCTTAGGACTGCTTTTGCTGCATCCCAAAGGTTTTGAACAGTTGTATCTTTATTCTCATTAGTTTCCATGAATCTTTTTAATTCTTCCTTAATTTCCTGGTTGACCCTTTCATCTTTTAGCAGGATGATCCTTAACCTCCACGTGTTTGAAGTCCTTCCAAACTTCTTGTTGTGATTTAGTTCTAATTTCAAGGCATTATGGTCTGAGAATATGCAGGGGACGATCCCAATCTTTTGGTATCGGTTCAGACCCGATTTGTGACCCAGTATGTGGTCTATTCTGTAGAAAGTTCCATGTGCACTTGAGAAGAATGTGTATTCAGTTGAGTTTGGATGTAAAGTTCTGTAGATATCTGTGAAATCCATCTGGTCCAGTGTATCATTTAAAGCTCTCGTTTCTTTGGAGATGTGTTTAGAAGACCTATCGAGTGTAGAAAGCGCTAGACTGAAGTCAGCAAGTATAAGTGTATTATTATCTAAGTATTTATTCACTTTGGTTATTAATTGATTGATATATTTGGCAGCTTCCACATTCGGGGCATATATATTGATGATTGTTAAGTCCTCTTGTTGGATAGATCATTTAAGTATGATATAGTGTCCCTCTTCATCTCTCACTAGAGTCTTCGGGGTAAATTTTAGTTTATCTGACATAAGGATGGCTACCCCTGCTTTCTTTTGAGGACCATTCGAATGGTAAATGGTTCTCCAACCTTTTATTTTCAGGCTGTAGGTGTCCTTCTGTCTAAGATGAGTTTCTTGTAGACAGCAAATAGATGGGTCCTGCTTTTTTAGCCAGTCTGACACCCTGCGCCTTTTGATGGGGTCATTAAGCCCATTCACGTTCAGAGTTACTATTGAGAGATATGAGTTTAGTGTCATCATGATATCTATTCAGTCCTTGTTTTTGTGGATTGTTCCACTGGACTTCTTCTTAAAGGGGAGGAATTTTAAGAGTCCCCCTTAAAATTTCTTGCAGAGCTGGTTTGGAGGTCACATATTCTTTCAGTTCCTGCCTGTCTTGGAAGCTCTTTATCTCTCCTTCTATTGTAAATGGGAGCCTTGATGGGGATAGAGTATTCTCGGCTGCATGTTCTTCTCATTTAGGACCATGACTGTATCCTGCTAGCCCTTTCTGGCCTGCCAGGTCTCTGTGGAGAGGTCTGCTGTTACCCTTATACTCCTCCCCATAAAAGTCAGGGATTTCTTGTCTCTTGCTGCTTTAAGGATCTTCTCTTTATCTTAGGAATTTGCAAGCTTAACTATTACATGTCGAGGTGTTGAACGGTTTTTATTGATTTTAGGGGGGTATCTCTTTATTTCCTGGATCTGAATGCCTGTTTCCCTTCCCAGATTAGGAACGTTTTCAGCTATGATTTGTTCAAATACATATTCTGGCCCTCTGGCCCTTTCGGCGCCCTCGGGAACCTCAATTAAACGTAGGTTTTTCTTCCTCAGGCTGTTATTTATTTCCCTTAATCTTTCCTCATGGTCTTTTAATTGTTTGTCTCTTTTTTTCCTCAGTTTCCCTCTTTGCCATCAACTTGTCTTCTATGTCACTCACTCGTTCTTCCACCTCATTAACCCTCGTCGTTAGGACTTCTAGTTTGGTTTGCATCTCATTTAATTGATTTTTAATTTCTGCCTGATTAGATCTAAATTCCGCAGTCATGAAGTCTCTTGAGTCCTTTATGCTTTTTTCTAGAGCCACCAGTAGCTGTATAATAGTGCTTCTGAATTGGCTTTCTGACATTGAATTGTAATCCAAATTTTGTAACTGTGGGAGAGAGGACTGTTTCTGTTTCTTTCTTATGAAGGTGAGGTTGTCCTTCTAGTTATTTTGCTCAGTGCAGAGTGACCAAAAACAAGTTGTATTGGGAAAAGGAGAAAAAGAGGGAAGAGAAAGAAGAAAAGAAAAAGAAAAAAAAGAAAAAAAGAAGATAGAAAAAGAAAAAAAAGAGAAGAAAAGAAAAAAAGAAAGAAGGGGGGGGCAAACAGAAATCAAAAAACAAAAAACAAGGGGGAGTATCCTCTGATTCTGTATACTGTAAAACCCTCGACTTCCCCTGGAACTTTCCAGTGCTGCTTGGTCAATAATTTGTTTTTCCCCTGTCCGTCTAGCTGGTCTTCTGGGGGAGGGGCCTGCTGTGCTGATTTTCAGGTGTTAGCACTTGGGGGAGCCGCTCAGCCCCCTGCCTGGTGCAGGGCTCAGTGGGGGTTGTTTACCCCGTGAGGCCCCAGGAGGAACAGCCCCAGTGGCGGGGCAGCTCTGGAGCCCTGGATTCAGCCCCCGCAGTAACCCCGGAGCTCTCCGTCTGCAGGGCCTGGAGGCTCCGGGGCGGGGCCGCTGATCTGCTCAGCTCGGGGCAGGAGCGTCCTCGCTGTCCTGGGCCCTCCCGGCCTCTGCCCGACCCGGGGGGAGGCCGGATCCTGGGCTGTGTCCCCGGCGCCCTGGGCTCCCGGCCTGTGCTGGTGGGTTCGCGTTCCCGCCCCGCAGCCCCCTCCGGGGAGCCGCCGCCCGAGCCCCCCCAGCTGCTCCCGCCCCGCATCCCCCTCCGCGGAGCCGCCGCCCGAGCCCCTCCGAGCTGCTCCGGGTCCTGCCGTGCGCGCCGCAGCCCTTAGGGAGCTCGGCGCACTCTCCCGGGGCGCAGGTGTCTGTTAGTGTCCCCGGAGCCCGAGGGCATCCTCGCCCTCCTGGGTCCTGCTCCACCTCCCCGCGAGCCCCTTTCCGCCCGGGAAGGTCGGTGCAGCTCCTGCTCCTCCGGGACGGGGCTCTCCTGTCCTGGGGACACTCGCCCCGGCCTCAGCCCGGCTCCTCGCGGGCCCCTCCCCCTTGGAGGCCTTTTGTTTCTTTACTTCTTTTTCCCCGTCTTCCTACCTTGGTAGAAGCGCGAACTCTTCTCACTGTTGCATTCCAGGTGTTCTCTCTTTAATTCTCAGGCCGAATTCGTAGATTTTCAGGATGATTTGAAGGTTATCTAGGTAATTTGGTGGGGACAGGTGACTTGGGGACCCTACTCTTCCGCCATCTCGCCCCTCCCCCCCTTGTTATTACTCCTTCAGACATCAGTTCTCAATCTTAGCTGTGCATCAGAATAATCTGTAGAGGTTATAAAAAATGCAAAATCCAAGATACTACTCCAGAAATGTTGAATGAGAATCCTGAGAGGTGGTGTTTATCACGTACATGGAGGACAGGTGATTTCCTAGGCATGACATAATTTTTCTACAGATACCTCTAAGTGCTGCCATATCCCTAGAGGGAGAATTTTCATCTGGAAGGGGAGAAAGCTTCAGCTGCTGTCATTTATATGAGCAGCAGGACCCAATCTTTTTAGCTAGATATAATGGAAATCAGCAGAAATTGTGTCTTTATGCTAACATCTGCTGGTCTCTCACTTATGGTGTAACAATGCAGGTAAAGTTATGCTTTCAGGTTCTCTCCTTCCTGCATCTGCAATCTATAAACAAACAATGCGTTAACCATTTCACTTTCCATGTGGTGCCAGTAGCACAGAACAAGTCCACTCTGCTTCAACTAGAGAAGCAAAGAAATGCCGACAATAGTACAATGGACATGAGAGAAAATCTGTTTCAACACCTGATTTTCTTCCTTTTTCGTAAGATTTTATTTGCTTATTTTAGAATAAGAGAGAGAGCAAGAGTGGGGGAGGAGCAGAGGGAGAAGAACAAACAGGCTTCACACTGAGCACAGAGCCCAACATGCGGCTCCATCCCACCCCCCTGAGATCATGACCGGAGCTGGAATCAAGAGTTGGAGGCTCAAAAGACTGAACCACTCAGGTGCCCCTGATTTTCTTCCTTTAAAAGTAAAAATAAAATTTCTACATTCATGATCTTTTTGGAAGGTTTAGCTTCCAAAATATAACAAAAACATTAGTCATGATACTTCTGTTGTTCAAGGAAGGAAATTATCTCTTTAATTTAAATAAACTGGAATCAGGGGTGCCTAGGTAGCTCAGTGAGTTAAGCATCTGTCTTCAGCTCAGGTCATGATCCCAGGATCCTCAGGCTTCCTGCTTAGCAGAGAGTCAGCTTCTCCTTCTCACTCTCCTTCTGGCCCTCCCCCCCTGCTCATGCTGGCACACTCTCAAATAAATAAATAAATAAATAAATAAATAAATAAATAAATAAATAAATCTATCTTTAAATACAACTAGAATAAATATTTAGAGTAATACTATGGCTTCCTATTCTTGGTTTGTCAAACTAGAAGTGATAGAAGAAAGAAAGTGCTAAAGATCCAGTGAAAATGAGAAAACCAGTACAAATCATCTACAGACATAAACCCTATAACTAAACAATCTTGGATTGTTAATTCAATCTTGTGAATTATCACAGAGAGAGAAGTTATTTAAAGCATGATCCAGAATTGTGTCTGTACTGATTTATGTCTTGAGAATTTAAAATGTAAGGCACTCTAAGAGTAATGTATATAAGAAATAGTGTTCTCTCATATTAAGAAAGGAGTCTATATTTATCAAAACTCAAAAACTTAGTAATTTAATTCAAAATACTACCTTCTTCATTCCATCAACAGTCCTCTTATCTTTAGACTGTTAATTTATTTTCCAATCAACTGTTTTTCATACCTGGACCTGAGGTGATGTTTATATCCAGACCTGTATTTTCCACCTTAACAAATTGTTTGATATCTTGCCCCTTTAACATGTCTAAGTCAGAAATAGATAAGTTCGGCTACACATTTCTCAGAGAGCATCTCTCTTTGGGAAGGATAGAAGTTGTCTAAACCCTGTCTTGCAGACTCTCTTGAAGTGGTATTGTCTTGTACAACAAACAATAGACTGGGAGTCAGGAAAAACATGTTCTGAGCAACTCACCTATCCTCTTTGGGCTTCAGACATTTTTAGTAGCTTCCTCTCTGTCTGTCTGTCTCTGTCTGTCTCTCTCTCTATATATATAATATACACATACATATATATAACATATATATACACATATACATATACATGTGCATATATATATATACATATACATACATACAATTCACACACCATGCAATTTATCCACTTACTATATTCAATTTGATGGTTTTGAGAATATTTGCAGAGCTCTAAGATCATCACTACAATCAATTTTAAAAACATTTTCATCTCCCCAAAAAGAAATTTTACAGGGGCAACTGGGTAGCTCAAGTTGGTTGAGCATCCAACTCTTGATTTCAGCTCAGGTCATGATCTCAGGAACTGAGCCCCACATCAGACTCTGCACTCAGTGCAGAATCTGCTTGAGATTCTCTCTTTCCCTAGGCCCCTTCTCTCTGCTCACTCCAAATAAATAAATAAATACAATCTTTTTTTTTTTTTTTTAATAGGAAACTCCTTACATTTAGCATCACCTCACATTCTCCATCCTCTACCCACCCAGATAGCTGCAAATCTACCTTCTGTCCCTGCCTATCCTGGACATTTCATATAAATGGAATCATAGAATATGTGATCTTTTATAACTGCCTTCTTTCATTTAGCATATTTTCAACAGTCACCAATGTTGTAGCATGTATCAATACTTCATTCTTTTCTACTGCCAAATAATATTCCATTGTATGGGTATACCATATTTTATCAATTTTTCCTTTTATTGATGGGCATTGATTTGGGTTGTTTACACTTTGGGGATATTATGAAAAATGCTGCTATCAACATTTGTGTATAAGTATTTGTGTAGAGCTTGTTTTCATTTCTTTTGGCTGTATACCTAAGAGTGGAACTCCTGGGTCATATGGTAACTATGCTACCACTTGAGGAACTGCCAGACTGTTGCAAAGCAGCTGCACCATTTTCTTCCATTCCATATAAGAGCTCCAATTGCTCCACACAATTGTGAACACTTGTTATCATTTTGACACCTCTTTGACGTGGATAACCATCCTAGCGTGAATGAAGAAGTAGCTCACTGTGGAATTACCATTCTTTGCAGTGCTTTGTGATAGTGGAGCTAGACTCTATAAACATTTTTTCTTTGTCTTCTCACACAAAAAAAGCTTTTCTGCAAAGGCCATGGCAGGCACACTGCAAGAGTATAGAGCTTCTCTTCCACATTTGGATGTGCTTTTCTTCTTACTTCTATGGTGAGGCTGCCTGTGGCCTGTGAAAGACCCACTGCATATTTAGCTAGCACTCTGGTCAAGCAAATTCCTTCTTCACCAGTCCCAGCCCAAAAGCTAAAACCAGCTCCGGTTGGAGGCACCTCAGGACTTCAGGAACCTCTTTTGCGTCTAGTAGGCTACAGATGTACCCTCTCCTAAGAGGTCTGAATATCCATTCTAGAGTGGGAGGAGCCCCCTTCCAAGTTTGTTCTTTCCTTGGATTTTCGCCCTTAGCCCTAGATGTAGCAGCTAGCTATTCCCTACCTTTGTTGTTGCTATATTGTCTGCAAATCTTTTACCCCTTTAGGTTATTAACTACATTTTCCTAGTTAATAATTGCTGTGTCTGAATGTGTGTGTCCCCTCAAGACTCCTATATTTAAATCCCAATGCCCAGCGTGATGGTATTAGTAAGTAGGACCTTTTGGTGGTGATTAGGTAATGGAGGTAGAACCCTCATGAATGAGATTAATGCCTTTGTAAGAGAGACCCCAGACAGTTACCTTCCTCTATTCTACCATTTAAGAATACAACAAGAAGTCTGGGACCTGGCAATGTGCCCTCATTTAACCATGCTGGCACCCTGATCTTGGGCTTCCAACCTCAAAAACTGAGGAAAATGTTTCCATTATTTGTAAGCTACCCAGTCTGTGGTATTTTGTTGTAGTAGCCCAAATGGATGAAAACAATATTTTTACATTAAATTTTCCTTATTTAAATTACCATGATGGTTTCCACCTCCTTATTGGACCCTCACTGACACAAGATTCTCCTTTTAATGCAATTAGAGATAATGAAGTTTTTCTCTTTGAATTAGTCATATCAACACCACTCCAAAGTAGAGTCAATTATTTTTATAACCTTAAGTGTATTAAATTATCATTGCAGTGCTATCTAAATCCACCTTTGCAAATCTAACACAATATTAGAATGTCAAAATCTGTAATAAACAATTGTAAAAACTACAAAAAGAAATTCTAAAACTGCTGAATCGCTATCATTGCAATGAAAGAGTTGTAACTTTATGTGACAATTTAGACGCTTTCAAATTTTAATTGTCTTTTGAAATAAGTGCAAAAACTCATCCAACTTAGCATAAAATAAAGTTAGAATGGGATACTTCATGAATCTGATATATATATATATATATATATATCCCTTAAATAACAACTTCCTACCACCTTTAACCATAGATTATGATCTGTCTTCAACTTGCAGGTGAAATGAAAACATTAGATTATGATACAAAAGAAAATGGAGTAAGGACACCTTTCTCTGACCAAGTTGGTTTTAATGGGAACCAGGAAAATAGTGCTACACGGTCATCAGTACAGACAAGTTTATAGAGAGCCAGCTAGGGGCAGGCATAGTTAAGTCCTGGATGGAACTTAATTAGTTTCACTTGCCACTTCCTTAAAACTGTCCTATTTCATGTCAAAAATTCCATGTTTATGCCGAGTAGCCAACATTGCTCTGGCATCTGCTTACTTTATGCTTTTTTGGAAGTTCATTTAATACTTCCTGCTTAACAGATAACTATTGGTAAATCCTGATGTGAATTTCCATGCTACCATGTTGTAGTCCTGAAACACCATTTATCAAAAAGAACTGACTTCAATTTTTAAGAAGCCATTAATGCATGCTCTACAAGTGAAAAATGAAGCACCAGAATTCTACTTGAATGTAGCTACCAAACATTCAGGCTAGGCACCAGACTGCTCTGCAGAAATACAGCCTGACCTAAGTTACTCTGATGTTCTTATTTAAGTTGTACACAATCTACAGCTCACAAGGTAGTTACTTGAAAATATTTCTTTTAAAAATTTCTCTTAAAGTTCAATAGGTAGGGGATACAGTGTTGAGCTTATGTAAATATTTTTATTAGTTTTTTTTAATTTGAGAGAGAGAGAGAGAGAGAGAGAGAGCACATGAGTGCAAATGTGGGGAAGGGCAAAGGCAGAGGGAGAGGGAGTCCCAAGCCGATTCTGTGCCATGCAAGAAGCCCAAAGAAGGGTTCGATCTCATGGCTCTGAGATCATGACCTGAGCCAAAACCAAGAGTAGGAGGCTCAGCCAACTATGTACCCAGGTGCCCTTGGACTTATCTAAATAGATCAGTCTCAAGGCTATCCTGTCCAATTTAACAACCCAGAATACCAAAGTTGGGGAACCCCAATGTACTATTGCCTTTGGTTCCATTACATCCCTGGCCATATGCCACTCTCTTTTAAGAAGTAGTGATGCAAGAAAAAGGCACCAGCTTTGAGATAGCCAAACAGGGTTCAAATAAGGCCTCTGCCAGAACAAGCCCTGTATACTTGGCAAGTCATTTACATCTCTAGACCACCATAAAGAGTAAAATGTCACTTATTAACACAGTTATCATACAGATTAATAAATATAAAAATTTAGCCAGTGTCTGACACATGCTAATTGTTCCACAAATGGTTATTAGGAGTATGATGGGAATAAATGACATATTAGTGCTTTTAATTGGCTTACACATAATGAAAGAATGGTATTGATATTACTCTATTAGGTGTAAGTGGCTAAAAAAAAAATAAAGGCAACTTCACACTAATCTGTGGTATGTCTATGCCCATTATTCAAATATCAGTTACAGCAGTATCTCATAACTTAATTCTCCCAACTATATGTGGAAGTTCCATCCAGCTGTCATAAAGTAAAGGGCAATTTACCTTCTCTATGTGAAACTGTGGATTACCGGTTGTTATAGACTAAATGTCTGTGTGTCCATCCCCCCACCCCCACCCCAAATTCATATGTTGAAGTCCTAACCCCTAAAGAGGCTATATTTGGAAATGAGGACTTCAAGGAAGTAATTAAGATTAAATGAGGTCATAACGGTGGGGCCTGATCCAATAGGGTTAATGTCCTTATAGAGAGACCAGACAACTCTCTCTCTCCAGCCAATGACCCCACACCCACATCACTCCCCCTGTGTACATGCACTCAAAAAAGGCCATGTGAGGACATAGCACTCAAAAAAGGCCATGTGAGGACATAGCAAGAAGGCCAGGAAGATAGCTCTCACCAGAAACCAAATCATCTGAGACCCTGCCCTTAGACTTCTAACCTCCAGAATTGTGAGAAAATAAATTTCTGTTTTTTAAGCCACCCAATCTATGATATTTTATTATGGCAGCCCTAGCCCAGACATCAAAGTGTACTTGAAAGAACTATAAACCCCAGGGAAAAAGTATTCCTTAAGTACCTTTAATTCTTATATATAAGCAGTTAAGCCCACTTAAATGCATAATATGTGCAACTCAGCATCCCTGATGTCTCAACAAATAATTCATGTACAATAAATTATACTTTATACCCCCTCATAGATAGCTCCCAGTACTAAAAGCTAAGAATACTTAAATATATTCAATCAGAAACCACTTGATAGAAAGCTAGCTTTTACAGATCAGGAAACACTGCATTAGCAACAGTAAGAAATATTTAAATGTCAGGATTTAAATATCCAATATAAAGGTGATGATCAAAAAAAAAAAAATAAAGGTGATGATCATATCTTTTGACTGAAAAATCCCCTGAAGGTGGACTACATCAGACACATGCTACATCCTTATCTTTAATATCTTTTTAAAAAATTATAGTTTGTATGGCTTTAATATTCACAAATTGGGTGCTCCTACACTGCTAGCTGATGTCAAATGTGACTGTCAGGCACACTGCCACTTAAGGTGGCTGTAAATAAACTATACACAGAGCCAAGTGCATCATCTGCAGCATGTTTAAGAATCCCAGTCTCATAGGGTGCCTAGGTGGTTCAGTCGGGCATCTGCCTTCAGCTCAGATCATGATCCTGAGGTCTTGGGATCAAGCCCCATGTCGGGTTCTCTGCTCATTGGGAAATCTGCTTCTCCCTCTCCCTCTGCATGCTCCCCCTTCTTGTGCTCTCTCTCTCTCTCACTCAGATAAATAAAATCTTAAAAAAAAATAAAAGAATCTCGGTCTTGTAGAGACTTTTACTCCTCATCAGCTTTTCACTTTCATCTCAAGGATTTATTTTACAACCACACCAAGAACACAGACTTCCCTCTTATAAGTGCACGTTATTCAGCCCAGTGCTACTGAATAGTATTGAGACATTGGTTATTTATAGCTGAAACAAAGAAGAATTTTTAATCTTGGCTCTAGTACTGAACATTTCAGTATGTCATATAAAGCTCCTTTGATTATCCTCTGGACATGAAGTCTGCCTTTCTTTGCTCATTAGCTGAGTTAGAGGGCAGAAAAAAAAAGCACTTTGCTGATCTTCCAAATATTAACACAATAGTAAACAAGTCAGATTCTGGAAGTGCCAACAGGAATGCTTCCAAACAACTGCAAAAGACTTCAGTAGTAAAGTCACCATTGTTCAATCTGATCCTATATATGGCTAAGTTGAGCACTGCATTTTCTCCATAGGCCTTCCTTATGACAAATTTGTGATTTTTAAAATTTTTTAAAAGAAGCAGGGCAAGGGCACCTGCGTGGCTCAGTCAGTTAAGTGTCCAATTCTTGATTTCAGCTCAGGTCATGATCTCACAGTGGTGAGTTCTAGCCCCATGGTAGGATCTGTGCTGAGCATGGAGCCTGCTTAGATTCTCTCCCTCTGCCCACCATCACCACTCACACATGTTTGCTCTCTCTCCCTTTCAAAAAAAAAGTACCAGCACAATTTTATAGAGCAGATCAATTTAAAAAAAGCATAACAGTTATAACCATTTTCATACACTGGCTGCTTAAGACTGATTTGGAGGGAGTACAAATACAAAGGAAACAAAGCAGAGATAAAGGCAAGACTCTTGAGAGTTCTAAAAATAAGGAAGTAATTGAAATATGCTTGAAGAAAGTGCCAAATACTCTTAAAAGGGAAAAAAAGAGAAAGAGTATAAATAAATGTTACAAAACATCAATAAAAGTCAGCATGATTGATAGTTTCAGCATTTACATGTTGAGCATCATCAAATCCAACTTTAATTCATAAAAAACCTATTGTTAGCAGAGTTAATATGACATGTGAGAAGTACCAAACACTTTGTCTTAAGTGGTCTTATGAGCTTTATTTAAACGCAAACAGGTGTGTATTCACTTAATTTAAAATTAGATCTACAAAATTTCCATAGCAGTAATTTAGTAACATGCTTTGTTGTCCAAATAAATATAAGAAGGTCCTGAACTTATTATAATAACTAGTGAAAATTTGAGTTTATATTTAACCCAATTCTAACTCCAACCCATAAGAAATAAGATTACAAGTAAGACTGAGTTCCATGTATATTTTAAAAAGACAGTCTCGGTCATCTTTTTATGGAACTCAATCAACTCACAATGCCGCAAATATATTTCAAAACATAGTTCTTTTACATGCTGATATCACAATATGTAAACATACAGTGCTCTTTAAAGGACAATCCAAAAGTTGTCAATCAAAAGTTCTCTATTCCTCAATGAAGTTAGGAGGCAATCCATAAAAGAGATACGCTGGTGGCACATTCCTGAGCCATCTGACTGATTCTTCTGTACACACTCCTGGAGAAAGAGAGATCATGGTGTCATCATGATCCTCAAAAGAAGACGCAGACTTATAATAGCTCATAGACTTCCCTTGGTCATCTGACCACCAATTTGCTGAACATTTGTGGCTGGTTGCATGTCACCATGAGACAGTTGACTTGAAGTAATTTTAATTATACTACATAAATGGAAGAGCTTTAGATTAATAGCAACATTGGCAATGCCCTTTGTCAGGAAATCTAAAACACTTCTGAACAAACTGTTGGGAAGAAACCAGCTGTATCTGCTTCTCATTAGATTTAAGTGGGTTTGATCTTTACAGCTCCAATAAGCAGAGCTATCTTGGAAACAGTGGCTGAAAGAACAGTAGGAATTGCTGACAGGATCCAGATGAAGCTAAATACACTGGTACTGGAGCCATCTCCAAAAATACCATACATGGCACTGATCAGGGGAGAAAATCTCAAAGTTCATTAGAACTCCATCCTGGACATTGGTGATGGAATGATGTATCTTGGTAAATTACACTAGACTTGCATATGTCCATTAGTTCCACAGTGGTACCATTCTTGCTGATACAAGAGATCAAGGAAAACCCTTCACAAACACCAGTGGGACCCATGGAATACAAGGCCCAGTGGAAAACAAATGATGGTGCCAGCTTTGGTGAAGCATCCAGCCTTCCCATCATCAGATAGGCTGATAATGCACGTGTCAGAGTTCATTTTAGAAATAGGACAATAGATGAGGCATCTGACTGGCTCAATTGGTAGAACTTGCGACTCTTGCTCTCAGGGTCATGAATTCAAGCCCCGTGTTGGGCATGGAGACTACTTAAAAAAAATTTTTTTTAATTAGGTAGTGTATCACGGTTGATGTCTATGCATTGTGGCCTCTGTTATGAGACAAAACAAGATGAGTGGCATATGAAGATCATCAACACATGGAAGCTTTCGCTTTGGTTGCAAAATTAATAAGTATCCTTAAGGCATAATTCAAGCACATGGTCGGCTCCTCTAGGGCCTGCCTGCATCACAATGATGTGACATATGTATATATTGTAAAAGGATTCCCACCATTGAGATAATTAATATCTGTCACCTCACAGATTTTTTATTTATATTTTTAGTAGAACACCTGAGTTCTACTCTCCTAGCAAATTTCAATTATATAGTATTATTAACTATAGTGACCATGTTATACGTTAGATCCTCAGATCTGATTCATCTTTTTTTTTTTAGTACAGTTCACACATGTTACATTAATTAGTTTCAGGTATCCAACATAGTGTTTCAGCTTCTCTATATGTTATGCTATGCTCACCTCAAGTAAACCTACCATCTATCACCATACAATGCTATTACAATACCATTGACTATATTCCCTACGCTGTACCTTTTAATATCATGACTTACTCATTCCATAATTGGGAACCTCTATCATCCACTATTCTTCACCCATTTCACCCACCTCTAAACCCTCTCCCCTCTGGCAACCATCAATTTGTTCTCTGTATTTATAGGCCTGATTCTGCTTTTTTCTTGTTTGTGCATTTATTTTGGTTTTCAGATTCCACATGTAAATGAAATCATGTGGTATTTATCTTTCTCAGTCTGACTTATTTCACTCAGCATAATACCTTCTAGGTACATGTTCTCAAAAATGGCAAGATCTCATCTTTTTTATGATTGAGTAATAATACACACACACACCATATCTTCTTTTCCATTCACCTGTCAACGGATACTTGGGTTGCTTCCATATCTTGGCTATTGTACATAATGCTGCAATACACTTAGGGGATCCTGTATCTTTTCAAATTATGATTTTTGTTTTCTTTGAGTAAATACCCAGTAGTAGAATTACTGGATCATATGATGATTCTATTTTTAATTTTTCGAGGAACCTCCATGTGGTTTCCCACAGTGGCTGCACCAGTTTACATTTCCACCAGTAGTACATGACAGTTCCTTTTACTCACATCCTCTTTTTGGGCACCTGGGTGACTCAGTTGGTTAAACGTCTGTCTTTAGCTTAGGTCATGAACTCACATCCTCTTTTTTATTCTACCATTTCACAGATGTAAGGTGATATCTCGTTGTGGGTTTTTTTTGTTTGTTTGTTTTTTGTTTTGCAATCTCCTGATGATAAGTGATTTGAGCATCTTTTCAAGTTGTCTGTTGACCATCTATGTGTTTTCTTTGGGAAAATATGTATTCAGTTCCTCTCCCCATTTTTAATCAAATTATTTGGGGTTTTAGGGCAGCCCCAGTGGTGCAGCGGTTTAGCGCCACCTGCAGCCTGGGGCGTGATCCTGGAGACCCTGGATCAAGTCCCACGTCAGGCTCCCTGCATGGAGCCTGCTTCTCCCTCTGCCTGTGTCTCTGCCTCTCTCTCTCTCTCTCTCTCTCTCTCTCTGTCTCTATAAATAAATAAATAAATAAATAAATAAATAAATAAATAAATAAAATTATTTGGGGTTTTAGCATTCAGTTTTTATATATTTCAGATATTAACCCCTTATCAGAGATATAATTTGCAAATATCTTCTGCCCTTTATGTTGCTTTTTTGTTTTGTTGATGATTTCATTCACTATGCAAAATGTTTTTTTTATCTTGGTATTGTTCTAAGGGTTAATTTTTATTTTTGTTTCCCTCACCTGAGGGCTATCTAGAAAAATGTTGCTATAGCTGATGTCAAAGATGTTACTGTATATATTTCTTCTAGGAGTTTTATGGTTTCAAGTCTCACATTTAAGTCTTTAATCCATTTTGAGTTTATTTTTATATATGGTGTAAGAAAGTGGTCATTCTTTTGCATGTAGCTGTTTGGTTTTCCTAGTACCATTTGTTGAAGAGACTATCTTTTCCCAATTACATATTCTTGCCTTGTTTGTCATAGAGTAATTGACCATTTAAGTGTAGATTTCTTTCTGGGCTCTCTATTCTGTTCCATTATCTGTTTTTTGTGTGCCAGCACCATACTGTTTTGATTACTACAGCTTTGTAGTATATCTTGAAATCTGGGATTATGATACCTCCAGCTTTGTTTTTCTTTTTTCAAAATTGCTTTGGTATTCAGGATCCCTTGTGGGTCTATGTAAATTTTAGTATTATTCATTCTAGTTCTGTGAAAAATGCTGTTGGTATTTTGATAGGAATTGCACTGAATCTGTTGATTGCTTTGACATTTTAACAATATTAATTTTTCCAAAAAAAAACAATATTAATTCTTCCAATCTATGAGCCATGGAATATATTTCCATTCGTTTGTGTCATCTTCAATTTCTTTCATCAGTGTTTTAGTTTTCAGAGTACAGATCTTTTACCTCCTTAGTTAAATCCATTCTTAGCTTTTTATTCTTTTTTGGTGCAATTGGAAATGGAATTGTTTTCTTAATTTCTCTTTCTGCTACTTCATAATAGTGTATAGAAATGTAACCAATTTCTGGGTATTAGTTTTGTATTCTGCAAATTTACAGGATTCATGTATTAGCCCTAATAATTTTTGGTAGATTGTTTAGGGTGTTCTACTTATAATATCATATCATCTGCAAATAGTGACAGTTTAACTTCTTCCTTAACAATATGACTGTATTTTATTTGTCTTATTGCTATGTCCAGGATTTCCAATACTAATGTGGAATAAAAGTGGTGAGAGTGGACATCCTTGTCTTGTTCCTGAGTTTAAAGAAAAAGCTCTCAGTATCAAACATTAAGTTTGATGTTTGCTGCAGGTTTTTCCATATAGAGCCTTTATTTTATTGAGGCCAATTCCCTCTAAACCCACTATGTTGAAAGCTTTTATCATATATGAACGTTGAACTTTGTCAAATTTTTTTTCTACATCTATTGAGAAGACCATATGGTTTTTACTTTTCATTTCGTGAATGTGGTATATCACTTTGATTGATTTGCAAATATTGTACCACTCCTGCATCCCTGATAATGTTAGTCTTGTAGAATGTATTCAGAATCTTTCCCTCCTCTTCTAGTTTTTGGAACAGTTTGAGGAAAATAGGTATGGACTCTTCTTTAAATGTTTTAAGAATTCACCTGTGTATCCATCTAGTCCTGGACTTTTTCTGGGAGGGGGGTTGCTTTTTGATTATCAATTCAATTTCATAACTAGTATTGGTCTTTTCAGATATTTTATCTCTTCCTACTTCAGTTTTGAAAGATTGTATTTTTTAGGAATTTACCCACTTCTAGGTCGTCCAATTTGCTGGCATATATTTTTTTGTAGTATTACAATCCTTTGTGTTTTTGTGGTGTCGGTTGTTATTTCTTTCACTTCTGATTTATTTATTTGGACCCTTTTTCTTTGTGTCTTGATGACTTTACCTAAAGGTTTATCAATTTTATCTTTTCAAAGAATCAGTTCTTGGTTTCACTAATCTCTCTCTTTCTCTCTTGTCTCTGTCACTATTTCTGCTCTGATCTTTAATATTTTCTTCTGTGTACTCAATTTGGGCTTTGTTTGTTCCTCTTTTTCTAGTTTGTTTAGGTGTATGTTTAGATTATTTAGTTAAGCTTTTTCTTGTTTCTTGAGGTAGGCCTGTATTATAATAAATTTCCCTCCTGAAACTGCTTCCACTGTGTCCCAAAGATTTTGGACTACTGTGTTTTTTCATTTTTATTTGTCTCCATGTATCTTTTTTTCTTTCTTCTTTGATTTCTTTGTTGACCCATTGGTTGTTTAGTAGCACATTGTTTCACTTCCATGTGTTTCTGTTTTTTTCCAGTTTTTTTCTTGTGGTTGATTTCTTTTTTAATACCATTGTGGTCAGAAAAGATGCAAGAAGTGATTTCAATCATAAATTTATTGAGACTTGTTTTGTAGCCTAACATGTGATATGTGTTGGAGAATGTTCCAGGTGCACTTGAAAATAATCTGTGTTCTATTGGTTTTTTTATGGAATGTTCTGCATATATCTGTTATGTCCATCAGGTCTATATGTCATTTGAAGACATTGCTTCCTTAATAATTATCTGCCTAAATGATGCATTCGTTGATGTAAGTGGGGTGCTAAAGTCTTCTATTATTATTCTATTGTCAATTTCTCTCATTAAGTCTGCTAATATTAGCCTTATGTATTTAGGTGCTCCTAAGTTGATGCATATTTATCATTGTTATATCCTCTTCTTAGATTGATTCCTTTATCATATGTAATGCCCTTCTTGTCTTGTGTTAGTCTTTGTTTTAAACTGTATTTTTTCTTATAGAAGTATTGCTACCTTGGGTTTTTTTTTTTCATTTCCATTTGCATGAAATATTTTTTTCCATCCCTTCACTTTCAATCTGTATGTGCTTTAGGTCTGAAGTGAGTCTCATATCTTATCCATCTTTTATTTGAAATTGTGTACCCCTATATCAACCTCTCCTATTTCTCTTACCCTCTCACCTAGCTTCTGACAATTACTCATCTAGTCTCTGTTTACATGAGACAGACTTTTCTTTAAATTCCAAATATAAGTGATAACATGTAGTGTTATTTGTCTTTCTGTATGTGGCTTATTTTACTTAGCATCACATAGACCAAGGTCACCTGTACTGTCATATATATACATATGATATATATATATATCATATATATCCTTTATCCATTCATCTGTCAATGGGCTCTTAAGTTGTTTCCATATCTTGGCTTTTGTGAATAATGCTGCAGTGAACATGGGAGTGAAGATAATCTGTTTAAGATAGTGATTTTGGTTGCCTTGGATATACATTCAGAAGTGGAATTGCTGGATTGTATGATAATTCTATTTTTAATAATTCGAGGAACTTCATACTCTTTTCCATGGTATATGGCAGTATGGGTATCCATAGATTCATCTTATTTAGTACTCTGTGTGTTCCTGCATCTGATAGCTGTTTTTTTATCCCAGTTTAGAGAATTTTTTAGTCATTATTTCTTTGAATACACTTTGTGTCCCTTTCTTTCTTTTCCACCTTTCTGGGATTGGTGCTCTAGAAGTCCCAGAAGCTAGTTTCACTCTTTTTCATTCCTTTGTTGTTGTTATTTTTTTAACCCCAAGATTCTAAAGCTATTAATATCAAAAGATAACTAGCTCAGGAGGAGGGGAAACAAACAAAACACAAAAGCAAAATCAGAAACTACAAAATTTTTGAATCACAAACACCCATTTTTTTTTTTTGTGGAAAAAATTTGTTTGTGAGCTAACCATACCATAAATTTCCATGAACTCTCTTAAATCTATCATAATTCAAACTAAATATACTTCCAGTTTCAGGCACAACTTCAAAAACTGCAGACACAGTCCACTGGACAACCTAACTTCATCAGGCAAAAGGCTTAAATGAAAATAGCCATCCACTCCCAAAAAGGTACAATCAGGTAACATCCAGGTCCTTTGCTGATAAATGAGAAAAATACTGCAGAAACCTCAAGTCACCAATTAGTCTACATTCATATGTTCAGGCTTCTATCTTTAATCAACAACTTTTCTAATACACATTTCTTTAAAAATGCTCATAAACTTAAAGATGGTAATCAAGTCCTCTATCAGCCTTCATCTATAATCAAAATATACTCCTCCTTCACATAAGCAGTTTTTCACTCAGATTTATCCCCCCTTCTTCCTGGTAACTAATGATGGGAAGGAATGACAAAAAGTAGTCCTTTGCTCACAGCCCTGAATAAGAGGGGAAAGTAGGAGATCCGTTGCTCTCTTCCATCTGCTCAGCGAGCTCATCCCACAAAGGAAGGTGCTCTGAGACCACACTCTTCCATTTTTCTTTTCTATCATTGACACTGGATTCTGCTCAGATAGAAAATAAAACATAATCTAACCCTGATAATGAATTCCTCCATCAGCCATGAAGGAGTCCCTCCTTCATCAGAGAACTAGTTCTAACTTTTTTTGAGCTAGATCAGTTACCTAAATTCAAGGAAGCATCCGGGAAATTCAAACAACCTAACTCAAGTCTTTTTGGCTTTCAAATACATTGTTTAGTTGTTAACATCTAACTTACATTTTAAATTACATATTTCCTTGCTAAAGAATAAAATATCATTGAGTTTCCTGAGAATTCACAGGCAGTGGGTGAAGAATTTTTTTTAAAAAATGGCTAAGAAGTAAAAAGAAGACAACTTAGAACTAGAATTTCCCCCAGTAAGTCCAGAAACTTACAAATCTATATGCAGTTGAGCAAGGATTCATGGCCTGTGTGTTTAAGTTTGTAAGAGCATGTATGTGTTTGAAAAGCCCCAAATGATCAAATCGGGGACTATTATTACCCTTTCTTATTTTTACCTTTTCTTATTTTCTTATTATTACCCTTTCATTGTTATGAAAACTAGATGCTTTGTAAATAGATTATCTAGGGTATTCAGACATTTTGTCCTTTCACCACATATATTTGAAGATTCGGTGCATTCTTCTCTATCCTGAAAAGCATGATAATCGCATTGTGAGTCACAAAAATAGAGATGGTATAAGAATACTAAAACGTTGATTTGGCCACCTTATTTGAGGAAAATATGTTCCTTTCTCACTAAATTATGGAAAGACAAAGAAGTTTGAGCTAGAAATATCAACCAAATTTAGATATATCCTGTTTGCAAATATGTGCATAATGATCTGGGAAACAAAGGCAGGAGAAAAATTATTAAATTTCCTTACTACCCACAGTCCATTGACAAGTCTTTGAAGCAGGCAGAATGACATTCCTCTAGGGACTCAACTGCCTCGATGTTAATACATTGCTAAGGGCAAAAGGCAATCTTAGCCTGATCCCCAGAATTCTCTAAGTCTACTTTAACATACAAAAATTCCCTTGGAAATTTCCTTTATCTCTACCCCCTAAGATACATGTTGGCAACCATCCCCCAAGCATATGGCCCGTCCATATACATCTGAAGGGTCTTATGCCTAAAGCTTTATTAGCCGGTAATAAACATCTTTTTCCCAACATTAGGTAGCCCCTTTGAGGTCCTGGAAACCTTGCTTCCAAATTCCTTAGAGCCTTAGGCTATCCCTAACTCCCTCCCAACTTGAAAGTATGTAATGGGCCACTCCTCATGACCCCAGTGCAACTCTTTCTGCCCATGGGTCCCATTTCCGTGCCTTAATAAAACCATCTTTTTGCACCAAAGACATCTCAAGAATTCTTTATTGGCCATCAGCTTCAAATCCTAGCATCTTTTCCATCATCACATAAGAGGTTACTTAGGTTACATTCTTTTTACCAGTACATTTTTGGCAAATAAAGCTTTTCAGATTGCTTATTATGTACCACTTAAAAATTAATTTGAAATATTTTACATTACTGTATTTACATTTAACCAAGTAAAACTAAATGTAAAGATCATAATTACTTCAATAACTTTAGAGAAAGTAGACCATTGCCTTACAGTGGTATTTTTAAATCCCTAATAATAATAGATAAAACTATAATATTTCACCTGACAAATCTGATCCATGTTTGTGGAACATTCAGAAAATTGGGGAAAACCCAGCAGGGCAAAAGTTTATTTTCCACACTGTGATGATCTCTTAAAAATTGCAAAATTCATCCCTTTCACAAAGGCCACAGTCTAGAGAGCTTTCCTCCAACATTAATCACTTTCATACCTGCTTCAACTTTCTGCAGAAGGTATGACTTCTGGAGATGACTTCTGACATGGTTCTATAGTCCCTGAAGATGAGTTTCAAATTATGCTGGCTGTCCACAAGCTATGGAAACACATCGGCTTCAGGTGCCATACTGAACTTACATCAGATTCATTTGCTCTTGCATTTTCTTCCACTGGTGTAGAATAGCTCCTCACTGGATAATCGATATTTATTGTTGTTTTGTAAGTTTCTCCTGCAAATCGTGTGCTGGCTCTTTAGCATCTCTACCAATTTCTCTTGTCCCTTTGCAGAGACCAGTTGCAGGACCAGTGCATCCTCAGATGGGATTCCATTTTCTCCTGCAGTTAGAACAATAATGTCATACATAACGGCTCGCCATTTTTCATTTCAGGCAATGTTTTGAGTTTAAAACAACAATGTTAATAATATGACTTCTTATTTTGGCAACTTTAAACTTAAATCATAAGTGTCCTGAACATTCTATCTATACCCCAACATGAAGCTTTAGGCTCTTCGGGGTTTTTTTGCATATACAAAAACCTTACATTACTTAAGGCTTTAGAGTATCAAAATTTAATAGGTGCTTCTGAAAACCAAAAGTACTAGTTCTTAATATAAAAACTATGTGGTTTTAAATTCCACATACAACCACAGCTCAAAGCACAATACCACTTAGCCTGTGGTTACCCAAAGCTATCCACAGAATTTATCAGTAAACAGAAAATGCTAACTCTGCAATTCATCCCTGCCTTTGGAGAAGATGGATAATGGGATCATAGGTTTTTATGTGTTTATTTATGTACCGGTGAATATCAGGTGCATGTGCATTTGTGTGTATGCATGTATGTTTTCACTTAGGCTTTTCATCAGAGGGTGACCAATTTGATGAGGCATAGGTTCTGTTCTTTTCTTATTTCATAGATTAATGACTTGTTTATGGAATAAGAAAAGGAAAACACAAACCACTAGTGGATGCTAAAAACAAACAACTTAGAAGGGAATTTGGAAGATCAATTAGGAATACTAATTTAATAGGATGACCATAATATACTAACATTCCCTCCTCTCCATTTTTCTACTTAGTCACAAAATTTGTGTAACCACGCAATAGCTGGAAATTTGACTGCTAACATTTCAGACAATTCTGGCCAAATGAAATCACACAATTTCAGAAAAGAGAGTGAAAGATTTTTATCTAACGCCTGAAAATGTAGAGTAACACTTAACTCTACCTATTAACCAACACTACTGAATAATCGGTAACTAAGTGGGCTCACAACTAAACTAATGTTTGTAGTTTGGAATAGGCCTGTTAGGGGAGGGAGTAAAAGTAATATGAGATCTTGCTAGGTATTTTCCTGATAAAAGTCTCATCCCAGACATTGATTTTTTTTTTAATAGAAAAGGCTACTTGAGAAGTTCTGTCCATAAATTTTCTACAAACCACTTTAGCATCAATAGTTTTCTCTCTCTGTGTGTGTATATGTGTATGTGTAATGTTCTTGCCAAGAATACTTTCCTAATTATTTTAGCTTTACATGACACCAAATAGTCAATCTAATTAATTACCTACAATATCCAATGTCCCTTCCTTAGTAAGACTCCCAAGGACCTAAAGATGAAGCATTCCTTTAGATCTCTGCAATGACTACCTAGAACAGGTGCAGTCCCTTCCTAATGATTTGGCAACAACAACGACAAAAGTGCCCAGAGACTGCCAAGATTACTTTCGGTGGCTTTGGTGGTTTGAAATACTAGGGAATTTGACCCTCTCTGAGGTTCTGTGTTAAATGTGACGGAGTTTAGCCATGCTCTCTACTACAGACGTACAGAATCAAGTAGCATCAGAGTCCTTATGGGTCACCCTCCCCACCCCAAGGTCAATTCTCATTTACAGATGAGAAAAGTAGGCCCCAGGGAAGAAGTGACTAGCCCACTGGATTCTGAGCAGAGCTAAATATCTTGACACCTTGGTCGGTACTCTCCACTTGATGATTTAGATTTAATTCCTGAGTAATATTCCTAAATTCTCCTGATTACTTTTGTCACTGAGATGACTCCAGAGGTAACTGAGACATCTAAATTGGGTTCAACCTAAATGAAGGAACAAGACTCAGAAAATATGCTAGATTTAACCCCAGGCAAAGAAGTGTACCTTGTTCTGACCAAGCTCACATCACACAATAAAAAGAAGGCTAACAGGAGTCTGAGTTCTGTCACCCGGTCCCAAATCATCACAATTTACTTTGACCCAGTGGACTGAAACCACAACTTTTGTTTTAGGGTATACTTAGCTCATATTTACCTTGTAGGGATCTTCTTAGTGAATACAGACATTCTAGGACTTGGGGTTTATAAGTTGAATTATATAAACATGTACGTGCCTGAGCAGGAGGGCTATATACAAAGGGATGTTGACAGCATTAAAACAAGGAAAGGGAAAAAAAATAAAAATAAAAAAAAAATAAATAAAACAAGGAAAGGGGAAGATAAAAAACAATGACAACAGCAGAGAAAACGAGGATCAGCAAAGTTTTAAAGAGGCTCCTTGGGGATCCCTGGGTGGCGCAGCAGTTTAGCGCCTGCCTTTGGCCCAGGGCGCAATCCTGGAGACCCGGGATCGAATCCCACGTCGGGCTCCCGGTGCATGGAGCCTGCTTCTCCCTCTGCCTGTGTCTCTGCCTCTCTCTCTCTCTCTCTCTCTGTGACTACCATAAATAAATAAAAATTTAAAAAAATTATAAGAGGCTCCTTGGTCCTTTATATCTCTATTGAACTTATATAAGGAATAAAGAATAAAGAATTGAGTAATATTTTTAAAGCAACAAGATGTGTTAGGAATATGTAAGAATTGAATTGTGTTACTTTAAGTGCTCTTCAGACAGGTACTATTATCCCTACTTTATAAAAGATGAACTGAGATGACCTTGCCTTGCCCAAGGTCAGGCATCTTGGAAGCTCTGGAATTCAAACCCTAGTCTGTCTAAATCTAACTGGGCTCTGTCAAGATCAAGTCTGAGTTTTTTCTATTACATCATTTTGCCTCTTATATTGCCTAATTTTTTACTGGTTTATTAGGGTTATAAATAAATAGCCAGCTTATGCTACATTTGCTTTATTCCCTGAGGACAGATTTCTAAGAACTGGTATGTGATAAATAGGGTTTTCTGTCCCTTGGAGAAAGGATGAAAAAATATTGGATGTACTAATACCCCAATGGTGATGTTATCTCAACTTTCTCTCAATCTATCATCCCCCTCCTCTTTTTTCTGTAGACCCCATTTGGCATCACTTCAGCATCTCCCTTTCTGAGATTTTTTTTTAGATTTTATTTATTTATTCATGAGAGACACACAGAGAGAAGCAGAGACAACAGGCAGAGGAAGAAGCAGGCTCCATGCAGGGAGCCGGATGTGGGACTTGATCCCGGGACCCCAGAATCACACACTGAGATGCTCAATGGCTGAGCCACCCACGCCTGCGTCCCCCTTCCTGAGATTCTTAAATCTCTCAGTCAACTCATGGCTCAATCCCCAGCTGCTGAGCACTTAACCACTCAGATGGGGCTATTCATAATTCACACCCCAAAGTCAACTGGGTGCTCCCTGCTCCCTAGCCATCCCCTTATGTTGCCCTCATCAGTCTCCACTCGGCTCCTCACAGCAATTTTCTGGAACCTCTGACCTCTCAGGCCCACTTGTCCTTAGCCATTGTTTTTGCCTCCTGCTTCACAGAGAAGAAACTAAAAGTCATCAGGTCCCAACTCCATCAGCATTCTGCCACTATCAATTTATATGCAACTGGGCTCCACTCTGCCTTCTTCCTGCTTGGCAAGGCTAACTCATCCCCTCTACTCTGGAACCCATCCCCTTCTGCCTCCTGAGGACCTCCCTGCTTCCTGGTACCATCCCCTCCGCCTCCTTATTCCTTCCTGCAAAGGTTCTCTGCTCTCTCTCATGTTTAACAACAACCAATAAAGGGACGCTCCCTTAATCCCATACCCACTTCTAGCTAAAGCCTCTGCATTCTGCTGCACCACACCACCTTCACGGACATCGCTTTTTCCTGATTTTTCTCTGACTTCTCTGGTTGAAGGAAAATCTTTTCATGAGCTCATCATCTTCTACCCATTCTTAGTATTCTGTGTCCTCAGAGTCCCAACTTTGGTCCCCAGTGCTACACCATGAGTCATACATTGCCTTTGACAAGCCCATCCCTCATCTTCCCTACACAATCCCCTAAATTTTATCCCTGGCTATCGTTTTTCAATTACCATATATATGTTGGCAACTCCCAGACCTGTAACTCCAGAGCTCATATTTCAGTTGATCTCCAAACCCTATATGTCTATACACCCCTCACCACATCTTGGAAATCCCAAAGGAAGCAGCAGCATCTTCATCTCCTGCCAAATTGAGTATTCACTCTATATGAATGAGAAGCACTACCAAGGACAGTATGCTTGATTCATGTCTCATGTCAGTCAAAGTCTTTTCAAAGCATCAACTGCAGTTAGTAACAGCCACTCAATTCCAACACCTTTATAGATAGCCTCTCCCTATGTCTCATGGACTTAACATTCCCTCCATAAGTACATTTCCTTCCAACTCTATGCTACCTCAGTTCACTAAGACTGGATGTGGGGTTTTTAAAGATTTTATTTATTTATATGACAGAGAGAGAGAGAACAAGCAGGGGAGCAGCAAGTAGAGGGAGAGGGAGAAGCAGGCTCCCTGCTGAGGAGAGAGCCTAATGTGGGACTTGATCCCAGGATCCTGGGATCATGATCTGAGCTGAAGGCAGACACTCAACCAACTGAGCCACCTTGATGCAGGTGCCCCTTGTTTTTTTTTTTAAAGATTTATTTATTTATTTATTTGTTTGTTTATTTATTTATTTATTTATGAGAGAGGGAGAGACAGGGAGAGGGCATACACAGTGGGGAGGGGCAGAGGGAGAGGGAGAGACGGTCTTAAGCATACTCTACACTGTACATGGAGCCCAACATGGGTCTGGATCTACCACCCTAAGATCACCACCTGATGAGCCAAAACCAAGAATCTAATGCTTAACTGTGCCATGCAGGCACCGGGGATGTTTTTCACAATTGCTTTGCTACCTTAAGCTAGGAACTGCCTGTTCACCCTTATCTCTAGTGATGGGATCCTCATTTCAAAACAGCTGGCAGGTGATCCAACTCTACATTGTCTTTTTAACCTCTACTTTCTCAAACCTTTCCTGGCATCAACTGTTGTAGATCAGAGTGCAGGGGATTTATTGGAGGGTGATCTATAGGTAAATACCTGAAAGGGAAGGAACAAAGCAGCACTGGACAGGGGAAGAAACCAGTCTCCTATGTAGTCTCAACAAAGGTCTCAAGCAAACTTTCTGAAACTAGGATGGCCCTTCAGAATTGTCCTAGTGCATTTCCTAGGTACAGTTGGAAGGAAATGCAGCAAAAGAGCCAGGCCTTCATCTGTCCACATCAGCCATTCATGTGTGTAGGCTGTCCCCTGGAGAGGGAGGTGACCTTGGGCAAGACACCTCTCTCTAGATGAGGGCAATTTCCAGAAAGGGCTGACCACTGAGGACTGTTAGCTGGCGGCACTCCCAGCTATTGGGGATTTGGGAAGTGTATCACAGTGACTTCCACACTGGCCATACTGTTGCAGAAGTTAGTTGATTTCTCTGTGTACTTGCCTATAAATTGAGGAAGGATAATTGTATTACCTAATGGGGTTGTTGTAGAAATTAAGGAAAAAACATATAAAGTGCCCAGTGGGTGGTAAACCCTCAATAAATGTGAAACTGTGTTGTTACTTTTTTTTTGCTATATTTTATAATAATATTTTATTATTGTCATTCATTGAGATCTCATTTATCCAGAAACCCCCAAAATTATGTTAATAGTTCCTCTTTTGGGCAGCTCGGGTGACTCAGCAGTTTAGCGCTGCCTTCAGCCCAGGGTATGATCCTGGAGACCCGGGATCAAGTCCCACGTTGAGCTTCCTGCTTGGAGCCTGCTTCTCCCTCTGCCTGTGTCTCTGCCTCTCTCTCTCTGTCTGTCTCTCATGAATAAGTAAATAAAATCTTTAAAAAAAATAGTTCCTCTTTTATGCTTATCATAGCACCTTAAGCTTTATCAAATCACTATTTTCATTGACTTTTTCACCCATCTCCCTTACTAGAGTATAAATTCCTTGAAAGCACTCACTTTCTAGCCTTATCTAAAACCTGTTCATACTGCAGCATGCCCCAACTGTGGCTACTCCCACAGGCCCCCAGTTTTGGGAGGTTCTCAGTGTTGGTGTCCCCCATGCTCCCCATTTCTCCTTCACACTCTTATAAAACCTCTGCTCTTTAGGCTCTCATGCCATTAGGCTTTACCACCCTTACCCCTTCTTGTCATGGTCATCACCAACCAATCCTCCCACCAAAACCAGTCACTCAGTGAAGAATTGACACTAAAGAGGCTCACAATCTCTTTAGAAAGAGGTAGACCTCATTTCCTGTCATCATATGATATGACATTAGTGTCCACAAGGACAATTCAGACAAAATGCTTATCCCTCAGTTCCCAGATATCTTTAGCCCCCATAATGTTTATCTCAACTCCTCTACTGCTCAGTCCCACATCCAAGTGATATCAGGCTCCACCCACAAATATGGTTATTGTGTCAGTTGACTGGATATCCATCTGATTGGTCAATACCCATGTTTTACAGTTGTGAAATATTTTTAATATTGCCTTAACTGTGTTCAAGTTTTCCTACTCAACTATTCTTCAACTTCACAGGACCAACCTATTGACTACTCTGGTTTCTCCAAGCCACTGGCCTCCCTTTCCTTCATTTCTATACTCAATTAGCTTATACTTAATGATCCTTCATCTTAGCAAGATGCTGCAGAAAACTTTAACTACCTCGATCTGGTATCTTTTCACAGGCCCAGTTAGGGTTTGCAAGATGCTTCCTTCTCCATAGCTCTGTGAAGCACTACCAGAGAAAGTCACACATTAGAGCATACTAGTAGCCCCATGAATCATGGTCCCCAAACTCAAATGGGTGCTCAATGCTGCCTCACAATTCTTCCTGGTTTCTTGTCAAATTGCTCTCACCCTTTTGTAGTCTTGACACTCTTCCTGATATTTCAAGCCCCTTCTTCCTATACTTAGAAAATAAATTGTCCTTTAAGATTTTTTCTTTTTTATATTTTATATGTTTATCAATTTATAAAAATTAAAGAAATATATATTCTTTTTTTAATAATAAGTTTATTTTTTATTGGTGTTCAATTTGCCAACATACAGAATAACACCCAGTGCTCATCCCGTCAAGTGCCCCCCTCAGTGTCCATCACCCTATATTCATTTTAATAGGAGAAACAATTATTTAACTGCATATCTAAGCAAAGCTCACTGTATCAAAAAGAATTGCCAAAATCCATACCCAAGCACAGCAGAATAGATGATAAATGCAAATACCTAAACCTTTTCATGTTGAGAGATTTCAAAGATAAAGAAGGTTTCAAAGATATTGTAAAATATTGAAATCAAAGTCAGGGCACTTCCTCCCCTGGGGCAGTTTTTGCTGCAGAAACAAGGTCACATGACATTGTTCTGTATGAGTGTCTTTCTAAGAATGAATGTAATTTGGGCTTTTTAACATTATTCTAAATTAGCCATTCACTAATTCACAAACAACCAAATCATTTTCAGTTTTCTTGCCACTACAAACAATGCTATAATAAATATTTAGGAATATAGGCTTTATATACCATTATCTTCATAGGATAGATTTCAAAATGGAAATTCCCATGCCAGAGAATGGATTTTTTAAGATTTTAATAAATATAGTCCGATTACATTCAGAAAAGGTACAGCAATTCACTACTGCCAGAAGCAAAGTAAGAGAACACCTACTTTCCTGTACCTTTGACAGCCCATGATGTGATCTCTCTCCTTCATTTCTATTTCTTTTTTCTTCCAGTTATATGATTTAAAAATATAAATGCCTTAACTTTCACTGATTTGACTTCTAGCAAGTTTGAGAATCTTTTCATGTATTTATTGATTATTACATTTTATTTTTCATGACTCACCTCTGCCCTTTCTTTCCTTGTGTGTTTTCTATGTCTTATTAATCCAGAGAAATTATTATTATGGATATTAATAGTTTTGCCTGTAACATCTATTGAAAATATATTTTCCAGTCTCCCTTTTTATTTAGTGTAAAGCTTTCTTGCCATGAACCTTAAAAAAAAAAAAATATATATATATATATATATAGAAAGACATACCTGGTTTTCTGATTACTGGGTTTCTTGGTCTGTCTGTAGGATTTCCATATTTCAAAATTTGCTCTCCAAAATTGTATCTAATTGTTAATTGTCTTTTAATATTAAATCTTTCCTACATCTGTATGTAGTATGAGAAAAGTGTCTGGCTTTGTTTTTGTTATATGTGTGTATTACATATATTTCAATGCCTATCAGGGAGAGTGATGGAACCAAAATGGAACCAAGATGGCAGAGTAGCCTAGCCTCTGTCCCCCAACAAAGATCAACAGTTATACAACTATCCATGAACAGAAACAGCTCTGGGAGTGTTTGGGAGTCCACATAAGAAACTTTGGTAACCCAGTGGAACAAAAACTTGAGAAGAACTGCACAAAAAGGGAAGGAAGACAGCTTCTTTTTGCATATATCATCCCATTCCCCAAGCCAGCATTGCTGAGCATCGAGAGGGAACTTCCCAATTAGAAAGAGTTCCCCCTCACAGGGAGAGGAAGAGTGAGGTGAGTGACCAGCTTCCCCGGTCTTTTGGGGTCCTACACAAAGGCCTCGCTTCAGTTCCACCCCACCTAGAAACCAGCTCTAAACATCCCTCCTAGAACTGCTTTTGCTGCATCTCATAGGTTTTGGTGTGTTATGTTTCTATTTTTGCTGCTCCCCCTGCTTGTGCTCTCTCCCTCAAATAAATAAACAGAATCTTAAGAAAAAAAGAAAAATATCTCAAATAAATAACCTAACTCTACACCTCAAGGAACAAGGAAAACTACATCCAAGGTTAGCATAAGGAAGGATATAACAAAGATCATAGCAGAAACAATCTTAATAGAGAATAGGAAAACAAAAAGATTAACAAAACTAAGATTCTTTTTTTAAAAGATAAAGAAAATTGACAAACTTTTACCTAGACTTACCAAAAAAGAAAGAAAAAGAGAGAGAGAGGACTCAAGTAATTAAAATTATTAATGCAAAAAAAGACTGCATCTGATACCACAGAAATACAAAGGATCATAAGAGATTACAATGAACAATTATATGCCAAAAAATTGGATAACCTAGAAGAAATGGGTAAATTCCTGGAGAGACAACCTACCAAAACTGAATCATGAAAAAATAGAAAATTCAGACAGACCAATAACAAGTAAGGAGACTGAATTGGTAATAAAAAAAATCTCCCAGCAAGAAAGGCCCAGGACCAGAAGGCTTCATGAGTAAATCGTACCAGACATTTAAAGAAGAATTGAAGCCAATTCTTCTCAAACTCTACAAAAAACTGAAAATGAGGCAACATTCCCAAACTCATTTTACAAGGCCCACATCACATACATACAAAAGCCAGATAAGAACACTATGGAAAAAAAATTTACAGGTTAATATTCCTGATGAGCATAAGTGCAAAAATCCTCAACAAAATATTCGCAAATGAATTCAATAGCACATTAAAAGGATCATACACCATAAGCAAGTGAGATTTATTCCTGGGATGCAAGGATGATTTAACATATGTAAATTAATAACTTATATCTCACATTAATAGAATGAAAGACAAAAATCCTATGATCATCTCATAGATGGAGAAAAATCATTAAAATTCAACATTCTGTCATGATAAAAATTCTCAAACAATTAGGCATATAGGAAGCATATTTCAACAATAGAAAGGCCAAATATATCAAACACAGCTAACATTATACTCAATGGTGAAATGTTGAAAGCTTTCCCTTTAATATCAGGAACAAGAAAAAAGTGCCCACTCACACCACTCCCATCCAACTTTAATATGGAAAATCCCAGCTAGAGCAATTAGGCAAGAAAAAGAAGATAAGGCATCCAAGTCAGAAAGGAAGAGGAAAGGGACGTCTGGGTGGCTTAGCTGTTGAACATCTGCCTTCAGCTCAAGGCATGATCCCAGGATCCGGGATCAAGTCTCACATCAGGCTCCCTGCATGGAGCCTGCTTCTCCCTCTGCCTGTGTCTCTACCTCTCTCTCTGTATCTCTCATGAATAAATAAGATCTTTAAAAAAATAAAGAGGTAAAACTGCCTATGTTTGCTGATGACATGATCTTATACACTGAAAATCCTAACAACTCCACCAAAAAATCATTAGATATAATCAAAGATTTCAAAAATGTTCTGAAATCAACATATAAAAAATCAGTTGTATTTCTATACACTAATGATGAAGTATCTGAAAAAGAAATAAAGAAAACAGTCCCATTTACAATATTATCAAAAACAATGAAATATTTAGGAAAATATTTAACCAAGGAAGTTAAAGATCCAGACACCAAAAATTAAGACATTGAGGAAAGAAATTGATAAAGACACAAATAAATGGAAAGATACTCCATGCTCATGGATTAGAAGAAATAATATTGTAATATGTTCATAGTACCCAAGGCCATCTACAGATTCAATGCAATTCCAATCAAAATTCTGATGGCATTTTTCCAGATATAGAAAAAAAACAATACTAAAATTCCCATGGAACCACGAAAGATCATAAGTAGCCAAAGCAATATTGAAAGAAGAAAGTGGGAGTCATCACACTTACTGATTTCAAACCATATTATAAAAAACTAGTATCCAAAATAGCATAAATACAGACACATAGATCAATGGAGCAGAATAGAAGGCCAAGAAATAAACCCATGCATATATGGTCAACTAATATTTGATGATGGAGCAAAGAATTCTCAACAGGGAAAGGATAGTCTCTTAAATAAATAGTATTGGGGAAACTAGATATTGACATGCAAAAGAATGAAATTGAACCTCTATCTTACACCACTAACAAAAATTAACTTGAAATGAATTAAGGACTTAATTTAAGTCCTAGAAGAAAAGAGGAAAAAAGTTCCTTGACATTGGTCTTGGCAATAAATTTTTGGACAGAGATATCAGAAGCACAAAAACAAAACCAAGAATCGACAAGTGGGACTCCATCAAACTAAAGAGCTTCTGTATAGCAAAATAATAATAATCAACAAAATGAAAAGGCAACCTATGAAATGAAAGAAAATATTTGCAAACCATGTCTGATAGGGGGTTAATATGCAAAATATACAAGGAACTTACACAAGTCAATAGCCACTAACAAACAATCCAATTTAAAAATGGGCAGAGTACTTTTAAATAGACATTTTTCTATAGAAATCTCCAGCAAGTACATGAAAAGACCAACATCACTAATCATCAGGGAAATGCACATCAAAACTGCAATAAGATATCATCTCACACCTATCAGAATGGCTATTATCAAGAGATAACAAAAGCTGGTGAAGATGTGGAGAGAAGAGAACCCTGGAGCACTGTTGGTAGGAATATAAATTGGTGTAGGCACTGTGGAAAACAGGATAGAGGTTTCTCAAAAAATTAAAAATTAAACTACCGTATGACCAGAAATTATGCTTTTGGTTATGTATGTGAAGGAAATGAAGTCACTATCTCAAAGAGATATCTACAGCCCTCATGTTTATTGCAGGATTATTCCCAATAGCCAGGTTACGAAACAACCTAAGTGTCCATTGATGGATGAATGCATAAAGAAAATACACACACACACACACACACACACACACACACACACACTGGAGTGTATTGGTCACCAAGGACAAGGAAGGAAATCCTGCCATTTGCAACATCATCAATAGACCCTGAAGGCAATATGCTCAGTAAAATAAATCAGACAGAGAAAGATTAATACTGCATGATCTCACTTGTAAAACCTAATAAACTGAATAGAATGGTGGTTGCCAGGGACTAATGAGATGGGTGAAACAGTACAAATTTTCAGTTCCAAGATGAGTAAGTTCTGGGATTCCATGTACAGCATGGTACCATAGTTGACAGTACTGTATTGAATACTTGAAAACTTCTGAGAAAATAGAGCTTTAACTTTCTTTTTTTTTTTAATTTTTATTTATTTATGATAGTCACAGAGAGAGAGAGAGAAGCAGAGACACAGGCAGAGGGAGAAGCAAGCTCCATGCACCGGGAGCCCGACGTGGGATTCGATTCCGGGTCTCCAGGATCGCGCCCTGGGCCAAAGGCAGGCGCTAAACCGCTGCGCCACCCAGGGATCCCGAGCTTTAACTTTCTCACCATAATCAGGAAGTGGCAATTATGAGAGGTAAATGCAATGTACACATGTATAAAATCATCACATTGCACACATTCAAACTTACACAAGGTTGTATGTCAATTATATTTCCATAAAGCTAGAAAAAAACTGGCTATGATTAACATGCTCAAGAAGTTAGATGACACAATGCAAAGTCTCAGTAGAAAACTGGAAACTGTTTCAAAAAGAATTAAATGGTGGGTCACCTGAGTGGCTCAGTTAGTAAAGTGTGTCCAACTTCAGCTCAGATCATGATCCCAATGTCCTGGGATTGAGCTCAGCTTGGAGTCTGCTTAATATTCTCTCTTTCCCTCTTCCCCTTCCCCTTTCCCTGTTTATGCTCTTTCTCTCTCTCTCTCTCCTCTCTCATATGAATAAATAAAATATTTTTAAAAAAGAATTAAATGGAAATGATAGAACCAAAATGATGAACAAAATCAATTGCATTTAACAGTAGACTACATAGCTCAAAGAGGTAAGCTAGAATAGATTAGAAGATTAATACACAGGAAAAAGAAATAGGATTCAAAACTAGAAAAGTGCATAAGAGACTGTAATGCCTCACAGTGTGTGTACCAGGGCATCCAAGGCATTGAACACCTCCTGGCTTTGTGTGGATTTACTGCTGCCCATCATTTCTTCATTTTTCTAGCCTATGCAAAGTCCCCATTTACAGCTCTGAGGACACTTCACATAAATGCCACAGATGATATCCTGGCATTGACCCCTGGCTAACACGTGCCTTAATGTATGTCCTTCTTGTAAAAGACGAGGAGTTGATGATTTCTTTGGAATCTTCCAGCATGACAGATAACACCTAAGGAATGATGGGGCAAGAATGACTGGGTAAGGCCATCATGTGTGTAATCCAGTACTAGACCTCTCGATGCCAAGACACCCCTGGCACCAGGGAGGAAGTGACTTATGATGGGCACCTAGACCGTGTTCCTGTTCTGACCGGGTGCTGGGTGCCTGAGAGAACATATACACCAGATCACAATTGTCAGTAAAAACCCCAGGCCCCATGCAAAGATGAGACTCTGTCCTTTCCTTTATGTCTCCCAGATACTCTGTTTATATCTGCACTCTCTATATCTTCAGTAAACCCTGCTCTCACTTCCTGCTGGTTCACATTTTATTTCTACCCTGAGCAAAGCCAAGGAGCCCTTTGACTGGTCCTGCAGGACCCTCTCTTGATCCTCAAACCTGGCCTGCCTGCATCAAATGCAATGAATAATAAGTCAAATAAGTGAAACCCAGAACTTCACCATACAAAGACTCCACTAACTTGAATAAATAGGAGCTGCTTTTTCTTGCTTCGAGGTCAGTCCCCATACAAGAGTGCATTCAAAAGAAACAAAATTCTGACTCCAGAAAGCCTTGGAAAACAACACATGCCTTTGCTGAAAATTTCTTGTGAACATCTTGTGGACATCTACACAGCAGAACAACAAAATAGAAGGATCTTGGATCTTTAATGGCCTTGTACAGCAGAGCCGCCAGACCAGGCTCAATGTTGACATGAGACAGAAATGGACATTCTTCAATGTTGGGTCACTGTCCTGGCATTTAAGCCTATATTGTATTAATTTAGAGAATTTATTTACTATCCTGATCCTAATTAACATTATAACATGTCTGGAATTGTTCTCTAATTGTTTTGACCAAAGTAAGAGATAAATAATTTACTTATTCAATTCAACAAGTATTTTTATTTAAGATTTTATTTATTTATTCATGAGAGACACACAGAGAGAGAGAGGCAGAGACACAGGCAGAGGGAGAAGCAGGCTCCATGCAGGGAGCCCAATGTGGGACTCGATCCCGGGTCTCCAGGATCACCCCCTGGGCTGAAGGCAGCGCTAAACCGCTGAGCCACCCAGGCTGCCCAATTCAACAAGTATTTATTGAACCAAGGACTACTCTAAGAACTGAAGATCTAGACATAGAACAGACAATATGCCTGATGTCAAGGAAATTACATTCTGTGTGACATGCAAATAAAGAAGTAAAATACAATAAGATAGTGTTTATATCTGTGGGATTTATGAGCAGAATGCTCACATCTGAGAAGCCAGAGGTTTTACAGATGAGATTGCATTTTGTATTGAGATTCAGCTACGAATAGAAGCTGAGAACTCTGCACATGAAGGCACACAGTTCTGGAAACCGCCCAGTAGTTATGAGTTTGTGAGCATTAAGACCAGAACTCACTGGACGCCTGGGTGGCTCAGTGGTTGAGCATCTGCCTTCAGCTCGGGGTGTGGTCCCGGGGTCCCAGGATCAAGTGCTGCATCAGGCTCCATACAGGGAGCCTGCTTCTCCCTCTGCCTATGTTTCTGCCTCTCTTAAGAATAAATAAATAAGGGGACACCTGGGTGGTATAATAGAGATTTTAAAATTGGGACTTACACAAAAGCTTATTCCCTCACAAAACAACAATCTAGAAGTAGGTAGTCTAGGGCTAATACAGCTGTTCCACAGAACCTTCAAACCTCAGGTACTTCCTATGTTTCTGTCTTGCCATCTTTAGTGTGTGCCTTCTGTACTCAAGGTTACCTCATGGACCAGGAGAGCCACTCCAAGGTTTCCATTCCAAGTAGCAGGAAGGGAGGATATGAAGAAAGGCACATTTGAAGGAGGCTTCCCAAAAGTCTAAAGTAATACTTTCAACTTATCTCTCATGAGCCAAAATTTATTGACATGGCCTCAACTAGATTCAGGGGAGATAGGACACATTTTCCAAAACTCCGTATTATAGAAGAAGGTGGTGAATATTGGATCTTAGTGATGGTCTCTAACACAAAATATAAGAAAAAAATTGAAATTTTATGTAATTGAGCAGAATTCATTTTTCCTACTTGCATTTCTAACCTCTGGTTAAAGCTTGGGTGGCAGGATAGAGTCTGGGAGGAACAGAGAAGGCACTTGGCATGGGTTGACCAAACTTTCAGCCAAGTCCGCAAAAATGAGAGTTTTGATTCAGGTGGATCTATAACCTGATTCCATCCTGGTTGCTTTTAGAAGGAGCCAGTGTCCCCCAAACCCCCACAATTGGGAGAGTAGAGACAACTGCCTAGCAAGCCAAAGAAGATGGGTTAAGAAATGCCTCTCACAATCCCTGAGACCTCGCGTATTGTTGTGATTTGTAAAAATACATATTTTATCTTTGTCCTGATTCCTGGCTCAGAGCTCCTAAAAGCCTTGGAATTTCCTCAGCAGCAAGAGCAATGGGAGCATCTTTTGCTGTAATATTTGGTCTTTTGTCCTCAGTTCCTGAAATCACTTCAGAGCCATAAAGGTGATATAGATGTCTTGTTGCTCATAGCAAGCTCCTTTTCACCATAACTGGGTTTATGTTAACAAGGTGACTTGGAAAGTACCTAAAGTTGGGAGCTGGTTGCCAGTGAAACCAACCATGGATAGAGGGGTGGAATGTTCAGTCCCACCACCTGATTTCTGGGGAGGTAAGAGGGGGTAGAAGTTAGAATCAATCATCAAAGGCCCATGATTTAATCAAACATGCCTATGTAATGAAGCCTCCATTTTAAAAAAAACAAAGGACTGGGAGCACCTGGGTGGCTCAGTGGTTGAGCATCTGCCTTTGGCTCCAGTTGTGATCCTGGGGTCCTGGGATCAAGTACTGCATTAGACCCCTTGCAGGGAGGCTGCTTCTCCCTCTGCCTGTGTCTCTGCCTCTCTCTGTGTGTCTCTCATGAATAAATAAAATCTTAAAAAGAACAACAACAACAAAGGACATGGTTCAAAGAGCTTCCTGGTTGGTGAAACTTGTGGTGATTTGGGGGGGAACAGTGCCCTCAGAGGGAGCATGGAAACTGTGACTTTTTCCCCATACCTTGTCATATACATCTCTTCCATTTGGCTGTTCCCAGGTTATATCCTTTTATAATAAGCCAGTAATCCAAGGAGTAAACTGGTTCCCTGAGTTCTGTGAACCAATCTAGCAAATTAGCCAAACCGAAGGAGGGAGCTGTGGGAACCTCCAATCTGTAGCTGGTGAGCCAGGATCCCAGGTGACACTGGCATCTGAAGTTGCGGGGGAGGGACAGGCTTGTAGGACTAATCCTTAATCTGTGGTATCAGAATTGAGTTGAACGATAGGATGTCCATCTAATGTCTTAGAATTGCATGTTGGTTAGAGAACACCCCCCCACACACATACACACTGGGAGCAGATGCAGAATCTTTATCCAGCATGATATGGAAATTAGCCAGGTGTTTCTCCTGTGTGCCTAGAATGGCAAAGTAGGATAGAGAATTTTCAACCACAAGAGGATCCATAGACTGAAGGGGATGAGGGCCAGGGGCCCCAGACTGTGTGACCCTGCCTTTGGGAATCTGCTGGGATTAGCTTCACCAGATTCAAATGAAAGAGAATCACATCATCATGAAAGATACACTAAGGAAAAAAACTGAGTAAGATTCCTTTTTAAAATAATAAAAATAACTTAGAATCTGTCAAGAAAAGGATGGAAACTGAAATTTAAGAGAACTGTAGACAGAAGCAGTGATTTTACCAATTACGATCTCACTGATTGATTCAGGAGAGAAAGACATACGTATGGGTTTTATCCCCTGTTGAGAATGAGCTACAATTAAAAAACAGAGAGATATATTTGATGTGGTTCTAATTAGAAAATTAAATTCCCAGCAGTGAATTGTTTTATACTTTTACCTGAGATCATAGGATATAAAACTGGATAAAGCAAAGCAAACTAGAAGGAGTGGAGATAGATTTGGTGGGGGTCTTAGCAACTCTGCTTAGTCATTTTATTATACCAACAGCCTCTGCCATGTATTTTACTGAAATTCATTTTTTCATATAGAGTTTTTCACTTTGCCCAGATTCCTTCTTCAACTGACAAAGATGAGAAGGGAGGGAAAATGGCAGGGACATAGAGAGGGAGGAAAGGTAAGGGAGAAAGAGAATGGAGGAGGGAAGGAGAAAAGTCCCATTTAAAATATATCTCTTTGCTATGTTCATTGAGAGAATGGAATAAACATTATTATTATTAACTTAATGTCTGAGGATTGCTGCAGGAGCAGCAATGAAGTGCAGAGTCCCTTGGGGTCCCAGAGCAGGCAATGAAATGCCTACCAAGAGCTTCTTCTGGAGCACACTGAGCTGACTGCTTTGTCCTTGGCAAAAGACCTTCACAAGGGAAGGCACCTCTACAGTGTGAAGAACACACTAGCCTGAAATTACTAACATCTATTCCTGTCTACAGTTTTTGAAGCAATCTTGCATGTGTTATCTAAACACCAACCCTGTGATTCAGGCAAGAAAACATTCCTATTGGCTTCATGTTACAGTTAAGGGTAGGGTGAGAATATTTTTTAATAAACACCATCTTCTGACCTCCTTCTATTTTTTTTATAAAATTTTTTTAAATTTTTATTTATTTATGATAGTCACAGAGAGAGAGAGAGAGAGCGAGAGAGAGAGGCAGAGACACAGGCAGAGGGAGAAGCAGGCTCCATGCACCGGGAGCCCGATGTGGGATTCGATCCCAGGTCTCCAGGATCGCACCCTGGGCCAAAGGCAGGCGCCAAACCGCTGTGCCACCCAGGGATCCCCTGACCTTCTTCTATTTCAGTCTGATCACAGGTACAGTCTGATTGTGGTGTTTAAATGCAATATTTCACACAATTCATAGAAAAGGCACCAGTTTAGGAAAATATGCTGGGAGAAATGGAGCCTTGCTGGGTCTCCTCAGTCTCCTACCTCCAACCTGCACCTTAACCCCTACTTCAGCTACTTTCCATGTCTTCAGGGAACTTACTTAACACAAGCAAGAGGTCATCATAAACCTGAGATTGAAAGGATGAAAAGATGTCATTCAAGCAAACAACCAGAGACGTGCATTCCAGGCAGCAAAGAGCATCTTAATTTTCAAGAACAGACAGGAAGACAATATGGCTTGAGCTAGAAGAAGTTGGAGAAGTGGGGTTGGCACCAGATCTGATAAAGTCTTAGCGATCATGCCTAGGAGTTCAAATTTTATCCTAACAAAGGCAAGTTTAAATTTTATGTAAACAAGGAATGACAGTTCAGGGAGGCAAGACATATAGTGGCCAATAAGCCCAAACTCTATCTCATGCTGCTCCCAAAAATTACCTGAAATGGAGTTTTGCTAGATAGTCTGAGAAGTTCATGTGTTTTGGCTTCTATTACCAAAAGCCATATGGATCTGGCAAAAAGGAGGATAAAAGAACTTGGAGTAAAAGACCTGTAGCAAATTTTGTGTTCTAAACTTTTAAAATATATAACACTAGTGTTCCTTAAGCCATATGCTTTTTTTCAGTGTTTAGTCCTGGTATAAAACACTCTTGCTATAGAAACACACCTACTATTACCTCAACACTGTCCTTAAGTACCTGTAAGGCTCTGCAGTATCCAATAGCATGTTGTCACCTGTAGGATTAGACAGAGCTTCTAAAAAGTTTGTGGTATTTGATACCTTATTTCTTCCCATACAATTTTATGTTCCCTCTTTCTCTTTCCCATTTATATTTTAGATCAAGGCTTCCAACAATAAAATGTTCATTTTTGGAAAATCTAAAGCAGTGATCCTTCCTTATTCATCAATATTTGTTATAAACATTAATATCATAGACAATTCAGATTTCCCCTTATTTTCAATGAATAAGATTCTAACTAAAATTTAATATATGTTTTTAAATTACATTTTTGAAATCATGAATTAAATAACAGTCCAAGATGCAAAAGATTTTTTTATAACTCTACTGAGGTACAATTGACATATAGCAAACTGCACACATATAGTTTATTCCTTTTTTTGCAGAGAAGTATTCCATAGAACAATTATTACACAATTTGTTTATCCATTCACCTATGATGGGGATTTGAGTTGTTTCCAATTTGGGGCTATTACAAATAAAGCTGCTGTGTATAGACATGTAACAAGTCTTTGGGTGGACATATGCTTTTATTTCTCTTGGATAGATACTAGGAATGGAATGGCCAGGTCATATAGTGAGTGTGTTTCACCTTTCAATAAACTGCTAATTTCTAAGTGGTTGTACCATTTCTGTTCCCATTAGCAATGTATGAGAGTTCCAGTTCTTCCACACACTTGCCAATATTTAGTATGATCAATCTTTTTAATTTCAGCCATTCTAGTGGGTATATAGTAGTGTCCCATATGGTTTTAGTTGGTTTTGATATCAACACTTATTTTAGGATTTTACCTAAGGCATCAGTACTTTTTATGGCTCCACCAGTGGTTCCAATGTGCACCTAGCATTGACAATCATACTGGATAAAACACTTGGCCTCTTTTAATAGACAAAAAGATTTTAAGTATCGATTTTACAGTGTGCATAGTCACACTTCATACTGATAGCACTAAACAACTTTTCACTTTTCTTTCATACAAAAGCTGACTGGTGGTAGCTGCCATTTGCTATCACTGTGTGAAAGGAAATGGGGGTGGAAGAGGTTTTTTAGACCTTGCTAGGATTAATATTGAGTGAGCAGAAATTGGATATTAAAATTTTGGGGCTCCTAAGTGGCTCAGTTAGTTAAGCATCTGCTTTCAGCTCAGGTCATGGTCCCAGGGTCCGGGGATAGAGCCCTGCATCAGGCTACCTGCTCAGTAGGGAGTCTGCTTCTCCCTCTCCCTCTGACCTTCCACCCTGCTTGTATTCTCGCTCACTCTCTGTCTCTCTCAAATGAATAAATAAAACACTTTAAAACATTTTAGCATTCTCAAAATAAACAAAGAACTCTTACATTCCAACAATAATACAACAAAGCAAAGAGAAAGAAAGAAGAAAGAAGAAAGAAAGAAAGAAAGAGAAAGAAAGAAAGAAAGAAAGAAAGAAAGAAAGAAAGAAAGAAAGAAAGAAAAGAAAAGAAAGAAAAGAAAAGGAGAAAGAAAGAAAGAAAAGAGATGGCGAAAGATCTAAATGAACACCTCACCAAAAAAAAAAAAAATACAGATAATAAACAAGCATATTAAGAGATACACAACATATATCATTGGGGGAATGCAAATCAAAACGACAATGAGAGGGACGCCTGAGTGGCTCAGCGGTTGATCCTGGCCCAGGAATTGAGTCCCCGCATCAGGCTCCCTGAGAGGACCCTGCTTCTCCCTCTGTCTATATGTCTCTGCCTTTCTGTCTCTGGCTCTCATGAGTAAATAAAAAAACAGACAAAAACAAACAAACAAAAAATGACAATGAGATACCACCACACACCTATTAACAATGGCTACAATTCAAAAAACTGACAATGCCAATTGCTAGTGAAGATGCAGAACAACAGAACTCTTATTGTTGATCGGTATACAAAAGACACAACTACTTTGGAGGACAGTTTAGCAATTTCATACAAAGTATACATAGTCTTTTTTTAATTTTTTAAATTTATTTATGATAGTCACAGAGAGAGAGAGAGAGAGAGAGAGAGGCAGAGACAGGCAGAGACAGGCAGAGGGAGAAGCAGGCTCCATGCACCGGGAGCCCGACGTGGGATTCGATTCCGGGTCTCCAGGATCGCGCCCTGGGCCAAAGGCAGGCGCTAAACCGCTGCGCCACCCAGGGATCCCACATAGTCTTATTATATGATGCAGAAACCCTGCTACCAGGAATTTAGCCAACTGATATGAAATGTTTGTTTAAAGCAGTTTTAATGTTTAAAGCAGTTTTACTCATAACCACCAAAAAGTGGGACCAATTAAAATGTCCTTGGTGAATGGATAAACAAACTACAATATATCTATTTAATAGAATACTATTTAGTAATAAAAGAAATGAGCTATGAAGCCACACAAAAACTTAGATCAATTTAAATGCATACTGCTAAGTGGATAAAACCAATCTGAAAAGCTACATACTATATGATTTCATTTATATGACATTCTGGAAAAGGTAAAACTATAGACATGGCAAACAAAAATGCTTTTAAGAGGTAAAGATTCAGGGGTGCCTGGCTGGCTCAGTCAGTAGAGAATGTGACTCTAAATGAGGTTGTGGGTTTGAGCCCTACATTGTGGTGGAGAGATCACTCAAAAATAAAAAAAATTTTTTTTTTTTGAGAAAAATAAAATCTTTAAAAAGTATGTGACTCTTAATGGGGCTGTGGGTTTGAGCCTCATGTTGGGTGAAGAGATTACTTAATAATAAAAATCTTTTTTTTTAATTTTTTATTTATTTATGATAGTCACGGAGAGAGAGAGAGAGAGGCAGAGACATAGGCAGAGGGAGAAGCAGGCTCCATGCACCAGGAGCCTGATGTGGGATTTGATCCCAGGTCTCCAGGATCGCGCCCTGGGCCAAAGGCAGGCACCAAACCGCTGCGCCACCCAGGGATCCCAATAAAAATCTTTTTAAAATAAAGGTAATGGGGTACCTGGGTGGCTCAGTCAGTGTCTGACTTCAGCTCTGCCTTGGGTTCTGTGCTCAGCAGGGAGTCTGCTTCTTTCTCCCTCTCTCCCTGCCTCTCCCCACACTCATGCTCTCTCTCTCTCCCTCTTTCTCTCTCACATAAATAAAATATTTTTTAAAAAAAAGGTAACTATTCAATCTTTTGAATAAATGTGAGCTTTTTTTTTACATGACCTGTCCACCCATTTGTCCCACACATCCCTACATGTACAAACACTGACTTTTAGAATCATATTTATCTAAATGTTTGCCTCTATTTCAACAAAATCATAACTACTCTTTAACAAAAATGTTAGACAAATAGTACCTGGTTTAGAGACTGAATACTAAATCTTTACTTATCAGCACTTACAATCAAAGACAAATTATAGCTGTTTTGATAATTGGATACTAGCAAACATTTATCAGTTAGATCCCAGGAGATAATATACCTCATAAACTCACTTCCAGAGCCAGAGCTGATCAGAAGATAACAAATCAAACATGGCAAATCAGATTCTAGCTCCCAGGAATTTTAAAGTGGAACATAAGGACTCTCTTCAGTTCCAGTTGGTATTTGAGATGGGACATGAGGTCAATCTGGATTACGATGCCCAAGGTTCATATTCCCTTTACAGTAGTGGTAGCTGCTCACTGCTCACATCTGAATCCTTCTCCAGAAACTGCCCTTGACCAAAAAGAGCTGCTCTGTTTAAGGGCATCCCCTCCTCCCCAAAGACAGTCAGTATCCAATGGCTGGTTAATATGGGGCAAGCAAAGGTCCTGTCTCCTTTGCCTAGAGCTCTCTGTATAATTGGCTAAGGCTTTTGTTGCCAATATACCGTAGTTAGTTTCTCTCTCTCTCAATCCCTCTTCCCTCACTCATTTACAAGCCTCATTTCTAAAATCGTTCTCAACAAACTTTCTGCATGGATATCTCTCAGAGTCTGGAGTCCAGGGGAGCTACTCCAAGGAGTGGTCATATGTGAGGTAGGGCAAAAAAGTTAATTTACAGAAAAAGAAGAAAAAAAGCAGTTAGGTAGAGAATATTAGACATAAACCATATGAGTACAAAAAGAGAAATGAAATCAACAAAATACTAGCAAATAAAATTCAGCAGCATGTTGGAAGGATTAAGCACCATGATCAAGTGGAATTTATTCCTAGAATGCAAGGGGAGTTCAGCATATGAAAATCAACTGATATAATATATACCACATTAACAGAATGAAGGAAAAGAAAAAACACATGATCGTTTCAATGGATAGAGAAAATGCATTTGACAAAACTTAACATCCTGTCATGATAAAAATTCTTAAGAAATTAGGAATAGAAGGAAACTACTCAACCTAATATATAACAATCATATCTGAAAAACCCACAGCAAAAATCAAACTCAATGGTGAAGGACTGAAAGTGTTTTCTCTAAGATTAAGAACAAGACAAGGATGTGCACTCTCACTATTTTTATTCAACACAATTACTAGAAGTTCTATCCAGAACAATTAGGCATGAAAAAGAAATAAGAAGAATCTTAATTGGAAAGGAGAAAGTAAAATTATCTCTGTTTGCAGATGATATGATCTCCTCTATAGAAAACCCTAAAGATTCCACACCAAAATAAACAAACAAATAAAAAACTGTTCAAATTAATAAATGAATTCAGCAAACTAGCAGGACACAAAGTTAACATGTAAAAATCAGTTGCATTTCTACAAACAACCATCTGAAAAGGAAATTATGAAAATAATTCTACAATAGCATCAAAAAGAATAAAGTATTGAGACACCTGGGTGGCTCATTTGGTTAAGCCGCTGACTCTGATTTTGGCACAGGTCATGATCAGGATCATGAGACAAAGCCCTGAGTTGGGCTCTTCCCTTGGCAGGGAGACTGCTTGAGACTCTCTCTCTCTCCCTCTCCCTCTGCTCTCTACCCATCTGCCCCACTCACTTCTACTCTCGAAAGAAAGAAGAAAGAAAGAAAGAAAGAAAGAAAGAAAGAAAGAAAGAAAGAAAGAAAGAAATTTAAGGAATTAACCAAGAGTTGAAGGACTTGTACAATGAAAGCCACAAAACGCTGCTTAAAGAAATTAAAGAATTATAAATAAATGGAATCAAATCCCATGTTCATGGATTAGAAGACTTAATATTGTTAAAATGTCAATACTGCCCAAAGCACTCTACAGATTCTTTGTAGAAATAGAAAAACCCCATCCTAAAATTCATATATAATAGACAGAACAATCTTAAAAAAGAACAAAGTTGGAGGACACACACTTCCTGATTTCAAAACTTACTACAAAGCTATAGAAATCAAAACAGTGTAGTACCAGCATAAAGACTGACATACAGAGCAATGGAATAGAATAGAGAACCCAAAAACAAACTCTCACATATGATCAAATGATCTTTGACAAGGCTACCAAGACCATAACACGAGTAAAGGACAGTCTTCAACAAGTGGTGCTGGGAAAGCTGGATATCCACATGTAAAAAAAATAAAATTTGACCCTTGCCTAACAACATAAACAAATATTAACTCAAAATGTATCCAAAACTTAAATGTAAGACCTAAAACCAGGAAACTTCAGAAGAAAGCATAGTGTAAAATCTTCACAACATTGGATTTCACAATGACTTCTTAGTTATGACACCAAAGATACAGGCAACCAAATAAAAGATACATATACTGGACTCTGCAGAAAAGTTAAAAATTTTGTACATTGAGACACCTGGGTGGCTCAGTGGTTGAGTATCTGCCTTAGGCTCAGGGCATGATCCTGGGGTCTTGGGATCAAGTCCTGAATCAGTCTCCCTGTAGGGAGCCTGCTTTTCCCTCTGCCTATGTCTCTGGGTCTTTCTCTCTGTGCCTCTCATGAATAAATAAATAAGATCTTTAAAAACAAAAAACAGAAGCTAAAACATGGAGGCAACCCAAGTTGCATGAATAAGCAAAATGTGCATATACATGCAATGGAATATTATTCAGCCTTAAAAAGTAAGGAAAATCTGACTTAAGCTATAGCGTGAATGAAACTTAAGGATATTATGCTAAGTAAAGGAAGCCAGTTTCAAAAAGTATATTATTGGGGCTGCTGGGTGGCTCAGTGATTGAGTGTCTGCCTTTGGCTAAGGTCTTGATCCCAGGGTCCTGGGATCGAGTCCTGCATCAGGCTCTCTGCTCTGTGGGGAGCTGCCTCTCCCTCTGCCTGTGTCTTTGCCTCTCCCTGTGTGTGTGTCTCTCATGAATAAATAAAATCTTTTTTTAAAAAAAAAGTATATGACCCCACTTACATGAGATAGTGAAGAACAGGCAGAAAGTAGAATGGTTGCCAGAGGCTGTAGGAGGGGAGAATGGGGAGCTAGTGGTCAATGAGTATAGAGTTTCAGTTTTACAAGATGAAAACTACCATGGAGAAGGATGGTGGTAATGGTGGAATAACATTATTATTGTATTTGATGCCACTAAGTGGTACACTTGAAAATGGTTAAGATGATACACTTATATCATGTATGTATTTTTTAAAGATTTTACCTATTTGTCAAAGAGAGAGAGAGAGTACAAGCAGGGGGAGCAGTAGGCAGAAGGAGAGAGAGAAGTAGACTCTTGGGGAACAGGAGCTTGATGCAGAACTTGATCCCAGCACCCTGGGATCATGAGCTGAAGGCAGATGCTTAACTGACTGAGCCACCCAGGTGCCCCAATGTCATGTATATTTTATCACAATAAAAAAATACTTAAGGAAAAGTAATAAAGAGATGGAAAGACTTCCTGGTGGTCCCTTACTTCTAACTGTAGTCCCTGAAGTGGCCCAACTGTACTTCCTGTCTGAGTTGAGTGAGCTCTCAGAGCTTCTCTCCAGGAACTTCCTTTGACTTATGCCATGGGTAGCCATGATCGCTGCTTTACAGACATATGCTCTGGGACGATACAGTGTGTGTGTATATATATATATATATATATATATATATATATATATAATCAGTATTTCAAAGATCTTAATGTTTATTGAGTAACCTACCACTGGACTCCCATAGGCATAGCCTCTGCAGTGTGGATGCAAAGAAACCATCCAAGTTTAATCTTCAAGCAAATTACTTTCCTCCCTTCTTTCTCACTCTCTACCTCTTATACCCAGCAGTGTCCCCAAAGACATCTTTCTCTCTGTTTTTCTCTCAGCTTCCTACCAAAAATCGTCTCCCAAGCCTCCTTGGGCTCTCTCTTTTCTTCTCTACCCTTCTCCTGCTGCTGTTCTTCCATCCAGCCTGTTTGGTATTCCTCCCACTGACTATCACTAGGGTATAAAGCAGGAAATTGATATCTGAAAACAGTGGCCAGAAGACAAGTAGAGGGTCAGAGGTCAGGCAGAGGGAACATTTTGTTAACGGGCAAGAAAAAATACATATACTATATATAAAACCAACATAAAATATTAATAGTAGTATACTAATTATGTATTTTTATGATTAAAATAGAAATCACAGTTATTTTTGTTGTCTATTTATTTATTTATTTATTTAGTCATGAGATACACACAGAGAGGCAGAGACACAGGCAGAGGGACCCCAGGATCACGACCTGAGCCGAAGGCAGATGCTCAACCACTGAGCCACCCAGGTGCCCCTCAATTAATATTTTAAAAGGAAAAGCACAGAAGCTTTACTACGACAGAAACATGAGGCACAGAGGTACTCAAGATGTCTTGAGTATCTATTGCTTTAACAAATCAAAACTTAGAGGCTTAACACAGCTATGTCTCATTATCTCTCAGGAATCTGTAGGTTGATTCAGCTCATCTGGTTGGTTCTCTATGCTCTCTGGTGTAGCTGCATTTAGGTAATTTGGGCTCGAATCTTCTGAAGGTTTGATGGGGCTGGGTGTCCAAGATAGCATCTTCACCTCATGTCTAAGGTGGCCTCTCTTCTTTATGTGGCCTGTCTCTCCGATAGAGTAGGCTGCTTCATGAGTGTTCAGGGCTGAAAGAGGTAGGAAATGATGCTCCCAGCCGGTAGGTGCTAAGCCCACCATCACTTCTGCTATCTTCGATTGATCAGAACAGTCACAGAACCCACCCACATTCAAGGGGGAGGGAGAGAAATGGACTCCACCTCTTGATGGGGAAGGGACATAGGGTCATGCCATCTTTGGAAAATGGATTGCAGATAGTGTAAAAGTTATGTATCTAAATCAGAAGCAAATATTCCCTATAATTAAGGGTAATCTACATAGAATTAACAGGCAAAGCTTTATGAATTGTTAAGCCAAAGGGAAACATACCCCCCTCCCAAAAGTGGCAGAAATCTTAATTCCCTTACCGGAAGCTGAATGCTCTTTAGCCAGAGGGAAACGGGCCAAAATACATGTTGGACTTGATGGACATGCCAAAACAGTAAGGTAGTAAGACAGTTAAAATCCACCTCAATTTAAACTTAAGTTCTTCTATGGTGCCAGAGTCCATGTTCTCTAGCCACTACCATGCTCTGTAGGATACTCCAGGGAGACTGCTTCACTAGTCCCTCTGCAAAGAGATCACCAGGAGAAATTTCTTCCATACTATCATCCCATGATATTCTCTTCTTCCTCACCTGTGATTCATTCAGCCCTTGTCTTCCCCACATCCCAAACTCTCTCACTGCCACTCTCCTCTGTTCTGGAACTTTAACTTGGCATTTTCATTGTAGCTTTCTCAAGGAAAAGTAGTTTATTCTCTCACACTCCATGTTCCTTCAGTTTAGAAGGTGAAGCTTCCCCACTACTACTGGAAGACCTTTAATGGCTCCTCCTTTTATTGAAAGGAAAAGAAAGCAAAAAGCAAACTGATTTCTCTTGAGGCTCAGACCATTTGGGTAAACTCTCTGTCTACCATTGCAGATCTGTCATCTCCAAAAATCACAGTCAGTCCTGCTCTCTCATTTTGAAACCCTGACACCTGAATCTCAGTCTTTCTTAATGATGACTTTAAATCTTGTCATCATTGTTTGTCTGGAAGAGTCATGTATCACACTTGTTTCTTGCCATTCTCATTCAGTTAGCATTTTGGTACTCTCAGAAGAGGCTCAGTCTCAACAGTAAATTCTGAGCCACCCTAATCCTGGATGACTCAAAGTTATAAAAGGTAGAATAGTAAGCACAATCATTTCGCATAAAAAAGTTAGGTCAAGGTGTAACTGGGGTGATATACGTAACCCCTTGGCCTCTCATTTCCTTGATCACTTCAGCCATGGAGGCCCACGGTCACATTCTGGACATCGTGAGCACCCATAATCTTGATACATCCAGAAGCAAAATTTAATCTACCTACTTTCCGAACACAATAATCCATCCTTACCCATCACAGCTAAACTTTCTCCAAGCCTAGGGAACCTAGTCTTGCAGGAAAGTCACATGCTGGAGCAGATTGCTTACACCATCATTGTCAATTTCAAATAGATTCTCATACTGCCTGGAAATTTCATTAAATTTTTCTGGTCAACTCATTCTCCCTTCTCTCCAATGACCTTGTCAAATTTTCTCGTTTCCCTAATCTATGATAATCCATTTGATAGTCCCTTCTATCTCCCAGCGGAAGATTATTTCTTTTCTTACCTTACAAAAGAAAATAGAGGTTTCAAATTAGAATTTCCTTATCTCACAGCTATCAAAAAGAAGAAAATTCTCATCTACTCTAAACGCAGTCTTCTTCCTTTCTGGTAAAATACAGGAAATCTTACTTTTCTTATTTTAACTTATTTAAGTACCCAAAAATATACAATGGGACAAAAAGAGCCTCTTCAGTAAATGGTGGCAGGAAAACTGGACAGCCACATGGAAAAAACAAAACAAAAACAAAAAAAACTGGCTCACTTTCTTACATTGTACACAAAAATAAAATGAACTAAAGACCTAAATGTGAGACCTGAAACCATAAAACTCCTAGAAGAAAACATAGAATAAAAATAAACTCTTGGACACTGACCATAGCAATATTTTTCTGGATTTGCTTCCCCAGGCAAAGGAAACAAAATGAAAAATAAACTATTGGAACTACATCAAACCAAAAGCTTTTGCACAGAGAAGGAAGCCATTGACAAAACCAAAAGGCAACCTACTGAATGGAAGAAGATATTTGTAAATGATATATATGATAAAGAATATCCAAAATATATAAGAATCATACAACTCAACACCAATAAAATAAATAATGCAATTTAAAAATGGGCAGAAAAAAATTTAAAAAATAAAATTGGGCAGAAGAAGGCAGCCCGGGTAGCTCAGTGGTTTAGCACCACCTTCAGTCCAGAGCGTGATCCCGGAGACCCGGATGGAGTCCCATGTTGGGCTCCCTGCATGGAGCCTGCTTCTCCCTCTGCCTGTGTCTCTGCCTCTCTCTCTCTCTCTCTCTGTCTGTGTCTCTATGAATAAATAAATAAAATCTTTTTAAAAAAATGGGCAGAAGACCTGAATTGACATTTTCCAAAGAAAACAAACAAATGGCCAACAGACACATGAAAAGATGCTCAATGTCACTAATCATTGGGGAAATGCAAATCAAAACAACAATGACATATCACCTCACACCTGTCAGAATGGCTAGTATCAAAAAGACAGAAATAAATGTGTTGGTGAGGATGTGGAGAATAGGGAACCCTTGTGTGTTGGTGGTAAGGATGCAAATTCATGCAGCCAGTCTGTAAAACAGTATGGAGATTTCTCAAGAAATGAAAAAAAGAAATACCATATGATCCAGTAATTTGGCTTCTGAGTATTTACCAGCTGAAAATGTAAACACTAATTTGAAAAGATATGTGCATCCCTATGCTTACTGCAACATTATTTACAATGACCATGACATGGAAGCAACCTAAATGTCCATCAATAAGTGGATTAAGAAGATATGGCATATATATATATATATATATATATATATATATATATAGTATAACATATATTATGTATACATAATAGAATATTACTCAACTGTAAAAAAGAATGAAATCTTGCCATTTGCAATAACACAGATGGACATAGAGAGTATTATGGTAAGGATAATAAGTCCAAAAAGAAAGACAAATATCATATGATATCCCTTATATGTGGAACCTAAAAAACAAAATAAATGAACAAACAAAAACCAGAAACAGACTCATAAATACAGAAAACAAAACAGGTGGTTGTCAGAGATGAGGAGGGTGGGGCTAAGCAAAATCACTAAAGAGAATTAAGAGCTACAAACTTTCAATTATAAATTAAGTCATACGGAGAAAAGTACAGCATGGGAAATATAATCATTAACATTGCAATAATTTTGTACAGTAATGGGGGTAACTACGCTTACCTTGGTGAGCATTTCATAATGTATATAATTGTCAAATCACTGGGTTGTACACCCGAAACTAACATAATATTATATGTAAACTATACTTCAATTACTAGGGAAAAAAAACATAAGAACTTTCCACCATCAATTATCTCTACTCTGTCTTTAATATTTAACCCCTCCTCTCATCTGGATTCTTCCTGCTTGAAAACCATTTAAACAACAATAAAATCTTCCTCAGTTTCACATGCCTGACATTCTACCTTCCTATCCTTCTCCTCTTTACACACAACTATTCAGAAGGGTTATTTTGCTCACAGTCTTCATTCCTTTCTCCTTATTTACTCCTCAACCCATCTGGCTTCCAGCCCTAACATGCTATTTAAAATAAGTCTCTGTGGTATCATAGGGGAAGGGAGGGAAAAATAAAACAAGACAAAATCAGAGAGGGAGACAAACAAACCATGAGACTCTTAACTATAGGAAATAAACTGAGGGTTGCTGGAGGGGAGGTGGATGCTGGGAGAAGATGGGGTAACTGAGTGATGGGCATTAAGGAGGGCACTTGATGTAATGAGCAGTGGGTATTATATGCGACTGACGAACTCTACCTCTGAAACTAGTAATACACTATATGTTAATTGAATTTAAATACAATAAATAAAATAGGTCTCTGTGGTCATTAATAAGGCTCAAGTTAATGGGCACATCTTGATCTTCATCTTACATTACTCTTAACATCTCCAGACACGGGTAAGCATCCCCACTCTTGAGACTTCCACGCTACCTTCTCCTGGTTTGCCTCCTACTCCATTAGAGCTCTTCCTCTGTCTCCTTTGCAAGCTGAAGCTTCTTCTACTTTGATGGTGACGTTCTTTAAGGCTTAGCCTTGGGTCATTCTCTCATCCCACTCACTTCTCTCTAAACCATCTCAATAGCCACCTATAGGTGGATTACCCAAACTGTATTTCTAACTCTAAACCATCTTCTGAGCATCAGACCCTTATATATCTCTCTACGTGAGGTCTCCACTTGCATGTCTCAGAGGCTTGTCAACAATTTGTCAAAATAAAACTCACTATCTCTAAGCCTGAATCTTAATTGGCATCCTTGGCTCGTCCCTCTTCCTCACTCTGTCCACATCCAGTCATCACAGCCTCCTATCAACTACCTTGTAAATATCTCTCAGGTCCACCAATTCCTTCCATTTCCACTGTCACCAATCTAGTCCAAACCATTATAATGTCTCACCCAGCCTAGCTCAGAAATCTTACTGCACCCATTCTTCTCCTCATCTGATCAATTCCCCAATTATAGCCAGAGTGATTTTCCTAAAATACAAATCCTGCCAGCTTAAAATATTCTTTAACACAATCTCATTGTTTTTAGGATGAGAAAACAATCTTCAACATGGTTTTCATGGTTTTACACGGTTTGTCCCTACTGACCTTTCTCTGTCTAGCCTTGCCTCACGCTAGAGCTCTCAGGACTTCCAGCCACACCGGTTCACAGTCAATTCCTAATCCCTTCTGCCACTCTGCCACTCTGCTACTCCCCCACTCCTGCAACAGCCCATTAGCAAACACTGTTGGTTCTGCTCTGAAGTTGTGTCTTGAATCCAAACTCTTCCCATCATCCCCACTATTAGAATACTAACTAAAGCCACCACCATCTTTCACCTGAATGGCTATTGCTACAGCCTACTGAGTAATCTCTCATTGCCCTTTGTCTTGCCCTTGCCCCATTTGATCTATTTCCAATCACCAACCAGCATGATGCCATACAGCATAAATCAGACCACGTACTTCCTAAAAACTTTCCAATAGCTCTTCATTGCAATCAGAATAAAACCCAAAGTCCTCAAGGCTGACCCCAAAGCCCTGCCTGATCTGGTCCACTTACCTCTCTGTCCCCATCCTCTACCACTGCCTTATTTTTTTGCTATATGCTAGTCACACTGGCCTTCTTTCTAGCCTTGTATGGTCCTATCTCAAGGCTTTTCTTGCTCTTCCTTCCCTTGAAATGTTTTTCCAAATCTCTGAAGGGCTGCCCCTTTTCATTACTTTTTCAAAGGGGCATTGCCTGCCCATTCTTCCTCTCTTATGAAAGTCACTCTATTGCTTGCCCTGGCTTTCTATACAGTACTATTACTTTCTACAACTTTTTAATGGCTTCCTATCTCACAGTGAAGTCCCTACCACAACCAGAAAGGCCACACATGATCTGTCCACAATTTCCTCTTTGATGTCACATACCACCTGTCCCCTCGTTCTCCTCTAGCCGTATTAGCTACTTTGCTGTTCTCCCAGCATCCCAAGTACCCTCTTAACCCAGAGCCCTTGAACATTCGCACTCAAAAATCCACATTAATTAATTTCTCAAGTCATTTAGGTCTGGCTCAAGTGACACATATCAGAAAGATCTTCCTTGATGATCCTAATTAATAACAACAGCTCCATCCCCACTACCATCACTCCCACCTTTTAATTCCCTCCAAAATACTTATGTCACTCATGAGTTAAATATTAATTTGCAGAGACACATGGGTGGCTCAGTGGTTGAGCATCTGCCTTTGGCTCAGGGCATGATCCCCAAGTTACAGGATCAATTCCCACATTGGGCTTCTTGCACAGAGCCTGCTTCTCCCTCTGCCTGTGTCTCTGCCTCTCTCTGTGTGTGTCTATCATGAATAAATAAATTAAATCTTTAAAAAATATATTAATTTGCTGTCTCCCAACTAGAAAGTACTATCCAGGAGAGCAGGGAATTGTTTTCTCCATAACTATTTCCATTGTCCCTAGATGAGTAGGTGTTTAATAGTTTTTCATTAAGGGATGCCTGGGTGGCTAAGCAGTTGAGTGTCTGCCTTGGGACCAGGCCATGATCCTGGACGACGAGTCCCCCACGGGGCTCCCTACCGGGAGCCTGCTTCTTCCTCTGCCTATGTCTCTGCCTCTCTCTCTCTCTTTCTCTGTCTCTCACGAATAAGTAAAATACTTAAATTTTTTTTTCATTAAATGATTGAACTATCTTAATTTACCTACTTTGTGCCTCGCATATGTCTTTGTCTTCTCCACCCCCTTCCCCACACATAAGCCCTAAAAGACACAGCTGTATGTATAGGGGAAGAGGAGCTGGATTCAACCACATTTACAAATCCTGCTTTTAACTTCTATATTTTCAGATCTCCCCTCATTCTCTCAGGAGGCCCCCCTCCCTCTGAGCAGCCTCCGGTTACTTCCAGTCAGTGCTGTGCTGTTACAAATCATGCGGCCGAGAATGGGCGTGGGTATATGTGCAAAACTCCGTGTCACCACTCCTATCACCCTAATACATTCTGAGAAGTGGGATTTCTGGATCAAAGGATAACTGCATATGTGAGTTTAATAGCTATTGCTGAGTTCGCCTCCGCGGGGATCACCGGATTTTTGGGTTTCCACGGGCAGCGGTGTGCGCCAGGGAGTGCCTGTTTCTTCACGGCCTCGCCGGCCAACTCAGTGTCGTTAAGCTTCAGGGGGGTTGGCCAATCCGACAGTTGAGAAATGGCCCGGACCGAGCGCGCCCTTCCCCACCCACCCGATCGCTGACCTCGGACCGCCGCGCCGCGTCACCCGGCCGGAGCGCATCCCCGCGGCGTGGCGAGCCAGGCAGCTGCGCGCACGCGCGGGGCGAGGTCCGCGCTCGGCACGCGGGCGCCGAGGCCCCCAAGGGTGGGCTGCGCGCCGCGGAGATCCGGCTTTGCTCAACCCTCCCGAAAGAGGAAGCGCGGAAGGGCTTGAAGCAAACACTTAGGCCGACCGTTGCAACAGCGCTCAGGGTGTCGGGCTTCTGCGGAGCCGTCGTGCGGCCCCACATCCCTCAGCCACGGGTGGACCGAGTGACGAGGCAGGATCGCTGAGCGAGGGAACGAACGCTCGGAGAGAAGGGGGCGCGCGGAGGGGAGGGGTCAGGCGGGAAGGCCCAGCTTCTCCCAGAACTTAGAAAACCAAGAACTTCCCCCCCCCCCCTCCTTCAAGGGCGTGGCGAGGAGGGGGAGGGCCGGGGGACATGCGGCTCGGAGCCGGGAGCTGGGAAAGCAGCCCCCGAGGCGCAGGAGCCCTCCTCCACACGTCCCCCCGCGGGGGCGCCACACGGCGGCGCGCTGCGCGGGGAGGGCAGGGCCGACACCACTTCCTCCAGCGCCGCCGACCTGAGCCGGGCGCCGCCCAGTGTGCGCTTCGCCTGCCCCGCGGCTGCCGCGCCGCGCCGCGCCCGCGCCCGCCCCAGCCGAGGCCCCGGGAGCCGTCAAGGTAAGCGGCCCGGCGGGGGCCCCGAGGGCCGGTGTCTCCCGCGGGTCTGCGTCTGACCCCGGGTCCGACCCAGCTCCCGGCCGTGGCCCGGAGGACTCGCGCGCCCCGCCCGGCCCGGCCCTCGGGGGGACGCGCGGCCCCGGGATCCCCGCTGCGCCCAAAGCTGCTTCGGAGGTGGATGGAGAAGTGGCCGAACCCTCGCCTGTCTGGCGGCCCAGGAGCCCCGACTGACCCCTCCGGAGGAATTCCGGGGGGCGCTCTAGGGCACCGTACATCCAGGGCCGGTCGTGTGAGAATTTGAGATTGACGATCGCAGTCTGACGTATCTTAGGGTGTTTCCTGAGTTTAAAACTTTTGGACAACCGTTATCTTCTTTTTCTTAAAAAAAAAAAAAAAAAAAGTCTTTACTAGTGATACTCCTTTTCGTTTTAAAATAAGATAGAGGGGGACGACGCCTGGGTGGCTCAGTGGTTGAGCGTCTGTCTGCCTTCGGCTCAGGTGGTGATCCCGGGGTCCTGGCATCGAGTCCCGCATCGGGCTCCCTGCAGGGAGCCTGCTTCTCCCTCTGCCTGTGTCTGCCTCTCTCTCTGTGTCTTGAATGAATGAATGAATGAATGAACCTTTAAAAAAAATAAGATAGAGGAACGATTTGGACACCAGGAGTTAGTCTCATAATTTGGCTTGGAGCGAATGGCCAGAGTGCCATTTTGTAGCACGAAAGAAACTAACTAGGATGTCCTGATATCCAGGAGTCGCCCTGAACCCTTGACCCCCTGCACCTCTTATTTTTCTTCTGGGAAGGTATTTCTTGTACATACCCTTGTGGAACGCTAAAGGTGTAGTTTCCTAGAGGCATTCTAAATTCTCGGCCTCTGAACAGAAATTTCAGAAAAGAGAGCTTTTGTCCCTTGGAATAAACCACCACTGACAATTTTCCCTCTGGCCTCACTGAAATAGTCTTATAGTTAAGACTAGCTGACAAAATTCACAGAAAATGTGCTAAGAAACCTTCCATAACCTCTTCCGGGTAGTATTTCCTGTCTGTTCAGTATGTTGTGAAAGGTCTAAGAAATATAATGTCATCTTTGGGTTATTAGTACTTAATAATTTTCACAGTGATACTAATATTTGTGTTTTTTCTTGGTATTTGGATCTGTTGAAAAACTGAGGTGGGGCATTGTTGTGCCCAGGCTTGGGCAGATCAACATTAGATTTCAAAATTCTTCAATTATTATCTCTCAAGAAATATATCTTTATAATATGGATTATATTATGATTTAGTTACTTTAAATCTTAAACATGATACTCATTAGGCTATACAGTGTCCATTAATTTTTTATATTTTTATATCCTAGGAATGAATACCAAATACCTAATTTTTTAATGTTTATTAACTTATAGTAAAAAAGTTCTAGATATTTTCATCTTATTATTAAAATGAATCACTTATAAAATTTATTGCCATAAATGTCTATGCTTGATATGCCGCTCTGAATTTCTTTAAACCATACTACTTTCTTTTCTTTTCTTTTTTTTTCTTTTTTTTTTTTTTCTTGAGAGAGAGAGACAGAAATAGTGAGAGAGAGCAGGAGCAGGGAGGAGAGGGAGAAGCACATTCCCTGCCGAGCAGGGAGCCTGACATGGGGCTTGATCCCAGAACTCTGGGATCAGGACCTGAGCCAAAGGCAGACGCTTAGCTGACTGAGCCACCAAGGCAGCCATAAGCCATACTACTTTCAAAAGCATTATTATTTTTATTTACTTTTAATTAAAATCTTGTTTTAATTATTTTTATATCCAAAACCTTGTAGTGAGTCCACAGATCTTATAATAAATTAAGTTGGCATATCATAGCTTGCCACACCAAAATATTTTCCATTTTAAAGACCTCATGAGTTTATTTTATAGGCCATAGAATGATCTTAGTAATTCTCACCTCAAAATAGAGCAATTCTTATTAACATATTTTTAGTATGTAAATGTGTCTATATATCTTTTAAAGATTTTATTTATTTATTTATGAGAGACACACAGAGAGAGGCAGAGACATAGGCAGAGGGAGAAGCAGGCTCTCTGAAGGGAGCCCCATGTGGGAGTCCATCCCAGGACCCCAGGATCATGACCTGAGCTGAAGGGAGACACTCAACCACTGAGCCACCCAGGTGTCTCAATATGTCTATGTTTTATGTCAGTTCTGTCATTCTATGTGACAAGTAGCTTAAAGTTTAAGCAATTATTATAAATTTAAGTAATTCATTATAAATTCAATAAATGCCAGGATTTGAGGTATTAGATTGGTACACTGGTTGTGTAGTCATGTTTATCTGTATTACAGTTATAATTGTCATGAGAAACATGATTTGTAGGGGAAACTGCAATATATTTGGAAAAGTAAACAGATGTCTCTTGAGAAGCAACAATAGCAGCACTAAGGAATAGCATTGAATAAGCTATATTCTATTAAAGGGGCTAGATTATAGGTGCAGCATGACAAGGCGGGGCCTGTGGATAGGGACCAGAGATGTGACCTATCACCACCACGTCTCCATAATCTTGCCAAATTCCTGGCACCATAGTTGGGACTCAAAAAATATTTTCTGAGTGTCCAGATACATCAGTTCCACTTCTGGGTTGTACCATCAAAATGTCACAAGCCCCTGACCCAGGCAGCCCTGTTGGTCCTAACCCTGAGGCATGAACAGGCAGAGATGTAGCCCCACTCCAAGGAACCACACCTTCTCAGCATGCACTCTGAAGCTTAAATTCATGACACAGTTTCCATACATTTCCTGAAGATTGACTAGGCACTTGATTCATGAAAAATCATATTGTAAGAACTATTCTGTCTCAACTCGGTTTCTTCTTCATCACCAAATGGTAATCGTAAATAATTATTCTATTGACTTAGCTTAGATTTTGGACCAGACCCTTGTGCTAATTAATATAGATGTGTCATTGCATTAATTCTCACATCCTGGGCTTATGCCATGGTTATTATCTTCGAAGAAATGAAAGCACAGAGAGGTTAAGAAGGTTACACAGAGAGTAAGAAGAGCTGACCTTTGAACTGAGCTAGTCTCATGCCAACACCGTAGCAGCTGTACTGGGGACAGGGCTCAAATGGTGAAAAAACATGGAGCCTTTCTTCAGTGAACTTGTAGTCTGTTTGCGGCGAGGTGGTGGGGATGGGGGGGTGGGGAAAGCGGACATAAATGGGCAGTGAACAGTTCTACACATGACCAGAATTGTGTGCTGTAGAAGTAAATATCAAATCCCTGTACTACAGTGGGGTCAGGGAAGGGAGGATGAAATAAAGGTAACCAAGGAACTTGCCTTGCTGTAGTGGGAAGATAAGGTATTATAATCAATTGTGAAGTTATTATCTTTATATATGTCTTTTGAAAAAAATAATCTGCTTTGGCAGCCATCACATGTTTTCATTTTTATCTTTATTCTCATCCCTCTTGATAGCTTCTAGGTTGACTAAATCAATAAAGCCATGAGTATCATATTCTTTTTATTTCTGCTGGGGATCTTTTCTGATTTCATCTCACATCACTCATCAGTGAGATGGTTGTGGGCTGGGAGAAGGTATAAATGCTAAATCAACAAAAGTTAGTTTCCACACACTGGCTAGAAGATTTATGTCCAGAGAGGTATATCAAACTAGAAGAAAAATAAAGAGTGGTAGTAGAACAAGTAAATACTAGTCTAGATTTATTTTTGTCCTTCCTTTTTTATTATGAAATGTTTCATATACAAAAGATGGTGTATAATGTATATGTAAATTACAATGAATAATAATAAAGCCAACATCTGGATACCTATACCCAAACTGAAGAAGTAAAATATTACCAATATATCTTCTGACTTCCTCCTAATAGCATTCCCCTTTTTTCTCAACAGACGTCATCACTATTGCGAATGTGCTGATTTTTTTTTGAAAGCATGTAGAAAGCATGTACATGCATTTGCAAAGACGTCAAACTAAGAGAGTACACCGGCACTTGGGAAACAGATTAGAATCTCCACCAACTGTAGGCATGATTGTAAAGTGAAGTGTTCACTGTTAAGTGAAGATAACTTATTTTAAACAGCATAAAAGCAAAGTGGGCTATAAATGATTAAGAGTAAGTACCATGGAAATAGTTAGAGGTATCTTACTCATTACTGAAGTGACCAAGATTCACCAGTGGATAACCATAACTTTTAAGGGTAATAAAAAATATATAACTTAGGAACTGCTCATTTTTTTTATGTTACTTAAATTTCTACTCTAAATACGACTCAGTCATTTAAAAAATATTTGCTGAGCACTATTCCAGGTGCTTGAGACATGTTGGCAAACAGGAGAGGCAAAGATCTCTGCATTTATGGAGTTTATATTCTAATGGGGAGATACAGACAATAGTCAATAAAAATAATAAATAAATAAATAATCTCAGTAGTAATAAGTGAAAAGTGTCATAAAAAAAAAAGACAAAGTTGAGCAAAGTAAAGTTGTAATACTTAATAAGGTGGTCAGGCTTGGCCTCACTGGGTAGGATAGGATCTGAGCACAGTTTTGAAGGAATTAACTAAGAGACTATCTGAGGGAAGGGTGTTCCCAGAAGAGGGAACAGACAGGGCCAAAGCTGTAAGGCAGGGATCTGCCTGGTATATTCAAGAAACAAGAAGACCCACGTGGGTAGAAAGTATATGACTAGGAAGAGAGTAGCAGGAGATGTGGTTGGAGAGGAGCATGAAGAGGTGGAAGATCATGTAGGGTCCCATAGGCCATTGTAAGAATTTTTGCTTTTATTGAGTGAAATTGAGGGGCAGTTGGGGGATTATGAGGAAAGGAGTATCATGATCTGACTTATATTTGAAAGGTTTGCCCTCACTGCTTGAGAATAAACTGAACAGAGTAAGAATGAAAGCTAGGAGCCCAGGGAGTCTGGGAGGCTCAGCAGTTTAGCACCGCCTTCAGCCCAGGGCGTGATCCTGGAGACCTGGGATTGAGTCCCACGTCAGGCTCCCTGCATGGAGCCTGCTTCTCCCTCTTCCTGTGTCTCTGCCTCTCTTTCTTTCTGTGTCTCTCATGAATGAATAAATAAAATCTTAAAAAAAAAAAAAAAAAAACTAGGAGCCCATTAGGAAGCTTTGGGAATCACCATGCATTTTGAAGGTAGGGCCAACAGAATGTGGGGTTTGAGAGAAGAGCCAGTGATGACTCCAAAGTCCTGGCCTGAACAACTTGGAAGATGGAACTGCCATCAATTGACAGGGGGAGTTTGGAGAGGAGGTGGTCAGAAGTTCAGCTTTGGATGTGAATATGAAGTATCAACTGGTAAATATGTGCTTATTATATATAAGGCTAAGGTCATTCAAGCTAAGTAACTTTTTGGGTAGATACTATTATTCTGATTTTACAAACTTAGAAATGATAGTTTGAGAGTTAAAGAAATAGAAAATAAAACCAGATCTTTTATATCCTATGGCTTTAACCATTCTTTCAAAATTTGTTGAAAGGAAAAAAAAAAACCCTTGCTGAAAGGTTTGTTGACCTGTACTCTTTATTATACAGATAAAAATTAAGAATATAGTCAAACCCTCAGTAATATTCCACCTCCATGAGACTCTAGACAATGAAAATTATTTTTAATGAGTGGAAAGGCAAGAAATAATACTAAAGAACACTAAGTGCTAACCAGTGACATGGGCATTCTGCAATACAAGATTTCCGTGATTGTGTTTAATAATGGATTCTGAGGGATGGAGAACAAAGGCCTTTTCCACAAAGGAGATTTTTTTATCTCAACCAGAGGTTAAGATACTTATATTTACAAAATCTAGGACCAGATTTGGAAGAGAGGGGAGCTTCATTTTGGCACTGCTGGATATCCAGATAGATGCAAGTGTTTGAACAGGGCTAAAGGGCCACTAACAGCTGTTGGAGGATGTTAGATGACACTGTTACAGTATTTGGAAAGATGAAAGTACTTTCTACTTCATTAGGAAGTATACTGAAATGGTGCTAATTGATATTTCACTTGTTCTGGTTACTATAGGCATCGAAACAGCATAGTTATGGAATGGTAGTATTTAGTGGAATGCTGCTTAAGTGGTTGATTACCATTTAATAGATTGTGTTTTTCACCAGGCAAAACTCCAGTCTTTAATTAAGTGCATTTTCAAAATCTGGAAGCATGTATTTAATAAAGAAGTACTTTCAATTGAATGCTTTAAGATTTCATCTCAAAAATAAAACAATTAGGGGAGGGAGGGAAATACCACGAAATCTTTTGCAGGAGATTTACAACATATTAATTACATTACTAATTAAGTAAATTTATCTTAAGGCTACTCTATTTATAGTAACAACATTAACGAACTCATTCATGTCTGCTAATAATGTAAAATTCACAACTGACAGGTCAATGAACTGAGTAGCTTCTGGATATAGTATTGGTTTGTTTGTTTTGTTCTTTTAAGAGGAAGGTTTCCTTCTGGTTAAATTCCATAAATGATATGGCTTAGCAAATCAAGACTATTCCTTAACATGCTTACTAATTCAGTATATTTACCCTATTGTAAGCAACAAGCAGAAATGAAGTCGCCTGGTCCATGAATGTGAGCAAACGCAGTGCAACGCTATGCTGTAAACACGTGGCTCATAAGACCACGACTGAATAGAGAAGTTGAAACCCCCAAGATAGTCACCCCACTGTCAGAACAGAGAAGCATCCCTCAAAGTGAGACTTACGGAGGGAGTATGGTTCTTATATGTATGCTTGAGTTGCATGAAACTGCTAAACATGCTGTAATCAGAACTATTTTTTTTTCAGTTTCAACACATCTATAGAAGGCCAACCATGTGCCCAATGTGGAGGGTGTAAAGTAGAATAAGATATAGCTCCTAACCTCAAGAAGCTTCTAGTTGAATGGGAAAGACAGGCCTGTAAATAAACACATTCAAGTGTGTGATATTCAATGATAGGTGTGGAAATAATATGGTGAACAGAGTGACTATAGGGAAGACTTTATATGAGGGTGACCAAGAGGCACTTTGAAGGATAAAGGTATTTCCAGGTGGCCACTGGAAGGCCACCCCAGGTACCACATATATGAAAGAGTTTGTCAGTTCTACTGGAGGATAAAGTACAGTGGGAAAGGAAATGGGGCAATTCTAATTTAACTCTTGATGACTCATATCCAAATTACATTCATATGTTACATTTACAACCATCTATCACCTTTGAGTCAACGTTTAGGCACTTGTAATAATGGAACTGTAGTACTCCAGACCAGCCCTGTTCAATAGAAATATAAAGCAAACCATATATATAACTTTAAATTTTAAAGAAGCCACTTGAAACACAGTAAAATAGTGAATATAAATATAAAAATAATATAAAATATTAATAAAATATATAAATAAATATAAATATATATAAATATAATATATAAAACATATAAAATAATGCTAGTTTTAGTAATACATTAAACTTCATTTATGTCCCGAATGGTCATTTAATTACTTAATAGTAATTATACTAAATAGCATTAAATTTAAGTAATATTAAAATTATTGGTGAAATCTTTTATTCTTTTTTTTTCATACCAAATCTTTTAAAACAAGCATTTTTACCCTTATAGCACACCTCTATTTGGACTAGCCACATTTGAAGTCCTCATGAACTAGTGGCTACCCAACTGGACAGCGCAACTCTAGATAATGGCACAATTATTGTGTCCTAACTATACGCTGACTCTTCAGGTGCATGGAGGATATTGGATGAATTATGAAGTAAGGTAAAGGGAAAAAGCAGGGAATAGCATTCCTATAAGTATGAGGTCTGTCCCTGGAACTTGATTTTAATTCATACTTAAATCTGCTCTCAATACTTTCTTAGTCCTCTAGCAACAAAAACAAACAAACTCAAATTATCATTGCTTACCTGCCTTTTTATTCTTTCTCTTCCCTTCCCACCTTAATTTTTGGATTCTGCCTAATAGTAACAGAAACTGAAAAAAAATGGAAATAAATGGTGGAGCAGTGTGCCCTACACCCACCCACATCCGGCAAAATGTGAACTGTTGGTCTAGGCAACAGTGGTTGCCACCTCTCTCTCTCTCTCTCTCTCTCTCTCTGTCACTCTTTCTCTCTCTGATTACACCTACTAGTCATAAGCATCAACAACAGCTCTCTTTACTGTGGTTCTCAACTCCAGAAATATACTTCCTTTGTGGGGGTAGAGACAGTAGTGATAGGATTTGGAAGATGGAGTTGTTTTGATTCATAGGTTTGGTTTGAAAAAGCCTCAGGGGTGTTCTGATGTCCTGTCTTATTCAGAATGGCTAAGAATCTCTGTCAAAGAAACAATATTTATAGATGTCCTTCCCAGTGGCTTGGTCTTTTTAAAATGCCTGGTCTACAAAAAAATGGCAGTCCAGCTCAGTTTCTAGGTTCACAGAAATGCAACAAAGAAAAAGTACCCATCCAGCTGTAAACATGGGAATGTGTGTATGAATATGTGACTGAATATGGTCTCTGCCACCTGAAGTTTGTCTCCATCACTGGTTTTAGATGGAGAGTATAGTAATAAAAAAGATGATAATAGCTGATATTAGTATCACTAATACCCCTTTATATGTGCCTGTCACTTTACTAAGCACTTTATAAACACCATTTCACCCCCATGAGAGAGGGACTGTTTTGTTTTGTTTTTTGTTTTGTTTTGTTTTGTTTTGCTTTGTTTTGAAGGACTGTTTTCGTTGCCATTTTTTAGCTGAAGAAACTAAGCCAACAGGGAGGTTAAGTAACTTGCCCAAGATTACCCAGCCACTGAGTATCTTTACTAAGTAAATGGTATATGTCAACACTTAATGAAAATACAGGGTTCCATATCTGAACTCATAATTGAGTGTGAAAGACATATAAACACTGTAACAGAGGTATGAGCAAAGCAATTGCCAATTTTCACCTCTTAACAATCACAGTCTTTCCTTTTGGAAGGCAGCATGACATGCTGATTTTGAACATGAACTTTTGAGTTAGACCCAGGTACAGTCCAGTTCACCACTCGCTGGCTGCATGAGCACACACAAATTATTTAATTTCTCTAGGCTTGAGTTTTATAGCCTGTAAAATTAGAATAATGTCACCACATCAGGGAATTGTTTTGAAAATTAAACTAGACACTCTAGGTGTCTGACCTATAGTGACTGCTCCACATTTATAACTCCTCCTATCATTATTTTAAAGTCAGTGTTAAAAAAAATAATAAAGTCGGTGTTAATATCTGTGAATGTGAGCTAGCTTATACTGAGTTCTAAGTACCAGCCATGGCACTATGCCAGGTCCCAACAAAGTTAATGTGTAAATTTTGCCTCTGCAACATAGTTGAGAAGGTAACAATACATACCTTAAGGGAACTGATGAACTATCAAATTAGTGATCCTCACAACTGCTGCTACAGGATATAAGATGAGGGTAGATCACCAGGATCCAGCAGTGAGCCTTGAGCTGGCCTTGCATAGTGGGTAAGGATGAATAAAAGAGAAAAAGAGGAGAAACAGCACAGAGGTATAGTGTGTATGGAAGAAGAGAAATAAACTACTTTTACTGTAAGCAAAGGTTTAAAGGAAGATGTTGATGAGTTTGGAGTGATGTGTTTGATGGATTGTTGATGAGCTCATCCTAGAAGGTGTTTTCTCTGATCAGCTTTTCCAGCTATCTGGAAACATGCAAGGATGGCCTGCACACAGGCAGCAATGAGGGCTGTAGACCAACCATCTAGTCTCTGCTTCCTGACTAAAAGCATTGGCTTCTCTGCCACCTGCTCCTTCACCTTCTGTTTGTCTTTCTCTGATTGACATGGACTTCCCAGATTTGGTCTTTGTACCTTTTGGGACAAGAGTGCTCAGATAGCCTACTGATTTAATCTTGGAGACTGCTGCAGTACAAACCCTGATCACTCCTGGGAAAGGCATCGGGGGAGTTGCCCCTGGTGCATATTGACAGAGGAGGGCATTGAATGACCCTCCACAATTTGACACAATGGGATGAGAGAATAATTTCATTTTTGACAGGTTATCTCTGCTGCAGAACTAGATTTGTGTCCCTGCTGGGACAATGAGCCAAATGGTATAAGGAGTTCAGACTTTTTACCAAGAGGCAATAAATGATAGAGATGCCCCCTAAAAAACAATACATTGCTTAGCTAGTTGAAATATAAATGTGAGCCATGAATTAAGGACTGGGAATATCATTTAAAAAAGTGTTTAAGGATTTGTAGTCTGACATAAGAAAGTTCCACGGTAACTGTTAGGTGGAACAAATATAAAATACATAGGCTTTTAGATGTTGAATTTCACTCCATATATGCTAATTCAGATGTTTGAGGTTCTTGAGGTCTTGAGGTATTTTGTTTTGTTTTGCTGGTATCTATGTATTTTAAAACAAGGATTAATTTCTATGCCAGGTTATTCAGTAATCTTTCTGTGGTTGGACTCAATTTAAGCCAGTGTTGCTGGAGTCTGGTTCTTTGCAGGAGCAATCAGAAATTTACCCTAAATCCATTTGGATTGGTCCTGGATTATAGCAGTATAGTGCTTGCTGTTATAGTTCCCTTTTATTTTTATCACAGTGGCTTGTTCACTGCACCTACATTTCACAAATGACTCAATGAGTATGTTCTGATTGAATGTGCAAAGAACTGTAAGTTATTAAATCACAGAAAGAGAAAAAGACCTTTCTGGGAGGACTTTAAGGTATTAAAAAACATTCTGCTCTCAGTAGCATCTATTTAAAAATAATGACTCACACTACACACAAAAATTAACTCAAAATGGATCATAGACCTTAATGAAAAGCTAAAATAGTAAAACTCCTGGGAAAAACATAAGATTAGATCTTTATAACCTTGGGTGAAGTAATAGTTTCTTAGATATAACACCAAACACACACACACACACAAATAGATAAATTGTACTACTTCCAAATTTAAAACTTTTGTGCTGCAAACAGTGCCATCAGGAAAGTACAAAAATAATGCACAGAATAGAAGAAAATATTTTGTTTGCAAGTGATATACAAAGAGTCCCCAGCTTATGATGGCTCAACTTAGAATTTTTTGACTTTATCATGATGTGAAAGCATTGCTCATTCAGTAGAAACTACACTTTTAGAATTTTGGATGTGGATCTTTTCCCAGGCTAGCAATATATGGTAAAATACTCCCTCATACTGCTGAGCAGCAGCCCCTAGCCTTAACCCTGTCAGCCACAGGATCACAAGGCTCAACAAGTAATATGCCTATAACCATTCTGCACCTGCATAGCCATTGTGTTTTTCACTTTCAGTGCAATACTCAATAAATTACATAAGATACTCAACACTTTATTATAAAATAGGCTTTGTGTTAGATGATTTTGCCCAGCAGTAGGCTAATGTAAGTATTCTGAGCATGTTTAAATTTGGCTAGGCAAAAGCTATGCTGTCTAGGTGTTTTAAATGCATTTTTTACTTAGGATATTTTCACCTTACAATGAGTTTATTGAAACATAACCCATCTGTATCTGTTAAGGGACTTATATCTAGAATATTTATAGAAGTCTTATGACAACATAATAATATATATAAAATCCATTTTAATACTAGAAAGAGGATCTAGACTTTTCTCCAACGAAGATATAGAAATGACCAGTTAGTTAACACATGAAAACTGCTCAGCATCATTAGACATATGGGAAATGCAAATCAAAACTGCAATGAGAACTTTATACTCACTAGGAGGGCTATAATCAAAATGACAGATACATGTATTGATGAGGATGTGGAGAAATTCAAACCTTCATACATTGCCAGTGGAATGTAAAATCACACCACAAATTTGGAAAAAGGGTTCAGCAGTTCCTCAAAAAGTTAAAGTTATCATATAACCGAGCAAGTTTCATTCCTGGGAATCCTAAGAGAAATGAAAACATATTTTATGCAAAATCTTACATACAAATATTCATAGCAACATAATTAATAATAGCTGAAAAGTGGAAACAACTCAAATTTCCATTAACTAATGAATGGATAGTCAAAATATGGTGTTTTAATATGACGAAATATTCAGCAATAAAAAGAAACAGTGCTGATATGCATTACAATGTGGCTGAACTTTGAAAACATTATCCTAAGTGAAAGCAGCCAAACACAAAAGAATACATTAAAAATTATTTTATTTATTTATTTATTTATTTATTGCTTTCAAAGTACATTTTATTTATATTTTTTAATTGGAGTTCAATTTGCCAACATATAGCATATCACACAGTGCTCATCCCATCAAGTGCCCCCCACAGTGTAAAAAAAATTTTTTTTAATTTAAATTTTGCTTAGTTAACAGTGAAATACTGGTTTTTGGAGTAGAATTCAGTGATCTGTCACTTATATACAACACCCAGTGCTCATCACAAGTACCTTCCTTAATACCCATCACCTATCCAGCCTTTTCCCCACTCACCTCCCTCCATCAGCCCTCAGTTTGTTCTCTATCATTAAGCATCTCCTATGGTTTGTTTTGTTTCCCTCTCTCCTCCCGACTTCCCATATGTCCATCAAAGTGAAATCATATGGTATTTGTCTTTCTCTGACCAATTTATTTCACTTAGCATAATATACTCTAGTTCCAACCACATCATTGCAAATGGCAAGATCTCATTCTTTTTAATGGCTGATATATGTAACTTATTTATCCATTTATCAGTTGAATGGACATTTGGGCTCTCTCCATAGTTCAGCTATTTTGATAATTCTACTGTACGCATCAGGGTGCATGTACACCTTTAGATCTGTATTTTTGTATCCTTTGAGTAAACATCTAGTACTGCAATGGCTGGGTTGTAGGATAGTTCTGTTTTTAACTTTTTGAGGAACCTCCATACTGTTCTTCATAGCGGCTGCACCAACTTGCATTCCCATTAACAATGTGTAAGAGGGTTCCCCTTTCTCCACATCCTGCCAATACCTGTTGTTTCTTATGTTGTTAATTTGAGCCATTTTGACAGGTATGGAGTAGTATCTCATCACGGTTTTGATATGTATTTCCCTGATAATGAGTGTCATTCAGCATCTTTTCATGTGTCTATTAGTCAATCTGGATGTCTTTGGGAAAATGTCTATTCATGTCTTCTGCCCATTTCTTAAAGGGGTTATATGTCTTTTGGGTGTCAAGTTTGATAAGTTCTATAGATTTTGGAGGGGTATCCCTGGGAGGCTCAGTGGTTTAGCGCCTGCTTTCAGCCCAGGGTGTGATCCTAGAGTCCTAGGATCGAGTCCCACATCAGGCTCCCTGCATGGAGCCTGCTTCTCCCTCTACCTGTGTCTCTGCCTCTCTCTCTCTCTCTCTCATGAATAAATAAATAAAATCTTTTAAAAAAAGATTTTGAATATTAATCCTTTATCAGATATGTCGTTTTCAAATATCTTCTCCATTTCATAGTTTCATTGATTGTTTCATTTTAGTTTCATTGATTGTTTCCTTCACTGTACAGAAGTTTTTTATCTTGATGAAATCCCAATAGTTCATTTTTACTTTCTGTTTCCCTTGCCTCCAGCAATGTGCCTAGTAAGAAGTTGCTACAACCAAGGTCAAAGAGGTTTTTTGCCTGTGTTCTCCTTTTGGATTTTTGATGGTTTCCATCTCATATTTACATCTTTCAGTCATTTTGAATTTATTTTTGCATACAGTGTAAGAAAGCGATCCAATTTCATTCTTGGGCGCATGTTGCTGTCCAGTTTTTCCAACACCATTTGTTGAAGAGACTGTCTTTTTTCCACTGGATATTCTTTCCTGCTTTGTTGATGATCAGTTGACCATATAGTTGTGGATCTAATTCTGGGGTCTCTATTCTGTTCCATTAATCAGTGGGTCTGTTTTTGTGCCAGCACCATACTGTCTGGATGATTACCGCTTTGTAATATAGTTTGAAATACAGAATCGTGATGCCTCCAGTTTTGTTTTTCTTTTTTAGGATTGCTTTGGCTATTTGGAGTCTTTTGTGGTTCCATACAAATTTTAGGATTGTCTCTTCTAGCCCTGTGAAAAATTCTGGTGGTATTTTGATAAGGATGCATTAAATGTGCAGATTGCTTTGGGTAGTATAGACATTTTAACAATGTTTGTTTTTCCAATCCATGGGCATGGAATGCTTTTCCATTTCTTTGTGTCCTCTTCAATTTCTTTTGAGTATAGTTTTCAGAGTACAGATCTCTTTTTTTCTTAGGGAGTGGAGGAGGGGCAAAGAGAGAGAGACAGAGAATCTTAAGCAGGCTCCACACTTAGCACAGAGCCCAACACAGCTCCAACTCACAACCCTAAGATCATGACCTAAGCCAAAATCAAGACTCGGATGCTTAACTAACCTGGGTGCCCCATAGTATAGATCTTTTATCTCTTTAATTAGGTTTATTCCTAGATATCTTATTGTTTTTGGTGCAGTTGCAAATAAGATAAATTCCTTGATTCTTTTTTCTGCTGCTTCATTATCGGTCTATAGAAATGCAACAGATTTCTAGATATTGATTTTATATCCTACAACTTTACTGAATTCATATGTTAGTTCTATCAGTTTTTTGGTGGAGTCTTTTGGGTTTTCTACATGTCAAAAAGACCACATATTGTATGGCTTCATTTCAGTGAAATGCCCCCAATAGGTAAATTTATATATAGAGAGACTAGATTGGTGATTGCTTAGGGTGGAGAAATGGTGACTGCTAATGGCTATGGAGTTTGTTTTAGGAGAGAAGAAAATGTTCTAAAATCAGATTTTAGTGATGGTTGCACAACCATGTGGAAATACCAAAAACTATTGAATTATAAACTTTAAATGTTATGTGAATTATATCTTAATAAAACTATTTTTCAAAATATGGAGTGCAGGGCCTGTGTTCAAGGATGCTCTAACTAAAAAATAAATAAATAAATAAATAAAAAATTAAAAAAAAAAAGGATGCTCTAACTACTGGGAAGATGAATAGATGCATTAGAAGCAATCTGTGCTTTGACTCCAGTACATTAAATAAAGTATCTGGCATGCCAGGGATTATAAAGAAAACAGTAGTTATAGCAGTAGAGGAGATTTATGGGGAGAACACAGTGATATCTGGAAGGTGAAGTTGGAGAAGTTGATGGGGGTTGGATTGTGAAAGAATATAAAACCCACATTAAAGAATATAGATTATATCCCGCAGACAGGAGAGAGCCACTGAAGTTTTGCTAACTGAAAGGATATGAAGAAAACTGGAGGCTGAGGTGGCTCAGCGGTTTAGCGCTGCCTTCAGTCCAGGGCCTGATCCTGGGGACCCAGGATCGAGTTCCATGTGGGGCTCACTGCGTGGGGCCTGCTTCTCCCTCTGCCTGTGTCTCTGCCTCTCTCTCTCTCTTTCTCTCTGTGTCTCTCATGAATAAATAAATAAAATATTAAAAAAAAAAAGAAAACTGGGTTTTTATAAGAAAGCCCTAGTGACATTTTAGAGAATGGATTAAAGGAGAAACTAGAGGTAGGGAGATAAATAGTAAGCAGATGGCAGAGTCCCGGTAAGACTTGTTGAGGAGCGGAACTAGGGTGGTAGTTGTAGAAAAAATGGGACAAATTCAAGGGCATTAGGAAGGGTTCATTGATCGGACACACTGGCTGTTCCAGTTGGGGGCCTCAGGAACAGGAGGCTAACAAGATGCTCCCGAAGTTCTTGAGAATGGCTAAGGGGAGATAATTGAACTATAGGTAAAGACAAATGTAGACTTGTTTTTGGCATGGGAGGGAGTAAGTGTTTGGGAGTATAATGTGGACAGAGGCATAGTCATGTCTAGATGGCTCCTTTTAGCCACGAGTCTGTCTGGTCATCACAAACACCCGTAGCTATTAGGTTAGCCCGACCTATGCTTCTTCGCTGAGCCTGCTCTTGCCTTTGTCTCATCTGCTGTTCCACTTCCTAACGTTCCTGTTTCAGTTCCACAATTCTTGTGGCTCTCACATTTGACTTGGGTGTCTTCTGCCCAGACATCCAGTCTCAGCCTTACTTCACTGCACTGATCTTCCCTGGGATCTGATTTGCACCCAGAGCTATGCTGACTTTCTCCCCAGGTCCCATAATAACCTCTAACTTGGATCTTGCTGCACCATGACCTATGTTGGCAAGCCAGGGGGTGTTGAGGGGCAGGGTGGAGCAAAGAGGCAGCTGGAAGGGGCCATGTGGTGGTCGAACCACTACCCTCTGTGGAAATGCCTTGTGGACAATAAAAGTATAAATGCAGGGCTCAGTGTGAAGAGAAAATGGTGACTTGGATAAGTAAGCTGTTTTTGTGTCACTCAGCAGTATATCTACAGAGAATAGATAATAGGGGTGAAGATAATAGAAAACAAAGATGAGGGAGCATCTACTCCAAAGATAGTCCTGATTCACAGCTAAAATGACTAAATCATTTTTCTGAAGTGGTAACTTTGTTGCCACTTTTGCTTCAAAAAGTAGTTACGGTTGCATCTTTATTCATATTTATGAAATCTGGATATTTTTATGGTCATGCCTTTGCCAAGACAGGTGCCTAGGCAACAGGAAGATGAGTGGAATGGAAAGTGTGAGGACATGATGTGTGGTTTCTTGGAAATTTTACTGAGACCTCTATCTGGGAAAGTCCATGAAACACCCAATCAAAGACTAACCAGCACAGTATCCCATTTTTCTTTTAGTGTCCATAACAAAATGAACCTAAATTATCTCTTAATATATTATGTTCTTTATATCAGGACATCACTGGACTGTTGCAATGTTCTAAAACAAGTTATTAGAGGTAAAATTGGTGCAAAATAAAGACTATAGTATGCTATCCAAAAATATTAAGACCATATTTCATTTTACGTTTCCCATTCTGGTAAGATTATAAAGCAGTGAATTCTTTAATATACTTTGGTATATTTTTATGTTCCGTTATGTTCCATCATTGTCTATTTTATTCTTACAATATTATTGTTCTGCTTTAATTAATTACTGTCATTTTGGAAGTCTTTCATTCTTTTTTTTTTTTTTTTCCTCCAAATTTCCTCTAAATTTGACCCTGGTTAAATTGAGTATGTGTGTGTATACTTTTTCCTATGGCTATTTTCTACGTGGTTTGAAATTGTCCTTTTGAAATTTTCTCCTCTGATCCATAAGTTGTTAAGAAAATACTTTTTTCTTAAGGATTTCTTTTATTTATTTAATATTTTATTAGTAGTTTCTGTTTTATTATATTTAATCAGAAAATACAGCCTGTACAAGTTCTCCTTTGGGGAATTTATTGAGATTTTCTGGTATATGACTAGTTTTCAATAAATATTATAAACTAAGCCTAATTTTTTTAAAGCAAAGTCTGATTTTTACTCAAATCTGTTCTAGTAGCTTTTTTTTCCATTAATCAGTCATAGAGAAGAAATGTGTTCCATTGTTAAGGTCATGGTTTTATAAGCCAAATCTTTAGTATTATTTCTATATAACAATGATATAGTTTTCAAAATAATTTGAATATGTAAACGGATATATTTTTGGCTGGGAAGCTTAGTAATGATTCAGTTCTGAACCTAGACAAGTAATGCTAAAATCTTAATTGCAGTTGTTGCTCCTGAGAAATAATGAAAATAATTAGTTTCTGATAAGAAAAACACTTCTTCGAAAGTTACTAAGCATAGTGACAATAAGTAAATAAAATATCTTTTATAAAAATAATCATAAAATTCACCAACCAGAAACAACACCAGAAGGATACATTTTCGTTTGAATTTTCTTTTCCCTAAGACTCTAGGCCAGGAAGACAAGGAAGTATTTTTTTTTTAAGATTTTATTTATTTATTCATGAGAGACACACAGAGAGGCAGAGACACAGGCAGAGGGAGAAGCAGGCTCCCTGCAAGGCGGGACTCAATCCCAGGGCCCCAGGATACCTACCTTAGCCAAAGTCAGACACCCAACCACTGAGCCACCCGGGTGCCCCAAGACAAGGAACTATTGCAGTACACGTTCCAACTCAAATTGATCCTGGCAGTGTTTTAGAGAGGAAAGTCACAATCATATGGGGTAGAGAAGAGTCTCTTTTCCCTTTTTTGTGAGCAGCTTTCACAGTGGAATTTAACGAAAAGGCAGCCTATGGAATGGAATAAATTATTTGCAAACTGTGTATCAGATAAGAAGTTAACATCAGAAATATGTAAAGAACTCATACAATTCCATATAGCAACAACAGACAAACAACCCAGTTATAAAAAAATAAGCAGAGGACTTAAATAGACATTTTTCCAAAAAAGGCATACAAATGGCCAATGGGTACTTGAACAAGTGCTTAACATCTCTGATCATCAGGGGTGCAAATCAGAACCCCAATGAGGTATCATCTCACACCTGTCAGAATGGCTGTAATCAAGAAGACAAGAGATAACAAGTGTTGGCAAAGATGTGGAGAAGAGGGAACCCCTTATACATTGTTGGGAATGTAAATTGGTTCAGGAACTGTGGAAAACAATATTGAAGTTCCTCAAAATATTAAAAGTAGAACTGTTTTATGGTTCAGCAATCTCTCTTCTGAGTATATATCCAAAGGGAATGAAGACAGGATCTCAAAAGGATACCTGCACTCTCATGCCTATTGCAGCATTATTTACAATAGCCAAGATACGGAAACAACATAAGTGTCCATCAGTAGATGAATGGATAAAGAAGATGTGTATATATACACAGTGGAATATTATTCAGTCTTCAGAAAGAAGGAAATCCTGCCATTTGTAACAACATGGATGACCTTGAGAGTGCTGTGCTAAGTGAGATAAGTCAGACAGAAAAAGACAAATATTATATTATCTCACTTACATGTAGACTCTAAAAAAACAAGCTCATAAAAACAGTAGAATGCTGGCTTCCAGGAGCTGGAGGATGGGAGAATTGGGGAGATGCTGAAGGGTATAAACTCGCAACTAGTGGATAAATGGAGGTCTAATCCACAGCATAATGATTATACTCAGCAAAGCTGTATTATAAACTTCAGAGTTGCTAAGGACTAGATCTTAATTGTTTAACCAAAAAAAGAAATGATAATCATGTGACATTATAGAAATGTTAGCTAACATGTGGTGATCATGCTGCAGTATATAAATGTATCAAATCAACACAGTGCACACCTTAAATATATATAGTTATATTTTCAACTGTCTCAGTTTAAAAATAAAAGCTTGAAAAAGATAAGATAAAATAAAACAAAAGGGACAGGATAGATGCCTCTAGAAGATTGTCCACATGTGGCTTTCAGTTATGTTGCTCATTTCCACCTAGCAGATCTCATGTCATTGTGAATCCTTGACTTGATCACAGGTAGAATTCTAACTGCAAAGGAGTCTGGGAAACATCATTTTTAGATTTCCAGCTTCAGTGTTACAGCAGCACATCATACAGGGCACTAGGAGAGAGTGTTTCAGAAAGCCAGTTAGTAGTATCTGCCATAGAATTATGAAGAAGGAAAAGGAGGGAGGTGGAGAGGAAGGGGAGAAAGAAAAACTTTTTTTTTTCTACGACTCTTATAGTTTTGCTGTTACACTTAGATTCTTGACCCAATTTGAGTTTATTATGTGTATAGTCATGGAATAGGGATCTGATCTTATTTTTTTCCAAATGGGTAGCAATTTATCAAATTTCTTATTTCTGCTGATTATTAATTGCCAACTTATTCATATATCAAATTTAAGTTCTGTGATCTCTCTGTTCTTTTCTATTGACTTTTTTGTGTAAATTTTAAAGTACCAATTTTTTTCTTTAAATTACATTTTTTTGTATTCCTAACCATATTAAAATAATCTTTTGTATCTTAATTAAAGTTAATAATACATTTGTCAGCTTTTATTTATTTCTTTTAATCCATCTGGAGGTTTAATTGAAATTGCAAAAAGTTTTATACTCATTTAGGAAAAATGGTATCTTTACCATATTGACTGTTCCTTTCTAGTAACATGTTCTGTCCATTTGGTCAAGTCATCTTTTATACCATATAGATTTCTCTGTCTAGAATTGGGAAATTGCTTGTTACTTATTTCTGTATTTTTCATAGTTCTTGTTGCTGTTATAAATTTGATTTTTTATCATAGCATTTTCTAACATTTATTGCTAAAAATGTCGTTTTGTATGTATTTACATCACATCCACTATCTAATTAATTGTACTTTTTGCTTATATTCCTACGTAGACAATCATGTCACCTATGTATTATACTAACTTCATCTTTTCCCTATTGCCTCTTTGACAAATCTATTTTGGGGTTTTTGTAAATAAAGTTTGAGATTAGAGATCATGGCAGAGTAGGAGGACCCTAGGCTCCTCTTGTTGCATGAACACAACTCGACAACCATCATATTATCCTAAATACCCCTAAAAACTGGCCTGAAGACTGACAGAACCAACTCCACAGCTAAAGATAGAGAAGAGGCCACATTGAAGAATAAGACAGAGACTTAGACAAAATGTGAAGTTTGTCCCAAATGAAAGTACAAGGTAAGGCCACAGCCAGAGTTCTTGGTGAAACAGATTTAAGTAACATGCCTGATGGAGAATTTAAAGCAACAATCATAAGTTGCTTTAAGATATTCACTGGCTTGAGAAAAGAGTAGAAGACATCAGTGAGACCCTTACTACAGAGATAAGAATTAAAAGAAAAAAAAGACTTAGTGATGGAGAATACCATAAACAAGATTGGCAACAGGCTTGATTAAATGAACAGCAGGGTGAAGAAACAGGAATAAATTAGTGTCCTAGAATATAAAATAATGGACAATAATTAAAATGAAGAAAAGAGGGCAGCCCCGGTGGCGCAGCGGTTTAGCGCCGCCTGCAGCCTGGGGCGTGGTCCTGGAGACCCGGGATGGAGTCCCAGGTCAGGCTCTCTGTGTGGTGCCTGCTTCTCCCTCTGCCTGTGTCTCTGCCTCTCTCTCTCTCTCTCTGTGTGTCTATGAATAAATAAAATAAAATCTTAAAAAAATGAAGAAAAGAAAGAAAGAAAACAATATGCAATATGAGAATAGACTTAGGGAATGCAGTGACTCCCATCAAGTATAATAACATTTGTACTATAGGAGACCCAGGAGAAGAAGGAGAAGAAGAGAGGAAAAAGAGGACAGAAAATTTATCTCAAGAAATAATAACTACTCTAATATGGAGAAGGAAACAGACATCCAGATCTAGGAAGCACATAGAGAACACCCATTCAAATCAACACCAAATCAACAAAAGCAGGCCAACATCAAGACATATTGTAATTAAGTTTGCAAAATACTGTGAGTAATAAAAGAAAAATCTTTTAAGGCAACAAGACGAAGGAAGTCCTTGACCTCCAAGGGAAAACCCTATGGCTAGCTGGAGATTTCTCAACAGAAACTTGACAAGCCAGAAGCATGATCTATTCAAAGTACTGAAAATCTGCAGCCAAGAATGCTGTATCCAATAAGGCTATCTCATTCAGAATAGGAGAAATAAGAGTTTCCCAGATAAAAGCTAAAGGAGTTTGTGACTACTAAACCGGCCCTACAAGAAATATTAAAGGGGACTCTTTGAGTGCAAAGGAGAGACCAATAGTGACAAAGACAAGATCAGAGAAAATCTCCAGAAACAATAACAAAATAAGTAATAAAATGGCAATAAATACATATCTATCAATAATTACTTTGAATGTAAATGGAATAAATGCTCCAATCAAAAGACATGGGGTGTCAAATTGGGTAAAAAAAACAAAAAAACAAAAAACAAAAGACCAAGACCCATCTATGCTGCCTACAAGAGACTCATTTGAGACGTAAAGACTTCTACAGATTGAAAGTGAGGGGTTAGAGAAACATCACACAAATAGATGTCAAAAGAAAGTCAAGAGTAGCAATACTTACATCAGACAAACTAGATAAACTTTGTTGTTCCTGTCTTGTTGTTATCCTTCTGGTAGCAGGGTAGTACTGGACTCATGGAATGATTTTGAATGTGTTCCCTCTATTCCATTATTTGTAAGATTTTTATAATGATTGTCATTAATTATTTTCTTAAATGTTTGATAGAATTCACCAATGAAACCATGTGGTCTTGGGCTTTTCTGTGCGGGGAGATTTTGATTCCTAATTCAACTTTCATTCTTGTTATTGGTCTAAGAAAATTTCTTCTATTTCTTGGATTCAAGATTTATGATTCAATCATAATAACTTGCATATTTTTAGGATTTATCTGGTTTTTTTCCTAAGTTATCTGACTTGTTAGTATATAATTGCTTATAGTAATCTGTTACCACACTGTATTTCTGTGGTTTTCTGTTGTATGTTTTCTCTTACATTTCTCATTTTGGTTTTTGAATATTCTCTTTTTTTTTCTTAGTTATAAACCAAGACTTAGTTTTTTCAAAAAAGTGGCCATTACTTTCAGTGTTATGTTACTGTTTATTCTGGTCTCTATTTTAATTTATTTCTGATTTTTCTTTGTTATTTCCTTCCTCTACTATGTTTGAGCTATAGTTTCTTCTTTTTCTAGTTCCTTGTGGTGTAGTGTTGTTTGTTTGAACTTTTTTCTTAATATAAGCATTTATAGTAAATTTCATTCTAACCTCTTCTTTTGCTATATCCCATAGGCTTTGGAATATTGTGTTTTTTCTTTTTCTTTTGTTTTGCGCCATATTTTGACGTACTGTTTGATTCCTTATTTGGCCCATTGCTTATATAGTAGTGTGTTGTTTAATATTTATATATTAAATATTTAATATTTTAAGTAAATAAAGTTTTATTACCACTAGCCATGGCTTGTCATCTACAGCACCTTTTTCCCTTTGACAGCAGACTTGAGTAGTTATGACAGAGACCATATGACCTGCAAAACCTCAAATATTTACTATCTGACCCTTTATAGAAAAAGTTTGCAGATCCTGCCATAAAAGATCTATAAATTTGAAACCTTTGTTCTATTGTCTCAGACTACCAGAACAAACAAGTAGTAGCAATAATGATGAGACTCTTTGACTTGTATCTGGTTTTAACAGAAGCAATTTCTGTCTTTTACAATTAGAATCATGGTTGCCAGGAGCACCTGAGTGGTTCAGTTGGTAAAGCATCTAACTCTTGATCTCAGCTCAGGTCTTGATCTCAGGCTCATGAGTGCAAGCCCCACATTGGGCTCCACACTGGCCATGGAGCCTACCTTAAAAAAAGAAAAAAGGAAAGAAGAGAAGAGAGAAAAGAGAAAAGAAAAAAAGAAAAAGAAAAGAAAGATTAATGGTTGCTATTGGTTTCTGGTAGATACCCTTATTAAGTTAAGGAAAGTACCAACTATTTCAGCCTTACTAAGAGGTTTTAATTGGATTTTTATTGAACTACCTATTCACCATGCATTAAGATGATCATATGGTCTATCGTTTAATATTTAAGTTAGTGAATTACTGCAGTATATTTCCTACTGGTGACCTCTTCTTGCATTCCTGGTTATTATGTATTATTCTTTTAATATATTCCTGGAATCATTTTTTAAATTTTATTTGGGATTTTTGCATCTATTTTGAAGTTATATTGATTTGTTTTCATATTTTTGGTTGCTTTTTAAATAGCAGCCTATTCTTGTTTCTATATTATCTTAAAACACTCTAAAGCCATTAGATGCATTTTTTTCTTTTATTTCTTTTCCATTTCTCTCATCAACTCTGTCTCCTCAGGGGTCAGTGTTCTGGTCTTTAGTCTTGAGGCTCTCATGTCTTGCTTATCCTCAAATATTTTATAACCCTTAGTTATTGATTTATAATTTTAATGAAAGGGCTCGAATAATATAGGAAAATGGCATGAATTTACTTGGCAACTGTTACAACCCTCTTTTTCGGCTAGAAAGCTCCTGTAGGTTTCTTTTTTTTTTTTTTTGCTCCTGTAGGTTTCTTTCAAAAATGAATGTGGGGATTAATAGGCAGCCTTCCCCTTTGGTTTGTCTTATAACAATAAGACATGTAAGTTTCAGCCCTCTTTGAATGCTATTTACCAAGGCCAGCAAAGCTTTGTGCTGGAGGTGGAGGGCATGAGAGTTTTTAGTGCTTTTTACTCAATGTGAATCTTTCTCTTCCCACTCCCTTCTGATTGATTGGTTGATTGAATTGTTAGCTGGGGGATGCCTGGGTGGCTCAGTGGTTGAGCATCTGCCTTTGGCTCAGGGTGTGATCCTGGGGTCCTGGGATTGAGTCCCACATCAGGCTCTCCTGTCTCTGCCTCTCTCTGTGTGTGTCTCATGAATAAATAAATAAACCTTAAATTTAAAAAAAAAAAAAAAAAGAATTGTTAGCTGGTTGGGTTGGAAACTGCCTATGTGTCAGGCAACCAACTTTCAAGGCACTGCTCCAGTGGTTTTGGGAGACTTAATACTCAGCTTAGGAACCAATGAGACACTTTTCCCATCTTACTTAAGGCAAAGATGTTTGCTGATTTTAGACTGGGGCAATTGTGACAGCTCATTTTTCCCTGTGACACGGAAATTCAATGGCCTAAAGCACTCAGTCCTTTAAATAATTACTTTTCCAGTTGGGAGTCTCTGGATTCCCTCTGCTGACCCTGAGTGTGGGTGTTTTCCTTGGCTCTATCTTAAGCAGCCCTCTTCTAGCTTCATATTAAACTGCTCTTTCCTTAGCTTTTGTTGTTTAGTCTATACAGTACTTTCTCTTTAACATCTTCCAGAAATTCCTCAAAATTTTTAGTATAATGATGCTATTCTTCCTTGCTTTCCAGACTAAACGTCCTTAGAATTTTAGTAGAGTGTGTATTCACTGTCCACTATTTGGAACTAGAAGTTGTTTTTTGTTTTGTTTATTTTGTTTTATTTTATATAAACCTGAGTTTAAGGGATGGATATGATAAATATCTTTATCCCTTGTGCCCCTTTGCACTTAATCCTTTCCCTCCAACTCCTGGCTCCAATAACCTGCTTATAGACATTATAGCTATTCCTTTTCTAGAATTTAATATAAATGGAATTATACACAATACAGTATGTTTGACTTCTCTCAGCCTAGTATCTTTGAGATTCATCCATATTATTCTGTGCATTACTGTTTCTTCCTTTTTTTTTATTGATAGTAGCATTCTGTGAAGTGAGTATACCACAATTTGTTTATTCACTCATCAGTTTTTGGTTTTTATGAACATTTAAACATGTTTCTGAGTGAGCATGCATTTTCACTTTGCTTGGGCCTTAAAGTGTTATTGCTGAGTGATGAATGTGTGTTTAATTGTATATGGTACCTCTATATTGTTTTTCAAAGTGGCTATACCATTTTGCATTTCCACTAGCAATGTATGAGATTTCCTGTTGCTCTACAACCTCATCAACACATGGCATTTTTTTTTTTTGAGATATAACTGACATACAGCTTTATATTAGTTTCAGGTGTACAGCATAATTATTCCATATTTATTTATATTGTGAAATGATCAACACAGTTCTAGTTAACATCTGTCATCATGCATAGTTTATAAAATTTTTTTCTTATGATGAGAACTTTTAATATCTATTCTCTTAGCTTTTAAGTATACAGTACTGTTAATTGTAGTTACCATGCTGGTCATTACACACCTGAAACTTATATACCTTATAACTGGATATTTCTACCTTTTGACCTCTTCACGCATTTCACTCAGCCCCCACCCCTGCCTCTGGCAACTACCAATCTGTTCTCTGTATCTATGAGCTTGGGGTTTTGTTGTGTTTTTTTAATTCTACATATAACTGAGATCATACAGTATTTGTCTTTCTCTGTCAGTGCATTTTAAATTTACCTACCTACATACAAGCACCACTGTGTGCCAGTTACTGTGCCTGTGCCAGGGCCTTGACTATGCTAATTTAACTCTCAAAGTAATTTGATGAATTAGGTATTTTTACTCCCATTTTACAGATGAAAAACCTGGAATTCACCAATTAAGTTGCTCAAAGTCACGCGGTAGTTAGGATTGAATTCAGGTTTGACTCACGTTCACACCTAATAAATTCTCTGATGATAGAACAGGCCCCCCAATATATGCCATTTGAATGATGATCAAGGGTAATTCCAAGTTCCATATTCACTGTTTTTTTTTTTTTTCTTGATACATGAATTAAATAGAGAACTGGCTTAGTAGTCTAACCAAAACTGACAGAGAACTCTGGAGCATTCTGTGTTTTCAAGTACATTATTTTCATTTTCCATTTGTGCTTTCTCACAACTGTAAGAGAAAACTTTAAATGCTATTGTTATAGAGTGGGTGTGATCCCATGTAGACTGTATAGAGAAAAATATAATTAAATTAAAAGGCTCTCATTTGCCATATGTAAAAATAACACCAGTAGGAAATTATATGTAAATAGCCTTCACAAATTGAAGAAACTCACATAGAGCCATTAAATATTCTCATATATCCACAACACTGGTAGGTGTCCTGCTTTGTTTCATAAATGTGCTCAGATCTTAACTAGTTTGCTATTTGTGATGCTCTGTAGTTGGGCTAATTACTATCTAGTTGGCTTATTCAGGGACACGCATTGCTGTATTTTTCATGACAAACATATCATAATTATGGCAAAATAAATTATTAATGCTGACATTGTTATGTTGTAATGATATAATAATTACTAATTGTAATTAATACTAAGTTAATGATCTTTGTACCTCACAATGACTAGGTACAATGATTAAATTCTCGAAAGAAAAAGCATTAATTTTTAAAAGCTTTTTTAACAAAATAATTGTATTATTATCAATATTTAATTTGCCATTCCCTAGTTAACATCTTTAGGTGGCTGCAGACTAGCATTTTGGTATTTCTGTGCATTGAATTTTGACATAAACTAGTTATTTACCAGATGTCTGCCCCTGCATATTTCACTTGTGAATGGGGATAATGTATTTTGCAGAGAAAAATAATATATATATTATATATGTTATATATATAAGTATATATAAATAAGTAAATAAAGTATATATTACAAAATACATATATATTTATATACACTTAGATATAAATGTATATAACTTTATATATAAAATGTATATAATTTATAAACATTTATATAGATATATAAATATATAGATATAATTTATAAATATATATTTATAATAAATTTTATTTATCATAATAAATGACATACTGCATAACATACTGCTGCATAACAAACCACTGCAAACTTTGTGCTATAAAATATACAGTTTTATTATGGTTATGGACTCTGTGGGTCAGAAATTCAGACAAGTCACAGCAGGGCTAGCTTCTCAGCTCTATGAGATCTGTGACCTCAGCTGGGAAGCCCTGAACATCTGGGGGTGACTCAAACATCGGGACACTGTGCTCATCTGGAGGGTTTTTCACTCACCTGCTTAGCCTGGGATTGGTGATTAGAGTCCTTCAGTAGGCCCCTCCAGGTGGCCCACGCTTCTCACAGTGTGGCAGTTGGACTTCTAGAAAGAATGTCTAGAGGGGGTCCTGAGAGGCCCAGGGAGGTGGCTTTTATCCTGCATTTATCAAAGCAGTCATAAGCCTGCTCAGATTGAGGAGAAGGAGACATAGATTCCACATCTCAATGGAAGATGTCTCTACATCCACACTCATCGGCTTTTCCTGGCTAATTGCTGGAGTCCTGGGCATGGCTCCTGTGAGCTCTTGGACATGACTATCCTGTGCCTGGGAATACAGTCATTTCTGCAGGGCTGTCTTTGCAGGCTACATATTCTTCCTATGATGGCTTTCCCCCTTCTTTTGACCTCTGTGCAATTAGTGTGGCCTTAGCTCTTACTCTGGGCAGTTCCAGCATACTCCACAAAACAGAGACCTGTGTTCTGAGTTCCCACTAAGGTCTCAAAAGACACAGTCTTTTCATTTTTTCAACTCTCTCCCTCTTTCAATTCATGACCTCTCCTCCCCACCAGCTACAACCAAGAACATCCCTAGGCCAAGTGGTTTTCTCTGATGGGAAAGGATGGGACAAGAGGGAGGACCCTGGTCTGGAGACAGTTGACCCTAACAATATGCCATGCTGTTGTCCCCATCATCCTCCTCTCCAAAATCATGATCAGAGTGTCTGACCGCAGCCTGTGCCCTTGCACATCGGCCTTCCAGGCTTCTGGGAGATTCTGATTACTCAATAGCATGAGGATGTCCACTTCCTGAGCAATTCCATCCAAGCCAGGCCTATTCTATGCACTTTAGATGTATTAATTTATAGAATTCTCACTTTGACCCTGGGAGGTAGTTTTTTTCACACCTTTTTCAAAGATAAAACTAACACATTGAGATGTTAAGTAACTTGCCAAGGTTACACAGCAGTAAGTGGTTCAAGACTCTAGTCTTATTCCTGGGGAAAAGATCTTGTCTGCTCCCTGCTGTTCTGTGGACCCCCCAGACTGAGGCCCACCTAGGTGGGCCCACATATCATAGTGGGGGAGATAAATGCACACAAAACAGAAGCCCACAAACACTGCACCCTAGCTGCCTATAGAAGATGGTTTAGGAGAACAATATTAGATGGGTTTTGTTTTATTTAAGGGATGAATCACCTTAAATGTGGAGGAGTAAAGATTCAGTTCCTTTCTTTAAAATAGAGTGAAAGTGTGTCAGTAGCATCTTTGAAGAAGAAGAAAGATATTTTACTAAGAGACCCAGGAAAAGAATGAAAACTGGGCTGTCACTGAAAAATCTCAGATGTACCTTAGATTTTTCTGATGTAAATTTTTTTCCATGGCATGTATCACCATAATAAGTTTTGCACATACCAGCAGTCACAGAAATGGCTGCAAATAGTTCCAAACAAAGAGAAATAAACAGCACAGTGGGACACACAGTGCTTGAGCTCATTAATGCAGTTTACAATACTTGACCCTCATCTTGACCAAGAGCCCCAATCTTTGGGGGTTTCTAGGAACAGGCATAGAATATTGACCAACGTACAGAAACGGAAAACTCTTCACCCCACAGAAAGTCAAGAATTGGCTGATATTTCCAGTGTTATCCTTAAGCCATGCTGCATATAATTTTTTTGCAAATGCAAACATCTGGCTCTTGGCATCATATCTTGAAAAGAAGAGCAAACCATAAATTTCCAACAATAGAGACTTGATTAGATGATGGTGCAGCACATCCACACGAAAGATGCTTGGAGCCATGAAAGTGACTTTGGAAGAATTCTGAGTAACAAAGAAAGCACGTAAAATTGCTGTGGCCCCGGAAAAGTTGTTGTGTTGTTATCTTGGTTTCCCACTCACTTCTGAAAGCCCTGTGTTGACTCCCACCCTCAATGCTCCAGAGATAATCAGTGACTTTTGTGCAGTTAAGTCAAAGGTCATTTTTCAGTTCTCATCTTGAGAACATTGTATGTTACTATATTTCATTGAATAATTCATTAGTATTTTCTTTTTTGGAGGTGGGAGAATGCTGCATTAAATAGAAAGATTTTAAGACCTAAGAGCACAAAGTGATTCCTAGAATTACATACCATTTCTTGTTAGTATTTACAAATAAAACAGAGTTTTCACAAATTGAGAATCTAAAGACATTCATTAAGACATGCAGAGCATGCCAGGACACCCAGCCATTCGTTGCCCAAGGCCATAAAGTCTTGTTCCTTAAAACCTCTAGAGTTCACAGTATAATTTTTAGGCTTATCAAAGAAAGTTGTGAATTTTTCTATACTTCTTACTTGTTTAAATACAAAGATATATTTTTCTTTATTCTCTTAAGTACTCTTGGAAGTTAAATAACCTCTCTTGAATTCTAATAGAAGCTTTTGATAGGCATTTGGTATCTAAAAGGCAGTCCTTCATGATGCAGAATCTGCCATTTCAATTTCTTTTCACTTTGAAAATGGCAATCTGAGAGCTTTGGCAATTAATTGTATAAATAGCTCATCCTAACAATAATATGAAAATTATTAGGATTCTAGAATGCTTTATTTGTAAGTCAAAGGTAAAAAATAATAGTGGGTGATTGTTACACATTCTTAGGATATAAAATACAAAACTTTACAGATCCTATATAACCTAGTAAGTATTGTGTTTAACCTGTAAGGTAACTGACTCACAAAGTAATCCTCATTACAGACTTCTATTTCTCTGTGTGCGTTTGGGTGTCATCTCTAGGCAGATGCCTCGTGTGGCTCCGAGTGTATTTTCCACCTGTGCTTCTGTGTGATCGTGGGGCCATCACTCAAACTCTGGAGCACATGCTCCTCATCTGTGAAAATGGGAGAAATATTCATCCCCACATGGTTTTTGTGAGAGTCAGATGATAGAACATATCAGTAGGTCACAAGATAGATGTTTTTTTTTTTTTCAAAGATTTTATTTATTTATTCATGACAGAGAGAGAGAGAGGCAGAGACACAGGCAGAGGGAGAAGCAGGCCCCATGCAGGGAGCCCGACGTGGGACTCGATCCCAGGTCTCCAGGATCATGCTCTGGGCTAAGGCGGCACTAAACCGCTGCCCACCACCACCACCACCCCCACCACCCCCACCCCCCGCCCCTGGGCTGCCCAGGATAGATGTTTTTTCTCTGACATTGTCTTTGCCTGCCTCTACTTCTTATTCTGCCCGTTCCTCTTTCTTTTTTTGGTTTATTTTGTTTTACCTTGCTTTTTTAAACTCAGGTCTGTCTGGCTCAAAAGATTGATTCTTTTTTCCCCCAGCTTTTCATTTTGAAAAGCTTCAAAACTTCAACAACAAAAGCAAAAGTAGTGCAATGGACTTTCATTTTCCCTTCATTTCATATTCACTAATTATTTACATTTTTTTCTATGTCCTCTTTTTTCACTATCTTTTAAGAACAAAAACCTCTTACATAATCATGCTATCACACTCAGGAAATTAAATTGATTTAATGCATTGTCTGGTAGATAGTCCATATTCAAATTTTCCAAATTATGCCTATAATATCTTTTTTTTTATTTGAAGAGTCCAAAACAGTTACTTTGTTGTTTTGCAGAACATGCCTCAATTTGGATTTGTCTGGTTGATTCCTCTTGACTAGACTCAGGCTAAACATTTTGGCTGCAGCATTATAATGGTGACATATGTCCTCAATGCATCACATGAGGGACAGTGGTGTCAGGTTGTCCCATCAATGATGATCCTAAATTTGATCATTTGGTTAAAGTTGGACCTCCCCCCCCCAGATTTCTACATTTAAAAGTATAGCCTTTGAAATAGTTAACTAACATCTGTGTTCCTTACTATCTTGCTTCTGAGTTGAGCATTTGGGGATCTTACTCAGGCATCTCACCTACCCTGGAGCTTAACTTAACAGAGTAGAGAGTTATTCTGAGTCAATATCGTTTCTCAGCCATCTTTCATCCATTGGTGTCAACATCCACCATTTATTCTTACTATTCACTAGAGAGGTTGTAGAATCATTTTCCTTTTTTTAATCTGTCTTTCCCTAGCTTCATTTCTCTTCATTCATTTATTTAGCAAATATTTTTGAAGGTCTTCCATGACGAAGGCAAGCACTAGAAATGTAAAGGTGAACTCTACCCTCATGAAGCCTAAAGGAATATATTACATTTTAATTTTTTAAAACTTATTATTATTCATCCACTCACTGAACAGATATTCACTGTCATATATCTACATTGCCCTACTTACTGGAATCTAGCAGTAAGCAAAAACAATTGAATCTGTGGCCTCATGTAGCTTAAGTTCTAGTTGGTAAGTGGAGAGAGAATATAAGCAGGGAAAATGGATGCTGTGGGAAAGACTTGAATTTGAAATAAGTCAGGGAAGGCCTCAGCAATGAGGGAACATTCAAGCAAAGACCTAATGGCAGTAGAGAGCAAGCCTCTTAAGTAAGTGGGGAACAGGTGTTCCAGACAGAGAAAAGCATGTGCAAATGCTTGCTCACAGTGTTCAAGGAACTACGTGAGCGGAGAGTTAAAGGAGATAAAATCAGAGAAGTGGGGGCGGGGGGCAGTGCTAAGTACTGGTTGAATGTGTGAAATAAGAGAGAAATTTGGGTTGGAGATACACTTTGAGAATTGGCAGCATGTATGTGGTATTTAAAGCCTAAGGCAGCATGATGTCTCCTAGGGAATGGGTATAGATAGAGGCAGGAGGAAAACTAGATCAGGGAAAAGAGCAGGAACCAGTGGAGCAGGCTCTAATGAGAAGCCAGTAAGGTAGGCAGGGATGGTTCCAGGATCTCTGGGGATCTAAGTATTATATACAATTTAGGGGAGACTTTCTTTTTATTTTTTTAAGATTTTATTTATTCATGAGAGACACAGAGAGAGGCAGAGAATAGGCAGAGGGAGAGGCAGGCTCCCTGCGGGGAACCTGACATGGGACTTGATTCCAGGACCCCAGGATCATGACCTGAGCCGAAGGCAGATGCTCAACCACTGGGCCACCCAGGTATCCCAGGGAGACTCTCTTTAAAAACAGAATACAAAGATTATGAATTTAAAAATTAAGAACAGAAGAAAATATTTATTTAGAGAAAGGAAATCTCAACAAATTACCAACTTTTTAAAAACACATGCCACAAACATCACAAAATACAGAATGTAACACTTTTATTATTACTAATTACTTGCCTGATGTATTTTTCCTCTACATTTTGGTTGCATATTCTTCTATCACTTCTCTTTATGAGGACGAATTTGAAATACAGTTTTCTTTTCTTTTCTTTTCTTTTTTTTTGAAATACAGTTTTCTACAGAGGTAATAGATAACTTAGTCTTTCCTCCAGCATGGTTGCTCAAAATTAATTTTATTATTGATAGTTTAAAAAAAGTTTATTTCAGTCTCTCAGCTCTCCGTGGTAAGGCCTCATCTGTAACTTCCTCTGTGGTTTCTTTACTCTGGCAGTGTGTCTTGCCAGGAGAAAGACCTCAGAAAACTGAGGTATTTTTTCTCACCAGTTGTGGCATGGCAGTCCATGGCTACCAGTGGCCCCGGAAGTAGCTGGTCCCACTCAGCCAGGACCATATAGATATCAGTTTTTGCTACATCCCAACAGCTAGGCTGGTTCTGGAGACAATGTAAGGTGACCATGAAGTCTCTGCAGTCAAGGTGAGCCCATGCAAGGAGCAGAGCAGAACAATGTCTCCTTCAGATCTTCTCCTTGGAATAGAAGGTAGATTACACAGTCCATGAGATCTACTGGGGATCCAGCTCTTGCTAGAGTCCAGGTGAAGTGGAGGTAGTGCTAGCAGCCCACTGGTCCCACTCCAAGCCCTGGAACCACCACCAGGATCATCTCCCAACATAAGAACTGTGTTCCTCACTGCTGCTCAGGTGCTAGAAGAGACATGCAGTCTCAGAGAGGACTTAGAAATGAGGAGCCTAGAAGCTGAAGCTTTATTAGCTTCAAGTCAGTTGGCCTCTGTCAGGAAGCAAAGCAGAAAGGAAAATTTTGATGGAGGCCAAGTTAAAAAAAGTATTTCCAATAAAGAGTGATCAATGAGTGGTGATAAATGTTGTTTGAGATGCTAAGAATTAATCATTGGATTTGGCAACATCCAAGTCATTGGCAGTATTGACAGTTTGGTAACATGGGGGAACTAGAGTCCAATTGGGGTATGTCTTGGTCTGTTTGGGCTGCTATAACAAAAGTATCAACTGGATGGCTGATACAACAACCATTTGTTTCTCACAGTTCTAGAAACTGGGAAGTCCAGGATAAAGGCATGAGCAGATCTGGAGTTTGGGGAGAGCCCTCTTTCTGGTTTGCTCATGGCCATCTTGTATCCTCACATGGCAGAGAATAGAGAGAGGAATCAGCTCTCTTGTGTCTTTTCTTATAAGGGTCGCTAATCCCACTTTCATGACCTAATTACCTCCCCAAATCCTCACCTCCAAGTATTATCTCTGGGGATTATATTTCAACATATAAATTTTGGGAGGACACAAACATTCAGCCATGTCAGGATAGGATGAGGAAAAAATAGAGATGGGTAGGTAGGAGATGGTGAATATAGACAGATATTCATAAGAGTTTTCTGAATAATTAATGTCCATAGTTTCTTTTTACAAATGAGTGAACAATATATTTTCTGTTTTTGTCTCTTAAAAAAAACCCTAAATTATGTTGTCATTTTATTTTTTTTTTTTAATTTTTTATTTATTTATGATAGTCACAGAGAGAGAGAGAGAGAGAGAGAGAGAGAGGCAGAGGGAGAAGCAGGCTCCATGCACCGGGAGCCTGACATGGGATTCGATCCCGGGTCTCCAGGATCGCGCCCTGGGCCAAAGGCAGGCGCTAAACCGCTGCGCCACCCAGGGATCCCATGTTGTCATTTTAGTTCAATGTCACAGTGGATCCCAAACACAAAAGCAACCCCCCAATTCCTGATATGGATGCTCAAAATTAAATTTAAAAGGCAACTTGAGGAAATCTCAAGATTTAAAAATTCTCTCCTCAACCTATGCATATCCAAAGGAAAATAGTCTACAGCTTGTCTCCCCAAGGTACAGAAAGCCATCTGGACAGATGGAAGTGAGAATATTGAGTTCATGTGAGTTTGTTTCCCTGTGTCACATGCTTGTGTGCTTCTTTGTCCTGTTGAACATTTCTGGGTCTTTCAGCCATCACTTTTCACCTACCCTGGGACTTGACCTAGCATAATGATGCACTCTGCCCTACTCCACCCTGCATTCATTAAAAAGCAAAGTAGTTTGGAAGTAAATACATTTACAAATCATACCTTAAAAAATATAGTAGCCCATCTCCTGTTCTGTGTGTCTTGATTCTACCCCGTGACAAATTCTAAGGCCTTTGAAAGCACTGCCATAGTGGTTTTTAAGTTATTGAAATAAACCATGTCATTTCACAATTTCTTTTTCATGTACAAATGTTTTTTCCATCTAACTCTTGCCATCACAATATTGATTACTGAAGAACCCTACTGTCTTGATGGTTCCTTTTGCATGACCATGCATATCCCAGTGTCCACACGAATTTCCTTTGTGAGTGGTTGTTGTGTTTTGTCTGTATTGTTTGTGTGATCATAGTGATTATCCTACTAATATGACAACTGTTTGCTAGCTTATTTCTTAAAATTTTCACTTACCTCAGATGTACTATATAAAGCCTGTTAAGTTGGCCCAAGAGATTTCTTCATCTTACTTCTTTGTTGAGTATTATTTGATTTATATGTAAGTTTACAGATGCTTATATTTCCTGTTTTATGTTACACAGACGCTTTAACTTACCCCCACCCCCAAACATTGCAAGAAGCTTTAACCATATGCTGTGTTGTTCTGTGAACCACTTCCTCTTGATAAGTGCTTTCATTGCATTTTGCAAAAAAAAAAAAAAAAAAAAAAATATATATATATATATATATATATATATATATATATATATCTTGAAGGAATCAAGTAAAATTTAATATTGTCAGTTATTTTCCAATCATATTGTACACTATCTACATCATAGTTTCCACCATCATTTGTGATCTTCTGGATTCTACATTTCCTATCTCATACTAAGTGTGATTCCTATAATGAACAGATTTTTTTTTTTTTAATTTTCTCTTCTTTGGTATTTGTGGTTGTAATGTGTGGGCTGACGTTTTTTACTTGAAAAAGAAATGAACATGACCTGCTATTTTTTTTAATTTAAAAATAATAAAAATACCAAAGCAAATTCATATGGATAGAGCCTCAAATTTTTCAACCTGTTTTCTTATTATTTCTATTTATATTTAGACTCTGACAATCTAGCTGTAGACTCAAAGCTTTGATTACCTTCACTAAGAAATACATGATAGAATGAAAAGTTAAAAAGTTACAGTCTCAGTGCAAAGATGCAAACATTTTTAACTGCCTTCAAAATAAGACATACAATACAGTGTGTAAATAGAGCCTAGGTATTTAACCCTTGACACATTGATGAAATGAAATACCTGAAAGAGATTTGTTAACAGTGTCTGGGATCAATAAATATTTGTTGATTTACTTAAATTGCATAGCCTTGGGCAAGTTACTTAACCTCTAGGTGCCTTAGTTTCCTCATCTGTGAAATGGGGAAAATAAAAATGTCCATTGAAGGTGGTTATAAGGATGGACTCAGTCAGTATATGTAAAGCATGAGAATAATGCATGGCACAGAGTGAGAACATCTAACAGTGTGTTAATAGTTATTTGTATTGTTATCAGGCAGGTGCTGGAATGGGGAGATTCTTCTCTCTTTCAACCCACAGCCATGCACAGAAGTAACAAAGAGAGGGGTAACATCTTTTCTGGTGAAATTTTGAAAACCAGTTCTAACTTGCCTGAACTTAATTGACTGACTCATTTTAATGATCAGGAAGTCATTTTTTTATACATTTCTTGTTATTTTATTATTTTAATTTTACTAAAAGATATTCTTTCATTCTGTAATTGGTACCAGTACCTCAATTCATGTAAATATTGTGCATATCTAAGAACACAGCCAAAAAGATGAGCTTTGCAAACATTCAAATTAGACCATCCACAAACCTGGTACTACAAGAAAGCAGGTATTTGACAAAAGCTCCTTATAAAAATATATATTGGAAAAAAAAATATTTAAAAAAAATGTATATTGGGCAGCCGGGGTGGCTCAGCGGTTTAGCGCCGCCTTCAGCGGGGGCATGATCCTGGAGACCCAGGATCGAGTCCCACGTCAGGCTGCCTGTATGGAGCCTGCTTCTCCCTCTGCCTGTGTCTCTGCCTCTTTCTCTCCCTCTGTGTCTCTTGTGAATAAATAAATAAAATCTTTAAAAAATAAAAAATAGTAAAATTAAAATGTATATAACACAAGGTTCTTCATGGTATGGATGTTGACTGCCACTAGTATATCATAAAAATCTTAGATTTTATGCAGAAGTTGTTAGTACTTTTTAAAAAACCTATATGAAAAGTAGTCTTTTTAATTGTTTTTTGTTTTATGAAAAGTGCTTATAAATGTATTATTATCTATTGTGTTTAACATACAAAATTGTGTGTTTAATGAATAAATATTTTAGTTTTAAATACATCAAATAACCCCTTTAATACTTTTATGCCCAAAATTCAGTTCATAGCAAAAAAGTATAACATATATGTTATGAGAGGGGTACTTGAACATGTTCATATGTGTGTTCATTTTTTTTTACAGATTAGCAAATTCAAACACATGAAAAATAAAAATGCATCATCATCAAATGCACACACACACACATACATATAATTATTCTCTATTTGAAACCCAGTGCAAGCCAGAAGCAGATAATTCTATGTAAATAGCAAAATACATAATGTTATATATTAAAGTGATACAGATAACCTGATAAATTACTATATAATTAAACTGTTACATTTTCACTCAAAATTATGGTATAAATCTATGTTTATAGGGTTAAAATTTGTTAGATATATGATGTGAATAAAGGAATAATTAAGATGGAAGACACAACTTGTTTCTATTTATTAAATAATAATTAATTAATGCACTATCTGAAACATTAACTGACTTCAAATTGAATTAGACAGAAAGAAATCTATTGATTTCTTTGTTGGTCTTTCCAAGACCCAAAGGTTGCTTAGAAATTACATATTCGCAAAAAACTGTTAATCCCACCCAATCGTGATTTGCACATTGCTTGTTTTGCAATGCATTGCTTGACTAAGGCAGCTCCACCCTTGCTCTTTTGAACTGCTAACCTGAATAGCACTCAGGGCTGGGTGTTCTCTTTCTCTCTTTGGCTCTCTTTTTCATTTTGATTTTGACATTTGGATACCACACATACAAACAGACACAACCCTATTTTTTCATGCTTGGGTGTGTGTCTATGTGTATTTGTATGCACTATATATATCCCTGTAACTCTTGTTCTGTCCATTCCAAAAATAAGGGGTTTTTTTTTGGAGGGGGGGATAAATATGTAAAATTTATAGGTTAATCTACATTTATGTTAATAAAGGCCCTCAATTCAAATGTCTTACTATTTTCGCCAAGGTTACAACTCTTTTAAACTGCAATTCATTCAGTAGCAGATTACTTATGCCTGTAGATTTACAGCACAATTCTGATGTTGACTCCTTTTAATAATTCAATACCAACGGAATGGTTAGAAAAAGGAATGAAAGGGCAGGGGGCAAGATTTTACCAGATGAACACAGGAAGAGTTTCAGCAGAGGTCATGAGAATGCTGCTGTTTTTGAGTTATTTCCATCTTCCTTAGGTGCGTGATTCACTCTGGCATGTCCTTAGCCCACTGTGTATGAGTGGTGTGTGCAAGCCGAGAAACTAAGATCTTTGCGCTCAATAGGTTTTTCTGACTTATCAGTGTCATTGCTTTTCAAGACGTTATTCTTCATCATGTTAGTGGTTTTCTAAATTTAATGATTTAAGAGGAAGGTTTAAGGGCAAGATTCTTATTATTAACATCTTCTTTGGTTTCTGTGAGTTCTTTGGGACATAGGCTGGCACTTTTGAGGTCAGCAAAAAATTTATTCTTTCCACTCTGGATGGATTATTTTTCTCCTATGAAAAATTAAAAATGTGTTAACACTAACTATTTTTTAAAAGTGAAATACAATTAATATATCATATTAGTTTCAGGTGTACAAGATAGGGATTTGACAGTTATGTATTTAATGAAATGTTCACCAGGATACACTAACACTTAACTTTCTCTGTTAATAATAATTCATCTGAAGGATTTCTTTTTTTGTCACGTTGTACTGCATAATATTCTAATAAAAATAAACTCCCATAGGTATTTCTGGAATTTTATTGTTTATCTTGCTAGTTTCCTCTTATCAAAGTGACAAATGAATCATCCATAACGAGATTTTGAATACCAGATGAAGTGTTTGAGGGGACAGCGTGTGAAACCATGAGTACTTTGTTGACTTAAATACTTTCTTTTCTCCATTTTGTAGATAATTTAAAGAAGGGAGGGTATGACTCAGATGCTTTGTAAGCAACTGGGAGGGAATAAAATCACATGTGAGTGGCTTCCCTCCCCAACGAGAGGCAGGACCTACTTGCAGCAGTCTCTCCTTCTCTGACCGATCAACATCAAGCCCAAAAACCTTCACAGAATGGAATCTTCCTTCTTTATTATTCCATCTTTGCTCACTGATGCTGTGCTTGCATCATCTCTGACTCAGACTTTTACACACAGACACCTGCAGTGTCTGCCTTGTCACTTACATCCCTGAGTGCTCACCTGCTTACCTGGTGTGGTCTGTCCCTGAGCAGTCACTGAATGGCTACCTAGGATTCAAGTACCTGTCTCCGTGCCCACGTGCACATACACCTGATTCTTTCATATGTGCCTGCTACTTAGGAACGTGCTTGTCCCATGATCTCACAGTCCTCTTTTGTTTTAACTGAAGTCCCCATGTCCACTTGGCCCTACAGAAACTAGTTTAGTCTGGGAAAGTAGAGTCCAGTTGTGGCTCTGAGACAGGTCCTAAGGTTTGGTTCACTCTTGGGCCAAGCAAATTGGAGAGAGGGCACGCATGGAATTCTAGGCTGAACGTTTCTCTCCATAGCCTTCTCTTTTTGACTTTTTGATGGATGAGGTTCTTGAGGAAAGTAAAGAGGTAGGATAATTTTCCAGGGACTAGGCTTTTATTAGACTGTTTATATCTGGGTTGTTTCTTTTTCCTTTTTTAGATGGGTGAGTCCAACGACGACATAGACCAAATGTTCAGCAATTTGCTGGGAGAGATGGATCTTCTGACCCAGGTAAATACTCCTTCTTAACTTTCAAATTAATAAAAGACAGATTTACAGAATTTGGCTTTAATAGGATGAAAGAGCTATCTTTAAAAAAACAACAACTGGAGATTAACAATATCATTTCTTCCTGAGGTAACTATAACAGTGGCGGGTAATAAAGCTGTTTTTCTGATTCTACCCTCTGAATTCAGTTCATGGAATACATTGGTCACACATACATTCTGTTCTGGCAGTTCCCATGCTTATCATGTTCAGATATTTAGCCAATGGAGAAATTTTCCCCAAGCAAACCCTCACAACCACCACCACTGAACAATTTCCCCTGCAGTTACTTTTATACAAAGACTAGCGAAGAAAATCACATTATTGTTAGTAAAGGTTCTTTCCCAATCTTTGAGGAAACTGCTGCATTTTAAAGGATAATGGGAGTTATTGTGGCTTCTGATTAGTCTGTAAGAACTTAGTCCTCTCAAGGATCACAAAGACCACTGAGACAGGCTTCATGTCTAGGAAAGAGCTACTGGCCCCAGAACTAGATTAACTCAGATCACCCCATTGTTGGGCTGATGGGGCCCCGGGACTGCTGACCTGAGAACCCGGACCCAGGTAACAGAGTCAAGTGAGCATTAGTGTGTCTTGTATTGTTCTCATAAATGCTTTGATTCAGAGCATAGTCAGCTCATCACTGTCTGCATAAAATATTAAAATGAGAATAATCTGGTATTCCTAAATAAGACAAAGATCTTAAAAGCTTTCTAAAAAATAATTGAAGAATACTCTATGTTTTTTAAAGTACTTGTTTCAGGAAAAATAAATCAATTTTAGTTAGCTTCTGCTTTATAGTTAATATAAAATTCAAGAATGTTTAGCCTCTGTGAAGGAAGAAACAAAATATGAGATGGTAGGCTTAGATAAAAGGGGTGCTAATTAACACTGAGTGTTAGGATGGTCACTTCATTCTTCTAGAGGAGAGGAAGTTCTTACACCACCCATAAAAGGGAAGGATTTGAATGAACAACTGTGGTCTCCATCCCTTCACTTACTTCTCCAAGTGGGAGAATGACTGCTCCTTTTTTTATTTTTTTACAGATTTATTTACTTATATGAGAGAGAAAAAGTAAGGGTAGGGGGGCAGTGGGAGAAGAAGAGAAAGGAACCCAAGCAAGGTCCAAAAAAGGACCCCTTAGGGCTGAGTCCATCTCCAGGCTCCATCCTATGACCCTGAGATCAAACCTGAGCCAAAACCAAGAGTTAGATGCTTAACCCACTGAGCCACCCAGGTGCCCCATGACTATTCTGATTAGTCACAGTCTGGGATTTTCATAGGATCGCAACAGTGTTGTTACTCTAACTCAGGAGTAGGAAGGGGGTGGGCATAGTGTCTTGGACCTTCCTCCCCTCAAGGCCCTTTTGCTATTTGCTCTTTCTTTATTGTGGTTAAGTGGATGTAGTCACAGGGGTTCCTTGGCTAATGCACCTCTCCCAACAGGTAGGCCTCAAGAGTTCATGGTAAAGAGCAGGCCCCACTTTGTCCTTGAGTTTAAAATCTAAGCTTCAATTCAACCACTATCAAGTGCCCTTTGAGATTATTGAGTATTCTCTGAGTCATTAGAAAAGCTGTATTTTGATCTTCATTTGTGAATTTTGTGCATATTCAGTTCTTTGAAGCTACAGTGTGGTTGGCTTCCTAATTTCCCAAAAGAAGCAAAATTAAAAGAAACAAAAATGTAATAATGTGATTTTAACTTTTTTATCTTGAAATAATTTCCAGCTTAGAGAAAAGTCAGAATAATAATACAAAGCACTCCCATTCACTTTTCTCCCAGATTTCTCGTCAATTAACATGTTAACTCTATTTGCATTATCATTCCCTATTTCTGTCTCTTTGTCTCTGTCTCTCTCTCCATTATATATGTGTTTGTGTTGTGTGTGTTATATGCATGTGTATGTATATATTTCTGCACACATATATGTACATACATATATGTATGTCATGCATTTAGAAACTATGTATATGAATATACATTTCTGCATAGAGAGACATAAAGGCTAAAAACCAGTACATATATTAGCTGGATTTTTTTGTGCAAAAAGGAAACCAAGCCATTGCCACTATTTATATGAGAAATATTTAAATACACAAATATCCATGAATATATATTTTTTATTTTTTATTTTTTATTGGAGTTCAATTTGCCAACATATAGCATAACACCCAGTGCCCATCCCATCAAGTGCCCCCCCAGTGCCCATCACCCAGTCACCCCATCGCCCCACCCACCTCCCTTTCCACCACCCCTTGTTCGTTTCCCAGAGTTAGGTGTCTCTCATGTTCAGTCTCCCTCTCTGATATTTCCCCCTCATTTTCTCTCCTTTCCCCTTGAATCTCTTTCACTATTTTTTATATTCCCCATATGAATGAGATCATATAATGTTTGTCCTTCTATAGTTGACTTACTTCACTCAGCATAATACCCTCCAGTTCCATCCACGTTGAAGCAAATGGTCAGTATTTGTCGTTTCTAATGGCTGAGTAATATTCCATTGTATATATAGACCACAGCTGCTTTATCCATTCATCTTTCGATGGACATTGAGGCTCCTTCCACAGTTTGGCTGTTGTGGACATTGCTGCTATAAACATTATCCATGAAAATATGAAAAAGAAGAGGTAATACTACATTAAGACAGATTCATGAGAGAGAATTAGATCCCAAAACATGCAAGAATTTAAAACATGATAAAAATAGCATTTTAATTAAGTAGGAAAAAGGAGAATTATTTAATAAATTGTGTTGGAAAATCAAAAGCTGAATTTCTACCTCAGACCTTATACCAGAATGAGTTCCGTGAGTCAAAGATCTAAATATATGATACATATAGAGAAGAAAAAATGAGGAAAATCTTTATCCAATCTTAAGATGTGGGTAGCTTTCCTAAGCAAGACATGACACCCACAAGCCATGAAAGAAAGAAGGAAATGTATAAATATAAAAATTTTAAATATCCAAAATGGCAAAAAACAAGTAAACTATGAGTTCATTTTGATACCAAGAATAAACAAAAATAACAAAAACAAAACTATCAGTCACTGTGAGAGATTGACAGAGCATTAACTTGATACTCTAAAAATTGATAAATAAAGAGAAAGAACTGAGCATTATCTTAGTCTTTGTATGGTCCCAGTCAAACTGTATTTGAGACTAAACAAATAATTAATGAGAGAAAGTTCTTTATTTTTTTAAGATTTTATTTTTAAGTAATCTTCACACCCAACATGGGGCTTGAACTAACAACCCTGAGATCAAGAGTCACATGCCCCACAGACTGAGTCAACCAGGTGCCCCACGGAAGTTTTTCTTTATAGTAGAATTCCAATTAAACATTGAAAAGGAATGAAGAGTTAGAAAATCACCATTATGCAACTTCTGATGAAATAAATTTTCAAGCATATGATGTTAAAGGAGATTAGTGCATACAGAGCAGTGTTCTTCTCAATCTTTAGTCACATATTACCTCTATGATTTTTGCCATGTTGCAATCCATCTGTCCTACGATTTTTTGTAATATTTGTCTTTAATTGATTTTTAAAATTAAACTTTATTTAAACCTCAAGTAGGTTAGATGTTCTAACTTAATTTTTTCACAGACATCCAAAGAGACCCACAATCATTGTAAATAAACTCTTTAAAAGAAAAATTTTAAAAGTTTCAAAACTTTTTAAAAGAAAAAAAAATTTAGATTGTATATATAATATAGCTTTTATATCATATAGGAAGTCATTTTTTCAATTAAAACCCATTATTTACAAAATTAATAACTTATTCCATCCTAATTTCTTTTTAACAAGAATTTTATTAGATAAGAGTAACATACTACCTAATGGCAGATTCATCCAAGTGAACATTCCTTTTCTTTGATGTCATTACTTAATTTCTTATAGAATTGCATACAGTGTATGTGCCATAAATGCACCATTACAGGAGCTATTTTTCTGTTATTTATAAAAATTGACTGTCTCATGCTCATCATTTTCAGTTGACCTGCCTTGTTTCAAAGATGTACCTTGTAGAATAATTTTTAAGTTGTAATTTTCTGTAGGGAAAAACAAACACAAAACATTTTCATGTAAGAACACAGTTTTTAAAGATCATATTTAGAAAGAAAATATGTAAACAATAAATTATTTTTACTAAATGATTAACATACAGTGTCCAGCATGTTCATGTGGTGAATAACTTTGGGGGAACGGGGATCTATTTTCACAGAGTTTAGGAGTGGACACTCTTCCTCCTCCTGAATCCAAACCACCCAGAGCTGAATTTAACTACAGTGTGGGTTTTAAGGACTTAAATGGTAAGTATAATAATGTATATTCTTAAGTAACTTGAGATGTAATGATGACTAAAATCTGTACAGAACAGGGAGGAGGGCGGGGGGTGGGGGTGAATGGGTGACGGGCACTAAGGGGGGCACTTGACAGGATGAGCACTGGGTGTTATTCTGTATGTTGGTAAATTGAACACCAATAAAAAATAAATTTATAAAAAAAATAAAAATAAATAAAATCTGTACAGAACTACAATTTAAAAATAAAAATGTAAGGAAACATCCAGGTTCCGAGATCATCACATTATTTTATTAACAAAAATCTCTCTTCTTATTTAGTGTGGAGACAGTAGCCCATATGCTATTCAAATTATAATGAATCTTGAAGTAATTGCTTCAAAGTTAATGAGAATTCACTGCAACTCTTAAAAAAGATTTTCCAAAGACTGGCTGGCAGTACCCACCAAAAAAATGAAAAACAAAATAATAGAGAAGCCCAGTTACAGAAATCCAAAACTTCCAGATTTTTTTTCTGTCAGTCACTGGATTTGTTTCTGTTATTTTCAATATTTTTTTTATAAACCCTTAGGTGCCAATGCCTGCCCCTGAATTGGTTACAATACATCTCTTCTGACTACTTTTCCCACTACCTTTTCTGTTTGCCATATAAATTTACTATTCATGTCAGTCATTTTCATCATACAATTGAATGATAGTAGCATTCATGATGTTTCAAAAAGCAATGCACTTGAGTAAAATGTATGATATTAATAAATAACATAGACTTGCACATATAAACAATGCCGAGTTGCCGCCTCTTGTTCACAATGGCTAAATGCTTTAATCAATTCAGTTAAAATTAAGAATTAATACTGCAATTATAATCAAGTCAACTAATGCTTTCTAAGCACTCAGTACTAGTATCCAAAAATTACTGAATATATATATATATATATATATATATATATATATATATATATATAAACATAGTAATGTTGAAGTGCAGTAACAAGAAACTCATGTCATTGAGATAAGATATATACATGTGGCACAATTTGGGTATAGGACCAAACTATTAAAAAGTATTGATATGTACTAAAAATTAGTGTGTTGGGAATCAGAAAAGGAATAAGTTTCTTACTGTCTTCACATTGCTAAAATGAGTTAAAAATATTTTGCCCAAAGTCATTCAGAGAATTAGTGACAGAGTTCTGAATAGAATCCACTTCATTCTTATTCCCCAATTTTATAAAGATACAGTTAGGATTATGATTTGCTTTGGAAGTTGTTAATATGAGAATTATTATGGGAAATTTGTCCCTAAGATTTTAATAAAAGATTAAAATCATTTGCTTAGATGGCAGCAGTCACATGTGAATGTGCCTTATTTGTTCTACATATATTTTCTCTGAAATTTTTTAAATTAATTTAATTTTATGAAGAAGTTATTTGCAAAAATGGCTTAGAAGATGATGAATCCTTCTTACGCAGATAGGAGATCCAGACCTTAGTCCAAGTGCTGTGCACTAGCACTGTTAGCAGGAGTACAATATGCTACATGGTGTTTATTGTGATGATGTTTGGCAATAAATCTTTCACAAAGCCTCATGCTTCTTGCTCATTAGGCTGCATTTCCTTGTTCCAGTACATCCTACACATAGCAGGTGAATCCTTTTCTTCGTGGATCACTTCCGTCCTGCCCATGCCGTGTTCATTACCTTTGCCATCCAGGGAATGCCTGATCACCAGAGCACTCTGCTGACACCATTCACTGACATCACTTCCCTTAGGCCTCATCTCTGTCAGCTTTCAGGATCACATGTCCAATGGCCTATCACACGTGGAAGAAATTCCAATGAGAATTGTCCTCCCCCGCCCCCACCGAAAGTCTACATCTGCCCTTTTTTTTTTAAAGTCAACTCTTAGCTCACCATCTTACAAAGTCTTTACCACTTAACCCCAACTTTTAAAAATTGTATTTTGCTTCAGCCTCCTTAGTGCTTTATCATTAATTTCCCTCTTCTCTGAATGTAAGAGTTTCTGTAGTTGGATGGTATGCCTACAGAAGCTCTATCCTTACCAAAAGTCTCAAAGCATATTAAACTCCAGTTGATTGAAACCTACTTTCTCCCAAGTATATTTATCAGTGGTGCTTCTGGAAGAAACTCCCTTTCCATCTATTTCCAGCATCTCCCCTCCCCTGCTTTTCTAAATCTCTCAGATCCTGCACCAGAATATACAAGAATTCCTACTTAGGCAGTTAATGATGTGCTTGGATCTGACTTTATAGCTAAACTGTAAGGGTACACATTTTTCTCCTTTTATTTTTTTTTGGGGGGTGAGGGATTCAACTTTGTTGAGATATAATTGACAAATAAAATTAAGACATTTAAAGTGTACAGCGTGATGACTTGATATATATATCCCAGGTGAAAGGATTTCCTCCGTCGAGTTAATTAACACATCCATCACCTCACATATTTACCCTCTTTGGTATTGTTGAGAATGTTTAAGTTCTACTCCCTGGGCAAATTTCAATTATACAATAATGTTATCAACCATAATCACCATGTTAGATAAATTAGATCCTCAGACCTTATTCATCTTTATCACTGAAAGTTTATACCCTTTCTCCAACCTCTCCCTATTTCCCCCACCCCTTCCCTAGCCCCTGACAACCACTACCCAAATATCACTCTTAAAAATGACCTTATTTTAGTTTTTCCAAGTATAAATTATTGTTTTGATCATTAACATGATTTTCCCCATCAGAGTCCTTAAATGCACTGGAAGATCAAGATTTAGATGCTCTTATGGCAGATCTGGTGGCAGACATAAGCGAAGCTGAGCAGAGGACAATCCAAGCACAGAAAGAGTCCTCTCAGAATCAGCATCATCCAGCATCCGTAGAGGTACCAGATTTCAGTGGAGCAGCTGCTCTTAGTTATGGAGCAAATGTCACTGCAATTAGTGTTAGCCAATATGAGAATGACTTACCACCTCCGCCAGCTGATCCCATGTTAAACCTTCCTCTGCCACCACCGCCTCCTGAACCTCTATCTCAGGTAAGTGTGTAGGGCAAAGATGGCAGGATCTTAAAAAAACAAGGATACCGAGTACATTCATTGCAAAGCCAGATTCCTCCATAAAAAGACACATTGGTGTGTATAAAGAACATACTGGGGCCATATTCAGGAGTTATTATACCTTGGCTAAAATTTATATTTGTATGCAATGCTCCCTAATAATACTCAACCTTTTGGGGTAATGTTTTATTAACTTGACATGAACTGTGGGACCAATATATACACGTGTGTGTCCCTGGTGCTAGCCCAGTGCATAAAGTATTGAAAGCATTCTTTATGTAATTCTGAATTGAATTAAATGGAATTTTGTTGAATATGTCAACTCTGTTCAGTAGGGCAAAGATACTATGAATCATTTGTAGTATAGTAGTTGAGTGGGGCAGGAGTAGGGGTGTTCTAGAGCAAGCAGGTGATGAGTGCTCAGTATTAATGAATTTCTGAACCCTGGGAAGATACACATCTGGGAAATTCATATCACCATTATTTGGAACATTAACCTATAATGTGTCTCTTATAAAAGTAAAAGGAGCACTTTAAGGATTTTTCTTACAGTAAGCCACTTGAAAAATATTTTAAAGTAAGAACCCAGCTCTATTTCCTGTAGCTTCCTCATTTGTTGTACTGTGTGATGATCAGTATTCATAAATATGGCCCTAGTAACCCTAAAAGTTCCTACAATGCCTTTTAAATGAATGAATATTAAATATAAATCAAGTGTTAAGTCATACTCTATCATGCTCATTGTTCTAGTGTGTATTTATTGTAGAAATATTATTTGAAAATTAGTGACCCATGTAGAGCAGAGGCTTTTATTCCCCAGCTTTATTTTATAATTGACATATAACACTATGTAAGTTTAGGGTGTTATCATGTGATGATTTGGTACAGATATATACTGCAATATGATTACCCTAATATGATTAGTCACACCTCTATCTCTTCACACTACCTTTGTGTGTATATGCATGCACACATGCACATGTATATGGTGAGAACACTTAAAATCTACTCTCTTAGCAACTTTCAAGTACACGATATAGTACTGTTAACTATAGTAACCATGCTGTACATCATTAGATTCCCAGAACCTACTTGTCTTATAACTAGAAGTTTGTACCCTTTGACCAACATCCCCCCATTTCCTCACCTACTCCCAAATTCTGGCAACCACCATTCTACTCTTTCTATTTCTATGAGTTCAACTTTTTTAGATTCCATATACAAGTGCAATCATTTGGCATCTGTCTTTCCCTGACTTATTTCACTTAGCATAAACCCTTTGGGTCCACCCATGTTGTTGCACACGGCAAGATTTCATTCTTTTTTATGGCAAAATAATATTCCATTATATATATACCACATTTTCTTTATCTATTCATCCATCAGCAACACTTAGTCTGTTTCCATGTCTTGGCTATTATGAATAATGCTGCAGTGAACATAGGAATGCCAATCTCTTCAAAATAGTGATTTCATTTTCTTTGGATATTTACCCAGAAGTGGAATTTTTAGATCATAGGCTGTTTCTATTTTTAGTTTTTTGAGGCACATTCATACTGTTTTCCATAACAACTCCACCAATTTACAGTCCTACCAACAGTGCACAGGGGTTCTCTTTTCTCCACTTCCTCCCCAACAGTCATTCTCTCTTGTCTCTGACAACAGACATTCTAAAGAGCAAAGGCTCTTAACATAATGTCCATGAAGATTTCAAGGAGGCCATGATTTCCTGAAAGTATATGCAAAGTTGAATACACATGTAAAGCTTTATGGGCTTCGTGGCTTTCGACATATTCCTAAAGGGGTTTGTGGCTCAAAAAAAAAAAAAATTAACAATTACCAGTGTGAGAGGATATATGTCTGCTTTCAGGTAATAAGCATGTAACCAGAACAGCTCATTTCCTCATCATTGTAAATTGGTATGAAGGCCTTAATAATCTTATTCTTGGAATATTTACTTACAAGTATCAAAGGACTTTTGGGCTTATAAAATATTTCACTCTCTTTTCTGCCTACTCATATGTTTGTCAGTGTTTTCTTGGTGAATTATAAGTTTGAGTCTAAGTCTTAACTTTCAGGAAGTACCCCTTTAGGACTCAAATAAAAAGCTAAGAAGAATTCCAGAAAACACTAGCTGATCCAGAAGAATGTGTATAATTTCTTAGAGTATTTAAATCCCTTGAGACCCACCAACAGATTCCTCAGGTTAGACCCCACTCAGAGATTTTTGTGGACTCCATATGTGAAGCTTGTTTAGAGTCATCGTTTTATCTTAGAAATTAGCGCTTCTAAGATACAAAAGATGCCTTCTACATCTTTGGGCTGAAGATTTTTATTACAGTCATTTAAATTCTGAAAATCAAACATGAAATTTGGTGCCTCTGAACCCAGCCTTTTGTCAACATAAAGCAACTAAGATGTTTGCCATGGCTTGGGTACTTTCTCACTGCTCTTCTCTAGTGGACTGTGTCGAATGTCTTGCTATTTTACAGGAAGAAGAAGCAGCTCAAGCCAAGGCTGATAAAATTAAGCTAGCATTGGAAAAACTGAAAGAGGCCAAGGTCAAGAAGGTAAACTGTGAATCATTTTTATGTGGGACAGTTAAATTAATAACATGGTATTATACTTAATGATAAAAAAATAAAATAAAATTTTGAGTGGTGTTTTCCAAATAGTTGTAATTTTTTTTTAATTTTAGGACAAAGATAATTACATAGTTATTCTTTCTGTGACATCAGTTAGCTTATTTCTGACTAATTAATCAGAACCTATGTTGATGTAAATGTGGAAGCTTCCAAGTTTCTGCTCCCAGGGCTCCTGGGGGCACCTTCTTGGGTTCTGCTTAGCTGCATTGTAATCACCACAAGTGGCACCACCTCCTGGACCCGCCTTAACTGGGTCAGAGCTCAGCCTCCATTGACCTTGCTAATAAGCATGTCCATGATTGCTTTTGTGCCATTTTCTTACCCCTGAGGCAGCTTTCAGCCCTGCTGCCTGCCCTAGATATCCTGGTCATCTCCAGAGATCCCAAATGTTTGGGCTAGTGCTCTGGGTTCAACGTTGCATACATTTTGAGTTACCTACCTAATCCTATTTTTCCAATAATCCTGCAATTTTACTGAGTTGTTTTCTGTAGACTATAGCTTTCCAGAACATATATTATAACAGAAACACATGTATTTAACCTTAGTAGAATAGAAGCACTTACCTTATAGCAATTAGGTGTTGATAATAGTTAATTTGGTTACTTAGGAGAAAGACGAAATAGTCTTATTTCCGTTCCTGAAGCATATGCTATGTCTGAGACCACTTAAGAACTTTTTACTTCTAGTTGGGGGAAAAACATTAGACTCTATGTTCCTACAGCACCTCCCATGATTCCTTGAATGAAGGTGTTCAATACATGTTGAATGATATTCAATAAATAGTCCTCAACTGTCCCTGGATCCAGACTTTCAAGGTTCATCTATGAGAGTCTTCCTAGATCAGTCTGATCCTGTTCATTCTAAACATGCATGAAGTTTTTTTTACCATTATCCTCCCCTGTTCTCTACATGCAAGAACATGTCCCCCACCACCTACCCCATTCTCACTATCTGATGTCACCACTGCTCTTCCAACACTCCAGGTATGCCCTGACCTCAAGACCTTTGCAGTTTATGGTACCCAGTCTCAAAAGTTCTTCCCCAGATTCCAGTGGGTTTTCTCTGTTTCTCCCCTAGGTCTGGTCACCTGCTCAATAAAGCCTTCTCTATCTGACATTATGCACACACCCACAATACCCCTCCTTCTTCCCTACTTTCTTTTTTCCCTCAGTACTCATTACCAGCCAACATAATAGCCACTCTACTGTTTATCATGTTTATGTTTATTGCCTACATCCCCTCTCTACCCCCACAGAAGTTCTTCCAGGGATTTTTGTGTTTTCATCTCTGGTGCAGCCCCAGTTCATAGAGCTGGGTTTACAGAGATAAACCAGGTCAGGTCCCTGCCTATGTAGAATTAAATTCTAGCAGGGGAGCAAGTGTTAGGAAGAAAATAAAGCAGAAAAAAGTGATGGAGAGTGCCCAGGTCACTTCTAGATGGACCTCATGATGGGGGAAGCCTCCCTGAGGAGGCAGTACCCTGAGCAGGACTGTGTGGCCATTGCTCAGAGAGCCATTGAGTAGGAGGGAGAGTAAAGAGGACTTGAGGTCAGAGAGGCAGGCCAGGCCACTCAGCCTCACAGGCCCGAGAAAGAGTCTGGAATTTGAGTTCATTGGGAAGCCACTTGAGGGTTTTTAAATCGGGGATAATATCTGGTTTTGAAAGATCATCTCAGCTGCTGTGTGGGAAATGGATTGTAGGGGGAAGGATGACAATCAGAGTGGCCCATTCTACAGCCCGCTCTGGCACAGCAGCTCACTGTCCATCATTGTGGGCTGCACTGGGTCAATGACTTTACCTGTCAGATAAAAACACAAAAAGAAATGAGTAAAAAGAAAATTCATAGGTACTTAAACTATTTTAAACCACTGTATTGTTTATAAAAAGGGGGCCACACTGGCTATATTTTCAGAGGGGAAGTGAAAAGAGAAGTTGATTGTTAAATAAAAAGGTAGGACAGCTAGCTGAGTTGATCTGCTTCAACTAGAGGTTAAGAGGTGGGTAGGAGAATGGCAGCTGTTTCCTGCAATGTATCAGAAAGCCAGAGAACTTCTCCATAACTTAGGTGGGTGAATTGTAGCAGTAAACACTAAGCAGAGCCTGTATTGACTCAACAAAGAAGATGTAAAACAGAAGACACCCTGATCAGTGGGAAAGGAGAGAAAATTAAGAAGCCATGTTGTATATTTGGTCTGATTTCAGACACTCCAAACATATCCCTTAAAACAAAAGCCTTTAAGCACAGAACATTAAGAGAATAACTAAGATGTGCTCATACATAATCTGCAACGTGGAAATCAAGTCTCTTTGAAGTACTTTGACCTCAAGTACTCTATGGGGCATTGACATCATTTTGGATTGCAAGTGATGAACACAGCTTATGTGACAAAGCTTTTGGAACTGGAAACTTGTTAATTTCATATGTTCTTTTGCTTTAAAGCTCTGTGACACAGGAGAACAATCTCAAGTGAATTTTAGCACGGAAGCAAAAAATATATATTATAAAGGATTTAGGGCTAGGGTATTTTTTATTTAACAACTTGCAAAAGAAAAAGAAGAAATTTTAAAAACCTTTACTGTAACAGATTAGAAAGGGGAGGTTTTTTCCATGCTGAAATCATTCTACCCTCTATCAAACAGTGTAAATATGAAAAGCACTCTGCTTGCTAAATCACATAACTGGGATCTAGCAGTATTATGTGTTGGTGTAGCTACTCTTCAGCTTGTAAATGTGATAGAAGCTGTGAAGAATAGTAAATATAATTTCTTCTTGCTAAAAGTCACCAGCCTTCTCTTGCTTTTTTAATTTTCTAAGTTCTATAATTGTAGACATTCATAACTACATGTGGATTAAATTTAGTTTGCAGTTTCTGCCAAAAAATAAAAGAACAACTTTTCATCACTGTCAAATTATGTGGTTTAGTTTTTTTTTCCTCTATGTAAAAACAAAACAAAAACAAAATATGTTTTATTTTCTCAGGATCCCTATGCAGAAATGAAATGTGGTCAAACATTGTTACATTTTTGCATCAGGGAGATTGTCTTCTCAATCCTAACATTGGCAGTGTTTCTTAGGACATGTAGCCTCTCTACAGCAGTAATTCTCAGCAGAGTGACTATGCCTTCCACACACAGAAAATAAATCCTAGGAAAGCATCCTATTCAAGGGATTTTCTGTTTTTCTGGCAACCCTCCATGCTTCATTTCTCAGGTCATATGAGTTTATCTTTGACATTGTGGCACATTTTAAATACATGAAAAGACAAACCTACAAAAAACAACAATCCAACAAGAGGTTTCTGGGGTATAGATTTTACAGGTTTTCAAGGAAGAAAAAAGTATTCTACAGACAAGGCTGGAATAAAGGTCTAATTTGAATGATCCTGGGGAGAAGAAATGCACTTTTACTGCCCTGATGTCTGTGTTTTGACTCTCAGCGTGCAGGTGTTGAGAAGAGAAGGCATATAGAGTGCTTCAATTTGTGGTTCCTGCAGGCCCCTCACCCAGATTTCTATCTATACCCACACCCTCAGTCTGTCTTCCATATCTCTGTGTAACAATCCACAGAAACTGCACTCTTCATTCTGTTCACTACAGAATGTTTTCTTTTTTTTTTAAACATTTTATTTATTTATTCATGAGAGACACAGAGAGAGAGAGGCACAGACACAGACAGAGGAGAAGCAGGCTCCATGCAGGGAAACTGATGTGGGACTCGGTCTCGAGACTCCAGGATCAGGCAGGCCCTGGGCCGAAGGCAGGTGCCAAACCGCTGAGCCACCCAGGTGTCCCCCAGAACATTTCACAAAAATGTGCGTTAGGTTCTGAGCCCCTAAGAAAGTGCCCCTCCTGTCCCACTTCCACATAATCTGATCTTGAAAACATTCTGATTACGTGGAAGTAGGACAGGAGGGGCACTTTCTCAGGGGCTCAGAACCTAATGCACACTTTTGGGGAGGAAGAAATATTACCAGTAGTCTGGCCTCTCCAGGCCTTTGTCCCCTTGTTTGATAATGGTAAGTCTCACGTGTGAGTAACCAGCACCAACCATGGACCAACAGGATAGGCAGAACTTGTCTTTAGCTGTTTCACACTTCTCTTTTCAAGTTAGAATAGAAATTTAAGCAAGAGTATTATCAAGTGGTTCTGGTTGGTGATGTTTCCAGGCATTCTCTGTTGGTGTGTATAGTGTGTTGAGTTAGCAGGCACCGCAGGCTGATGGTCATTGAGGGCAGTGTTGTCTGGAAAGGGAAAGGTCTTGCATTCAAAGATAGACTCTAACTTGATTGACTCTGACTAAAGCTACTTCCCACTTAATTAGGTAGGATCAGTGATCTTAGTAAAGAATAAGAGCACAGATCTTCCCAGAAAGAGTCGTAGAAAATCTTCCCTTAACATACATGTGTAGTAAATTGAGACTTAGTGGGCACATTTCCAGTGTTCCTTTTAAAGACTAAATAGATGGCCCCATTATAACCTGTAGCACTCATAAATAACAACTACTGTAATCAGAAATGCACTACAAATACACAGGTGTCAAAGAAAATCCAAACTCTGGCTGTATTATTTCATGAATTAATTCTATTGTATTACATCAGAATCATGGTCTCTCTGGGGAGGGAGGAGTCAGAAGGTCTAATAACTTTGCCAAGTTGCCCAGAAGAAAACAGTAAAGTCCTATGTCCTTACTGAATATGAGTAAATTCTGCTCCCATCGAACCCTGCAGATCTGTATTGGGATAAATTCCAATTTGATGGTAAAATCAGTGCTGGAGAATATTTTTTTAATGAAATGAAAAGTAAGCTTGATCACTGATTTGCCTGTGTGCCTTCATAATAGCTAGTTTCTCTGTCTTCATTCATTTTGCCTAATCCACCTCTAATCTCAAACATATTCTGCTGTAACACAGCCTATTTGCCCCCGTAAGCATGCTGTGTCACTTGCACTGCTGACCTTCAAGAGAATTGTAGATTAACCAGCATGGTTAATCTAAGTGTATCTTAGAACCCTTGGGTTGCATGAAATAGGACTCAACTTCAGCTAAGCAAAAGAGAAGAATGTATTATAGATACACTTTCAATCAAATGCTTCTTGGCTCCAGTATAAATCTGAATAAGTGCCAGGAAGATGTTATGAAAGTAGGAAGCCATCACTTTGATTCTGTTTGTTTTCTCTTTCACCAGAATGTGGAGTGCCTGAAGGCTGGCAAGGACTTGATTATGTGTGGTTTGTTTTGTTCTGTTTTTGTTTTTGTGAATTACTTTCTCTACCTCTGTATCCTTAGTGCCTTAGACAAGTACTGAGCATATCAGTTCATACTGAGTGACTTTGCAGGACACACTCTTACTTATTTTTTTTTAATTTTTATTTATTTATTTATGATAGTCACACAGGGAGAGAGAGAGAGAGAGAGGCAGAGACATAGGCAGAGGGAGAAGCAGGCTCCATGCACCGGGAGCCCGATGTGGGATTCGATCCTGGGTCTCCAGGATCGTGCCCTGGGCCAAAGGCAGGCGTCAAACCGCTGCGCCACCCAGGGATCCCCACACTCTTACTTAAATTCACAGAAACAATAGCAGCTTTGAAATCTTCATCTTCATGACCTTCTCCAGTTGCTGAAATTTACTGGCTGCTCTGTGGCTTTATCCTCAGCTTGTTGTCAAGGTACATATGAATGATAACAGCACTAAGTCATTAATGGTGGATGAGCGGCAATTGGCCCGAGATGTTCTAGACAACCTTTTTGAGAAAACCCATTGTGACTGCAATGTAGACTGGTGTCTTTATGAAATCTACCCAGAACTACAAATTGGTAAGTCCCATCCCCAGTGATAAACTCCTCCAAGAACCTGTGGGTTTCCTTTATGATGGGTTTGGTTTCTTATTAAGAAGAATTTGGTTCAAGGCTCTCAAGACTTCCCATAAATCACTCTCCTCTTATGTCACATTCAGTGCTTGCCTCCTCATTTCTCTGTGAAGAGGCTTGGATTGTAGCAAGTGACCACACCTTGGGGCATGTCAGCATTATTACTGCCACTTCTCTAGTGGTCCCATAAGGAAGAGAAAGTGACAGGATGATACCTCTTACTGCATGCTTAGTAAGCTGTGCAAACCGGGGCGGGGGGTGGGTGGGGTGGGGGGGCTTGGATATCTGTCAGCTAATATATCTTTAGAGTTTCCTTCTTTAAACTATAGTGTAACTCTGTCATACATCAATGTTTCCCCTTCTACCATCCCCACTCATTTTATCTAGTTGAAGAGGCTCAGTCCTAAAGAGCAAAGGATAGTTGGTAGAAATTGATGGAGAGGAAAAAAAAGGTAAAAAAGCAATTAAAGAAAGATTCTTTTTACTTCTCATTGTCAAAATCACTTGGAACAGTTTTTTTTTCTCTCAGGAGAGCTTGATGGAATCCAGAATTGCCTGCCTTAGAAGCTTTCAGTGAATTTTTTTTTTTCTGGAGGAAAAGGTCTCTATTGAAACAACCTCTTGAAGGATTTTTTTTTAACTCCCTGAGTCAAATAGAGAAATGAAAAGCCTTCCTTTATGTTTACATTTGGCTCAGATATGCATATATTGTTTTTAGAGTCTTTGGGGTAATATTTTAGAGAACATGTCACATGTCTCACAGCTTCATTCAGAGTTGTTTAGTCAATTATTGCTTCATGGTCCTTTTTATGAATAAGATGTCTACCTCCATCTGGACTATTTAAAGTAAAAAATGCTAAGAGAAAAGTGAAGTGACTGGCTATTGTCACAATATTGTATGTTCATCTGCTGTACTTTTTTATGGAAAATAAGTTGAAGACCTGGCACTGAAGAAGAAACATAATAGGAGTGTTACAGTGTGGCATTATGTAAGAGTGAAGAATTTCTAAAAACCAATGAGAGGTAGAAAGCATTGTGTTTAACTCAATACTAGCTTATTTCTCTGTTGGAAACCCTAATGTCTTGAGTCTGAAAGAATGCTTTCTTGTTTCATCAGAAAGGATTTTTGAAGACCATGAAAATGTTATTGAAGTCCTATCAGACTGGACAAGAGACACAGAAAATAAAGTGCTGTTTTTGGAGAAAGAGGAAAAATATGCTGTATTTAAGAACCCCCAGGTAAGATAACTTGTATATAGTTAAACCACATAAAGTATGGAGGATATTTTTTTAGTCTTACCTATGTACTAACAAACATCATTCATTGTCTCACAAAATAATGCAAATTTATTCCTTTCAGAAAACACAAACCCAATTCTTATATCATATGTAAACTAATAGATCCTTGAAAGATTTAAATAGAAAAGAAACCAATTTGTTTCTTTGGATTCAGCGTCCAAAGCATATCTGTCTGTTGACTAATCCTCTTCTTCTGTCCTTATTTCCATTTGGCTACATTAATTCGGTATACTGTGTTGCATTAAGAGTCATTAATGCTTCATGTTTTAAAGACATTGCTTTTTGTTGTTGCTAATATTTGGTGCTTATTGATGCTGGAATAATTAAAGAGAGCACCTAGAAAATGTCCAGTTTATTATGATTTAATTCTACAAACAGGCCACATAATAAAAAACATTGTTCTCCATATTTGAAAAGGCTTCCTTCAAGTCATGTGTACAAGGATGTTACAGAAGTGTAGACCTTTTCCCACGGTGGCCTCTAGCCAACTGTAATTACATGAGGGTCACTAAGACTTTTTTGGAAGTCAAAGAATGTTAGACACAGATGAGATTGTTGGGGACATCCAGACACCTTTATATTTTACAGGTTAAAAAAAACAAGTCCTGGGGTGCCTGGGTGACTGTCAGTTAAGCATCCAACTGTTGATTTCAGCTCAGGTCATGATCTCAGGGTCCTGGGACCGAGCCCCCACTTTGGGTTCTGTGCTCAGCAGAGTGTCTGCTTGAGAATACTCTCTCCCTCTCTCTTGGCTGGTGCTGCTGCTCACTCTCTAAAATAAATAATTTAAAAAAAAAGACCCATATCACTAGAGGCAAAAATAGAAGGATACTCTTAGCTTTCTCATGAGAAGAATACTCTTTCCTCTACACTGTGCTTTTTTGTAGAGTCTTCTCTAGGTTTTTTGGTGGCACACTGACAAAAAAGCAATTAAATACTATTGTCTTTGACAAATATTGAACAGTAAAAGTATGGTTGGCCCTGAACACTTAGTGGGGTGGGGAGGGAATTTAGGGTGCCAACCACCCATGCAGTTGAAAATCTGTGTATGCGGGGATCCCTGGGTGGCTCAGTGGTTTAGCATCTGCCTTCAGCTCAGGGCATGATCCTGGAGTCCCGGGATCGAGTCCCACATCGGGCTCCCGGCATGGAGCCTGCTTCTCCCTCTGCCTGTGTCTCTTCCTCTCTCTCTCTCTCTCTCTCTCTCTCTCTCTCTGTCTTTCATGAATGAATAAATAAAATCTTTTTAAAAAAAAAACAAAAAAATCTTTAAAAAAAAAGAAAATCTGTGTATAACTTCTCACTCCTCAGAAACTTAATTACTAATAGCTTACTCTTGACTGAGAAGCCTTACCAATAACATAAACAGTCAATTAACACATATTTTGTATGTTATGTATTATATAGTGTGTTCTGACAATAATAAAGGTAGAGAAAAAAACATTATTAAGAAAATCATAAGGAAGAGAAAATATATTTATAGTACTGTATTTTTTTAAATCTGTATATAAATGGACCATGCAGTTCAAACCTGAGTTGTTTAGGGATCAACTGTACAAAATTTTCAAACCATAACTACCTTCAGTGGCATGCTTTAATGCCTATATTAGTTAGGGTACCATCTCAGCTTCTGTAACAAGGAGACTTCCCACAATCAGTGGCTCGAACCACCTAGAAGATTGATTCTTCCTCACATACCAGTCCAGGCATAAGTGGATAGATAGGCTATGCCATCCTCAACAGGTGGCTTCTATCTCAGTGCCCAAGGCAGCTTTTCTGCTTGGCCATCTTCCAGTCCTTAGGGAGAGAAGAAAGAGCCAGGGAAGTATACAACCAGGCTTCTTATTGGAAAGACCTAGAAATGACACTTTTATTTCTGCCTCCATCCCATTGGTTAGAACTTAGTCACATGGTAATATTGAGCTACACAAGGAGCTGACAAATGCTATCTCTATCTGAACAACCATACACATAACTAAATTTGGTAGTTACATCCAGAGTTACCACTTTGTACGATTCCTCCACAAAGAACCTTTCACATTGAGTCTATAAAAATGGTGCCCAGGAGTTATGTCACATGTCTATAGTATTGTATTAACCAAGAGGAGGAAGAGGAGAATGAATATCAGTGAATCTGCAGCTTGCTGTGGCATCTAATGAATCAGTGCACAAAACACAACTCTATGCTATGAATTTTTACAAAGTGCACATCCCATTTAACCACCACCCATGTCGAGAAGTGGTATGCCAGCAGACTCACTTATGCCCCTGATCCCCATTACCAAGAGAATCATGATTTGGACCTCTCTGGCCTTGGTTTTTCCTGCTTTTGAACTTTATATAAAACAGAATCATACCATAATACTCTTTGGTGTTTACCTTCATTCATGTTGTTGCATACGGCAGTGCATAGTTTGTTCTTTTCCTTTGGCATTTAGTATTCCATTGTGTGATTATATCAAAATAAGTTTATCTGTTGTATTATTGATGGACATTTGTTTCTAATTCAGGGCTTTAACAAGTAATGCTATTGAAGACATTCTTGTACCTGTCTTTTGTTGAAATATGTAGACTTTTTTCTTGTATATATGCCTACAAATACCATTGCTGGATCATAGGTGATACACATATTTAACCTTAGGAGAAAGTGCCAAGCAGTTTTCCAAAGTGATTGGATGATTTGCCTTTGTTAGTATTGTATGAGAATTTCTGTCATTCCAAATCATCGCCAGCCCTTGGTGTTGCCATTGAAAAAAAAAAAAAAGTTATACTGTATGAATGTGTAGTGGTATTTCCTTTGGTTTTAAGTAGAATTTTTTATTGCCAATGATTTGAGTACCTTTTTAAATGTCTATTATCCATGTAAATATTTCCATTTCTGTGAGGTACCTGTTCAGATCCTCTCCCATGATTCTCAGCCTCTCACCAGGGAGAAAATATGGCTCTCAGAATGTCTCAGCACCTCTTTGTGGTTCCTTTCTCTCTTGGATTTTGGCCCTTTGAGTCCTGGTTGCCTTCATAGCTCTCCAAAGCCTTTGCACAGATGGCTTTTGTGGAGCTTTGGTCTAACTACAAGCTACTCTATCATAGGAGGAAGCAGAAATCCTCCTGCTGAATTTTTCTGAATAATAATATGTTCTTAAAAACCAAATAAGTGGATTGTTCTAATTTACAATCACATTTAAAGACCATAATGGAAGTGGAAGCATTTTTGAAGCTGCTAATTTTAGGTATTTCCATTTTCTCAGTGTTTGGTTGGATAATCTATCTTCTGATTAGTGCTCTGTGTGAATAACTACTACTACTTCAGCATGCTAACCTTAGGGCTCTCTCCTTGTTCTTGAAGTAGACTGTGACCTTTCCTATGTTGATATCATGGCTCCTAAAAAGGGAGGCCTCGTAATTTTGAAATATCTGCAGTCCCTTTGTAAGAGCTACATATTGAGACCCTTTGATAGTTTTTAACAGAAACAACTTTTTAAGTTTACACCAAAAGAATAACAAATTGTAGTAGGGAAGAGTATTTCTGGAGAAACTTTCTTCTGGAAACACAACCTGTAGATTCTTTTGCTTAATTGTCTTAGATTTTGTCCTCAAGCAGTATCTCAAGCAGTTGATTCAAAAATCCAAATACATCCTGTATTTCTCTTGGGTTGTTAGTTATTTTTCAAAAGTAATTGTCAACACTTACGTGGTGGCAAATCCCAGAACACAGTAGTACGTAATGGATACCTGCTTCCACTCACTAGTCAGAGCAACATCTGTGAGCCTACAGCATGATCATCAGGCCCAGCTGGATTAGGGTGCTGACTAGGAACTATTTCAAGAGTTAGAGTGGCACCTGGGTGGCTCAGTCAGTCAAGCATCTGCCTTCAGCTTAGGTTATGATCCTAGGGTGCTGGGATCAAGCCCTGCATCAGGCTCCCTGTTCAGCGAGCATCTGCTTCTGCCTTTCTCTCTCCCTCTGCCTCTCCCCTTGCTTGTGCTCACACACATATATTCTCTTTCTCAAATAAATGAAATCTTTAAAAAAAAGAGTTAGTTAGAAACTGTGTGTGAAGAACGATATTTAACCAGAAATTATAAAAGGAAAAGACAGACTCTGTTCTTCCCAAAAGGTTTCAGAATATTGAGTATCTTTCTCATGTTGACTTATATGATGAGCCTTTAGTAGAATTCACTCCATTTGCTTAGATTTAGCAAACGTTGTAGAGTATCTGTTTACGTGTATAACCTGTGCTATTTATGGAGGATACAAAAATGAAGATAATCTTTGCTCTTCCAGCTTTAACATGAGAGTGGCATAGGACAGAGACTGTGGCATGGTGCTGTTTTAAGATTAAGTCCTAGTGCACAAGGTGCTACTGATAGTGCAGAAGAGCTTTCGTGAAGATATATGCTGAGAGTTTTAGTTTTGAAATTACTATATTAGTTCAAATTACCCAAGGTTAGAAGAGCAATGAAACTAGGAACTGGGGAGTCCGTTAATCCCTCAGTCCCAACTCTAAGGAAAAAAATGCTCTCTGCACAGATGCAAAGAGAGTGCAGCTCAAGGCAAACCACAGATTTTTGCCTGTTGACAGATGCTGACTAAAGAACAATCTTGCCCTGATTTAGGGTGAATTAAAAGGAAAAACTAACATTGTGTTTATGACAGAATACTGTAGGACCTGACAGAAAATAGCATGTGAAAGACCTTCTAGACAATAAATCAATACAATTAATAAACTTAGGATTCAGAAAAAAATTGTGGAAAATTGTTATCTTCAGTAGAAGGTGGTGATATATGGTCCAAATAAACCAGAAGAAAAGGCAACAAAATAAGTGTTAAAGAAAAGAGGATGGGAGGGCAAAGAAGGGAATCGGATCTGGAAAGCTGTGAGATGAGATGGAGCACCAGCTTCTGTGGAGCACAGGGAGGGCAGGGAAATTTACCTGGAGAAACTGATGCCCAAGCAATCACCTGGTAAACTTGTAGGAATTAGTCAGGGGAAGAGTAGAGTGGAAGCGACAACTCTAAGCAATAGGTGTGTGAAGAGTCCAGGAAGTAAAAAGGATGTGCATTTAGGTCACGAGAAATAGTTGTATGGCTGGACCATGGAGAGTGAGGGTAGAGACAGAGAGTGACGGTGCATTCAGATAAACTGGTGGGAAAGAAACTTGTCAAAATACTATATTGATTAAAATAAAAAACAAGTCAGAAATGAAGGTTTCCAGTCACAGTTCATGCAGTCATAATTGTATGGGATTCATTTAAAATGCATTTTCAGGAAAGTTAGTCAGTTTTCAGCATTCGGTTATTTTTAAAAATCCAATTGCAACCACCAATGCCTACTTTTCTTTTATATTAGACTGCATTTCCTTGCCATAGTGTGATCCAACTTTGCTATCATGACTGAAGCTGTTGCATGGAGTGTGCCCTACTCTTTACAGGTGCACAAAGCTGATGTTTAAGCTTCAATCTTGCAGAAAAATGATTCGTGGAAGTAGAGATGATGAGTGAAATGCCATCTGCAGAAGGTTATGATATGACAGAAGGTTCTACAATCACTGATAATAATCATGGGTACTATTCATTATATTCAGACTCTGGAGTGTTTTATTCCTGCCATCTCAGTGCTTGACAGAGCTGGCTTGACCCCAGGGGCACCTACCATTCCTCAACTAGGTCCTTGTCTTCCTAGCTGGGAGCAGGGAAGTGGCCAAGGGCATCAAGCAACAGCTTTACATACATACACTTCACTCATCCATATTTCACCCAAACCCAGAACTTTAGGAATAGATGCCAAATAAGCAAAATTGGCTGGGAATGAAATAAAGAGAAGAAACTTGGAAAAGTCTGACAAATGGCCCCACAGTCTTAAAGATAGATAAAAACCTAAGCACTACTAAATACTGAGAGTGCATTAGAATCAGTAAGACCTTTGTTGACATCCAGGATCTTTTTTAAGATTTTATTTTATTTGGGGAGACAGAACGTAAAGACTGCTAGGGAGACAGAACGTAAAGACTGCTAACTCTGGGAAACGAACTAGGGGTGGTAGAAGGGGAGGAGGGCGGGGGGTGGGAGTGAATGGGTGACGGGCACTGGGGGTTATTCTGTATGTTAGTAAATTGAACACCAATAAAAAATAAATTAAAAAAAATAATAAAAAAAAAAGATTTTATTTTATTTGTTTGAGAGACTATGTGCACGAGCAGAGGTGGAGAGAGAATCATACTCCCCACTGAGCAGGGAGTGCAATGTGGGGCTGGATCCCAGAACTCTGGGATCATGACCTGAGAATGAAGGCAGATGCTTAACTGATTGAGCCACCCAGGCACCCCATATCCAGAGTTTTTCAACACTAGTTCAAGTAGATGCAAATAGTGCAATAAGCAACATATTATGAATTTTGACATTTTAAAAAATATCCAGTGGAGTCCAAATACAGTTTCAGGGGATGCTTGAGTTGCTCAGCGGTTTAGTGCCTGCATTTGGCTCAGGGCGTGGTTCTGGAGTCCTGGGATCAAGTCCCACATCGGGCTCCCTGCATGGAGCCTGCTTCTCCCTCTGCCTGTGTCTCTGCCTCTCTCTCTCTCATGAATAAATAAATAAAATCTTTAAAAAATATATAGTTTCAGGCAATTTGATTTCCCACCAGCATCCGTGCAAGCAGCACATGAATAGCTTTTTTTTTTTTTTTAATAGACTTTATTTTCTGGAACAGTTTTCAGTTCATGGTAAAATTGAGAAAATTCTTATACACTCTCTACACATACATTGCCTCTCCCACTATCAACATCCCCCACCACAGTGATGTATTTGTTACAGTCATTGAACCTTCATTGATACACCATTACCATCCAAGTCCATAGTTTACATTAAGGTGTGGTGTTGTACAATAAGCTTTTTTTTAACATTTGGGAAATTTTAATTGTTCCTCGTTTTTCCCCTTGAAATATTCCCATTCCATTTTCTCCACAAAGGTTTCTCCTACTGTAATGTATTTTTATGTTTATAATTCTCTAATTGATCTCTCTCATACTTCTTTTCGACAAACTGTTTATAAATTGATATGTAATCTTTTTTAAAAAGATTATATTTATTTATTCATGAGAGACACAGAGAGAGGCAGAGACATAGGCTGAGGGAGAAGCAGGCTTTCTGCCAGGAGCCCAATGTGGGACTCCATCCCAGGACCCTGGGATCACAACCCGAGCTGAAGGCAGATGCTCAACCACTGAGCCACGCATCCCGATACGTAATCTTTTATATCCTGTCATTGTAAGGCACATAAGTGTTAAAAAGTTACACAGTTGGTTAAGACAATTTCAAAACATTAAAGCTATAAATATTGATATTAAGCCTAAAAAGGAAAAATCTGGGGGGAAACATCTCTTAATGAGATAAATAGATGAAACATTTTTCCCCTCTGATTAGTCCTAGGATAAAGGGATGAATGTTCAGCATCAATTATATTGCTGTTTTTTATTTCTATAGAAGTTAAGTATTTTTTATAGATATCAGTGGTGAGAAACCTTGTTCACATAAATGAGTGGATGAGAACAGAAGAGCTTTGTGAGAGCAATCCCATCCTGTTTCTTGAATTCCTTCCAAGTTATCTGTCGCTGAAGAATCAAGGATGATTCTTTTCATAAACCACCTGACAGGATGATTGGGTGCTTTCCATCGTGTAGAAGCAGGGTTAGAAAGCATTTGACTTCCTTTTTTTTTTTTAATAAATTAATTTTTTATTGGTGTTCAATTTACCAACATACAGAATAACACCCACTGCTCATCCCGTCAAGTGTCCCCCTCAGTGCCCGTCACCCATTCACCCCCCCCCTCCCCTTCCACCACCCCTAGTTCGTTTCCCAGAGTTAGGAGTCTTTATGTTCTGTCTCCCTTTCTGATATTTCCCACACATTTCTTCTCCCTTCCCTTATATTCCCCACCACCACCATTTATATTCCCCAAATGAATGAGAACATACACTGTCTGTCCTTCTCCGATTGACTTACTTCACTCAGCATAATACCCTCCAGTTCCATCCATGTTGAAGCAAATGGTGGGTATTTGTCATTTCTAATGGCTGAGGAATATTCCATTGTGTACATAGACCACATCTTCTTTATCCATTCATCTTTCGATGGACACCGAGGCTCCTTCCACAGTTTGGCTATTGTGGCCATTGCTGCTAGAAACATCGGGGTGCAGGTGTCCCGGCATTTCATTGCATCCGAATCTTTGGGGTAAATCCCCAACAGTGCAATTGCTGGGTCGTAGGGCAGGTCTATTTTTAACTCTTTGAGGAACCTCCACACAGTTTTCCAGAGTGGCTGCACCAGTTCACATTCCCACCAACAGTGCAAGAGGGTTCCCTTTTCTCCGCATCCTCTCCAACATTTGTGGTTTCCTGCCTTGCTAATTTTCCCCATTCTCACTGGTGTGAGGTGGTATCTCATTGTGGTTTTGATTTGTATTTCCCTGATGGCAAGTGATGCGGAGCATTTTCTCATGTGCATGTTGGCCATGTCTATGTCTTCCTCTGTGAGATTTCTGTTCATGTCTTTTGCCCATTTCATGATTGGATTGTTTGTTTCTTTGGTGTTGAGTTTAATAAGTTCCAAAAAAGATTTGTTTTGAGTGGTGAGTCTTTCCCTCTCACAACACTCGTGTTTCAAGTTATCCCTTTGCTCAGAGCCTTTGAGCTTCCCACACAGGGCAGTGAGATTCTGTGTAGCTGTGAGGTGTACCTTTCTTGTGTGTGAAGTAGGGAAGGGGCCTTCCATTCACAGGCAGATCCGCTTTGGAGAAGAGTACACATTGAAGTTTAGGATGTGAAGACCGATGCCCTTAGAGTACCGTTAGAGGAGCTTCAGTACATTCCCCAAGGGGGACACAGTTTAAAGGTCCCCAGTCTTGAGTGATGGCTCAGGCTCCCCCACAGTTAACTGTCTCCCTGCTTCTGAATCTGTCACAATTCTTATAAAATAACAATCTGTGTCATTTTCATCTTCAACTATTAGGAGGCTCAAGGAGGGTGGGTACCATTGAACTTCTTGTCAACCAGTAAGGACACTTAGCTAATGATAGCCATTGAAGCATATATCATAACTGGGTGCCTCCAGCAGGAGGGTCTTCCAGTTCTTGGATCAGAGACAGCCTCCCTAAGGAAGCAATGTTTCTCATGTTCGCCAAGGGAATCAAGATGAGGGAGAGAGGCAGGAGGGGAGATTCTAAGCCATAGTGTAGGATTATTGAGGCCCAGAATCAAGCCCTGTTCAAGGAGTAGAAAGGCCCACTGAGGCTGCTGTGGAGAATGGGGACAACAGTGTGCAAGGCCAAGTTGATGGACCTGCCACACCGTGCTGAGGGTTTTCAGTTTCATGAACATGGCATTTTCTGTTCAAACTTGTCTTCTACAAAACTGCCTCTTTCTGGAAGGCAGTCTCATGGAGTGGCCAGACTGTGGATCCTAAAATCAGACAGGTGGGATTTGAATCCTGACTCCATTGCTTGTTAGCTGTGGGCCCTGGAGCAAATCATCTAACTTCACCAAGTCTCTATTTTTTTTTGTCTGAAAATGGAGATAATTTGTTTTTAGAAGTGTGTGGTGAGAATTAAAGGCTATCATCTACACAAAGTGTAATAATTATCATTATTTTAGTTTGCTTCATTGTAGAGAATAGTCTAGAGAAAAAAAAGAAATGGAGGCAATTGGGAGGATGGTAGCAACTCTCCAGAAGGCATCTGCAGTGCTCTTGGATTAGGGTGATCACAGTGCAGCCAGGCCAGACTTGGTGTGGGACAGTGGTGCTCTATCTCAGAAGTTTGGAGCAGGGACTCAAAGAAGTGTGAATAGGAGTCTAACCTCAGGCTACCTGAAGTTGTTCAGGACAAATTAAGGGGATAAGGATTTAATCCCTAGCTTCCCCAGGATGCCAAGCATTTGCTCAAGAATGACCAGGAAATATTTCTTGAGCATCCCTGGAATAAAGCCAGGGAAGGAGACAGTAGGTGAGATGCAAGGCCAGGAGCTATCTGCTGGATGTAATAGGCAGAAGGAACAGAAGTATCTAGGAACTACTGTGAAAATAAAAGTAGTAACCAGCATTCTTCAGAAAGTGAAGTCCATGCAGAGCACAAATGAATGACATGGGGACATTCTGCTTGGCTGGGTGCCTGGGGGCATGAGGTCAGTAGTCAGTGAAGTACAGCCAGGATACTGTAGGCTGTGGAAGGGTGTTTAGCCCTGTATCCTAAGGACTGAGACAGAGTTGTCCAAGATGGGCACCTGTTCTAGCCCAGGGCCCAGGGTGTGTAGACTTTAAAGGATGTAAGCTCATGGGCAGGAAAATCCAGGATGAGGAAAAGGAGAGATTATGTTCTACTCATTAACAACTGTGGCTGCCCTATAGCTGAGAAAGTTTCCCAGAAAATTAAGCACCTTGTCAAAGAAGGTCTAAAGAAATTCTTTTATATTTCTATTTTGCATTTTAAGTAGCCCTGATGACTAGAAGAGAATAAAAGGATGGGTTGGTAATGTGGAATCCCACAGGGAGTGGAGGACAGGCATCTGTGCAAACTCCCAATATTTATTAGGGCCTGGGGCAATTGTAGATTGAAGGCTTATATACCGTATATCTGTATATTTAAAGTTCTAAATCAAATTAATAAGCAGTTAAATGTGTTCTGTCCTCCCACCTTATTGCCTTCATAATGACCTAAGAGTTTAGACTTAGTATTCTTAGATTTCTTTGAGTTCTGTGCAAGATGGTGTCTTGGAACTGCTTATGACCAACCCCTAGACTTCCCCCCTCCATCCATCCCATCCATCCTGAGCCATGGGAGCCTTGCATGCATGATGTGGATGTTCCAGCCCAGAGAGCAGGCTCCATACAACCCATCACTCCTTTGCAAAAAGCTGCCCCTCGGCCACCCTCTGGCCTAGGATGCACATGCTAGCAGTGCCATAAACCTGCAGGAGAATGAATATAGGGCAGAGTCTCCGGGCCATTTAGTCAGGGAATTCCAAGGTCCTGGGTGTGTGGAGTGTGGACTGAAATGTAGGGGGTCATTGGCTTCAGGTGGGCATATCCCATTGGCCCCATAGACTTGTCACCCTGTGAGTAGGGGAGTGTCTGGGTGAGTGTCAGAGCAGAGACCTTCTAAAGAGTGGAGTCAGGGCAGGGACCCCTCTTGCCCAAGGTGGTACTGCTTATTTTGGGTAAAGTAGTTTGGGACACCTTCTATCCTTTTTTTAAGATTTTAAAAATTTACTTATTGGTGAGAAAGCGCACGCAAGAGGGAGGAGTAGAGGGAGAGGGAGAAACACTCCATGCCAAGTGGGGAATCCAACATGGACCTCAGCCTCAGGACCCTGGGATCATGACCTGAGCCAAAGTATATCACTTCACCAACTTCACTGACTGAGCCATCCAGGAGCCTGGGGACACTTGCTATGCTAATAAAAGCAACTTTATTTAAAAAGCAGCTTAGTTTCTCAGTCTGGTTGTCATTAGAAAAGTTCCTCTTCTCAGTTGATTGGAAGCACAGGGTGGTCTGCTATTCCTAAATAAGTGCCAGCTGTTGAAATGGGAGTCAGCTCCTCAAGAGTTCTGTTTTCCCAGAGTGATGCTGAAACTTAAGTCCCACTATGCAAAGACCAGTGATGTTGCCTGAAACGAAAAGAAAGGTATAAGGACTGAGGAATATGTCTAGAGGTAGAGAAGCTCTCCAGTATTAACATTAGGCATTCTTGGGGCTCCTGGGTGGCTCAGTGGTTGAGTTTCTGCCTTCAGGTCAGGTTGTGATCCTGGGGTCCTGGTATCGAATCCCCCATCAGGCCCCTTTGGGGAGCCTGCTTCTTCCTCTGCCTATGCCTCTGCCTCTCTCTGTGTGTCTCTCATGAATACATAAGTAAAATCTTAAAAAAAAAAAATTAGCCATTCTTCTTGCTGGGAGCCTGAAAAATCTGTTTTTCAAAGAAGGTACTGGCAAATCAGTTAATATAAGGTTGCTTGCTTATTTAATTGCTTTGTATTTCTTTAATGACATACTTTATTTTGCTGACTTCAAAAATAACATTGACTTACTGTAAAGAAAAAAAAGTTGAAAAACAGAAGAAATGAAATTTAAACTATCTGTAATCCTGCAACTCCAACAATTGCTGATATTTTAGGCAGTTTTCATCCCATCCTTTGTTGTGTTCCTTAACTGACATTTGGTAGTGGTTGTGGCTCAGTGTGGCTGTAGGAGTGAGGAACACAGAGAGAAACACAACCTCATTTTGCTTCTCAGGTGAAGAAGGGTACCAGCCGCTGAGGGAGAAAATGATCTCATGGCATCTTTCTGACATTCTTTTCCAACCTGCCTCTCCCACCAAGGTTTATCTTTGACCATCCAGGACCAGGTCTACAGGAGGAAGTCTTATAGTAATCACATTTTTGGTCTCCAATATGGCTTCCTATTTTAAAAGAAAGTCTAGCCTTGGCTTCAGTGCCCTAGATCTAATCACCAGCCAGTGTGGGCATGTGCATCTGTCAGCCTTGGATGCATTAAACCACCTCTGAATCCTCATGGCTTACAGCCACAGACATTTCCTCTCTCCTGGGTCTGCGGGTCATCATCCTTGGCCCCAGAATGTGAGTCAGACTCAGCTAGTTCACTTGTCTCTTACCATCCTCAGACCAGCAGCTCCCTGTGACACACTCTTCTCCTGGTGAACTCACAGCAAAGAATACAGGAGGATGGCATAGAAACACATGACACAACCTCTCAGGTCCTCTGCACAGTCAGTGCCCTATATCTTCCACCCATGTTCTGTTCACCAAAGCAAGTCATGTGGCTAAATCCAACATAAGTGGGGCAGGGACATGAGACCAACCCATTGTGAGGGGAGGCATTGCTCAGTCACCTGATGACAGGCCTTGGAGTATATTTGGACAATATTTCAAACTTGGACCTCCTCTGGAAAGTCTTCCTTGACCATTCCAGCCTACAGGGATTTGTTTTCCTCTTTGAAAAGCTATAGAAATGGCTCATTTTGAGTTTATGTGCTGTCTATGTATCTTCCCATCTACAGACCCAAAGCCATCTGTTTATACATATCTTCTCGACATGACAGAAGAATATTCTCAGGAACCAGGGGTATTTTACGTGTATAAGATAATTTATTCATGGGTTGGTAACTGCTTGGTTTACTCTTTATTCCAAGAAGGTGATATTTAAAAAGTAATGTGTTTGCTTTGTTCCTTTCCTCTCCAGCTGCCCCCAAATCTTGTATTTTCAGCGGTGAGAAAAGGGAGCAAGCTGTAAGTGAAAGTTTCATTTCCCATTTTAAAGTTCTCTTATTGTTCAGCTCAGATCATCCAGTTTCCGTGGGTAACAGCTACTGAGTTAACTCTTGAGCTCTGCCTTTTGCTACAGAGCAGCCCAAATTGAGTTGGCTGACCTCACGACTGATAAAGTCATGATAAAGTTCTGACCTAAGGGCAGCCTGTGCATTCTAAGGACTACCCTCCCTGAACTCCCTGAACTCCAGCTCAGGTTTCCTTTGTGGGGGGTTTTTCCCCATTTCCCCCCACCCCATTTTCTTTAAAACAAAAACAGTATAGCACCATCACTTGGAGGGGGGAAAAAACGGATTCTGAAGCTGAAAAAGTGAGAGGGGTCTCAGAGAAAATCTCAGAAGAAGACACAGCTACAGATCCCGACCCTTTGGGAAATCCTTATAAAAAGAGGCTCTTCCTAGCCTCCAGTACTGGGCATGTGTTCTAGACAATGGAATTTAACAACTAAATGGTGTCCTTTGCTAGTGTTTTCTGTCTCATGTTTATTTCCTCATTGATTGTGCATTAGGGGAAGAAGGGAAGAAGATTTTTCATCTGCCTAAGTGACACCATAGGACTTGGTAAACCCTTAGTAGGCACTTGATTGACAGATGCCATATGCTATGGTTCCCACTTTATTTCCTATAGGTGTATAGTCTGTCTCCAGCAAGACCATGATGGTTCCCTGCAGTGGCTAGCGTGGTGAAGAACATTTATTGATCTGCTCTTTTAATATTTTATTTAGAATTTTTACTTGAATAACAAAGGAAGAAAAGAAGGAAAGGAAACAAATGAGAAAATGAATGCTAAGAACAAGGAATCCTTACTTGAGGTAGGTTTAATTTTGCAGAGTAGAAGAAAAGAGAAAGCTGTTAACTGTATCTATTTTTAAATTATTTGCTTCTTGGAACAATGGGAGATTCTTAGACACACTGAAATATTACCTTGGGGTTTTAAAATCAAATTATTACTAAATTATAGCTATTTAGATAATTAAACTGGTTCTTTGAGTCAGTTTAAAATATGGCTTTAGACTGTATTTACTCTCATGAAGTTGGATTAGTAATTCTTGACTAAAACACTTTTAAACCCACATAAAATTAATCTCTTAACATTCTATATTTTTCATTACTTAAGTAATATTATTACTTAAGTATTACTTAAGTAATGAAAAAGCTCCATATGAGTCAGATGTAAGGATTTCCAAACCTACTTTACAATGAATTCTAAGATGCTCTTCTGGAAGCCACGTGTGGTAGGAAGTATGAGCTTTGGAGATAGGAAACCTGACACAAGGTCTGGGTCTGCCATTGAGGTTCATAATTATTGGATAGGTCCAGGAACCTCAGTCTCCTGGATTGTACTGAATTATTACAACTATCCAGGGAGGTCATGGAAGCCCTGTGTCGATTACTGTGCACATGTTTGTGATTATCATTCTAGGGACATGTTCAGTTGATGGTTGATTATTTTTGAAACTCTTAGTGAGTTTTCACAATAGTATGCTAAAAATCAGGGCTCTGTTCCCAGCATATAATGCAGAGGAGTGCAGAGATCACAGGTCACAGGTGGCCATGCTGGTCAACAGTGTGTTGACCTTTTCTAGAGTTAGTAGATTTGAGGCTTCTTCTGAAAACTTAGAAGACCTGGGGACACCTGGGCCTACAGTCACACCTGGAGCCAGTTTGCTGACATTGAAGAGCACCCTCTCTCATTCACCAAGGTCTGGCCAGGCTCCCACACAGGTTTCTCTCCCCACCACATTCTCCCAGCCCTATACCAGAGGGAGTAGGTGCCAGAACCTCCTGCCCCTCCCAAGGTCCTGAAAAAAATCTTACAAATTCTGCTTTCTGGGACCAAGAGCACAGTGTGTATTTCCCATGGAGGCCCAACAGTGGGAATGGGGACATTCTCTGCATTTATCAGACTCCAAGTTCAGTTGAGGAAGAGAAAGTACCAGGTGTCCCCAGCAGCAAGGAGATTCAGGTTCTGAGCGAACTTAGTAGTGATAGGGACTGACAGACATGGAAAGGGAGGGTGAAGTTTCCTAATACAGCCATTTGTTTATAATCAGTGCTTATATATCAGCTGTCTACACTGCCTGTTCCTTGATTTATACAATTGCCTGAATAGTTCTTGATATAGGACTTCAGCAGGGTATTAAAAGCTGGATGTGAAAGAAAAATACAAAGCATGTTATGCTATGAAAAATTGGCATTAGCCTGCTTTCTAATTTGGACCAAAAATCTGATTGAAGGGATTATATACAAGGCAGCTAGTGCTAGCTAAATTGGAGGGAAATGTGAACAAAAATGTATCCCATATCCACTATATATATACATTTGCTTGCAGGGTACAAAATTAAAAGTTATTCTACATTTATGAGATGGAATGAAAGGAGGTTGAGAGTTATAAAAAAAGAAGCCCAAAATAAATGAGTATTTGAACTGGGAGACAAAAATGATGTATAATTATGCTACATTGCTTTTTAAAGGAAATTTACTAAGAATTATATAATTGTATGCATGTTGTGAGATTTGAAAATCTACACCTAGAAATTTTACCTTGTCCCCTACCTTTTCTCATACCATAGTATTAATAATTGCCTTCTTTATTCTTCAGTAAGAAAACTATCCAAAGAATAAATTAACTTACACATATTTATGTATGCATAGGATTATATATTCTATTTTTTTCTATTTACTAGTAGTGAAATAGTAATTTTTTTTACTTATAGAAAAAGGAATAATGTTTCTATTTAGCAATTTATAATAGCAGAAATAACCTTTATGGAATGCTTACTTTTATAGTATACCAAGATTATACTCATAACCTTTCTTATGAAGCTAAAGCTATTGTGACTCCATTTTTACAAGTAAAGGAGCTGAGATTTAGGATTTGCCCACAGTTGCAAAGCTAAGTGGTCAAGAAGCCTTGAAGTCTAACTCAAGAGCTGAGATTTAGCCACCATAATATCCTTCCTCTCTTTTGACAAGTAGTATGTGATGTAAGTATATGTATTCAGAGTTATAGACAAATGACTTTTAGCTTAAAGGCTAGTTTGCCACAGTCTGTTTAGATATGAACAAAAATGTGGTTTTTTTTCTTTCTTGTGCTCTCTATAATCGGATTTTCAATTTTCAGGAAAGTTTCTGCGGGACATCCATCATTGTACCAGAACTTGAAGGAGCTCTTTCTTTGAAAGAAGATGGAAAGAAAACCTGGAAAAGGCGCTATTTTCTTTTACGGGCTTCTGGAATTTATTATGTACCCAAAGGAAAGACTAAGGTCAGAAAGAAAAATAAAACGCTTTGTCAAAAAATCATTTTATGAAAATTAACCTAAGGAAATCTTCAGATCACAATCTAAATGCACTTTTTTGCTCTGAAATTCATGTTACTACAATGTTTGTGCAAATACATACCCTATTGGACAGAATTGCAGAAGTCCTTTTGAATTTTTCCAAAGCTTTCTCCTGTAGGTGAAGAATTTTATCTGTTTTAAAGTCAGATTTCAAAAATTATAGCAGAAGCACTTTTCTAGAGATAATTTGTTACTTCATATATCTTTTTCTGAGGGTTTTTTTTTCCCCTGTATTTACTCTCTTGTTCTGTGGTAATTATAATAAACTTCTTTTATCTGCAATCATAAAAGTATAAGTGTTGACAGAGCTATATTAAGATTGTAGCCCTTATACTCTGAACATTTAAGTTGTTCTCTGAAGTGTGCTGTTTGCATTACCCTGCCTATTTTAGGACAGTATCTTAGATTAAACTTCTACTTGGTGATTTAGGATTATTGCCTCTGATCTATAAGCATACCTTAAATTATTCATCTTTGAAATGAATTTTAACTCTCATTCTGACCATTAGCTTTTTTTTCTAAGAGCTTTTTTTAGAGGCTTTGGGCATTTGCATCTTGTTTACCTTTAAAAGCTTTAGAATACCTCTCTCATCATCATATTATTTGAGGTACGCTGAAGCATTTTGCCTTCACTGCTGAATCCAGGGCACCACCAAATGGCATATGTACAAATTGCAGGCTGCTTCCTTTTATTTATTTATTTTTTAAGATTTCATTTATTTATTTTTGAGAGACAGAGAGGCAGAGACATAGAGGAAGATACAGGCTCCCTGCGGAGAGCCCGATGCAGGACTCAATCTCAGGACCCCGGGATTATGACCCGAGCCGAAGGCAGACACTCAACCACTGAGCATCCCCTCAGGCTGTTTCTAATAAGGCTTGACCCACATTCCCAAGCAGGTGAAGTCCTGGGAAATATCCAGGTCTGTTCCTCTAGTGAGAAGACTCTCTTACCGATCAGAATGCAGGAGAGGCATAACCAGTACTGCGTGGTTTATGTCAGCCTACTGCTCCTACTTAGTGTGAATCACAGAAAACTGACAGAGTGTTTCGGAAAACACACACACACACACACACACACACAAAGTCTTTGACATTTACATGTAAATGAGATGATAAACCTATCCCAACACATTTAGTGATAAAATTATAACTGTTCTAGCTTTGGACAAGAGTACTTTACTCACTGCTACAGTTAACCTTGGAAGAGAGGAACAAGCCAGGAGTCAAGAAAAAGAACAAGAAGTAGAAATTTTTAAAAGAAGAGGCAGGGATCCCTGGGTGGCACAGCGGTTTAGCGCCTGCCTTTGGCCCAGGGTGTGATCCTGGAGACTCGGGATTGAATCCCATATCGGGCTCCTGGTGCATGGAGCCTGCTTCTCCCTCTGCCTCTCTCTCTCTCTCTCTCTCTTGCTCTCTGATGACTATCATAAATAAATTAATTAATTTAAAAAAAAAAAAGAAGAGGCAAAACTCGCTTTATTCACACTTGATGTGATCGTCTGCCACACAATATAAGACACTCAACTGAACGACTATTAGGACCAAATAAATTGTTTTCTTTTATACAAACAATATGCAAATGAAAACATAGTGCCAAATATTTCATGCATAGTAGGGAACAAAAAATACAAAATACCTAACAATAAACAGGAAATGTTCAAGACCAATGTGGTATAAAATATAAAATGCAATAAAAGAAGTGAACTAGAACTGAATAAATAAAAATTTATCATGCTGGTGGATGAAAAAATATTAATTCTCTCCCAAACTTTCTATATGTTAAATCCCCCCAAAAATCTCAATAGGATAGTTTTTACTTGAAATTCACAGACTGATTCTAAAATTCCTCAGAGGGGTGGTATTTAATAAATAGCATTGAAATAATTGTCTATCCATCTGGAAAAAGTAGTTTCCTACCTCATACCATGTTTCAAATTATTTTTTTAAGATTTTATTTATTTATTCATGAGAGATACAGAGACATAGACAGAGGGGAGAAGTTGGCTCCTTCCAGGGAGCCCAATGTGGAACTCAGTCCTGGTATCACAACCTGAGCTGAAGGCAGATACTCAACCACTGAGCTACCTAGGTATCCTCCCATGTGCCAAATTAAATCCTAGATTGATTAGATATATTTACAAAAAGTATGAAATCTCCTTTTATCTATATTTTTTAAAATTCTCTGAGAAAATATAGGTTAATATTTTCATAATTCAGGGGTTGAAAAACCTTCAACAAGGCTAAAAACTCAAAATTATAATGGAGAAAATTGATAAATTTGACTTCGTGAAGTGTTTTTTAACTCTTTAAGGCCAAAGATACCAAACAATAAGTTAAAGACTATCTCTGGCATTAGAGAGTACATTCCAGCATGTATAACCCAATACAAATATTCATAAAATATAAAGACTTCAACAAGTCAATAAGAAAAAAAAAACATGCTCATAGAAAAACTGCAATGCTTATTGAGAATTTAATACTAAAAAAAATATCAGTAGCCAGTGAATAATTAAAAAGTTGCCCTTTCTTACCAGTAATCAGGGAAATGTAAATTAAAAAGTGAAATATTTCTTCCTACAAGATTGATAAAATGAACAATGTTGATAATATCCAGCTTTCAGCAGGAGTAAGAAAAATGGGCAATGTCAACACAAAATGTTGGAATGTAAGCTGGTACAGCTGATTTAACAAGATCTATTAATATAAAGGGGAATGCCCTTTCAAATGGCAGCTTCCACATTTCACAATCTACCCCCACGGAAATATTTGCTCATATGTACAGTATTTTTGCAAGAGCAAAATATTGCAATAACCTCTAGTCATCTTTGGTAGGAATGGTTAAATAAATCATTACGCCCACAGAGTGGAGTGCTCTGCAGCCATTACATGACTGTCTTGTATCCATCCATATGTCTGACATAGGGAGACCAAGATACTATGTTAAGAAAATAACAAGTTTCTGGAACACTATTTATAGTAAAATCTCATTCATATTTTTAAAATGGTATGTGGGTATGTATGTATGTGGGTATGTCTACACATACATATGTATATAAATGTTCACCCGAAAACATTTGGAAGAATACTTCAAAACAATGGTACTTTCAGAGAAAAGAGTAGAATTAGAAAAAAGGAGTGTGGAAGAAGTTTTCATTTTATTATATGTGTATGTGTGTAAGCATAATTTTATAAGCAATGTAGTATATAAATCATTAATTTTTATATATAAAATTATGGTTTATACGTTCTATTTTTTCAATTTGAAAAAAAAACCCAAGACTTTGAAAATCCAGAAGAAAATATCTTCAAAGAAAAAAACTGTGCAACCATCTACAAAGGAGGCATTGTGCACTGAGAGGTAGCGTTTGCCCTCTCTCCTTTATTCACTCACCTGCTAAAGAATTAAAGAATGTAAAGGCAAAAAAAAAAAAAAAAAAAGTAATAGGGCGAATTTGTAATTGAAATGTAACCAAATATGTAGATTAGAGGTTGGAATCCTCACAAGGAGCATGAGACATGGAGGAGAGGTTCTGTCTCCATAGCAACACTGCCAGCCCTAATGGGAAAGCATGAAAGGAGTCTTTTTTTCTCAGAGAGAAGTGCATGAAGTGTGTGCTGATTTCCTGAGCATCATATTTACCTCTTATTGTTCATCCTGAGGATGACTTTTTTCTCTTCTAATGCTCAATTAGGAAATCCATCACTGACTCAGAATGGCAAAAGCCAACGTGAAATTTCTGACTAGGTGGTCAATCCTCTTGTCCCCACTGCATCTGTAACGATGTCTCAAGGTCAGCCAGTCAGCTCTGGCCCCAGGAGTCCACGTGCAGGTGCCAGAACAGCAGTACAATATTCCACTCCATCTCTGGGTGTGTGGCACACTGTTTTGTCTTCGGTGTGCTCTTCTACCTCTAAAAATGCCAGCCTGACTTTTTAGAAAATGTATAACATGATAGATGCTTAAATGGGTTAATCTAAAATTCAATATTGTTCTGCTAATATGTTACTCTTAGTTGTGCCATCAAGGACAACCTTGAAAAATTATTAAGCTGTCAACGCAGTGAAATTTATTTTTTTCCTTCTTTTACAGACATCTCGAGATCTGGCATGTTTTATACAGTTTGAAAATGTCAACATTTACTATGGGATTCAGTGTAAAATGAAATACAAAGCACCCACTGACTACTGCTTTGTTTTAAAGGTATGTCGTAAGAAGTTCTTGATTTAGACTGGTGAGCAATTCGAGTTAATATTTCCTTTTAAGGAAAAAAAATGTTAAAATTTAATATCATTAACCACAAGTGTGTATCATAATAATTTTTTTCATTTTAAACCAAAATAGGAAAGGTGGAAGCATTTCTACCCTCAGTTCCTGTTTCTGAATTTAAAACTTTATCATGGATCTATCCAGTCTTCTTCATCACTTATAAAAAATGAAAGCTCTCCAACTTGAACAAATCTGATACAGTTTCTCAGTTCTTTATTGGACCGTTATTCTGCTAAGAAGTTTTTAAAAATTAGGAACTTGACAAGATTTCCTAGAAAAATACAGAAAATACAAAAAATAGGGGGGAAAAACCCTTTGTCTAAAAATAGCCTTACTAGATCTTGAAGTTTTTTAAGGAGTATATTATCAAAAGGCAATTATCAAGTGTTTGGTCAGGTTTACATTTGCACCACATTTTGGAAGGTTGGGTAGAAGTAACTGTCTTCTGCCAAATTAACAACTGACTCCTAGAAATGGATTCAGGGAGTTTATGTAGCTATTCCGACCATACTTTGGTTCAAACACCGTAAATTCCTTTTCCTTCTCAGTCCCTCAATCACATTTCATGCCAGAGAGTGCCGATTATCTAAATCCATAGGTATGGCCCAAGGCTATGTGCAGAACTTCTCTTTAGAGTCAGGTTCCTCATTCTCCATCTGAGATGGAAGTCTGTGGAGCAGGTAGGTGTTAATAAAATCAGGTTCCTGGGGATCCCTGGGTGGCGCAGCGGTTTGGCGCCTGCCTTTGGCCCAGGGCGCAATCCTGGAGACCTGGGATCGAATCCCACATCGGGCTCCCGGTGCATGGAGCCTGCTTCTCCCTCTGCCTGTGTCTCTGCCTCTCTCTCTCTCTCTCTCTGTGACTATCATAAATAAATAAAAATTTAAAAAATTTTTTAAAATAAATAAATAAATAAAATCAGGTTCCTGGTGAGATTGTTCGGTAGCTCAGTCACCCATTCCCCCCGAGGAAGAACCCATCACCGCGGTTGTAGAAATGTATCCTTGCCAGACTACACGTGTGTGCTCATGTACTTCTTGGCAAAGCTGTCACCTCTCCTTCCAAAGTGGTTCAAAGTCTATACTATAGGTTTATATCACCTTCATAAGTGGAGGACAACACCTAACATCTACGTGTGTGGCAAATATAACCTTTGTCAAGGACCACATCATTAGAGATGACCATGTACCCACTCTGTCATTTCAGAGGTTTCGACATTAGTGTGGTATTGTCACTCACATTACTGCAGGAGTTGGGTGTTCCCTAGACCCAACATTCCCAAAACTCTGAGCACAGGCAGTCTGGGCATTCATTCATTCATTTATTCATTCATCATATACTCAATATCAATTGAATGCCAGCTACCTGCTAGGTACTAGGTACTGTCCCAGGGGCTCAGGATACAGAGGTGACCCAAACGTACAATAATCCGTGTTCTCATAGAGTTTATATTAAGAGTGAGGAAAATGGCAATAAACAAAAAAATGTGATTATCAGGCAATGCTAAGGCTCCGGATAAATATGAAGCCGGGTAGGGGACCCTGTGTGCAAGGACCAGGGCTTCTTTAAGTGGGTTGGTCAGGGAAAGGGTCTCTGAAGGAATGACATGTAACAAAAGATGTGAGTGAAGTGAGGGAGGAAGAATTACCCAAGGAAGAGCATTCCAGAAACAGGACCAGCAAGTGCAAAGGCCCTGAGGTGGGGTCCCATTTGGGTCAGTAGGAAGAGAGATGAGAATGTCCTGCCTGCTTCAGGTTCCTGCCTTTCCTTTTCTGTTCCTGGTATAGATGGGGTTGTGAGAATAATAACAAACACATAGCATCTATAATGCAACCTCTTAAGCACTTTACATACATTAACACATTTAATCATCTTACCAACATTTTGAGGTAAGAGCCATAATTCTCCCTAAAATATAGATGTGGCACCTGAGCACAGAGACTCTTCAACCAGTAAGCGGCCGAACAAGGTTAAGACTAGGTGGTGGGGAGCCTGGGTGGTTCAGTCGGTTAAGCGTCCAACTTTTAATTTCAGCTCAAGTCATGAATTGAAGCCCCACATTGGAGATTGATCTCCACCCAGTGTGGAGCCTACTTTTTTTTAAAAAAAAAGAGAGAGATAGAGAAACCAGGTAGTGGCTGAGAGGCCACTCTCTCAGACTGTTTGCTAGGATGCAGGATCTCTGCCCTGCCCCACCCCTGCTGCCAGCTGGCCTGAACTGTGCATTCATTGTGTTCCTGTCTGACCCCATGGCCCTTGTTTGGAATTCTGAGACCCTGAGATACTACCATACTGGAGGCCCTCATTTTCCTGTGTACATTCCAATGCCCACATCTGTTAAGCTGGGAGAAGCCTTTGAAAGAGGTTCTGAAATGCTACTCAGTAACTGGCTTACTTAAACTCATGGTAGAAATACACATTCCAAGGTCCTGGACCCACTGACTCAGAACGTTTAAGGATGGGGCCAAGGAATCTTTGCTTTCCCAGAGCATAACCAAGTTTTACACTCAGTGTTAGAATGCATCCTACCTCTAAACATCAACAGTCAGGGCTTAGCTGGTAATGGAATGCACTTTACAGTGGAAAAATTGAATGACAGGTGTCAGGAGGAAGTAGAGGCTGCCCCAATTGCAGGGCTGGGTACCAGAGGCTGGAGCACCTGGTGAGAGAAAGACAAGGCCCAGACCCAGAGGTCCCAGGATGATGTTTAGACACAGTGAGCAGGACAAGAGCTCGGTTTCTTGTGCCAACTCACAAGTTTGGAAGTAGATCCTGGAATCATGGTATCAATGATCTGACCTGGGATGCAGGTTACCCTGGGCTGCACGAAGAATGGCCATGCTGAGGCCTGGGGTATTGGACTAGGGTATCAAAAACCCACATATCCAAGGCCTAAGCCTTCACGAGAGGGTTGGGGGCCTCCCTGAAGAGTGTGTGTGTGTGTGTTGTGGAGGCGGAGGTACAGGGCTCCAAGACAGAGAAGAAAGCAGGCCTGATGGATATAGAAATGGACAGGAGTCACGAGCAATCCTCATAGAACATTTCCCTTTTTCTCAAGACATGATCAGTTTTGTTCTCGAACCAATTTTATGAGCAATCACTCTGCTTATTCTGCTCTTAAGCATGCTGAGTTCTCAGTACCTTCCCAGAATACTGGGAATTGTTATTAATTTGCTGAGTAAAAGGGTCTCTCACAGTTTGAAGAACTTAATTTGTTTATGAACATTTGGTCACTTATTTCCCTTTCTGTCCATATTGGGGGGAAGAAAACCTCTTGATATTAAAATATTTCATCAGGGCAAACAGATGTACAGAATTCAAAGAATACGCATATACATTACAAAAGGGATTCAGGATATGGAGAAGCATGTTAAGAGATTGTGTGATTCCATAGCCATGTACTGATTGAGAAATCCAGTCCAGAAGTTTCTTATTTAGTGTGAGCTTACTGATTATGACAGTCCACTGGGGGGTGCTGTCAGGAAGATGGGAGAGTTGAGTCCTGGCCTGTCCCCTGGCACATTATCAACACTCTACGCCCCATTGCCCGCTTCTACAAAGTGAGGATGATTACACCCAACCCTTCTTATGTGGATTAAATAATGTATGTTCAAAACACCCTGAGTTCCATGTCTAGAAACATAGCACTCATTAATTGGGTCATTACTACAACACTTTATCATTAAGTAATTATTTCTATTGACCAGTGGTTCTCAAATTTTTCTGTGCATGAGAATCACCGAGAGATGCTAAAACACAGATTTCTGGGGCTCCAGAGTTTCTGATTCAGTGTCTGAGGTCACACTCAGGAATTAGCTCTTCACCTGTCCTTGAGAGGTTGTGCATACTCATGGGAAAGAGATTAGAATCCGAAGGAAGGATTTAGTACTCAAGAATCATTCCTTCCCTTGCACTCTTTCTTTGATGCACACTCCCATCCCGAGCCTGTGATGAAGTCCCTCCTTTGTGAATTCTTGCTCGCTCCATTCTGAGGCTAAATGAGATGATGGGGCAGTGGAAGTAAATATCTTCCAGGAGAAATGAGGGTTTATCAAGGTCTATTCAGAAGTGGTGGAATATCTTGGAAAGAGCATTGGAATTCAGCTCCCTACCCATCTTCTCTCCACCCCTTAACTCTGCTACATTTTCTTCACAGAAGTTTTCACAATCTGAAATTATATTACTTAGTGTTTTCTGTTTTTATTGGATTTCTACCCTAGTGGAATAAAAACACCTTGAGAGCAGGGACTTTTTCTGTTGTGTTTACTATTATGTTCCAGAGCCTGAATAGGTATTAAATGCTTAACTCACATCTGTTGAATCAAAGAACAAAAATGCATGTCAAGCCCCCTGCCCCATTGTGCTCTTCAAAACCTGGTTCTGTTTTTTTTGTTTGTTTGTTTGTTTGTTTTTGGTTCTGTTATTAATAGGCACATGCCCTCTCATGTTATGGGCTCTGTGTTGGGTTCTTCTCATACATTATTTCACTTAACCTTTCAACAGCCCTTTAAGGGAGGTATTATCATCTCTACATTATAAATGTGGAAGCAGAAACTCACAGAGGTTCATGAACTTAGGTGAGGTCACCTCACGCTTATGGTTAAAAATGAAATGTGTTCTCTTGAGAACAAACTCTTCTCACTCCTATCTTGAATTTCTTGGAGCTAGGATTTAGGGTCAACATTCTCTTGCTACTGTATTTCCTTTCCCTAGCCTACTTAAGAGCCATGTCATAATGTGGGGCTCACACAGTTGAGCTAAGTCACTCACTTTTGGCTCTTGAGTCTGCTTTTTGCTGACTGGGTCAGCCTCCGCACTCACAGATTTTAGCAGCTTTTCCCCTGCTTTCCACACAACTCAGTCTTCGACTTCATCCCCTGACATCATCTATACTTTCTCAGAGTATCTCACCTGCGAACCTCTCAGCACACCTTGCCTTCTACTTGGAGAAGACAGGGAAGGAAAGGCTTGAGTTGCCCTGGTCTACTTCCTCTTTACCTCTGAACTTAACTTGATACAATCATCATCCTTCCAACTTTGTGTTTCAGAAGAAAAGGCTCCCTCTTCCAAGCTCAGTGCCTCCAACATTAGCCCTTCCCTAGGACCACACCATCAAGGACTCCCTTTTGCTTCAGCATCTTCATGTCTCTCCAGAGAATTCTTCTCTTGGGCTAGAACACATTCAGGTATTCCCTGGGTGGATAGGGGAGGTTCTATAATCACTTCCCTCAGTTTGATCTGCCCCATGCCTTGGGCTTCTGCGTTCCCTTTCACCCAGACTTCCTAAGAAAGCAATATGTCCTCCTTGTCTTCAACTGTTATTCTGCAAATAAAACTCATTCGTTCCAAAATATTTCTCTCCAGCCTACTGCTATCCAGTACCGTAGGATACATGGTGAACAAAACAAAGAACTTGTCTTTGTGGAACTTACACTCTAGCAGGCTTCTCCTCCCTCCTGTGCTGAAACTATTGTTAAAGTTTCTGGTGAACAGTCAGGAGTTTCAGTCAATCCTCAGGTGTCTGATCTTCCTGGCATCATTTGCATTGGTGATAACTGCCTCACCCTCAGCCCAGACCCCTCTATCCACCCGCTCCTCCATTTCTGTGAGTTCTTCCTCTTCCCACACACCCTAGAATGTTCTCTGGGGTTCTATATTCTGTTCTCACCAGACTTCTGCTCTTTCTGAGAAATCATCTTCACAGCCACAGCTCCAGCTTTTGTCTGTACACTAAGAATTCCCAGTCTATAGCGAATTGTTTCACTTTCTTCCATCTTACACCTGAGACAAGCACGTGTCCAAAGACACTTCAGTCATAACCTGTCAGGTAGTAATTTCAGCACTTTCTCCACCCTCATGAACTACTCCTTTCTGCAGTCCCTATCAAGATGATGGTACCACCACGCACTGTATTACTTTTGGGGGGCTACCATAAGAAAGTTCCACTAACTGGCTGACTTAAAACAACAGAAATTTATGCTCTCACAATTCCAGGAATCCAGAAGTTTAAAATCACGGTGTCAGTAGGGTTGGCTCCTTTTGGAGGGCTCTGAGGGAAAATCTGTTCCATGCCTCTCTCCTGGCTTCTGCCATTTTCCAGCAATCCTTGGCACTCCTTGGCTTACAGCTTTATAACGCCAATCCCTGCCTCTGTATTCACATGGCCCTCCACTCTCTGCATGCTTGTTTGTTCTCTTCCCACAAGGACACCAGTTATTTTGGATTAAGGCCCACCCTAATCAAGCATGACCTCATCTCATCTAGATTATATCTACAAAGATCCTATTTACAAATAAGGTCACATTCATAGGTATCAGCAGTTAGGACTGCAACATAAAGGGGAAACAGTTAAACCCATAATAACCACCTACTTTTCCAAGTTAGAAATAGAAAAATCATCCTAGAAGTCCCTTCTCTTCCCTTTCTTGTCCAATCCATCATCAAGCTCTGATTTTCCATCAGAGATGTCTCTAATCCAGCCCTCTCTGTTGGTCCTTCCTCCCCATTCCAGGCCCATCTTCCACGTAACTGCCATTGCCGTTTGTATCACTGTGCTCTCCTAAAATGTCTGATGCCTACAGGACAGTGTCCACATGCTAGTTTGACACAAGGCTCTTGACTCTGGCTTCCGCTCATTTGCTGCCTCTTCTTTCCATGGCTCCCAGGTCTTAGTCACACAGAGAATTTCTAGATGTTCCTCAGATGTGACAGAGTATTAGCATACACTTCTTCCAAAGAGCCTTCTCATTCTCTGTTTCAAGTTTTTACTATGAAATTCACCATGTCATAGGGTAATCATAAATTTGTTTACGTATGTCTCCTCCAGCAACATTCCCCAGCCACCATGTCCTAATTATGGTGTGAGTGCCTTACTCATCTTTATTAATGAGAGCTATATTTCTTAGTACTTAATATATTTCTTAGTTCAGACACTCCTTTGGCCTTAGACAAATGGCTTAACCTCTCTAGCACAGTCTTCTCATTTGTAACACATCGGTTACCTCAGTTTAGAGATCTGTTAAGATCCTTTTTAACAGTAATGTTCTATAATTGCCCTGACACTTGTGTACTGTGTTGTACATACTACAAGAGCTTCTCTTGTAGTATTTACAGCACAATTAAATTAAATCTATTGCACAAGAGTCTGGCCAGCGGTACTGAACCAGTGTTTTGTTTTGTTTTTTGTTTTTTTTTCTTAAACCCCTTTGCAAATGATTTTTCAGTAAAAGGCTCAGTTAGGGAGCAAACTCCCTGGCAAAGTCCTAAGCCATGACTGGAAAACAAACACGCTAACTTTGCTATATGACATCCTGGGAGTCAGAAAGGAGCCTCGTGCCCACTAGATAGGTCACTTTAGAACCATAACATCTGAGGATTGCAAGCAACTTTTGAGGTCATCTGATGTTAACTCTCCTGTATACATTTGTGGTGTGTGTGTGTAGTGTAAGGAAGTCAGTGAGAATGTGGGAGAGAATGAACCAAGGTCTGTACATCTACCTCACCATCATAGGAGGAGCCACTGTTAGAATTCAAGTCTCAAGAGTTCTTGCCTATGTTTTATCCTCAAAACCCATTTTATTTAATGGAATATCCACATTTTACTCTATTTGGATAAATAACATACTTAAGAATTTATTAATTGTGCTGTATAAGTGGATACCTCTACACAGAGAGCTGATGTGTGCACCTCATTGCAAGCACAATATGATATATAGTCTATTATTAGGAACCTGGCTCTCATGTGGTGTGAAAACCAAAAAACAAATGAAAAATATTTGAATAGGGGCAGCCTGGGTGGCTCAGCGGTTCAGTGCCGCCTTCGGCCCATGGTGTGGTCCTGAAGACCCAGGATCGAGTCCCACGTCGGGCTCCCTGCATGGAGCCTGCTTCTCCCTCTGCCTGTGCCTGTGTGCCTCTCTCTCTCTCTCTCTCTCTCTCTCTCTATGTCTCTCATGAATAAATAAATAAAATCTTTTTTAAAAATATTTTAATATACCAAGCCAAGTTAACCAAGTTAACAGTGTTAACTTTTAAAATTTCTCAGGAAAAAAAAAAATAAGAGTTGCTTTCTAAGAAAAATTACAAACATTAATTGCTCTTGCTGAAGAGACCCGTTCACCCCCTTGCATGACTGTCAACAAGAATGCTGTTGTAAGTTAGGGAGCTGGGTTTCTGGTGCTGAAAGACAAGAACTTTGGTTTGGCTTTGTGGATTTTATTACGGGAGGGCGTGCTGCAGGCATCTCTGGAACGTCACATTCCATCCAGGAAATAAGTCACTTGTCATCAGCATGACCTTCTAGTTCATTAATGTTACAAATCTATTTTTGCCGTGGGGCCACATTATCTGAGTTGATAGAGAGTTTTGATTTTAAAGGCCTCCAGAGATGATGATCGTTTGCATGACAGTTAGAAAGCTAAAATCTCACATTCAGAATGAATGAGGAAACACTGAACCCCAAAAACAGGGAAATGTGCAGCGGCCATTCAGAAGTGTCTGCCACCATCTGCTGGCCAGAATGGAAAACTACAGGCCACCCTGGGGAGCCCAGGGCTATCACCCTCAGGAAAACCTAAGACCATCCTGCAAGTGATGCAGAAGCAGATTCTCAGAGCGGAGGAACCTAAACAAAGAGAATGGTCCATTTACAGACAGAAGTATGAAGGTGAACTTTCCTCAACTGGTCAAAAGGCCACAGGGAAGAATTCTTTACAATTTCTTAATTTTCTGTGGTATCCTTAAAGTTTGGAATTTTGGCCTTAAGAGCTTCATAAAAATACAGAAATTCTAGGTAGCAGGACAAGAGACCCCCCCAAAGTTCTAGTGGACCATAGCATAAAATATATAATAACTTCTCTCGGCCTTGTTTTCTCATTTGTAAAACCGAAATTTACTAACCTCTCATCAAGCTCTTGAGTCTGTAACAGGTCTTGTTCTCCTTTTTGGGCAATGACAGCAATGCCACCAAGTTGTGAGAAACAGCAGGGTGACTAGCTGAGATGCTGTTTCTCAGACTCAAACTGATGTTCAGAGGCACAATGCCCTTGACCTAGATCAATTTTGAAAATAGCCATTTCCTTGACGGTCCGTAACGAAGCCAAAAGCAAAAGCGAAGGAGAGAGATCTGTGCGATACTCTTTAAGAGAGGAGCCAGCAGCTCCACTCCTTTCCTGCCCCTGAAAATGGCTTCCCACTCTCTTGGCATTCCATTTCATGCTCAGCACCACCACCGGTTTCTCCGCATTCCAGCAGGATTAACAAGCTTCTCTGAGGGTTGGAGGCAGAAGAGGTGGTCTTATGCACACAACTTCACCCACAATGGTTATAGTTGTAACTTTTCTATATAATAAAACTTACTAAAAATGATAATGAGTCCATTTAAATGTACCCTGGTTCCTCATGAGGCTGAACCCAGTGTTGGATTCCACGCTCAGTGGGGAGCGGGGAGTCTGCTTGAGATTAGATTCTCTCCCTCTGCCCTCACCCCACTTGCGTGCTCTCTCTCTCTAAAATAAATAAATAAAATCTTTTTAAAATAGTAAGATAAAAGTACTCCTATTCCTAATCCTAAAATTACTACCAGCAGTTTTCCACTATCTCAGGAATGACATACGTTGTTTTTTTTAATTTTTTGAAAGATGCTAATAAATAAGAAGGAGTTTATAAATGGTCTTTGAAATTACTTTTTTCTAGCATCCCCAAATTCAGAAGGAGTCCCAGTATATCAAATATCTCTGCTGTGATGATGCAAGGACCCTAAACCAGTGGGTCATGGGAATAAGGATTGCCAAGGTAAGAGACCATTTGGACACAGCCTGTCTTGGATTGCACACCCGCACCCCAACCTGAGTGCAGTCTCTGTACTACTTCAAAATGACCATCCATTAAGGATGGGTCAGCATTCCTGATGCCATTTTATTTTCTGGCCCTTGGGGCTTTTTTAATAGGAGAGAGTGATGGAAACACAGACCTTTCCAATGACCTGAGAATCAAGGGTTTATTCTCCTGTGAGACTTCGAAGGTCTTTATATTTACTCAGGGAGAGCTTTGCACATATAGTATGTAATTAAAAAGTACAACACGTAACCTGTAGTAGATTTACATGAAGACCTATGTAATCAGAACTGAGAGGCAAAAGCTCTCCTCTAACATCTAGGTAAAAGTATTAACTGACTCTGCTAATCTGGAAAATCACTTAACACATGAAAACAATCTATGAATTTTTTTAATTGAAACATACTAAAAAAAATCTCAAGAAAGAAGTAAAAAGAGTAGCTATAAGGTGCTTTCTACTCGATATGTATATTGCAATTGAGTGCCGGATTTGGGATAAACGGATTCCTTTCTTCTTTTGTGTTCTTTCCCCAGTATGGAAAGACTCTCTATGATAACTATCAACGGGCGATGGCAAGGGCCGGGCTCGCCTCTCGGTGGACAAACCAGAGCACAGTCAGCACAGCTCCACCAGCCACGTCAGCTGCGCCGTCGACAGGTACTGTGCTAAAAAGAAATTCTGACACCTGTTCAAAGCTTACCTGTTCAGAGCTCATGTTCAAACTTACCTAATGCACCTTATAAAAACAGAACTTGTTGGCACTGTGTATGTTTGTTTCCCTTCTGATGGTCAGGCCCAAGATCTCCCACACACATCTGTACCTGTTTCTTTATAAGTGATTCTTAGTAAAGCTTCGACTGCTTTTCTCATGATATGCTTGTGGATCAGATGGTGATCACAGTGGAGGGTGAGCTGAAAGAGTACTGTGTCACATCAGAGTATAAAGGTGGTATCTGTCCCAAGCTCCATGAGCACCAACAGACAGCCCACATAAATGACAAGATCATTCCCTGGCGTTTTGCCTCAGTGATCCCATAACCAGAGCCTTGAAGCTGATCCTGGACATTACATTCTACGGTAACATAACAGCTTCTTGTTTGTATTTGTAAGGAGGCCAGACACAGAGAGATGAAGTGGGTACAAAGCATTGCTTTACATACACTGTTTCTGATTCTTACACCAACCCTGCAAAGTATAGATTACTATCTGCACTCCACAGTTGAGGAAATTCTGAAGCTCAGATAATCAAGTGTCTAGCGTCTTCTCTGTGGCTCAGCTGGATTTCAAATATGTTGTCTTCATGGTAAACAACAGTTGAAAGAACTGGAACTATTATGACTAGTCTTGGTCACCCTTCAGTGTTAAAGAATGGTCATATCAAAGGCCAGTATTGGGATGTCTGTCCGGCTCAGCAGTTGAGCATATGCCTTCGGCTCAGGGCATGATCCTGGGATCCTGGATCAAGTCCCGCATCAGGCTTCTTGTGGGCAACCTGCTTCTCCCTCTGCCTATGTCTCTGCCTCTCTCTCTCTCTCTGTGTCTCTCATGAATAAATAAATATTTTTTTAGAAAGGCCAGTATATATATTCTTTGCTCCTCAAAGGTAAAAGCAGCTTGAAAATGGAGAAGGTGCAGTAACAGTAGATTTGACCCAACATTTAAAGATATTTTTACTAGATGAGTCCGGTCTGCCTGCCATGTGTACAGGGAGTTTCTGAAAGTGTTTGTCTTGAATAAAACTATTTTTTGCAGAGCACTTACCATGATTTGTAATAATTTTATGTGTCCATTACTGTGTTTGGTGCCTGTTTTCTCCACTGCACTCTAAGTCTTGAAAGGACAAAGGACCATTTCACCATGTTGCACACTGTGTTCCCAGAGTTTACAAGCCTGGCATATATTTAATATTTATTGAGTAAATAAATTTACTAAATTTACTAAATAAAGGGTTGCTGAGGTTGGTTGGGAGTTGGGTTTCTTAATCCTCTCAGTCTTCAGCTTGGGAGGGAAACGCCACTTGGAGTTCTTGGCTGGCAAGTTTCTCCTTCCCAAGATGGGGTCACTCTTTGGGATGAGGGATCCTGAGGCCATCTCCGGCATCTCTCCCCGGAGTACCAGCCTCCTTTCCAGTAAAGGCTCTTGGGCTATTTCTAAGGCAGATCATCCTATAGCCTCAGCTCTTACTGAGGGTGAGCCCATAAGGTTCTCCTTAGTCTTTTGATTCAAGGGAATGCTATGATGCCTTTCCTTTCCAGACAGCCAAAGAATTTTTCTTCTGAGCATTTTTCTTGAAATTGGGATCACTTGCTTTAGCAAATAGCTCTATTTCTTACCAACTAGTGGCTCTAGTTATTTTTCACAAGCATAACCATACCTCTTATTGAGCTGACACATCAGCTGAACTGTTTTAGAACAATTGGGATACCCTGATTGGCATATCAGCCATTTCCCAGAATGGAGCAACTAGTGTATTGTACCAACAATCATCCTGTCACCCAGACAGGTTTCTTAGCCTGGATCTGGCTCAGTGAGGTATCAGTCAGGAAGTTTGGGTTTTTTTTTTTTTTTTAATTTTTATTTATTTATGGTAGTCACACACACAGAGAGAGAGAGAGAGAGAGGCAGAGACATAGGCAGAGGGAGAAGCAGGCTCCATGCATCGGGAGCCCGACGTGGGATTCGATCCCGGATCTCCAGGATCGCGCCCTGGGCCAAAGGCAGGCGCCAAACCGCTGCGCCACCCAGGGATCCCGGAAGTTTGGGTTTTATGGTCAGCAGCCAGGAAGAGCCATATCCAGTCAGGTGCTCAGGGGATCATCTTTGGCATCAGCTGTATTCATTCAGGTCACTCAGATCACAAACTGTCTCTGTGATTCAGTAAGAAATATATTTGGTCTTTGACATCAGCTCCTGACACAGCCTCAATAGCCCAAGGTGAGCTGAGTTATGGTGTCTTTGTTATGCTAATGAGATGCCTCATGGTGAATCCCTTTGTGGCTTTAGGATGGGGGCTGGTCACCAAAAGGACCAAGCAAGTGATTCTACCACAGAGCTTTGGACATCACTTTCAATTGGGCCCTTAATACTACCTATTGTTCTTACTACAGTTTTCTAGACTAGCAGTTCTCGGAGCCAAGGGTGACTTTGACCCCCAGGGAAGACTTGGCAATGTCTGGGAACAATTTTGGTTGTCACACCTTGAGGGAAATGCTTGTGACATCTAACGGATGGAGGCTAGGGATGCCATCTTTCCTAAAATGTATAGGACAGGGCCCCATACACCAAAAAAATTTCCAGTCCCAAATGTCAGTAGTCTTGAGAAAACCTGTTGCTGTCAATGTAATCTCCTAGTTTCTCTAATTGTTTCATATGTTCTTTACTCTCCTCAGATATCTAATGGCCAAATCCTTTACTTTCAGGAGAGAAAATAAAACCATCAAATGGGAACTCCTTTGACTTCCCACCACCAAACCCAACACCTTCCCTGTATGTGCACCTGTCCTAGACTGCATCCATTATGTTACCTCCTAATAAAGGCCAGTCCTTCCATGTAGCCTCTGGTCCCCAATTCAGATACCAGTTGATTTACTGCAGTATTGACTCTGATGCCTACCACTGGAGTTAGCTCAGACCATACAGGTCAAGGGCACCAACCCTAACAAGGCTGCCTTTCTTCGCACTTCTGCCACACTTCTGATCTAGTGGCTACAATTTTGGAGGTTCCCACTACCCCTTCAGCTTCCACAGTTCTCTAGAAGGACTCACAGAACTCAGGAGAGTACTATCCTTATTATTACAGTTTTTTAAATAAAGGATACATATCAGGACCAGCCAAATAAAGAGACACACCAGGCAAGGTCTAGGAGGGTCCTGGCTGCAGAGCTTGTCCTCTCATTGACCATGTGATGGATTTCATTGTCCTCCCCAGAGGCTGGGTTAGCACAGAGCCCCAACCCTCTAATCACTTGGTTGATGTTTCTGATAACAAGCCCACCTCCCAAGCCATCTTGTTAGCATAAACTCAGATGTGATCCTAGGGGTTCACTGAATAGCGAAGACATTCCAATCACTTTGGAAATACCAAGGGTATTAAAAGTTCTGTGCCAGGAACCCAGGACAAAGACTAGACACATGCTTTATTATACCATTCTCTTCTACTTTCTTTTCTGCTCTACTGGGTCCTTCTCCTCAACATTGCTTCCTTCTTCAAACAAACAAGTTTTAAAACCATCCTATGACTCCCCATCTCCCTCTAGCTACTGCCCCACAGGACAACCAAACTATTCTTTTTTTTTTTAAGATTTTATTTATTTATTCATGAGAGACACACAGAGAAAGGCAGAGACATAGGTAGAGGGAGAAGCAGGCTTCCTGCCAGGAGCCCAAGGTGGGACTCGATTCCAGACCCCGGGATCATGCCCTGAGCCAAAGGCAGACATTCAACTGCTGAGCCACCCATGCATCCCCAACCAAACTATTCTAAAGGGTTGACTACATGTGCTGCCTCCACTTTCCTACCCTCATTCACTCTTCCACCCATTTCAATCAAGCTGCTTCTTCTAATACCCCATGGAGGATGCTCTTGCTAAGCCCACGTGGCCTCTATGTTGCTAAATGCAACTATTATAAACCTGTCTTTGTATCTGACCTTTTAGCACCATCAACACGATTGTCCACTCCTCCCTGAATCAGTCTCCTCTATTGGCTTTCCAGATAGCACACACTCCAAATCTTCTATCCCACTCCCAACTTCTAACCTCCTCTGCTAACTCTTCTTGTACTGCACCTAATCAGCCTCGGCCCAGTCAATCCTAACTCTGTTCTCATGTTATACGATCTCTTTACGTGGTCTGAATCCACTCCTGTCACCATATATGTGCTGACCACCCACAAATATATAAATCCAACCCAGACTTCTCTGTTGATCTCCAAAACCATGTAACCAGTGATTTGCTCAATGGCTCCATTTGGATACATCAGTAAAACTGATGCATCATCTTATCCTCCAGACTTGATCTTCTGTTGTTTTTCTCAGTTTCTGTAAATCATCATCATCTGCCCAGGTGCTCATGCAGGATACAGGCAAGGAAAGATCACTCATGCCCAAATCCAGTCACATCCAAATCCTGTTGACTCTACCTTCTAAATTGGTCAAATCTGTCCAGATCTGTTCATCTCCGTTCCCGTCAAACCCAAGCTGCCATGATATTTCACTTGGCCTCCAGTGGTGGTGGTGCACCAGCTCAACTCCCTACATTTGAAGACTTCTCTCCCTCCCTAAGTCAACTTTCTAAACGAAAATGTGATTTCTTCCCTATGGGTAGTGTTTCAGAAGCTTCTCACTGCTCTTAATGTCCCAAATCCTTAGCAAGGCCAACCAAGTCTGCATAATATGAGGCTTGCCCAGCTCTGAGGCCTCTTTTCCCCACCTGTGTCTTCCCATTCTTGTCACATGGGCCACTTGTTTTTTCCTAGTTTTTAAAGCCCCAAACACCATCATCTCTTAGGGACTTTACAGATGTTGTTCCCTCTGTTTATGACATGTTTTCCTTCATGTGGCTAATTCCTTCCTATTCTCAGGTCTACAATGAATTGTCCCTTTTACTTTTTTTTTAAGATTTTATTTATTTATTCATGAGAGACAGAGAGAGAGAGGCAAAGACATAGGCAGAGGGAGAAGCAGGCTCCATGCAGGAAGCCCAACATGGGACTCGATCCCGGATCTCCAGGATCATGCCCTGGGCCAAAGGTGGTGCTAAACCACTGAACCACCTGGGCTGCCCTGAATTGTCCTTTTTAAACCAGTCATAATTAATAATCTGTTTGATTAGTTTAGAACTGTTCTCTCCTCTAGACACTGAAAGAAATCATGAGGTGTTTCTGCTATGATTTTCCAACTGAAAAAGTCTGGAGGGATTGTTCACTTATCCAAAGTGCTTTAACAAGGAATTTATTCTAGATAAATGGCAGCTTTTTTTTTTTCCATGTTAGAGAACAGTCATAGAGGGTTTTTTCTTAGTACTTATTAAATCAATTTGACTTTAGTGACTATTTTTAGTCAGGACTTTTCACATGGTAGTTGACAGAAATCCAACTTGGTCTGGTTTAAGCAATAAAAAGCGAGGGGGGTAGATTTATTAATGCGCAAAACTAGGAGGTCCAGGGGTAGGCTTCCTTCATGCACAGCAAGATCCAGGGGTGATGTCATCAAGTGATGTCATCAAGATATGGCTTCTTAGGCACCGTCCCCATTAGGTGGCAAGGACTGCCACTGATTCTCTAGGCTTACATGTTTCATACAGCTGGAAATATTAGTACAAATAGAATGTCTCATCTCTGAAAAAGCTCTGGGAGTGCTTTTTCATGCCCATTCCTTTTTTAGTCTTTTTTTATATATATAAATTTTTATTTACTTATGATAGTCACACAGAGAGAGAGAGAGAGAGAGGCAGAGACACAGGCAGAGGGAGAAGCAGGCTCCATGCACGGGAGCCTGATGTGGGACTCGATCCCGGGTCTCCAGGATCGCGCCCTGGGCCAAAGGCAGGCGCCAAACCACTGCGCCACCCAGGGATCCCTCATGCCCATTCCTAACGAGCTTACTATGCCCAGGAGGTTGCTGCCCTCTGATTTGCCAGGTCAAGTGGGAGGATTGGCCTTTCATAAACCATGTGGGTTAAGGATGAGGGGTTGGGGTTTGGCTCCCTTTTCAGAATGTACTTGAGTCCTGTAAAGCATGTGAGGCTCATACTTGTTTAATCAACTTACAACCCCTACTTCCGCCAAAGATTCCTATAGAGACAGTGGAAAAGGCTATATTGCTACCTGACAGTTGGGACTGTTAATCAGTGAACCCATACGACCTAGATCCCAAGTCAGTGGACCTACAGAATATATGGGTTATGTGGGTGCCCACAGGTTACAGGTTGTCAGGATGGGGCAGAGAGCCCGTGGAGAAGATTGGATTTCCTGGTCCATGGGAAGACAGCAGCTTGGAGCATTTGGGGTATCGTTATTATTTGTTTGTTCTCACAAACAGATTAAAGAGCAGGACATCCTAGTTCATGAAAATACATGCTGTGTTGGTCAGAAATCAGCCTGTGTATATGTTTGGGCAAAAGAAGCAAAAAGAAAATACAATTTGTGTCCTTCAAAGGAATTCCCCCCAGTGGTCTTAAGGATTCAGCTTCAGTTTCTGCTTGCTTTGTACGAAGGTGTTTATATATAAAGAAAGGACTTGAATATGTATAAGAAGGGGAAGAGAAGAAAGAAAATAGACCAGAGGAGACAAGGAGATGGAGCACTTCGGAATCTAAGAGGTTTAAATCTCCCAGGAGCGGCTGGTACCATGCACAAGGCCTTATGAAAGCCTTAAGTGTAAACATCGTAAGGCTTTGAGATGTTTAGACTTGTTACTTCCTGACCTCCAGAACAAAGCTGTGGCTAATTAGAGACGTTTAATAAGCCTTAGAGCTAGAGAAATGCACATTTATGTGACACATCATGTATGCTCCAACAGCCCTGCACGGGCGTGCTGAAGAGGGCAAGTGAAGGTCCGCTCAGAACAATGAGGTGGCTGTCCTTGCTGAATGAGGAACATGGATTTTATAATAAAAAACTGGCAGTAGAGAAAGTGGTTATAGCCTGTTCTAAGATTTCACCTGCATAAATGGACACAGATACCTTTTTTTGTTCTGAAATCAAACACACAGAAAAGTTGCAAGACTACAAAGAACCCTTTCCGCAGACCACCCGTATTGAGCATTTGTCATATATGCATTATCATTTCTATCTCCTCTCGCTTCTCTATATGTTATCCACAGTCATGTTATTTTCCAAACCATTTGAGAGTAGATTGGATACCTCATACTCCCTTCCCTTGCAGTCTTTGTGGTTCCTAAAATCATGGCTATTTTCTTACTAACCAGAGTACAGTTATCAAATGTAGGAAATTTAATATTATGTAAATCACAATCCGTATTCCAGTTTTTCCAGCTGTCTCAGCAGTGTCTTTGACAGCAGCATGTTTTCCTGGCACAGGCTCTGCCCAGGATAGTGTATGGCATTTATTTATCATGTCCCCTTAGTTCTCTTTCATCTGGAACATTCTTCTAGCCTTTCCCTGTCAGGATGTTAACAGTTCTTTAAGAATAAAGGCCATTTAATTTATAGAACATCCCTCAATTTGGATGTGTCTGATGTCTCCATGTGATTCATTTGAGATAGTAGTGTATTTTTTGCAGGAATCCTGCATGAGGGCTGTGTGTCCTTCTCAGGGTATCACGATCAGAGGCTTACGATATCTGTTTGCCGCTCATTAGAAACATTCATTTTGACCACTTGGTTAGTGTGTTGTCCAATTTCTCTCCTATACAGATTTTTCATTGGGTACTTAATAATGTGTAGAGAGATACTTTGAGGCCCTGTAAATATCCTGTTCCCCATCAAACACTCTGTTCTTCCTAGTCTCAAGTCCCTGATAGCCTTCTTTGAGTTGTTATGTAGATGAATGGGTTTCTCAAACTATTGGAAAAATATCTGAAGAAGCAAGCAAATGGTCATTTCATAAATACTTGACAGAAGAGCTGGCACTGAGCAGAGCTAAAGCAATCTCTGAGTTCGCTCAGTGAGAAGACCTGTTGTCATAGTGGGCTGGGTGGCAGTTTAGTCGCTGGAGAGAGGGCTTTCATGTGTGGCAAGGTGGCCATCCTTCCCCAGGATGTTCTCTAAGGAGCCAGAGAGATCCACATATATCTGAGGAAATCTATCAGATTCCCTCAAAACTGAGACCTCAGTTAATCTCACTTTTGTGACAAGGGTAAATTAAAAGGTAGGAAAATAAGTGTTTATTCAGAACTCCTGGCAGAAGGTCTATTCCAGGGTACCTCAGGGGTCTCCATATTTTGCTTCGTCCTCTATGTTTGCTATTTTTGTGCCCATAGTACTTGCTGATGAGAATAATGTTCAAAAGTTATTCCTGTACACAGCACAGTATGAAGCTAGAAACACACATTTCAGAAAAATCTTCAACAACAGGAGTTTTTAAAACAGTTTTTCAGAGTTTATTCTCCAGTTATCAAAAGGCTTTTGAGGTGTGCCTGGGTGGCTCAGTCAGTCAAGTGTCTGATTTTTTATTTCAGCTCAGGTCATGACCTCAGGGTTGTTGAGATTGAGCCCTGTGTAGGCACTATGCTACGTCTGGAGCCTGCTTAAGATTCTCTCTCTGTCCCTCCTCCACAGAACAAACCCCAAAAACAAAGACTTTTGAAAACAGAACAAATGGGGCACTTGGGTAGCTCGGCCGGTTCAGCATCTGCCTTTGGCTCAGGTCCTGATCCCGGAGTCCTGGAATCGAGCCCCATATCGGGGCTCTCTACTCAGTGGGGATCCTGCTTCTCCCTCTGCCTCTGCTCCTCCCCTCTCCTGATGCTCTCTCTCTCTCAGATAAATAAATAAAATTGTTAAAAAAAAAAAAAAGAACATACTATTCTCTAAATTAATCCAGATGTTGTAATCTATATAAAGGATTCACTTTCCCAAACCTTTGCTGAATCTCACGCAGTATTGCCATAGAACCTCAGGTTTTCTGTTAAGGCCTGTGTACCTATATAAAGTACTTGATATTTTTAGATGAATTTGCAAGAATGTTGAATATCCCTTGCCCACTCTTCTTGTCTTTCTTCCCCCTCCTCAGGACTTAAAACAAGCACCCCTCAGGCCAATGGTCAGATCCCCCAGGCTGCCCATTCTGTAAGCGCTGTTCTTGAAGAAGCCCAGAGGCATGTAGAAACAACTAAGGTAAGGCTAGAGGGGAACTGACCTCATTTTCAACCTGTCTCTGGTAAGCCCATATTCTAAACCATTAGCAAGGGTCCAATAACTGCTCTTCTAAAGGGAGAAAATCTAGTTCCAACAACTGAGAAGTCACTATAATTTCATTTAGATCATTGCCCTTTTTTATAATCTTAAAGTTATACAGGCTAGAATGGAAAGTTAAAACCAGCTATTATCACATTGCTCCAGGAAAATATAAGAATTTTTTTTTTAATACTGAGGCTTGGTAAATATTTTTAATTTAGCTACATTGATTTTGACTGAAGGGATTTTCTTGGTTTAGGCAAGGTTTTAGCACTCTGAGAGTGGCTCCTGAGTTTTAAGCCCTTGGGATTTTTACTTATGTTTTTCTGAATAAATTAGAGCAACCAGTTAGTCAGAAGCCCTATATTAAATGCTAAGCCCCAAAACCAGATTATAAGACTACTAATAGGGTTCTTTTAGAAAAAATGTGCATTTTAGATTTTTCTATTAATGTTCTACATACATCCTCAGGGTGATAGAGAAGAAAACACATTTTAAAATAATAGCCAAATCAATAGAACATTCTCTATAAATAATTTTTTTTCAGTAGAGTAGATTAATGAAGATTCATTTAACCTGAAAGTTGCAGCTGAAAGTTGTGATCTAGTTACTAGTCTAATTGGTAACATCTCAACTGACTATTCTGTTGACTGTTTTCCGCATATGATTCAAACAATCTTGAATAACTGTACTTTCCATAATTTTTCACTTCATGCCTCCCTTTCATTTTGTCCATCAACCAGTGGTGGGAGCAGTTAAATCTTGTATTTATTGAACTTGTTATAGCTTTTGAAAACCGTTATAAACCATTAAAATTGTGTTTCTCTAATATTCTTATGAGCTTCTCAAGTCTGACATCATGCACTGTACCTTCAGCTCTTATTATTTCTATGGTTCAGCTTAGAACCAATGTCAGCTGAAGAGAAACACTCAGAAATGCTGAAAGCAAGAAAAAGATCCCAGAATAGAAATTGCTTCCTTGTTGTGAACATCAGTTTTCAAGCTGCCTGTTCAGAAATTTTTTTAAGTATATCACTAATCAATTAGCTTATCATGCTAAGCAAATAAACTAAATAAAATAGGCACTTTGTTAGGAAAAAACTTCTAAATTGAATCATCTGGTAAGAGGTTGTTAAGCAAAAAATGAAAGCCTGATAAATTGTAAATTGTGATAATTATTAAAACAGAGGGATTCAGCTAAGCTGCCTGAAATTCCTGGGGAAGTTGTATGATGTAATTTACTATTATTATCTGTTCCACTGTTGGCAGAATGACTGCCTCTACGAGCACAGTCCTCTGAGAGTTTGGCCAAGTCTCCTGCTCTGGTTTCCACCAGTAGTATGTGCAACATGATTTTACTCTAAAGAACCCAGCCACACATTTAGCTCCTTTGATATCAGAACTTTGAGGCACAGATAATAACAAAGCCTATGATGCATGCTCCTTTTATCCCTAGTTAGCCAGACGACTTCCCCACAGTTAAGAAAAAGTAAATGGACCTTTGGACTATGGACCAAGTGTGTGGATTCCAGATCCACCCACCACCTTCCTTGAAGCTGTTATGTATGCCGTGGGAGTGAAGCATATAATTGGCTTCTCCCTGGTAGTCCACAGTCCTGAGACAAGATATCTTTGTTCTCAGCATGCCGGCAATCACTGATGCAAGAGACGCAGAACAGTTCTTTGCTAGGAGAGTTCTTTATGTCCAGATTTGAACAAAGGTCACCGGTAGCCTAGAGAGAACTCTTTTATTTCTCCCTTCCATCTTCCTTGTGCTAATCAAAGGAGGACATCTGAGCCAGGAGATTTGGGGAAGGTTTGGGGAAGCTTCTTAATCACCTCTCTACCACTGGAGGTATGATACAGAAGCAAAACAATTTTACAGACTCCTGCTTCTGACAACTGAGCTTTACAACCGGCTCAACTCAGACCAAGAAAAATGTCATGGCTTCATATGCCTTGGACCTGGGAGGCTTGTGTTGGGAGCCAGGCCATGAGTGGGAATTCCCGGAGAGCCATTTTGCTGCCATTTTGAGTTCCTTAGCCTGAGCTTAGGGTAGGTAAAGACTGAAGTAAGCCCATAACTAGCTAAACTCTGTATCACTAAAGAGGCATGGGTAAGTCCTCTATAAGGTGGTTGGGAGGAGATACTTCTATAATCTAAATGTAATAAACACCTCGTGGAATAGTACTAAATCTTCCATTCACTGAAGAAGACATGATTAGCATTAAATAATGTTATTATTGGTAATAATGTGAAGGGCCATTTGAAGTCACTAATGCAGAGCCAAGAGGAGCTAGCTCATGAACAGCCTCATGAGCTGTAGTCCCAGGCCCGTGGAATGGAGGCTCCCCCACCCCTCAGGAGGCAGACCTCACCTTTCAATGGAAATGTCACGCTGTGGTTGCTCTGTTGAAGGACAAGAAGCCAGCCCTGGGTAACCAGGGCCCCGGAGCGCCCGAGGTCCATCAGCTCCCTAAGTCCAGCCTGCCGCCACCCCCTCCCGTGCGACGGTCCTCGGATGTCTGCAGCAGTCCGGCCACAGCCGCCAGGGCCAGGGGCCTGGGAGGGGGCTTCCCTGCCCCTCCCGAGGACTCTCTGCCGCCGCCGCCGCCCCCGCCGCCCCTGGACGAGGACGAGCTCCCTCCGCCTCCCCCTGATTTTCACGATGCGCCCCCGGACTTTGTGCCTCCCCCACCGCCGTCGTTCGCAGGGGATGTGGGCTCGGCGTTACCGCCCCCGCCCCCGCCCCCACCGGCCCCCGAGGCCGCAAGGCCACCCCGCGTTGCCCTTAAAAGACCTCCCGCTCCCCCAAAGAGGAAAGAGAGCCCGGGGCCGGCCGTCGGGGGAGGCAGCGGAGAGCAGGATTTCATGTCAGATCTCATGAAGGCTTTGCAAAAGAAAAGAGGCAACATGTCCTAAGGGGACAGATAAAGCTCTCTGTGCGATGGGCATAATCGTTTCTAACCTCAAGTGCATTTTTGCTACTTTACCTTCATGACACCTTGTTCATTTTCCATAAAATATTGACACATTCAGACTAGAAAGGATGTAAAATGTCTCATTCATAACCATTCACCTAACACAGACATTAGAGCATCTGCCTAAATGTACATTATCTTTCCTATGTGTTTCCATTTCCATAAATCTATCTTCCCTTCCGAGTTTACTGAAGTGTTTTATGTTCATTTATTTTATTATGTTCAGATGCATCAAATTAATAAAAGTTAATTTTTTCTTAAAGATGGTATTTCTAAAAATATCAGTATTTATAAATCTAGTGCGATATTAACACAGTTATAACATACTTGACCTTTTAATACCTTTCAAAGTCGGCCTTCTAACGGTGTTGTTAATCTTCGATATATTTTCCATTTCCACCTCCGTGACTGTCAGAATTTTCTGAAAAATCAAAAGAGAAAAAGGGAAGAAACAAGAGAGGCAGAGTGAATTCAGTTTCTTTGAGACTCATGGCAGTCCTGGACATACTGGATTTTGGTTTTGGTTTTCTGATGGTCAAATACCATAGTAATGAAAAAAATAGATATGTAGAGTTTGGGGATTCTCTGTTATTACACTGCTATAAGTATCCTATAAATTAAAATTTAGAGATAAGAACAGGCAATCATTTATATTCTTTAACCTGGAATGTTTTCTCTCAGATAAATTTGATGTTCAATTTTAATAGCCAATTTATCTTGAGTTCCTGTTACCCTCTCTCTTCTCTTTCTCATTGGCTTCTAAAAGGGAGTCCTTTTAGATTTTCTTAGTTTTATTTTTCTTTTTAATTGTGAAACACATACGGGCAGCTGGGTGGCTCAGTTAGTTGAGTGTATGCCTTCTGTTGGGGTCACAACCCAGGGTCCTGGGATCCCTGCATTGGCCCTTGCTTAGTAGGGGAGTCTGCTTCTGCCTCTCCCTTTGCCCCTGTTCATGTAAGCTCTCTCTCTCAAATAAATAAAATTGGTTCTTAAAAAAATTGTGGAACACCTCAAAATCTTTTTTTATTGAAGTAAAATACACTGAAGTATAATACACAACATTATGTTAGTTGCAGGTGTGCAACATTGCAACAACTCTGTATGTGATGTTGTGCTCACCACAAGCTATTACAATATCATTGACTATATTCCTTATGCTGTGCCTTTTAATCTTGTGACTTATTCATCCCATAGCTGGAGGCCTGTGTCTCCCACGCCCCGTCACCCATTGTGCCCAGCCCCCCACACCCCCTCACCTCTGGCAACTATCAGTTTGTTCTCTGTCCCTGCTTTTTATTTGCTTATTTGTGGGGTTTTTTTTTTTAGATTGCACATATGAGTGAAAATATGGTATTTGTATTTCTCTGACTTTTTTCACTTAGTATAATATCCTCTAGGTCTATCCATGTTGCTGCAAATGGCAAGCTCTCATTCTTTTTTATGGCTGAATAATATTCCAATGGGTATATATAGCACATCATCTTTATCGATTCATCTATCTACGGCCACTTAAGTTACTTCCATATCTTGGCTATTGTAAATAATGCTGCAATAAACATAGGGGTGCACATATCTTTTAGAATTAGTGTTTTCTTTGGATAAATAGCCATTTGAAAACTGGATCACATGGTGTTTCTGTTTTTGTTTTGTTTTTAAGATTTTATTCATTTATTCATGAGAGACAGAGAGAGAGAGAGAGAGAGGCAGAGACACAGGCAGAGACAGAAGCAGGCTCTATTTAGGGAGCCCAATGTGGGACTCGATCCCAGGACTGCAGGATCACACCCTGTACTGAAGGCAGGCGCTAAACCGCTGAGCCACCCAGGGATCCCTGGTGTTTCTGTTTTTGTTTGAGGAACCTTTATACCATTTTCCATAGTGGCTACACCACTGTACCTTCCTATCAACAGCGTGCAAGGTTTCCTTTTCTCCACATTTCAAAATCTTAAAGTGGGTAGAAAATAAATAATAACTAATATGCTAATTTATACTTAAGGAAGATGATTAATCTTATGTTCTAATATTTTGTGGGGAAGTAAGCCCTAAATTAACATTTAAAACAAAAAAGCAAATTCCGATTTTTAAATCCAAAGTATTTAGTAATTAAAACTGACGAAATGCTCTACATTTTTCCTAATCTTGTTCCTAAAATAGGATAGAAGGTGAATGCTTTACATTAAATGTCTATTCATGAATAATTTAGAATTTAGTGCCTCTACAATAAAAATAATAATAACCCTTTGCTGAGTATAAAAACCTTTGATGGCAATTTCCCAGGCATGTCTAGAGCAGGAAGCAAAAGCATTCCCCATCCCACAGCCACAGAATCGGGAAGATGAAGGGACCCTGGAAACAACCCACTACATGAATTAGGATTCTGACCTTACATGACAAAACCCTTGGAGCAATCTTAAGCCAAAAATAGTATGGATTACACAGTTCAGAGCAGAATGCCAGTACCCGAGGCTACAGTTGTACCTGGGCTATTGGGCAGGGCCTGGAAATTCATAGTTTTCCCCTCTCCTTATCTCTGCTCCTGTCTCTACGCTTGCCTCATTGTCACTCTTTGCAAATAGTGTTATTCTCTGTGTTGTCACTCCACCTTTCAGTTCCTATGTTAAAAGACAGTCTCATACACTCCAGCTTCCCAATTTTTACAGCATATATCTAGAGGCTAGGACGGATTGGCGGTCTACCTGCTAGCCCCAACTGGGAGAATTCTCTAAAAGAGAACCTCATTGCCCTGAGTGAATAAAGGGTCATTCCTTGGCCAAATCAGGTGTGTACCTGGAACCTAACACAGAGGGACGTGGTACCCCTCGCTGTGGAACAAGAAGGCTCAGAGTTGGAGCCAGGGCACTCAAGAAGGGAAGGGGAGAACTGTGATTGTTATGGGCTTCACAGAAGACCCAGAAAGTGTCACCCCAAAGGTATTCCTAATTTAACAGAGAGAAACCAGGCCTGACAATGCACTTGCCCTAGATCCCATAGAGCTGGGTCACAGCCCGTCTCCTGACTCCCATCCACACCATACCTTTCCTTTACAGGGGAAAAACTATAAAAATTCAAATATTAAAATGTGAATTTTTACATATGATAATATGTATTTTAGGAAAGCTCCTAAAGAGAATTAACTGATTTTGTAGCCAAAATGTGAATAGTTTTAGTGAACCAAAGGGTTGAATGCACTGTGTCTCTCCATTGCTTGTTTGCCTGTGTGGTGGGCCCTTTGATCTCTGTTGTATGAGTATCCAAGAAAGAATCCAGTGTTAAGGTCAAGTCAGGAATCTTAGAAATCAGGGCTGTTTTGCCTCATCTTGGGGCAGAAGTTTGCAGACCTTCAGTAGGCCCAGGCACCACCAGCTCAGGAGCTCTGTGTGATTTTCACTCAAGTGGAACAGAATCTCTGGTGTCTTGCAGAAAGGTCTTCACCAACAATTACTTATACATGAGTCTGCTTGGGTCAGCCTTGAAAATGCCCTGAAATTTGTTCCCCTTTTTTGAACAGCTGAGCCACAAATTTGGGCATGACAGAAGTTCCAACATTGGGGTGGAGCCAGTGGGGGAAAAAAACTATGGGATCAAGACAGTAATGCTATATGACAACTTATGATAACTATAGAATTCCATGCATAATGTTGCCAACAGGACAAAGACCCAGGTAGTAGCATAACTGTAAAGCAAAATAGAACAAAACAAAACACAGGGTGTGATCAAGCTTACAACAGACAAGATTTACCACGCCGGGAGACAGTATCTCCTGCTTCCAGCAGGTCTCAGAGGGGAAGTGAACAGTTAAGCTCCTGTGTTTTACGTATTTTATTTAGCATAAAAACAATGGCTGGTATGATACTGAAATTATCAGACTCAATGATAACTGAGCCTTTGAAGTTAGAGATTTTTGTTTTTTTACGGCTTGATACGTTATCAGTTTTTATAAACGACCCATGTGTGTTTAGGTACAGCGTACTGTACATGTGCTTAGAACAACTCACTGGCTAACCATGTGGCTCAGGTCTTCCATAGCCTACTATCTAGTCTGTTTGACCTACTGATTACTCAGAAGAATGTGTTAAAATACCGTTCGAGAAAGGTGGAGTTGTTAATAACTTCTATTTGTTCTGGTAAATTTCTGCCTTAACATGTTCTGACACCTCAGTAAATATAGACAAAGTTTATTTGTATATTATCCTAGTGAATTGAATGATATACCTCCGTGTATGCTTTGTTGCTTGTTATCTCATATTCATACAGCTGTTCCATCTCTTTTCAATTATGAAAACTCTATTTTTCAGACTTAAAAATCTATTCATTTACTGTCAAACTTTTTACATCATGATGTTCTAGGTTTGCCACCTGTAGATGGCATGTAAGTGGATTTTGTTGGATTTATATCTAGTCCAGCCACCACTGTCTTTTAACTGGCAAATTTATTTTTTAAACTCTTACTGTGATGATTTTATATTTGCTGCTGCTTTTAATATTTTATTTTATACTTTCTATTTTCTGGATTTTTCTGGGGCCTTTTTCTATCTGTCTTCATGGAATTAAGGATTTTTCTCTTACTCCATTTTTAATCTTATTGGAACGTTATACATACTGTTTCTATTCTTTCAATTGCTACTTATAAGTGACAACATCATGCTTAATAAAGTCTAAAGTAAAACAACTTTAACTAGAACAATACAAGACTTGAGAATACTTTAATTTCAGTCACACACACACACACACACACACACACACACACGCACAATATTGTTGCCCAGTGTTTTGAGTTCTGTCTCAGGGTTTTTTTTTTCTTAGAATGTTTATATTATACATTCTTGAAAGATGGTTTCACTGTATACAAAATTCTGGGTTGCCTGTAAATAAATTTTAGTAAATACTAAGGAACAGTGAGTTCTTAAAGAAGGTTCCTATCTCCTAGCTTCCGCTGATGCTGTTGAGAAGTTGGCTGTCAAATCATTTCATTTGGCCATCTTTTTGTTCCCCCCACCCCCGGATGATTTTAAGACTTTTCTTTGTTGGGATCCAAGTGTAGATTTCTTTTTAGTTGAATGCTTGGGAATCTATTGAGGCTCCTAATTTTACAAATATGTGGATTTCAGTATTCTGGAAAATTCTCATATATTTTATTTTCAAATTTGTTTCTTTTTATCCAGTTTTGGAGCTCCAGCGAAATGTATGTCAGGCCTTCTAGTTATCCTTCATATCTCTTAATTTTGTATACTTTCCGTGTTGTACCTAGGCATTTCATTTTTTGAGGTACTAATAAAAATGGTATTTTTAATTTCAGATTTTAGTTGTTCATTGCAGATATATAAGAATGCAATTGCAATTGACTTTTGCATATAACCTTGAATTCTGTAACCTTACTATAATTGCTAATTAGTTCAATTTTTTTTGTCAACTGTTTTTGAATTTTCTACACAATCATGTTGTCTGTAAACAAAGGCAGTTTACTCTCTTCTTCCCAAATCTATATACCTTCTAGTAACTTTTCTTATTAAATTAGCTAGGATTTCCAGTATGATGCTGTAAAGCAGCGATGAGAGGGGAATATCCTTGCCTTGTTCCTGACCTTACTGGGAAATTTTACCATTTAGTGCTTAATTTTACCATTAAGTAAAATGTTAGCTGTAGTTTTTTTGTACATGTTCTTTAGCGAGTTGAGAAAATTCCCCTCTATTCCAGGTTTGTTCAGAATGTTTATCATGAATGGCTGTTGAATTTTGTCAAATGCTTTTTACTTCATCTATTGATGTGATCATATGATTTTGGCATTGTTGATACTTTCTATTGATTTCCTGTTTTGAATTTCATTGATTTCTGTATTAATTTTCATTTTGTTCCTTCTGCTTATTTTGGATTTAATTTATACTTTATTTTTTAATTTCCCAAGGAGGAAGATTAGGTTATTGATTTTAGATCATTCTTCTTTTCTACTCTGTGCATTCAGTGCTATAAATTTCTCTTTAAGCACTTCATCCCACATATTTTGGTAAGTTGTATTTTCATTTTCATAAAATACTATTTCATTCCTCTTGAGATTCCTTCTTGGACCCATATGTTACTTTAAAATGTGTTGTTTACTCTCCAAGTTTTGGGAGATTTTCTAAGTATCTTTCTGTTATTGATTTATAATTTAATTCCATCACGATCTGAGAGCAGATACTGTGTGATTTATATTCTTTTAAATTTGTTCAGGTGTGTTTTATGGCTCAAAATATGGTCTGTCTTGGTGAATGTTCCATGTAAGCTTGAGAAGATTGTGTATTCTGCTGTTACAAGATAAAATAACCAATAAATGTTAATTATATCCAGTTGATTGATGGTGCTGATGAGTTCAACTGTGTCCTTACTAATTTTCTGCATGCTGGATCTGTCCATTTCTGATATAAGGGTGTTGAAGTCTCCAGCTATAATAATGGATTCATCTATTTTCCCTTGCAGTTCTATTAGTTTTTGCCTCATGTGTTTTGACACTCCCTTGTTAGGCACATACACATTAAAGACTGTTATGTCTTCCTGAAGAATAAACCCTTTTATCAATCTGTAATGCCTTTATGTATCTCTGATAGTTTTCCTCACTTGGATGTCTGCTCTGAAATTAATATAGCTATTCCAGCTTTCTTTTGTTTGTGTTAACTTAGTATATCTTTTTTCCATCCTTTTAATTTTAATCTGTATGTGTCCCTGTATTTAAGGTGGACTTCTTGTAGCCAGAATACAATTGGGTCTTGCTTTTTGACCCACTTTGATAATCTCTGTCTTTTAATTGGTGCATTTAGAACACTGATGTTTAAAACGATTATTCGTATAGTTGGATTACTCTCTACCATATTTGTTACTGTTTTCTACTAGTTGTCCTTGTTCTTTGTTTCTCTTTATGCCTTCCACTCCTTTTCTGCCTTTTGTGGTTTTAACTGAGCATTTATAGGAGTCAGTTTTCTCTCCTTTTTTAGCACATCAATTATATTCCTTTCTTTTTTTTAACATTGTTAGTGGTTGCTCTGGAGTTTGCAGTATATATTTACAAGTAATCTAAATCCACTTTCAAGTAACTGCAATGCTTTATGGGAAGTGCAACTACCTTATAACAAAATATTTTTTATTCCTCCTTCCTGTTTCTTATATATCATTACTGTTATTGATTTCACTTACACATAAGGCATAATCATCTGATACACTGTTGCTAGTGTTGCTTTTAACAAACTGTTTTCTATTACAGTAAGAATAAGAAACATAAAACTTTCAATTATTCCTTCTCTAATGCTCTTTCTTTCTTTATGTAGATTTGAGTTTCTGACGAATATCATTTTCCTTTTCTCTGAAGAATTTCTTTCAGCATTTCTTGTGGAGCAGGTTTGTTAGCAACAAATTTCTTTTCTTTTTCTTCCTTTTTTTTTTTTTTTTGGTCTAAGAAAGTCTTTATGTGTCCTTCACTTTTGAAGGATACTTTTGCAGGATACAGAATTCTAGATTGGTGGTGGTTTTCTCTCAACACTTTAAATATTTCACTCTATTCTCTTCTTGCTTACATGGTTTCTGAGAAGTCAAATGTAATTCTTATCTTTTTTTCCTCTATTTACAAGATGTTATATTCTTCTGGAAACTTCTGGGATTTTTTCTTTATCTTTGATTTTCTAGAGTTTGAATATGATATACTTAGGTACTGGTGGTGTTTTGGGGGTGTTTATCCTACTTGGTATTCTCTGAGCTCCATGGATCTGTGGTTTGGTGTCTGATATTAATTTGGGAAAATTCTCAGTCATTACTTCTTTCTTTCTAGTATTTGTATAATATACCTTCTGTAGTTGTCCCATAGTTCTTGGATATTTTTTTCTTTTCAGTCTTTCTTCTCTATGCTCTTCAATTTTAGAAGTTTACATTAACATATCCTCAAGCTGAGAGATACTTTCTTTAGCTGTGTCTGGTCTACTAATGACACCATCAAAGGCATTCTTCATGATGTTAGTCTATGACACTGGGCAATGCACTTCACAAATGCTTCTCAGTTTTTTTCCTCCTTAGGTGGGACAAGATGGTTATAGAGGGTTAGAGTTGAGTATTTCCTTTCCCCCACATGAAAGGCTAGAGAAGGCTGGAGTTGGGCATTTCCCTTTCCCCTGGTCAGTTAGGCTGTGATAAAATCTCACTAGGTTAGGCTCTGATAAAATATTTTTTTCCCAAGGGCAGGTCTTGTTAAGAAGAATAGAATTCTCTGGCATATTTCTTCCTTTCTTTTTTTTTAAGATTTTATTTATTCATTCATTCATTCATTCACTCATTCATTCATTCATGAGAGATAGAGAGAGAGAAAGAGGCAGAGATACAACAGAAGGAGAAGTAGGCTTCATGCAGGGAGTCCAATGTGAAACTCAATCTGAGGACCTTGGAGTCATGCCCTGAGCTGAAGGCAGATGCTCAACTGCTGAGCCACCCAGGGATTCCTCTCTGGCATATTTCAGAATGGCTACTTTCCCTCTTTCCATGCTGGAAACATGAGGGGATTTTTCTCATATCTTCACTTTGAGAACCTGGTATAACTCCTAAAGATAGAATTCACGAAAGTGTAGTAATGGCTCCTGAGACTGAACCTCCTTGGAGTTCCTAACTCTTAGACATGTAACACATCTCTCTCAAAAGTCCAATAATTAAAGTAGAGCAAAAATAATTAGTAATGTGTGGCACAACTGAAAGAATTTCCTCCAATAAAATACATAGTATTTATATTAACTTAGAGAATACACATTCTTATCAAATATGCACAAAACAATTATATTTTTCTATGCATTAGGACACATAGAAAAAAATCAAATTCCCCCAAACTGGTATAATGTATATCATAGTCTCTGACCACAAAGTGAAATAAGACAAATAACTACAAAAGAATAGCCAAAACAAAACAAAAAAACCCAACCCATTTGGAAAATTAAAGCAACTAACATAGAACTCTTAGGTTAAAAATAAAATCAATATGAAAAATGCAGATTACTTAGGAACAATGACAATGGGAACTGGAAAAGGGGTACTCAATAGAAATTGTGTAGTCTTAATTTCATGTATGAGAAAACAAGATTAAAAATAAATGAACTGTGTACTAAGGCAAGAAAGCCAAAAGGATAAAAAAATTAACCTAAAGAAATTAGAAATATTTCATTTATAAAGAGAAAAATAAAAATTAATGAAACAGGAGGCCAAAAAAAAACAAAGGCAAACAGATGACTTGAAAAGACTAACATAAAAGACTAAGGTTTATAAATTTAATCAAGGATAAAAGATTGAGAGCATACATTAAGAAATTTAGAAACAAGTATAGGGAGAAAATTACAGACTTGGAAGAAATTAAATATAAGACATAATAATAGCACATATAGTATAGGTCAACAAAATTAAGCATCATGATGAATTAGACTAATTTTTTAAGCAATATATGAATTACCAAATTGAATGCAAGAAGATATAGAAAACCTGTAGTCTCATAATCACAGGAAGAAATGAAAAGACACTTTCATCTCCATAGTGTCCAAGTTCCCTTTCTTCTTAATTAACAGAAGATATAGTTGGAATGGCAACATAACTGACTAAAAATAGCTTCCTGGACTCCCTTTCCAGCCAAAACAGTCATGTGCCCAGTGAAACACAAAAATAAAAATGAGATGTAAGTAAAAGACTGTTGGAGATTTCTAGGAAGGATTTTTGTTTCCCTGTTACAGGCATCGTCCCCTCTTCCCTCCCTTCCTCCTGCATCCTAACTGGACTAAGGATCAAAGCTTGGAGGTCATCAGTTATTTACTGACTGTGAGGCAACAAGCAGAGTACCAACTCAATGCCAGAAGGAGATGGGGGGAATGTAAAGGAAAGTCTGGGCACCTCAGGGCATTGCTGAGCTGCTGAATCAGCCCTAGAATGCTTGGTCATACACTTCCCTTTATGTGACTCAAACAAACCTCTGTGTGGTTAAGACAGTGTTAGTCAACTTCCAGTTATTTGCAGCTGAATAAAAATAATTTTCATTTCTCAAATGATGTGAATATCTACTTAAAAACTAAGAAGACTAAAGCAATTCACTGAAAGCTGTAAGAACAGGAGTTCAACAACATGGCTAGATCCAAAATAGAAACCAAAAATTGTCCTATGTACCAGTGATGCCTATTAGAAAATGTAAAAGTGATCTCATTCACAGTAACAACAAAAACTACAATATATCTAAGAATTGATATAAGAGGACAGCCCGAGTGGCTCAGTGGTTTAGTGCTGCCTTCGGCCCAGGGCCTAATCCTGGAGACCCAGGATCAAGTCCCACGTCGGGCTCCCTACATGGAGCCTGCTTCTCCCTCTGCCTGTGTCTCTGCCTCTCTCTCTCTCTCTCTCTCTCTCTCTGTGTCTCTCCTGAATAAGTAAAATCTTTAAAAAAATAAAATAAAATAAGATTTAAAAAAAGGAATTGATATAAGAAATCTTAAAAGCCTATATGAAGAAAACTATGAATCTTTATTATAGAACATAAAATGTTTAGGAAACAAGTACAGAAAGCCCTTGTTTTGCATAGTTCCAACATGCACAAGTTCCAAGTACCACAATTTAGTTAAATAACACTAGTTATCCCCAACATTTGCTACCATGGTATTATAAAGTACAAACTTTACTATTAGCATTACAGTCCATAAATCATTACATAAAAAAACAGATGAGTATCATGATAAGTGACCAATCACATCACTTCTCTCAAAGTCTGTTAGTGATTGATCACTGCATATTTGTTATTCAGTTTATGCATAGACAGCAAAGTGTGTCATTGCATTGGCTCCTTATCTCCAGTGGTAAACCCACATGACATAAAAGTGACCATTGAAAGAGGGGAATTGGCCATTATATATGAAACTGCAGTACATAAGTGAAAAATGGCAATACTGAAAGTGAAATTCAAATTGAAAATAAATGGAATTATAGAAAAAATAGTATCAATTCACTAAGGCATAGAAAACATCCTTGCTCTGTATTATGAGTTACGTGACAAGACAGAAGGCAAGCATTATTGAAGCCAATCTTGATAAGTTTCTTAGGAAAAAAAAAACCACTTTCTCAATGTTTCTAATATTTTTTTAAGATTTTATTTATTTATTCATTAGAGAGAGAGAGAGAGAGAGAGGCGGAGACACAGGCAGAGGGAAAAGCAAGTTCCATGCAGAAGCCTGATGTGGGACTCGATCCCAGGACTCCAGGATCACACCCTGGGCCAAAGGCAGGTGCTAAACCCCTGAGCCACCCAGGGATCCCCTGTTTCTAATATTTTAAATTACAATGCACTAAATACTAGTTTTACTATTTTATTTCCCTATATATCTACAGCCAACAGTAGAAGAGTTAAGGGTTTGACAAAAATTTTTGAAGATCACAAAACAATCATAATTTTTCCCACTGATTATTGAGATCACTTTGCATGGTTTTAGTTTACATGGCCATTTTTACAGTCCTGTAGTACCACACAAAGTGAAGACTGCCTATAGTATGTTACTAGCTGGGAAGACTCAATGTTGTAAAGATGTCAATTCTTTCTAGGTGACTCTATACATTTAATATAAACCCAATCAAAATACCAACAAGATTTTTTTTTGAAAGCTGATACACATAAAAATTCATCTAAAATAATTAAATAGTAGGGATGCCTGAGAGGCTTAGCAGTTGAGCATCTGCCTTCTGCTCAGGACGTGATCCTGGGGTCTGGGGATCAAGCCCCTCATTGGTTTCCCTGCAGTGAGCCTGCTTCTCCTTCTGCCTATGTCTCTGCCTCTCTCTCTGTGTCTTTCATGAACAAATAAAATCTTTTAAAAAAAAATAAATAGCAAAGAAAACATTTATTTTATTTACAGAGAAAGAGAACATATGCACACGCAAGTGGTAGGGAGGGGCAGAGGGAGAGAGAAAGAGAGAATCTTAAGTGGACTCCACACCTGGTGCAGAGCCAGATCTCACCACCCTGAGATCGTGACCTGAGCAGAAATCAAGAGTCAGCCACTCAACTGACTGAGCCACCCAGGCACCCCGTAAAGAAAACATTTTAAAAGAATAACGATAGGAGTACCTTGGTGGCTCAGTCAGTTGAGCAGCTGACTCTTGATTTCTGCTCAGGTCATGATCTCAGGGTCCTGGGATGAAGTTCCACATTCAGCAAGGAGTCTGCTTCAGGATTCTCTCTCTCCCTCTGGCCCTCCCCCTGCTCACTCTCTCTAAAATAAATAATCTTAAAAAAAATTAATGATAGCAGAATAACTATTGAAATATACTATATATAGTATATAGTATATATTAGCAGTTGCTAATACTATATGATCAAAATAATTAAGAATTGCATTGCTAGAAGAGTTGAAAAATAAAGTCTAGCAGTGAGCTCAAAAATATGAGAACTTAATATATGATAAAAGTATTTCAAATGTATGAAAAGGATAAACCATGTGCAAATAGTATTGGAACATTATCTGTCAATGTGGCAAAAACAATCAACAAATTTCAAAGGGATTAAAAGCACACATTCTAAAAGATACTAGAAATATGAGGAAATACTTTTACAAAATTTAAGCAATACTAAACAAGCCATAAAATCTAAAAATACTTTTTTAAATTGCCAAATTCAAATATATGAAAATTAAAAACCTGTTTAAAAAGATACCATTAAAGAGTAAAATACTGATTTTTAGAAAAGAAACACTATTTACTACATGAAAAACAAAAATTATCTGCCACATAATTACAATTAATATTAAAATAATAAATCAGATTTTCTCATATCAGAATGGGAAAAATATATAATACAATAATTCATCTAATGCTGAAGGTATGAAGAAACTGGTATTTTGCTACATCATTGGGAATATTAACTGGTGAAGCCTTATGGGGATTCAATTTGGCAGTATATATAAACATTTTAAATGCATATACCTTTTGACCTAATTAATTCTATTTGTAGGACTCTACATACAAAGATAAACAGAAAAGGATGCTGTATTTATAATGGAAAAAATCTGGAAACAAATGAGCACTAAATTTGTAAATTTCACAAAATATGGTATATCTATACTATGGAATATTTTTAAACCATTAAAGCAAATTAAGGAGATCAGCACATATTCATATTGAACATTAATATATATAATATATATTATATATATTACATATATAATATATAGAACTAAATAAAGCAATATATCAAATATGATCCTAGTCACATAAACATGTGCACTTATATATCTATGTTGGTATATAAGTATGTACAGCAAAGTCTGGAAAGATACGAGACTCATAAAGCATATTTACCTCTGGGATACAGAATGGGTATAGTTAAAAGAGGGGAAAGTAGAGTATGAAAGACGACTCCCACATTTATTCTATATACTTTATGTAAAAGGGTGGGGGAGGCACCTGGGTGCCTCAGTGGTTGAGCATCTGCCTTTGGCTCGGGTCGTGGTCCTGGGGACCTGGGATGGAATCCTGCATCAGGTTCCCCGCAGGGACCCTGCTTCCCCCTCTGCCTATATCTCTTCTTCTCTCTCTGTGTCTCCCATGAATAAATAAAATATTTTTAAATAAATAAATAATAAATAAATTTTTACATGAGCGTATATCACTTGACATGAGCAAGTATTACTTTAATAATTAAGAAATAATAAATGATCACCTTAAAATTTTGTGAAGTTAGGACTTTAGTGTTAATGCATTTTTATGCTTTTGGGGGTTTTTTGTTCTAAATTCATGTCTTCAATTTTAGGGAAGGTTTTTAACTCAGATATTTGCTGTAATTTAACAAAACATTAAGCATCTAAACTGTGATCTCTAATATCATTTCCCTGAATGGGGCTTCCTTAGAAAAATGACTGGTTTTAGGCCTAAGGCAAGAAATATACACGATGACCCTGAAACATCTTACAACATCAGAAAACAAAGAAGCTATCAAAAACTTCTAGAATGAGGTACACAAAGAGCCATTATGAATAAAACTTTACTGGCTATACATGGGACAATTTGTACATCAGTAAGGATAATAATTGCAATAGCATAAAACATAAAATATGCTTAAATTCAAGAGTTCATAATGATTCTAAAATAATTAAACAAGCCCACGGGTTGTCTTTGGCACATGCTTGGGAACCAGTTCTTTGCCTTTCTCTCTCAGGATAACCAAATAATTAATGATAGAAAGTTTTTCCTTTATAGAAGGATTCCAGGTAACAAGTAAATGATAGGATTAGATTATCATTTTTCAACCTCATTGAATCAATGGGTCAAGGTGATGATTGTCAGGGGCTACTGATATCACAAAAGGAAACAGCCAATATGTACTTGTTGGTGGAAATGCACAACACTTGCCTTCTGATAGCAAGTATTCCCTCAAATAAATTGAAAGTTTATAGAAATACAGCTGACAGAGCAACATGTTAAACAATACCACAGAGATGTGATTAGCAAAATGCAGACTCTGGGACACACTATGGGATAAATGATCTGGTTTCTTCAACCAAAACAAAACAAAAAATTTCAAGGGGAAAAAAAGATGCAGGTGGTTGTACCCAAAGATACCAAAAGAAACTCAATTTGTCATCTAATTTGAATGTATAATCCTTACTTAGATCACAATTCAAATAAACAACTATAAAATAATAACAGAGGTGATAAAACAATAGGAAAAATCCAAAAACTAGTTATTTGATTGGATGAATTAGGGAGTTGTTCATTTGTCTTAAAGTGATAATGGTATTATATGCATTTTAAGTCATTAACATTTGGAGATGTATACAGAAATATTTGTAAATTAAATGATACAGATAAGGGAACTTACGGGGGATACAGAAATTATACCTCAATTAAAACAATAACTAAAAATGAGGGAAAGTGTAGGGATGTAGATGAAATAACGTTGATCACTCATTGATAATTAAGCTGTCTAATAAATCAGATTCATTAAACTATTCTCTTTACTTTGGTTAATTTTGAAAAACTACCATAATAGACAAAAAAGCTCTAGGAGTACAACTTAAACTATAGACTTATCTGATTGGCCCACAACACTGGGCACATAGCATGTCTTAGATGAATACTTACAAATTCATTAAAAGATTGCCATAAGATTTTTCAGTTATTGAGAAAAACTCATGCAACTTGCCAAACATATTTTATTATCCCACTAAAGTTATTCATTAGAACAAAAATGATCACAAAGTTGTTCCAAAGAATAGGTCGTTTATTTGATTAAAAATATTTGCATACATAATTTTTTTATGAAACAGGGGGCTGTCATCAAAATGTAGATGCTCATTAAGAATCTATCAAATAGATTATTCTATGTTTAATTCAATAGCAGAAGTATTCCTTAATTTATTTGCCCTAAATTAAGATGAGCAGCTAACTCTGAGGTCTTTAGCCCAAGAAGGAATAGGTGAGGAGTAGCCTGCTTTCTCAGCTGCAGAATGCCTCTGGAAAGGATGCTGAAGATCGTGCTGGAGAAGATGAACCTGCCAAACAATTGAAGAGCATAGATAAAGATTTCTTCAAGACTCTTAATTTTCTAAATTCCCAGAATGACAAGGTTAAATTTAAATTTATTTAAAAATGTTTAAACATGGGGACGCCTGGGTGGCTCAGCAATTGAGCATCTGCCTTTGGCTCAGGGTGTGATCCTGGGATCCTGGCTGGAGTACTGCATCGGGCTTCCTGTAGGGAGCCTGTTTCTCCCTCTGCCTATGTCTCTGCCTCTCTCTGTCTCTCTGTCTCTCTGTCTCTCTCATGAATAAATAAATAAACCATTTTTTTAAGTTTAAACATTTTATGTTTTATTAAAATTTCAACAATAGGGGATCCCTGGGTGGCTCAGCGGTTTGGTGCCTGCCTTCGGCCCAGGGTGCGATCCTTGGAGACCCGGGATCGAGTCCCACGTCAGGCCCCCATGGGGCCTGCTTCTCCCTCCTCCTGTGTCTCTGTTCCTGCATCTTCCCAGTGTGGACCTCATCTCTGCACACCTGAGCTTCCACAGGGCTGCCAGCAAGGACCATTAGAAGAACTCCTGCAAACAAGGAGCCTGATATTGCCTTGCTAGTGAGCCAGGATTTTTTTTTTTTTAAGTGAGCCAGTTCTGTCCTCTTTCTGAGTTGAGTGGGGCCAAGAGCAACCTGTTAGTCTTAGGAATCTGAATGTTCACTTGAACCTAGGAAGACACCTCCCCACCAAAGGTGGGAACTGCACCTTTACTCAAATATAATTTGGAGGAAGAGAAGAATACGAGGAACAAAAAGTAAGGAAGGAAGGAGAAATAAACCAACAAAACAACTGATGAAAGAATGCTTCGTTTCTTCAGTGTAGGCAGATTTAGAGATAAATACTGAGCTCCTCTTATTTAATACCATAAAAAGATTACATTTTAAGATATTATCTAAAATGAAAAACTAGATTTGGGTCAGGCTAATGAAACTACCGTAATAAAAAGTTAATGCGAGTTCCAAATTAGAAATAGCAAAAATCGGGAGGCACCTAGGTGGCTCAGTCAGTTAATTGTCTGACTCTTCATTTCAGCTCAGGTCATGATCTCAAGGTTGTGAGATCAAGTCCCAAATGAGGCTTTAAGCTCACAGAGAGTCTGCTTGAGATTTTCTCTCTCTCTCCCTCTGCCCCTCCCCCTACTCATGTGTGCTCTCTTGCTCTCTAAAATAAGTAAATAAAACTTTTCTTTTTTTTAAGGATTTTATTTATTCATGAGAGACACAGCGAGAAAGAGAGGCGGAGACATAGGTAGAGGGAGAAGCAGGCTCCCTGCGTGGAGCCCAATGCAAGACTTGATCCCAGGACCCTGGGATCAGGACCTGAGCTGAAGGCAGATGCTCAAACACTTAGCTACCCAGCCATCCCAAATAAATAAATCTTTAAAAAAAAAAAAAAAAAAAAAAAAAAAGGGCAGCCCAGGTGACTCAGCGGTTTAGTGCCGCCTTCAGCCCAAGGCATGATCCTGGAGTCCCGGGATCAAGTCTCATGTCAGGTTCCCTGCATGGAGCCTGTTTCTCCCTCTGCCTCTGTGTGTGTGTGTGTGTGTGTGTGTGTGTGTGTGTGTCTGTGTGTGTCTGTGTGTCTCTCATGAATAAATAAAGTCTTTAAAAAATAATAATAATAGTAATAATAAAAGACATAGCAAAAATAGTTTCTCTCTCATACCAACTCTGATCTGTTGGTAGTGACCACATACATGCTGTGATGAGAATGGTTCTGAGGTGGGACCAGCGTCAGAGAGAGCTTCGAGCATCAATAACATGTATTCCACTGTAGGACAGTGACAAGACAACACGAGTGCCAAGGCCATTCCTCTTCTTAAAAATGTATTATGTGGGGATCCCTGGGTGGCAGAGGTTTAGTTTAGCACCTGCCTTCGGCCCAGGGAGTGATCCTGGAGACCCAGGATCAAGTCCCACATCAGGCTCCTGCATGGGGTCTGCTTCTCCCTCTGCCTGTGTCTCTGCCTCTCTCTCTCTCTCTGTCTCTCATGAATAAATAAAAATTTTTTTTAAAAAGTGTACTACGTGCATTGCATTTTAAATAATTGACTATGAAGTATGTATATTACAAGAAGGTATGCAGAATATAATGAACACCTGTGTATCCTCCACTCAGCTTCAGAAATCAAATACTTCCAATATGATTGCGGCCCAGTATGAGTCTCCTTCTCTACTCAAATTTCTTCCTTAGCTCAAAGTAACCACCATCTGAAGATGACATTTATCATCTTTATTCATTTTGTTACTTGTATTATATAGGCATGCATCCCTATGTAATGTATAATTTTGTATGTTTTACACTGCATTAAAGTGGTGCTTGCTATATTCCTTTGCCACTTGCTTGTTTTGCCTAACATTATATGTGGGATTCATCCATGCAGGTACACGTGGACTTACTTCATTCAACTTCACTGCTGTCAGGATTAATTTAAGTGGACCTACATTGCTAGTGCCATGGACACCTGATAGAAGCAAAAGCTAATTCCCTTGGAGAGATGCACCTTAAGTCAGGCTTCATTGGATCTCAGAGATTAAAATCCAAAATTCCAAAATAAAAACAATAAGCAGCAGAACTAGACCCTCAGAAGTTTGAATAATACAGATATAGGATATAAATGAATCTTTAAAATCTTAACTCTATTAAATAATAAATTATAAAATATGAAAAAAATGATTCACCGATGAATTTTTAAAATGGGAGATTAGGCAGCAAGAATTCTGGAAAGCTGGTGCTGGCAACGGTCTAGTTTAGCATGTCTGCAAACAAAATAAGTGTGCTTAAAATATGATACACTGAAAATTAATAGAAATAAAGCCAGAAGGCTCAAACATCTTACCTCTGAAAAATCATTCCTTTCTGCTTTTCACACTGTGGACTCTGCCATCCAGTTCTTCAGCACATACCTCGGATTAACAGCTTAAGAGGGAAAAGTGTTTTGGAACAATGAATTACTAAGTCCGTTTGGGCCATATGAAATTATCCCTCAAATTAGACAGGCTTTAAGAACTTTGCTGGGAGGCACAAATGAGAAAAAAAAGATCGGCATCAATCAATTTTGATTGTTTGTAAACTGTGTACACTGTCCATTGTCTTATGGTTCAGAAAACACTTTTTAAAAGATTTTATTTATTCATGAGACACAGAGAGAAGCAGAGACATAGGCAGAGGGAAAAGCAGGCTCCCCTGTGGGGAGCCCAATGTGGGACTCGATCCCAAGAACCCTGGATCATGACCTGAGCTGAAGGGAGATGCTCAACCACTGAGTCACCCAGGTGACCCAGAAAACACTTTTTGAATGTTATGAGCAATACTATTTGCTTTTTCTCTTCAGTGTTTCATCATTACTTTGGTCTTTTCACCATGTTCGGTTCACTAAGCACTTTCTAAAGCGTGAAGAAAGTAGTGAATGCATCTGAATCGGCCTAAGTGGAGGTGGAGGGAGAGAAGTTGCTGCTTTTAACAACTTTAAGCTCAGAATAAAAGCTGGCTTACTAGGACTGCTTAATGTTAATGCTGCCAAGAGAAGAGCAACTGTGAAGGCCAAATACAGGCAAAACTCTTTATAAATTTATATTTTGATGTAACCATGTATTTTGGCACTTTAAAAGTATTATAATAGGGCATCTGGGTGACTCAGTGGTTGAGTCTGCTTTTGGCTCACATTGTTGTGATCCTAGGATCCTAGGTCCTAGGATGGAGTCCTGCATCGGGCTCCCTGCAGGGAGTCTGTTTCTCCCTCTGCCTATGTCTCTGCCTCTCTCTCTGTGTCTCTCATGAATAAATAAAAAAAAATATTTAAAAAAAGGAAAGAAAGAAACCTGGCAATGAAATACTGTTAAAACATACTGGAAATTTCAGCTACAAGCAGAAGTGCTTTGGACCAAGTTATAAATATACAAAGTACTTTGAAATCAGAAAATTACAGATCTGTTTTTAGGACTCTTTGAGGAGTTATCAAATTCTGTACATTTCTATCTAGTTGGGAGTTTTCTGTTCCTGGGTTATTTCTTTTGGCAATAAAATTTTAAGCAGTATATTAATGAGGATTATGTCCACCCACAAATCCTGCCAGAGTTCCACGTAATGTGGGAATCCCAGATCCACTAGAGTGTTGACTACTTATGGGCAGGACTCAAATTTATCTTTGTAGTTTCAGCTTTAAACAATGTGACTGCACCGAAAAAGGGCCTATAATAAAGGCTTCGTATATGTTTCTGAATAAGCAAATCTAGTTCTGGAAAGATTTAAGACTATGTTTTACTGAATACATCATAATATAAATGAAGCATGTCATTGTGATCACCCTATTGGAAAAGATTAATGTATCAGAAAGTCAGCAGACTCGATGGCCATAAAACACTGAACACTTCAAATATTAAATGCAGCTAATCTTTCATAGGCTGACCATGAAACTGGAAAATGGTAGTTCTATTTATCATTTATATAACTCAAAAATAAATCTCATTCTTATTGTTAGCTATTAAAATAAGAGAAAATTTATTTCAAATATATACATCTTCCATTGTTCCTTCTGTCTCTCTCTCTCTCTCTCTCTTTTTTTTTTTAATGTTCAGGAAGAAGAATGAAGAAGCAAATTTTTCTTTTACTCTATTATTTACAAAGGGTCAGGTCTGAAATATCTATTTGGGGCCACAATTTAAATTTATACTATCACCTTGATGGAGAGCACTTTCACCTTGATTCCCAAATGACCTTGCTTAATTTCTATGGAGAGTCCTCACCACACAAAGGAAATATCTCTGACTTGCAATCACACTAGCATTCTCTCTGTGTTCCTTTCCAAAGGAGATAAGTTTGTGTTGAGCCAGTCCCAGTCTGGGCCAATTCATCCTCCATGATCAATGGCATGCCATTTGCAAGGTGGTGGTAGATGGGGAGGCCTGTGAACAAGGCCCAGGGTTGTATTTTCTAATAAGGCTCAAGCCCAAGATTTGAGCTCTAAAACCCTAAGGATACACGTAAAGATTCTTCTGAGCACGTGCCACAAATTCACTACTGGGCACAAAGAAAGCAGAATTGCACTGATGCATTTTCAGAATTACAATCAAGTTTGTTCTATTGCAGATACAACTGTTTTAGGGCTTTTAAAAATATCCCCCAGCAATATAAACCCAATCGTATAAGGCTGGAACTATAGTGGCTGTCTTCAGTGCACAGTCTTGACAGTTATCAAAGGCATTTATTAAAATTTTAGCATGATCTTGGGCTGGGTGGGCACAGTGTGACATAGAAGAGAAGTGATCAATGGCCTCTGGTGGCTTAGGATCAGAGTTATTTGGAGGCTTAAAAATAATAAATTTTACAGTTTTAAAAAAATTCTCATCTTTGATGTTCCCATTGCTTGCAACCTGGAGCATTTACAAAAAAAAATTTTAAAGCATATCTTCCCCTGGAATGCCTGGCTGGTTCAGCTGGTAGAGCATGTGACTCTTGATCATAGGCTCATGACTTCAAGCCCTACATTGGGTGTGGAGCCTACTTTAAAAAAACAAAAAACAAACAAACAAACAAACAAACAAAAAGGCAGCCCCATGGCTCAGCGGTTTAGCACCACCTTCAGTCTAGGGCGTGATCCTGGAGACCCGGGATGGAGTCCCACATCTGGCTCCCTGCATGGAGCCTGCTTCTCCCTCTGCCTGTGTCTCTGGCTCTCTCTCTCTCTCTCTCTCTCTCTGTGTGTGTCTCTCATGAATAAATAAATAAAGTCTTTATAAACAAACAAAAAACTTCCCCTAATCTATGATTTTTTTAAAATGTTTTGAGACAATATGTAACAGCAATATATTTTTAGTCTTTTGGTTTCTACAAAACATAGTCATCCCAGTCTTCCCAACAAAGATATTTAATGTACACTATACTAGTATAACAGCTGATGCTTACTGAGCCCATATCATGTGCCAACTACTATCTCCCTGCATTTGTGCAATAATCCATGATGTAAATGCATTTTATAGATGAGGAAACAAAAGAGAGGTCAAATGGATAGAAATGTTTTAAAACTGGACTGTCATGATGGTAGTGTTTTTAGTTTAAAAAAAATCACTGTACACTTGAATTAATGAACTTTGTTATATAAATTACACCTCGATAAAGGTGTAATTTAAACACCGATAAACTAAAGAAATATATATACACACCAAAAAGAGAAAAAGGAAGGAATCAAACGAATGACCTGCTTAATAACATCTAGAAAATAAATATTTGAACCAGAGCCCAGGCACAGCTGGTCCAACTCCAGAGGCCATGCCGTATTGTCCTATTAAGAAAAAGAAATTCAGGTCAAGAGCATACACAGAAATGAAGACCCTGTAAGGGAAATGATGATTCAGACTTCACTAGCTCTCTATACAAGTCCTAAGTAAGTCAGGAATATTCAAGGACTTAGGGTCTTCAGTCTGAACTTCTTTGGTCTTGTTAGAATCTACACTGCAAACAAATAACTAACTTCCTTTTTTTTTCTTCTCCAAATCAATTATGAAGTCACATGGTAAGATGAAATCGATATAGAAATGATTTGTTTTTAGAACTGTCATTTACTGGATGTATGTGATGGCCCATACACTGTAACAAGATACCTTACATATATTATTGCTCATCATTACAATTGCTGCAAAATATCCCCATTTCACAACAGCTAAGGGCCTTGAAACTGAGTCACATATCTTTCAGATCATACAACTAAAAGGTGGCAAGATGAGATTCACCTGCCAGATCCCCAAAGTCACGTTCGTTCTTTCCATCATAACCCAAACTACCTTGTCTCTCCACCATCTTTTAAGACTGTATTACTTTAACATCAGTATGCAAACTTATTAAAAGCAGAACTATCATATTCTCTTAAAGATAATTTTAGAAAAGCTCATGACACTTCAACTTAAGTAAAATATACTCAAGTAGAATTATTCTCATTAAAAAAAAAAAACAACCTTTAATTCCCTCAAGTAATTACTTCTGGCTTTCAAAAAAATGTTGCTTTTATGTGATAATCCTTAACATTGAAAAAATCAAAAGGTTTATTTACTCACTTGTCATTCTTTTTCTTCTTTCAGAATCTGAATCATTCATGTTACTAACAAAGAATAAAACAAAGTACAAAATTAACCACTATCTCTTTTTTTCAAAAGATTGGAAATTATTTCACAATACCAATATTGAGGGAAAATTTTCAAAAATTATATTGAATCAGTGTCTGAAAGGAAGATAGAAAATACTGATTTTGATTAAATAATATATAGAATACCACCTTTAGTCATTTTAGCTAAACCCAAACCTTTTATTTTTACCAATTATAAAAATAGTTTTGTCTAAAAAAAGAAAATCTAAATTGTCTGATACCTTTCCTTATCTTAAACATAGTTTTCTGAAAATCAACTTTTTCTTGATTAATCATGGTCATCTTTATAAACATCCCTCAGGGGCAATTCAACTGGGAAGGGCTATTTCTTCCTGTGGTTTTCCTGTCTCTCCCTTCAGAAGCCACTACCTATAAAGTCTTTACTTGCAAGTTTGTTGTAACAACTAGTAGGCATGGCTAGAAGCCTGAGGAGCTCTCCAGAGCTTCAGGGCATGAACTCTCCAGGGCACGAACTCTCCAGGGCACCTGAGGAAACAGTGTTATCAGAGTTGAAGAGAACAGGTGTGGTGTTTGTCAAGGATGCCTCAGCAGGTGCAAAGGACCCCACAGTAAAAAGCAAAATCTGGAAAATTAAGGGAAGAGAGGCTAGATGGGTTGTCTCTGCTAAAGCAATACGTTACATTTTTAAATTATTTTTTATTTTTTTAATAATAAATTTATTTTCTTATTGGTGTTCAATTTGCCAACATACAGAATAACACCCAGTGCTCATCCTGTCAAGTGCCCTGCTCAGTGCCCACCACCCAGTCACCCCCACCCCCTCCCTCCTCCCCTTCCACTACCCCTAGTTCGTTTCCCAGAGTTAGGAGTCTTCCATGTTCTGTCTCCCTTTCTGATATTTCCTACCCATTTCTTCTCCCTTTCCCTCTATTCCCTTTCACTATTATTTATATTCCCCAAATGAATGAGACCATATAATGTTGTCCTTCTCCGATTGACTTATTTCACTCAGCATAATACCCTCCAGTTCCATCCACTTCAAAGCAAATGGTGGGTATTTGTCATTTCTAATAGCTGAGTAATATTCCATTGTATACATAAACCACATCTTATTTATCCATTCATCTTTCGATGGACACTGAGGCTCTTTCCACAGTTTGGCTATTGTGGCCATTGCTGCTAGAAACAGCGGGGTGCAGGTGTCCCGGCGTTTCATTGCATCTGTATCTTTGGGGTAAATCCCCAGCAGTGCAATTGCTGGGTCGTAGGGCAGGTCTATTTTTAACTCTTTGAGGAACCTCCACACAGTTTTCCAGAGTGGCTGCACCATTTCACATTCCCACCAACAGTGTAAGACGGTTCCCCTTTCTCCCCATTCCTCTCCAACATTTGTGGTTTCCTGCCTTGTTAATTTTCCCCATTCTCACTGGTGTGAGGTGGTATCTCATTGTGGTTTTGATTTGTATTTCCCTGATGACAAGTGATGCAGAGCATTTTCTCATGTGCGTGTTGGCCATGTCTATGTCTTCCTCTGTGAGATTTCTCTTCATGTCTTTTTCCCATTTCATGATTGGATTGTTTGTTTCTTTGGTGTTGAGTTTAATAAGTTCTTTCTAGATCTTGGAAACTAGCCCTTTATCTGATAGTCATTTGCAAATATCTTCTCCCATTCTGTAGGTTGTCTTTGAGTTTTGTTGACTGTATCCTTTGCTGTGCAAAAGCTTCTTATTTTGATGAAGTCCCAATAGTTCATTTTTGGTTTTGTTTCTTTTGCCTTCGTGGATGTATCTTGCAAGAAGTTACTGTGGCCGAGTTCAAAAAGGGTGTTGCCTGTGTTCTCCTCTAGGATTTTGATGGAATTACATTCTTTTTTAGAAGTGGTTAGATCACCTTACCTCTTCAGCCTCAAAAGGTACTGCGACACCCAGGCAGGAAAAAGCTTGTGGGGATCCCTGGGTGGCGCAGCGGTTTGGCATCTGCCTTTGGCCCAGGGCGCGATCCTGGAGACCTGGGATCGAATCCCATATCGGGCTCCCTGCATGGAGCCTGCTTCTCCCTCTGCCTATGTCTCTGCCTCTCTCTCTCTGTGTGTGACTATCATGAATAAATAAATAAAATCTTTAAAAAAAAAAAAAAAGCTTGTGCTTTGAAATCATCTTCAGTGCCCAGAATTGCTAAATTAAAATGCAGTAATAGGCTGCTTATTATATTTATATTAGTGCTATTTAACTTCGTTACTTTAAATTATATTCTTGAATAATAACTTGTAATATCCAGATTTTTTAAGGCATGCTATTTCAAGTAAAAGTAGTACCAAAAAAGAACAATACTTTTCTTTTTTTACATACATATATTAAATATATATTTTTATATCAACTCTAAAATTCTAATTCATGGAAATTCACATAATGGCATGATTTAAGATAAACAAAGTCCTTATAAGATCACACATGAATACTTAAATTATCCAAAAGCCTTCCTTTAAATAATGTACAATTTGCTTTAAAAAACTTAATTTGTAACTGCATTTTGTTTAATCATCTATTTAATTCATTCAACAAATATTTATGGAATGTCAACTTTATGATGGGAACTATGTTAGGTGGGAAGGATATAAAAATTAATAAGACATGATCCCAGCCTTAAGGAAAGTGTGTAAACAAATAATTCAATGTCATTTTAGAAGTGTTATAGAAATATACATAAAAGGCTAAGCAGTTAGCTTAGCCTGAAAGAGAGTTGAAAAGCTCTCATGTCCAAAAGACACAAAACTACTGAAATAATTAAAAGTATAATGATCTCTTCTCACTTAAATTGTCCCAAATCTTAGAAACTTAAATATTTATACCTGTTAATAACTTGAACAAGTCACTTTAACTTTATTTTTCCTCCAGTTTATTCAGCTACTGCAATGATGACACCTGGACTCAAATGACATAGGACCTTAATTCTTTATTACATAACCCATGGTGACTGGCTAGGTGGAGGGACAGAGGGAGGAAATGTTTACCCTTTGCATTCTCCCTGTACTCCCATTTGTAGTTTAGTCAAGATGAAGTGATCTATGGTGGGAGCAGGAGCTAGGTGCTTGAGAATTAGGAGGCCCAGAGAGGGCTTCCTCAGTGATCAAAGCATTCTCTAACATGAAATTCTATAAACTAAGTGCTCCATAGCATGGAAATGACTTTAGAAGGGGCCTCACCAGGCATAAGTTAGCATGGGAATTGAATCCTACTGTTTTTCTATTGACAGAAAATAAATTGAAAGCTAAGAAAAATTTACTTTTATTACTATATTGAGCTACTGATAGAGAAAGGTTTACATGAATTTGATGCAGATATTCCAGGGGTTAAGAACATGGACTCTTGAGAAAGCTGCCAGCGTTGGAATCCCACCAGACATTTACTAATTATGTCACCGGGCACTGGTTACATAACCTCTCCATGGCTCAGTTTCTTTATCAGTAAAATAGAGATAATAGTAGTACCCACTCATGTCATGGCACAGATTATACATATAAAATTCTTAGGATAGTGCCTGGAACATAATAAGCACTCAATAAATGTTAGCTATTATTTTTGTTATTATTTTTTCATATTTTGTGAAGCATTTACTATAATGCTTGTCCCAGAGTAAGCTCCCAATAATAGTGGGTTCTCAGGGCACCTGGGCTCAGTTGGTTAAGTGTCTACCTTCGGCTCAGATCCTGATCCCAAAGTCCTGGGATCAAGCCCCACATTGGGCTCCCTGCTTAGCAGGGAGCCTGCTTCTCTCACTCCCTCTACCCCCCCCCCATTTGTGCTCTCTCTCTTAAATAAATAAATAAAATCTTTAAAAACAATAATAGCAGGTTTTCAATAAGTGCTTTTTGAAAAAATGGATTTCTGAAGCTATAAAAAGATAACGTCAACTAGGTAGAGAATGTCATGAAATATAATGAAGAGATTGAAATTTTTTTTAAAAGGCTGAATTTTATTCTCAAAAATAAACAATGATTACAATATAAAATACTTAAACCTGTTCAAAATTGAGTCACTTGTGCTAAGGCCACATCACCAAACCAAAACTTAGTATCTAACCTAATTATAGTTTCAAACTCCCCCAAGAATATAATCTTAACTGGTCAGTCAAAAATTTCCTGGTCAGCAGTAGTGAGGTAAGCCACCTGATAAACACTTTCTTACCCCCCTCCCAAAAAAGATGATGTAATCTGCTCTTTCCTTGTCCCTGTCCTCTTCTGCCTATAAAAGCCTCACACTAAAAAGAAAAAAAAAAAAAAAAAGGCCTCCCATTTTGTGCAACATCTCAGAACTCCTCTCTATTTGCTAGATGGGATGCCCCGCAATTCATGAATCACTGAATAAAGCCGACTGAATCTTCACATTTATTCAGCTGAATTTCAATTTTTGACAGACCTTAGAAATAGATTTGTCTCTAAAAATCTGTAATAAGTAAGAATCTTCTGGTAATACCCATAATATTCCATAAATGCAATGTATTCATGTTGAAATAAAAAGGCAACACATACTTTTAAAACTGAATTAAATGCCACCACTTTAGAAACAGTTTGGCAGTTTCTTTTTTTTTTTATTTATTTTTATTTATTTATGATAGACATAGAGAGAGAGAGAGAGAGAGGCAGAAACACAGGCAGAGGGAGAGGATAGAAGCAGGCTCCATGCCGGGAGCCCGACGCAGGACTCGATCCCGGGACTCCAGGATCGCGCCCTGGGCCAAAGGCAGGCGCGAAACCACTGAGCCACCCAGGGATCCCCTGTTTCTTAAAGAATCAAGCACACATTTACTAAACAATCCAGCAATTCCACTCCTAGTATCTATCCAACAGAAATGAAAACATATGTTCACCCAAAAACTTGTAGGTGAGTGTTCAGAGCAGTATTTATTCACTATAGCCAAGAAGTGGAGATGACCCAAATGTCCATCAACTGGTAAATGGATTAGCAAAAGATGGTATATCCTTACAGTGGAGTACCAATCAGTGACAAAGAGGAAAGAACCACTGAGTAATAACATGGATGAACTTCAAAACTCGGCTAATGAAGAAGCCAAGTGCAAATGACCACATATTGTATGATTCCATTTATAGGAAATGTCTAGAAAGTGAAAACCTTGAGACATAAAGTAAATTAGTAGCTGCTTGGGGCTAGGAGTGGAAACAGGGATTAACTGCAAATAGGCACAAAGGATATTTTTTTTAGGGTGATGGAATTGTTCCAGAATCAAATAGTTGTGATAAATGCACTGATCTGTAAATTATAAAAAATCATTGAATTATATGCTTAAAGCCAGTGAAATTTTATGGCATGTAAATTATGCCTCAATATATCCGTTAAAGAAAATTTAATTAAGAGAAAACCAAATGTCAAAAATTACTACCTGGGGAATGCTGAGCTCCTCTAACTGGCTTTGAGTGATCTCACTGAGCTGCCGAAATGTCATTGTAAAATCAGCTTCTGTCTTTTCCATGAGCTAAGGAAAATAATTATATTTATCAATTTCAATTCTTCAAGAATATGCTGATTAGTAATTCAAATGTTAGTCAAGAAAAAAAAGATAAAATGACAAACTCACATGTAATAGAACTGCAATTAAATCATCATCATCCTTCCTTTCCCCAAGTAACCCCAGTTTGGCTTTGAACAATTCTCTAAATCTGAAAGAGAAGTGTCAGTTCAGTTCAACTCTCACTATTTTGCGAACTGTCCTCAAATCAATCAGGATCTTTCAATATCTCTATTCAAAAGGACAAACCTTGTATAATAAAGAACAGGATACCCCTCAAGAATCCGAGCAGCTCTACAGGGGAAAAAAAAAAAAGGAAGGACAGTTAAATCTTGATTTCAAATTAACATTCTTGAATTACACTTTACAAGAACAAAAGTGAACCTTTTCACATATTAAATATAAATATAGTCATATTTATCAATCTCGGTTCACATATTTCATAAAAATGTAAAGATTAAAGCATTCTTAACCTTAAACTTATCTTTAAACTAAGTTTCTATTTCTTAATATTAACATATTTTAAATCATACAAAAGCTCAAATCATTCTGAAGCTCCACTCCCTTTACCTTACTAACCTCATCCCTTCTAAGTCTTCCCCTTGCTCATTCTGAGGCAGCCAGAGGATGCTTCTTGCTTTTCCTTAAATTCCCCACACACACCTGCTCACGGCCTTTGCACAGGCTGGTCCCGTGCCTGGAACACTCTTCCCCCAGGTATCTATGTGGCTTGCTCCTGTGATTTCTTCAAGCCTTTGCTTGAGTGATCATCCTTTTAAAACTGTGAACCCTTCCCTCCCTTTATTCCCTATCTTCTGCTTTATTCTTCTTCATTGTATGTATCTCCTTCTAATAAGCTATGTAACTTATTTATTCTGTTTGACTGTCTATCCCACCAGAATAAGCACCACAAGGGCACAATTATTGTGCTGTTTGATTCATTGCTATCCCCTTAGCACTTAGAGCAGTGTCTGGCACATACTGAGCACTTCAATAAACATTTGTTGAATGAATAAATGAACTCTGCAGGGCAAAAGTGATACTAAATTAATGGAGACAAGAATGACTACTTGATTAATACTGTTTTACATTGCTTTGATTTTTTAACTATGATGTATTACCAATGTATTTTAAAATTACATTAAATTAGTTAAGGAAACCATATATGGAATATAAAACTTTAATGTTTATTGTAGTAACTCTTTTTGCTACCTGGGGTTAATGAAATCACTATATGCTTTGCCTTCCACTTGTTGTTCTGGAAATGGTCAGTGGCAGTGGGGAATACAGTAGTTTCCACATCAACAAAGGGGGTGATGATGAATGAACTGCCCACATCATAAAAAGATAAGGAAAGTGGGGAGTGGGAACTGATACATAAAATAAAGGATGATGTAAGATAGGAATAAAATAAATGAATTGTTACAATAAATGTGAACAGCCTACATACTTCTATTAAGACATAAACCATCACATTGAGTTAAAACCTGGCTATAGGTACTATTTGCTCTTATAAGACACAAACCTTTTTTTTTTTTTAAGATTTTATTTATTTATTGTTGAGAGACACAGAGACAGAGAGGCAGAGACACAGGCAGAGGGAGGGGCAGGCTCCATGCAGGGAGCCCGACATGGGACTTGATCCTGGGACTCTAGGATGACACCCTGGGCCAAAGGCGGCACTAAACTGCTGGGCCACCTGGGCTGCCCAAGAAACATGCTTTAAAACAAAGTGATTAAGTCAATCGGAGAAGGACAAACATTATATGGTCTCATTCATTCGGGGAATATAAAAACTAGTGAAAGGGATTCAAGGGGAAAAGAGAGAAAATGAGTGGGAAATATTAGTGAGGGTGACAGCACATGAGAGACTCCTAACTCTGAGAAACGAACAATGGGTAGTGGAAAGGGAGGTGGGCAGGGGGTTGGGGTGACTGGGTGACGGGCACTGAGGGGGGCACTTGATGGGATGAGCACTGGGTGTTGTACTATATGTTGGCAAATCAAACTCCAATAAAAAAATATACAAAAAATAAATTTAAAAAAACAAAGTGATAAAAATGGTAAAAAAAACTGCAATTGCTATCAAAGTACCATTGACATTTTTTCACAGAGCTAGCACAAATAATCTTAAAATTTGTATGGAACCAGAAAAGACTCTGAATAGCCAGAGGAATGTTGAAAAAGAAAGCCAAAGCTGGTGGCATCACAAGCTAGACTTCAAGCTCTGTTACAAAGCTGTGATCATCAAGACAACGTGGTACTGGCACAAATACAGACACACAGATCAATGAGACAGAATAGAGAACCCAGAAATGGATCTTCAACTCTATGGTCAACTCATCTTCAACAACCAGGAAAGAATACCCAAAGAGAAAAAGGCAGTCTCTTCAACAAATGGTGTTGGGAAAATCAGACAGCCACATGTAGAATGAAACTGGAACATTTTTTTACACCGTACACAAAAATAGACTCAAAATGGATGAAAGACCTAAATGTGAGACAGAAATCCATCAAAATCCTAGAGAACACAGGCAGCAACCTCTGTGACCTCAGCTGCAGCAACTTCTTACTAGACACATCTCCAAAGGAAGGGGAACCTCCTGGAAGTTCCTCAGGAAGTTAAAAACAGAGCTACCCTACAACCCAGCAATTGCATTACAAGGTATTTACCCCAAAGATACAAATGTAGTGATCCAAAGGGGCACCTGCACCCCAATGTTTATAGCAGAGATGTCCAAAATAGCCAAACTATAGAAAGAAATCCAGATGTCCATTGACAGATGAATGGATAAAGAAGCTGTGGTGTGTACATATATATACATACAATGGAATATGACTCAGCCATCTGAAAGGATGAAATCTTACCATTTATGTTGATGTGTTGGAACTGGAGGGTACTATGCTGAGCAAAATAAATCAATCAGAGAAAAACAATCATCATATGGTTTCACTCATATGTGGAATATAAGAAATAGCACAGAGGATCATAGGGGAAGGGAGGGAAAATGGAATGGGAAGAAATCAGAGAGGGAGACAAACCATGAGAGACTCTTAACAATGGGAAAGAAACCGAGGGTTACTGGAGGGGAGGTGGGTGGGAGGATAGGGTAACTGGGTGATGGGCATTAAGGAGGGCACATGATGTGATGAGCACTGGGTGTTATACGCAACTGACAAATTACTGAACTCTACCTCTGAAACTAAAGATGTACTATATCTTGGCTAATTGAATTTAATTTTTTTTTTTAAAGAAAGCTAAGGGACGCCTGGGTGGCTCAGCAGCTGAGTGCCTGCTTTCAGCCCAGGGCATGATCCTGGAATCCCGGATCGAGTCCCACATCGGGCTCCCTGCATGGAGCCTGTTTCTCTCTCTCTCTGCCTATGTCTCTGCCCCGCTCTCTCTCTCTCTCTGTGTCTCTCATGAATAAATAAATAAATAAAAATCTTAAAAAAAAAAAAAAAAGAAAGCTGAAAAACAAAGTGAGACTCAAGGCAAATCCAACCAAAAGAAAACATGAATGGCAATATTAGTATCAGATAAACTGAAATTTGGAATTAAAAGGATAAATCAAGATCTCATTATGTTAGGCTAAAAGGCACATTTTTTTTTATTTTAGGGAAACAAGTAAAAACCTGTATGTACCAATAATACAATAGCAAAATATGTAAATTTAAAACAATTAGAAAAAATTACTTAGTAAAAATACAATTAAAGTGGGAGATTTTAATATACATCTCTTATGAATAAAATTTATCAAATAGATTAAAAAAATAGAGTCATAAACATCTTGAATAATACACTCAATACACTCAATTTGATATAGTAAAACCTCTGTCTATGGAGTATACATTCTTTTGTATTAACCATACCAAAACATGCACAAAATTCATTATCTTGGGGTCATAAAGAACCTTAACACATTTTAAATAGATTTTGCCAAACACATATAAAAATATGTGGATAAAATAAGTCTAAAAATTAGATATTGGGAAAAACAGTGATAAATAACCCTTAGATCAAAGAAGAAATAAACTAAAATTTCACAACACTTAGAAAGCAATAAATAGGGAAACACTTTATCCTGATAACTATGGGAAAAAGGCAAACTGTACTAGAGAAAAATGTACAGTTTGAAATGCCTTCATTATTAAAGACTAAACAATAAGATGGCTTTTAAAATGTTAGCTTCTGGGATCCCTGGGTGGCGCAGCGGTTTGGCGCCTGCCTTTGGCCCAGGGTGCGATCCTGGAGACCCGGGATCGAATCCCACATCAGGCTCCCGGTGCGTGGAGCCTGCTTCTCCCTCTGCCTGTGTCTCTGCCTCTCTCTCTCTCTCTGTGACTATCATAAACAAATTAAAAAAAAAAAAAAAAAAGAAAGCTGCAGGGGAGTCCCTCATCCTCTTAAAAAATAAAATAAAATAAAATGTTAGCTTCTGGTTTTTTCAAAAAATGATCATTATACAAATATATTTTCACACAGATTTAAGTAGTGGATTTAGAATTTACTCACAGTTGCTTTTGCCTAGGATCCAGTAATGGGTTTAAAGCTTGCAACAACTTGTTTAAATTAAACATCCCAATATTGGCCTGATTTCCTATTTTATATCTTCTTTCATCATCAGATGTGTTTGGGACAAAATCTGTTTAAAACAAAAAATACTAGCATTTTATCATGGGGATGATTATAATAAATAGCCTCTTCCTAAGTTCATATTTAAACTTAATAAATTTATATTCATTAGATATATTTATATTTATTAAATTTTTCTGACATTAAACATTAAACTCAAAAGTCACAAAAACGCTATTTATACATATGAAATTATTTTAAAATATGAATTATTTGCCTACTAGAGGAATACAATTCCAACATGTAAGAATTTTCAGGTGATCATACATGAACTTCAAATTTCACTTCAGGTGGCACATCCTCCACAAAGCCTGGTAAGATCCCTCCTTGTAAGTATTGGGTTACTATGACCTCCATTTTGTAAGTTGGTAAGGTGAGAAGTTAAATAACTTGCCGCTGAGGCCCAGATGCCAGAAGTTACACCTGCATCTGTCTCACACATATCTCCTATCACCTTCCCTGTCATCTCTAATATGTAATTCCATAAAGGTAGAGACCACAAAAGACTCAGTTTTGTATCCCTATAGCATCTAGAACATAGAGCACCACAAAAAAAAAAAAAAACCATTTTATGAGTCAACCTAATTCTTCTACTACCACACCACTGTATTAGCTGTACAATTTATCTGAAATAACCCTGTGATAATTTCTTAGTGAAATAAAATACATGTGTGTATACACACACATATTTACACATAAAGCACACATACCTGGGTTATAGGCTTCCATAAAACCAAATGGGCCATAGTCAATTGTAATGGATAACAAACTGAAGTTATCAGTATTACAAACACCTGAAACCACAACAAAAAGATTTGAAAACCATGGTAATAAAATAATAAAGCATTTTTAAATGTATAAAATTATCCAGAATAGGAAAGGTAATTAAAATGCATTTGTTTTAGAAATGACACAAAATTAGACTATCAATTGAAAGTTTCACTGGTGATGTCAAATAGCATAATATACATTAAAACTATATCTTTTAACCAAATTTAGCCTTTTGTTTTAGACCCCACGCCCACAAAGATTTCAAATACTACAGGAACAAAAGTCCCAAGAAAGAAATTTTCCTCTTACTTATCCTCAATTTCTTGCCTTTGTTTTAAAAATAAATGTTGCTTGGAATAGAAGTGAAACTGGTAAAGGAATAAGATTAACTCATTTTCAAAGGTTGGGAAAAGGGGAAAACATGGATATGCACTCTGGTTACAGTCATCAGCTGCAGACAACTAACAGAGTGGAGAGGGAGTGTATCGTCCTTCTCCCACACCCTAGGCAAGGGCACTATGGCTGGCAACAGGAGTGTGGGGTAGGAGGAAGCCAGGGAACGGATATGCCAGCATAATACAGGATATTTGGCCACTGTGTCCAATATAGGGTTTTAACCTTTTTCAGAGCATGATGGCCCTGTGTATCTCTGTAAATGTACAGACTCTCTAACCCAGCCATTCCACTTTAGGGGTTTGTCCTCAAAAAGTCACCTTCAAGAATACAAAGATAAAGTTGCCTGGTAGTCACTTGGTATAGTTCATCATAGCAAAAACTCTAAAACACCTACCCTACTCTCCCAACCCTAACCCACCCCAAGAGAGATATGCGGAGGATGCCTGTGATAAGGGACACGGATTTCAAAAAGTTTTACAATAACCACTTTATGAGTCAACCTAATTCTTTCTACCACCACACCACTGTATTAGCTGTACAATTTATCTGAAATAACCCTGTGATAATTTCTTAGTGAAATAAAATACATGTGTGGGATCTCCTTTTCATATTTATCTAGAGACACTGGTACATACGATTTGTTTTCCATAGGAAGGAAAAACAAATTCCTTCCTATGCAACTTCACACTCTACACGGCTTCAAACACACAAGGCAGCCCTGCTTTTTTCACAGGAGGTATATGAATATCATCCCCAAAAAAGTCCAAAAGGATTGATATGAAATGGTTAATAATGATTACCCTGGAGAATGGAATTCACACTCACTTCTGTATACTTTCAATTCTTTACCATAAGCATTCAGTGCTTTTATGATTAAAATTTTAGGGACTGCCTGGGTGGCTCAGCAGTTGAGCATCTGCCTTTGGCCCAGGGCATGATCCTGGGGCCCCAGGATTGAGTCCCTCATTGGGCTCCCTGTGTGGAGCCTGCTTCTCTCTCTGCCTGTGTCTCTGTCCCTTTCCTGTGTCTCTCATGAATATATAAATAAAATCTAAAAAAAAAAAAAAAAAAAAGATTTTAAAAACAGCTTTAAAGAGTTCTAAATATGTAGCCACAAGGTGGCTTTACAGGCTAGGGCACCTGGGTGGCTCAGTCGGTTAAGTGTCCAACTCTTTTTTTTTTTTTTAAACATTTATTTATTTATTCATGAGAGACACAGAGAGAGAGAGAGGCAGAGACACAGGCAGAGGGAGAAGCAGGCTCCCCACAGGGAGCCCAATGCGGGACTCTATCCTGGGTCCTGGGATCAGGCCCCAAGCCAAACGCAGATGCTCAACTGCTGAGCCACCCGCATCCCATGTGTCCAACTCTTGATTTCAGCTCAGGTCAAGATCTTTGGATCCTAAGATGGAGCCCAGCATTTGGTGGTGGTCCTCTGGCACAGCACTCAGCAGGGGAGTCTGCTTCTCCCTGCAGCTCTTCTTCTGCCCCCTCACTCATGCATTCTCTCTCTCTCAAATACATAAATAAATAAATATTTTTTTAAAGAAAACTTTACAGGTAATAACATCCTCCTCGATTTGAGGATGCTTATTCTATTTTGTGCATACTGTTCCATTCAAAACCATTTTATTTATTTATTTTTTATTTATTTTTTTTTTTTTAGTATTTTTTTTTTTAATTTATTTCTTCAGAGAGAGAGAGACTGAGAGGCAGAGACACAGGCAGAGGGAGAAGCGGGCTCCACGCAGGGAGCCTGATGCGGGACTCGATCCTGGGTCTCCAGGATCAGACCCCGGGCTGCAGGCGGCACTAAACCGCTGCGCCACCGGGGGTGCCCTCAAAACCATTTTAAACACAGGAACATTTTTTTCTCTGCTGCTAAAAACAAATTCATACACCATAAAAGTTTAAGAAGCTCATTAGCGGGAATATTTTGAAGTACAAGAAAGAAGTCTTCTGCTTCAACAAATTAACTCTACTTTCCCATCAGAAAAATGAAACATCAGTAGATGACTTACCATGAGCAAAACCAACAGACATCCACAAGGCAATGAGTTGTGCCGTCTCTGATACCACAACAGAGAAAAAGTCCTAAAATAAAATTCAGAAATTTTTCAGATTTTCAGGAATGTGTACTGTTTTAGGATCTTCTGATAAGTCACAAGGAGAACATGGAAAGAATTCAGAGTGCTAAAGGTTGACTAAAGGAATGGAAATTACCAGGCATAAGAAAAAAATGGAAGAATGTGGAATTAGTCATCAAGAAATACTATATAAAGTCTCAGACACAGTATTATGGCCAGGCTTTTTCCACTTCCAATAAGAACAGGAAAAGCATGAGCACTGAGTATTATACTATCTGTTTGCAAATTGAATTAAAAAAAAAAAAAAAAAAGAACAGGAAATGCATTAGAATTCAGCACAAGGGAGTTAAGTGTAAGCAAAGTAAGTTCTTAACCTTTAAACTGAGTCACCAAGAAAAATAATAGAATTCCCTTCTCTAGCTGCTAAGAGAATGAAAAAGGGTTACAAAGACCAAATCATTTCCATGAGATTAGGAAATCACATTTTCCTGTCATATATTGTGTTTATTTTAGAACTACTTAGAAATATCGATATATCTCATTTGTGAGAAACAATACATAAGACCAAGTTACAAAACATATGTGCAAAACATAACATCTAGAGTTTGGATGTGGTAACACCTGTTCTTTTTCTCTGAATACCTCTCAAACAAAACAACTTTCTTATCTGTGTCTTGTTTATGAAGTGGTTCACCTTCTCCTCTGACAAAACGTTCAAAGTGCTCGACATCATCTTTCCTACTTTTAGTTAAGCTCTAAGTTATAACTGTTGATATTGGCAGGCAATGAGAGAAACCGAGTACTGTCCTTTCTCTTTAAAAACTTACCACGTATCTGTTAGGTACTGTGATCTTTACTGAGGGGAAATGCTCCTGTATGATGAAGTCTAATAATGTCCTGGAGAGAGAGGACAGGGCATCAGTGTTCCCCAGTATCAAATCATCCCAATCTGCCCTTGACATTCAGGAATCTGTTATATTCAAGCTTAAACTTTTTAAAATTAAACCAAGATTTTACTCTCAAAACAGCCATAGAGAAATACTTCCTCAAAACCAGTCAAAACTGGAAATGTGTTTATGGGGCACCTGAGTGGCTCAGTTGGTTAAGCATCTGCCTTCAGCTCAGATTATGATCAGGGTCCCAGGATCAAGCCCTGAGTCAGGCTCCCTGCTTAGCAGAGAGTCTGCTTCTCCCTCTGCCCCTCCCCTGCCTGTGCTCTCTTTTTCTTTCTCTAATAAATAAATAATTTTTTAAAAAACTGGAAATGTCTTTCTAAGACAGTATTAGATTCCATCATGTTATATTACAAACGCATATTAGTTCAATAAATATCCAGTGTGTACCTACTGTACATACTGTACCACCATGCCAGGTGCAGGCACAGGGGGAAAATATGCCAATACCCAGACTCAGAGGACCCACGCCTCAGGGCACACAGAGCCCATCGGGGAGAAGAGCACACGAAGAAGTAATGACATTACAGTGTGATACATGCAATAATAAAACTATATAAAAGATATAAAGATAACAGAGCAGGGAACAATTATTTACGTCTGCAGGGTTACATAAGGCTTCACAAATGGGGGTGGCAAAAAAATTGGCCAATGTTTGAAAACAGGGTATTTAAGGTGTCTGTGTATCATATTTTTTACTTCCTATTTTAACTGATTAGTCAACTAACTAGTAGTGTTTAATGCATTGGATGAGAAAGAATCCAGAAGAAAATTGGACTTTGTGGATATGACTTGGGAATTACTGAAAGACAGTCAAAAACAAAAGGAATGGATTAATGTTTGTGTATATGTATTTTTTTCTAATCATTTAATAATTTATTATGTAACTGTTTATATGTCAAGAACTGTTTCAGGCATTTGGGAAACAAACAGGAATATACATGTGGTTATGTGAGCCAACAGAGACATTTTTCAGGACGAGGTGGTCACTAATATATATCAAATGCCAGAGAGATAAGTGAACAATAATGGAAGTATTACCAGTATGACATTGATGGAAAAATGTCAGTGACACTGTGAATCCAAACAGAAGTGACCCAAAAAACAAATGAGAAGTTAGAAATAATGCCCAGTGAGTGTAGATGACTCTCTCAACAAGTGAGATGACCATGAGCTCAGTAAATACTTGCCAAAGTAAGAGACTCAGAGGCTCTGACCAGTGTGAAGACTTCTCTGCTCTGCTTATTGCCTTCCCTCATGTCTTTTCTCATGTCTATGCCTCATGGACCAGGTATCTGGATTTATTATGCTGATAACTACAATACAGGATCCACATTCCAAACGATTCTAGTTTGTCTAAGGAAATTTATATGACTTTTTAAAACTATCTTAACAAAAGGAAGCAGAATTCCTCTTAAAGGAGGAAATGTTTTTTGTCTGAAGACATATCTTGCTAAGCCTGCTTGAGAAAGTTGGAATTTCTAAGTATAGACAGGGTAGGCACCTAGACATCAGAAAATGCTGGAAGCTGTACTGCATGATGCAAGGGGAAGAATTAATCGCTTTTGCTCTTTTGAAGCAATCCTCTGTCCTCTCAACAGGAAGATCTTCAGTAAGGATGTCGGGAACCATAACACTTTCAGAAATACCACAGCTCCAATCTCAGTAAAGGCTGCTCACCTAAACATTAGGATCCAAATGTGGGATTCCCACTGTCTTCTCTGCTGTGACCTTTTCCTTGTACCTCATCCTGGAATAGGAATCAGTGAATGATTTCCATGGCATAGTCCCTGCAAGGGCCTTCTATTGGTATAACTAACTGAAAATTAACCTCAATAAATAAAGTTTTGTGTACATTTTAACTTATGCATACACTGAAGAAATAAAGTGAGTCTATGTATTTTTGTGTTAGTACTTGTACCCTCTATTGCCGCCATTAGTCATATAGTTAGTAAATAGAACTGCGTGATTCTTTTCTCCAAAGGAATGCTGTACTTAGGTGTGTTTAGGTGTCAAGATGAAGTCTATTACAGGCAACAAAGCCTCCTGCTCAGTTGGTGCTGTGCTTTGATACAATACCACACTCACTGCTACCCCTGAGCCTCTGTGCTATTCCCTGCTCCACATGCCCAGCACACTGCTTCTTTTTTTCCCACTGAAATCCTTCCTAATCTCAAAGATAAGTAACCCTGAACTCCTTTAAGCATGAATATCTTAGGGAGATTTTTTTTTAATGAAAATCTTGTCGAAACATATCAGCACAATGTACAATGTAAAATCAGGTGCTAAGCATAAGGAATATAACATGCACACTCAGTAAATCACTGTGAATAACAGGAAAAATCCTGCCCTGTCACACAGTGATGTGCACAGGCCCCAAAAAAACATGTGCAGCTATCAGCAGCCTTCAACAACTCTGCTTTCTAAGGTGTTGAATAAGTTTATTATTAGGGCCCCTGGCTTGCTTAGTTGGTAGAGCATGTAACTCTTGATGTCAGGGGAGTGAGTGCAAGCCCCACATTGTTGTAGAGCTTACTCTGAATAAATGAATGAATGAATATAAATAAAACATTTATTTTTTAATTTTTTAATTTTTTAATTTTTATTTTTTAAAAAACGTATACTGTTGATTTTCAAGTCTCTTCTCTCCCCAGAGATTCAGGGTCAAGTTTCTCTCATTTTTTCTCTTTGCTGCTCTACACCACACTTCTCACCCCTTCCTAATTTTTTATTTCTGGCCTACTAATGGCTGAGGAAAAAGTTAACTGAACCGATTGGAAGTAAGCATGAAGTAAGAGCAGTCAGGCTCTGAGGAAAGATCTGAGGAGTCTCTCCTCAGAAAAAAGTATATGAACTTTCGTGTCCTGGCTTTGTAACATTTTGCTGGCTGTCCATAAACATTTTTGTTCACTTCCCAGATTCCTGCTGTTTGAAACCAAAGAGCTGATGATGTGAAGAAAGGATGTTCTATGATAATATCCTAATGCTGCAATTACATCTTGAACCATGGGTCATTTTTTAATAAGACTGCAAAGAGGTGCAGGATCTGTTATTCTTTAGGAACTTAGCCTAATTTTATGTAAGTATTCTAGAAATTTTATTACCTCGTTCTTTTGTAATGTTTCCATTGTAGAACTGATCTCTCCATACCTCATCATCACTCACAATTAGACTGAAACATAAGAGAATCCAACAATTAAAGTTATATGTTAACTGCTAGCAAACTACCAAGAAGTCCCTAAAACCCTAAGAAACAATGAGAAGTCATGCTACCAGAGATTTATCTGCTCAATGTACTGACACATGCCTGCAGATAACATGATGCAGTCCTGAAAGTTAGCTTTCAGGAAAAAGGAATTACCTTGAAGCTCTGCTAGTTGGAATTCCAAGAGAGTGCATAGCCTCGCTGCATAAAAATTCTCTCACTGAGGAACGAAGTACAGCTCTGCCATCACCATTTCTAGGGCAAATAAGAGAAAAAAGCTTTTCAGGTATAGTTAAGAGACAACATCAATTTTTATTTAGATGACTCTAAAAAAAGTATCAAACTGTACCGGGAGTATGGGGTCTTTCCTGAGCCTTTTAATTGGAGCTCCCACTTTTCACCCTGCCTTCAACAACAACAAAGAAATCTAAGTATTAGAAGATTCATGTTAATATTTACCAGAAAAGCTATTATACCAGGAAACATGTGGTACCTGTTCATGTAAATTCCAATAAGGTGGGTTCTTCCGTCCCTGAGCTGATCTGCCCATATCCCAAACTAAAGGAGACAAAGGAAAATTATTCATGCTTATTAACCTTTGAAGCTTTCATAGTAATTTTATAGCCAAAGTTATTTTGTCCAAATTGAGAATGGGGTGTTGCATTTTTAGGATTATAATAATCAACATCTTGAACAAAGGTGAAAATAAAATTCAATCAATAAGACGTAAGTGAAATTGATTTTAAAAATATAAATTGGAGACACATAATTAACTTCATCATCTTACAGCTGAGCTCAAGTTTGTTAGGTGTAGAATACTTAGAACTGACCTACTGATCTATTTAAATCTGGAATACGAACTAGGAACAATTTATTCATAGAAAACTTACCGATAGTACATGTATGCAATGTAAAATCAAGAACATATTTGTACCCGAGAAAATTGCTTTTGAACTTACAGTCAACTGTTTCCAACTTTTTCTGTTTGTGGTTGCCCAACTTCCAGTTATGCCACTTACTAGATATGTAAATTTGAGTTACTTAATCCCACTGAGACTGACCTTTCATTTCTGTAAAATAGGATAATCCTTGCCAGGTTGTTGTAAGAATAAATGCTAACACGTGCTTTGTACTACATCTAACATATGTAAGTGCTTGTAAGATGGTAATAATTATCATTCCTGGCAGTGATTTGCTTAGACATTACTCCATTTTCTAGATGCATGTTACTTCCACAGAAGACTTCCCAGACTTTCTGGGACTAGGAGGGTGGTTCTGTGAATTCCCAAACTCCTATCGACCCCATCACAACCCTGATGTAATCAGAATTCATTTCTTTATCTATCCTCTACCCTAGAGTATTAGCAATCTGAGCAAAGAGGACAGGTGTCTTTCACCATTTTAACTCCTGGCACATAAAAGGAGTTCTATAAACAGGTGTGGAATATTTAAACTATATTTATAGTTCTGACAGAAAAACATGAATTTGAGAAAAATCTACTCAGTATTTTAATTTTTTATTTTAACCAGAAACAGACTACCATTAATTTTAGCTATGTAATAACCCCTAAGACCACAAATCTGAGAGGTGCTCTCAGGATACTCTGGAAATTTCTAAAGTCAACAATACATTAGATATATCCCACACTGTGAAAAAGAAGAAGAAAGAATGGTGAATCCAGAGCCAGGACGGAAGTCAGGGGAAACAAGAAGGTAGTTCTCTATTAATAAAAATCGTTTAGGGATCCCTGGGTGGCGCAGCGGTTTGGCGCCTGCCTTTGGCCCAGGGCGCGATCCTGGAGACCTGGGATCGAATCCCACATCAGGCTCCCTGTGCATGGAGCCTGCTTCTCCCTCTGCCTGTGTCTCTGCCTCTCTCTATTTCTCTCTCTGTGACTATCATAAATAAATAAAAATTTAAAAAAAAATCGTTTACTAGGACATCTGGGTGGCTCAGTGCTTGAGCATCTGCCTTAGCTCAGGTTGTGATCCCGGGGTCCAGGGATCCCTGTGGGGAGCCTGCCTCTCCCTCTGCCTGTCTCTTTGGGTCTTTCATGAATAAATAAATATAATTGTTTAAAAAATAAAAAATAAAAATAATTTACTCTTCAAAATGGCAAAGCCATCCTTATAAATATTTATAATTTCAAATCAGAAGCAAGAGATGAAATGTGAAATTGATAAAAATGTAATCTATACTACAAAAAGAAACTACAAAAAAAAAAAAACACAGCTTAATAAAACTCTGCAGGCTTAAGGTCTGCATTTGTACTTTAACAGTACACGTAAGTACTGGTACAAAACACTAATCAATTTAACCTATATGGGGAATGACTTTTTGAACTATGGAATCCCTGTATTTGGGAGCTAGGAAAAAATAAAATAAAATAAAATAAGGATCATCTAGTCCCGCAGTTTCTAAATTGAAAAAACATAGTTCAGCAAAATGTTAGTAATTATTCCTTAAAAACAAAGCCCAACAAAACCCTACAGTCGAGTATGTTTGAAAAAAAGGGTGTTAAATAAAATTAAGTGGATTTCTTTGCCTCAGCACTTCTCACAACTCCTGGAATGGACTTGGTCAACCCTTGCACATTAAAGATCAAGATGCTGAGGTTCAAGGTTGTCATACAGATGACTCCTGAGGTCTTTTTCAGTTCTAATTATCTATGTCACTTCGCTTCTCAGCTTATGTTAGCTTAGCTTCTATGACGTTTTTGCTTCTTAGGGCATTGAGGAACGAAAGCAACAAAAATCTAAAAGGAATTAACTGCACCCAACAAACCAGAACCTGATATTATTATTATTATAGCTATCATGGAAGCACTTTTCACTTTTCATATTTCCCAATTTCATCCTTACTCCAACCCTATTATACTTCGCTACTTTTCCCAAAAAATTATTCCAGAGTAAACCAGCCCCCAGACAATCAGACTGTTAAATCTTATCTAGTTCAACAATTGGTCCTGTGTTCCTTCTCTTTCTCCCTTTTTTATAAAATTAGTCAGATACCACACCCTGAACTTGCTTTAAATTTTTTTTTTTTTTTAAGATTTTATTTATTCAGGAGAGACACAGAGAGAGAGGCAGAGACATAGGCAGAGGAAGAAGCAGGCTCCCTGAAGGGAGCCTGATGCGGACTCGATCCCTGGACCCCAGGGTCATGACCTGAGCCAAAGGCAGATGCTCAACCACTGAGCCACCCAGGTGTGCCTTGCTTCAAAGTCTTAACTTTATTTCTAGAAGATGCTTTCCTAATTGATTCAACATATATAATATCCCCCAATTAATCCTGATTAAATTCTAGCAGTCCCTAGCAGTTCTAAAACTTTGTTCTGCAGCTATCCTAGCAAAACTATTATCTCCTAATCCTTCTGAGGCTTTTATATTGATATTTGTGCTACTTGACTTTACCTAAATCTCCTGCCAAAACTTCTCTGAATGAGTTCTCTAGCAATAATTCATTGTTACCTCGGTTTTCTTGATTCCATCAAAGGAAGTTGGGCATGAGCTTTATCACAACAAGAAATCACATCGGCTAATTATGAACATCTTATGATACATTCTTCTAGAAACATCTTGTTGAAGTCTCCAGACACTAACATTATAGGAATTAATGCAAAATAACTTCACTAATAGGACAGCATTTCCACCAACTGTTTATATTTACATGAGGCAAGTAATGCTGATGCTGCTCATACCTGGTGGCCACCATAACTGTGAGCCAATGGAATAGATCCAAATACAGTCTTCTTACCACTCACAAGCTGGATAAAATCATCTGTTTCTGAGACAGATAAGTCAAGATCCAAAATATCTTCTAGAACTGCCTGAGGCAGAAAAAAACAAGAACAAAAAAACAACAACAAAAAAAAATTACAAATTTAAGAAATCCTTTAGGGATCCCTGGGTGGCGCAGCGGTTTGGCGCCTGCCTTTGGCCCAGGGCGCGATCCTGGAGACCCGGGATCGAATCCCACGTCGGGCTCCCGGTGCATGGAGCCTGCTTCTCTCTCTGCCTGTGTCTCTGCCTCTCTCTCTCTCTGTGTGTGACTATCATAAAAAAAAAAAAAAAAAAAGAAATCCTTTAATAATTTTGGAGAAAAGAAACTTGATGGAAGAAAATTAAAAGAATGAACCTCTTCCAAAAGCATATTAATATGTTTTTATGAGGGATGTTCCATACTTTGTGTGATTATTTATGCTATTTGGAAAATCAGTTCTATTAGATAGTTTTTAAATTTTTATTTATTTCTTGTGATACATAGTAAAATAGTATTTTTCTTAGCACACATTCTTTAAAGGAACTAGAAAATATAAAATGTCCTATTTCTATCCCAATTTCAATTGTATCATGGAAGAACAATTAGGAATTTGTTATTAGAGCCCATTTCTAAGAATTAAACTCATTTGCTCCTTTTTCAAAAAGGCATATTTTCTTTGTAAAATAACTTTAGGATGAAACAGAGTACTGGGCTCCAGGAATCAGTATCAAAAAGTGATTTCTAAGAATGACATTCTCCAAGTATCTGAATTTTAAACACAAAGATAATAATTTAGTTAATAGTTACCTAATAGACTAAAAATTCAACACTAAAAACTTTTTTTAGACAAAAGTTATAATGATTTAAGTATTTGTGTTGTGAAAAAAATAAAGCCTAACCTTTGAAACTGCTACAAGACGTATTCTTGATCTGAAAGAAGTAGGGAAGGCAATTGAAAAAAGTGAAAAGTTTTTCACTTACGAACATAATTTTCTTTAACAGGATCAACTGGCAACACAGCTGATTAAAAAAAAAAACAACAGAAACTCTTCTTAATGTTCTCATTTGTTGCACAGACAGCATTAATATTCCTTATATGGACTATAGTTAAGAAAATCAATTTATATCTCTTTTTCTTCCTACTTGTTATTGAAAACCTATTTTGTCATTTTCAACCATATCTATCCAATATTCACATATATAGTAAATGGAACCACGCAACATGATGAGAGATGGAAAAAGTTTAAAACAAAACACATATCCTGTCTGTAAGGATTTTCTCTTGTGGGAGACCAACAGGATACATATGTTTATAAATAAGAATGTATAAATAAAGTGGAGGCGAGCTGCATTATAGTTTTAGAATTATAGTACTAGCCAAGTCAATGGAATCCAACCAAGAAATATCAGGCAGTTAATCTCATTCTTTCTGCCCTTCAGAAAAATCGTAGCAAAATAGATACATATAAAAATTTCTAATACCAGGCAACAGATGATGTTTTACTAAATGTACAAAACATGCACTAAAGCACATGTACCTTATTTTAAAAGCTGTACAAAAAAAGAGAGCTTTGAACATGTTTTAGCTCCTCAGAATGTATTTTCTTTTAAGTACAATTAAAAAAATCTTAATCTATTTTCCTAATCCAAACCAATTAAGACCAGAAACAAACAGAAGAGGGTAAGTATATTAATAAAATCACAAAACAAAGGGACACAAAAACTTGTTTCCAGATAGAAATTATATTGTCAAGATGTCACTGTACCCAAATTATTTAATAAACATATGGAAATCCAACCAACATCTTAGAATGATTTTTTTGAAGAAACAGATCATCTTAAAGTATAAATCTTGAAAAATAAAAACATGTTTTTTAGAAATGGGAATTTCCTCATCATATTATAAATTATAGGAACATAATAACTAAAAATAGTCATTCCAAAAATAGACGCAAGGAAAAAAAGGAACTCAACAAAAAGCACTGAAACAACCCAAAGTAATGTTAAGAATTCTCTATATACTGAAAATGTTATTTTGAATCAGTAGAGAAAGGTGGCATCAGGACAATTTATCCAACTGTTTGGATTAACTTCTATCTAGCCCACTCAAGCCTAGGTGAACCAAATGTCAGTTATAAGAGAAATAAGAGTAGTCCTCTATCTTTCCCATATGAGTATAAAAACAGGCAAGTGTGGGGATCCCTGGGTGGCGCAGCGGTTTAGCGCCTGCCTTTGGCCCAGGGCGCGATCCTGGAAACCTGGGATCGAATCCCACGTCGGGCTCCCGGTGCATGGAGCCTGCTTCTCCCTCTGCCTATGTCTCTGCCTCTCTCTCTCTCTCTCCCATCCTCTCTCTCTGTGTGACTATCATAAATAAATAAAAATTAAAAAAAAAAAAAACAGGCAAGTGTGGACCAGATTTAACCTTTCTATTTTCCTCTAAATACATGGTAAGTAAGACACATCAATGGGAATAATGGGTAGTTAACCAAAAACATCTGATTTCAGCATTCACCATGGAAAACAAATTCTTCTACAATTAAAAGTAGAACCAACAGTGTCTTTTCTTCTCTTTTAGGAGAGCCACTAGGTGGAAATAGACTTATAATTTATGCATTTCTCACAATGCCCTAACATTTTAGTAGAACACAGACAGTATATACTATTCATTAATACTCATGATTTTGTACCGACTGATTGACATTTTGGCAAGGCAGTTGATCAGTCAATACAGTTAAACATTGGCCATGGAGCAAAAGAGGTCAACTGCTTCAGAGGTCCCCAGCCCTCACCTTTGTTACACTTTATCCAAGTAATTAGTCAAAGACTACAATCCCAAGACAAAATTCCAAATGTATATTTAGACTTTATCTCAAAATCTCAGAGAAATCAGTAATTCCAAAATTTAATTGTTTAGAATTCAGTTTTCCCTAAGATTAGGAAATCCACAAAAACTGTTAATCTTTCAGGGCAGCTATGTTTGAACCTCTTCTGTCAATAAATGCTCTTACCACAGTTACCTTGACAATTCATTGATCATTTATCTAAAAACATCAAGAGACGTTTTCAGGCAGTACTATGAATCAAGACATGGTATACATATACACATAGTATTATGTACCTAATCTCTCCTTGGCTGTAAAACCATGATAATGTTTTAAGCAGTGTCATCACTATGGAAAGAAAATGTCTTGAAGTATAGTTAACTCCCCAACATCAAAATAACTTTGAAAATGCTTTCGATTACACACTTACACACTTTCGATTACTCCATTTTTGTTAGTCAATATTGGTTGTTTCATTCATGTAAGTACAGTCAAAAAGACCCAAGCTGTTCCTAGCCTTTGCACAAGAGGAGTCTGTTCTTTAGCAGCTATTTGCACAGCTCAATGGTTTTAACTTCCTAAGACACACATTTGGCTTAGTTGGGTCAAAAGAACTACTTGCTAGGGGCAGCCCCGGTGGCACAGCGGTTTAGTGCTGCCTGCAGCCCAGGGCGTGATCCTGGAGACCCTGGAGCCTGCTTCTACCTCTGCCTGTGTCTCTGCCTCTCATTCTCTCTGTGTTTCTATTAATAAATAAATAAGAAATTAAAAAAGAAAACTACTTGCTATTCTGCATGTTCTCAGGGTGGGTTATTGTTCATCAAAGGTTTAGCTACACTATAATAGAAACCTTCACAAATTTCATCTGCTTTCCTACTTGGCCTTGCCATACTACGTCTTTTTAAGAGCGAGCGGTTTTGTTTTAATCGGGGAAAATGATCTCTAAATGAAAATAGCCTGCTAGAATTATGTAGTGCTGCATCTGCCAACTGTGAGCTTGGCCAGAAATGTAAATCCTCGTTATCTGCTTCCCTATCTGTGAAAAGGGCAAATGATAAAATCTAAGTGGTAGGATCACTGTAAATACAAGTGTTTATTACTAGACTTTACCATGGCAAAGTCTACCTATTGAGTAATGTACAAACCTGGATCAAGCCACAGATGGGTACTAACCATCTTTATTTGCAAAGCACCTGACTTTTACATAATATTCTTCGGGATTAGAAAAAAAAATCATAAAATAGGCTTATTCTAGTAAACTTTATGCTTTTACAGTAAGAAAAAAAACACGCCTCTTTGAAGATATAAAAATAACGTGCTCAGCTACAGGAGGGGTACTTTCACTTTTTTTAAGTTCAAAAGAAGACAAAAGTTCTAATAACTGTGGTTGCCTACTTGTCGGTCTATTTCCTGGTAACGCTGCATTTTCTGAGGACTATCTTTCCGTATCCAACACCTACACTTTCACTGGCCCTGTTTGTGTACATGTTGAATTATTAAGGACGCCAAGGATTTCTCCCCTAAATACCCTTTCTCATTACCCGGAGAAGAGTAGATCTGGCTGTAGAATCAAGGGAAGGTCTGAGCCGCATCAGGTACTAACCCTGTACCTGCCCAACGTTACCACCCGCCACCCAATCCCACGCAGCTGAGTACACCCCGGCCTGGGACTCCCGCGTAAGGACAAGGCCGCCAGGCTGTGCCGCGGTACACCCAGGCGGTTTTCAGAGGACAGAGTCCAGAAGTCGAGAGACGGGGCTAACGGGGCGTGAGTCTCACAGGAGCCCAGCTCGCGGTTCGACCGGTACTGGAAGGACGCAAGGGTGGGCACTTCCGCGGAGGCCAGGCAGCAGCCGGCCGCGGACCGCCGCGTGGCAGGTGACGCCCCGGACACACAGCCGCGGAAGCCCGAGCCCCCGGCTCAGGGAGCAGGGCGGGCTCATGTTTCTGCCTCCACTCGCAGAGCAAGAGCTGGCGGCGGGAGGCGCGGCGCGCGGCGCTGGCTGGCGGCCGGTCTCCCGAGGGGCCATTTCTGCTGGAAGTCCGGGGGGCGCCCGGCTCCCCGGGGCGGCGGGAGGAGCGCGGGAGACACGGCCCGCGGGGCAGAGGGCACGGCGGCGGCGCCGGCGGAGGGGTCGGGCCACCCCGCGAGCTGGGGGCGGCGGAGAGGCGCGGGGCGGCGGGGGGTGCGGCCGGAAGCGCCCAGGGTTCCGCGCGGCCGCCCAGGAGCGCGCCCGCCGCGCCGCGCCGCGCCGCGCCGGCCGGGGGACGAGCGGGGAGCCGCGCCCGGGGCGGGGCGGGGCCGAAGCTCTTCCTGGGCCAAGTTTCCGGCTCCGGGTCCCGGGAGGCGGGCCGCCGGGCCACAGGCGGGGCCAGCGCTCCGCCGCGGCTTTCGGACTCGGACCATGGCCTCGTGCAGGTGGCCCTGGCGGCGCTGCTGCTCCTGGAGGCCAGCGGCCCGGAGCCCCGGGCCCGCCTCGCCTGGCCGCGCGGGGCCGCCCGGGCCGCCCTCCGCCGCGGACGCTGGCGCTCAGGTGAGGCCCCGAAGCGCGCGCGGGGCGGTGGGGCGCAGAGGTCACAGCGCCAATGACAGCTGCGCGGCGGAATGAATGGGAGCTGGCGGCACGTGCGTCGGGGCGGGGGGGGTCGCGCTGCAGGGGAGACCTCGGACCCGCTGGGGGGGCGTGCAGCGGCGGCGCGGGGCGGCTCCCTGAAGTCGGGACGCCCGGCTGGAGCCTGCAGAGCGTGGACCCGGGGACCCGGGGGGAGGGTGCGGGGGGGGGGGCGCCGGGGGAGCTTGGGGCGGGAGAGCTGAGCAGCTCGGGGGAAGTGCGCGGCGGGGGGTCAGGTCGCCTCCTGCAGCACGGAACCCCTGAAGCCTGGAGACCCCGCTGCAGTGCTTCCCTTTCGGATTTCAGCCAGGGCTTCGGGAGATCAGGTCTTCATTGGGATTTTAGAGCAAAAGGTGCTGTGCTCGGGCTCAAGAGACCAGGTGGGCTCGGCGCAGGCGATCTTGTGCAGAATGCAAGGCTGATGCTCAGGGTGGACCGGACTTCTGCCGTACAGGCGTTGCTTCCCCGGAAGGGCGCTGGAAGGAGAAAAGGTCTGAGGATGTCAGGAGCAGAGAAACCTTGAACTTTGATTGAATGTGATGTCTTGAAGTGGAGTCAGAATCTCAGCGCTAACCGTGACTACTTGTTTCTCTCCTGGGCTGCTCTTGGGCCCAATCTCATTTTTCTCCATTTCCGGCCAGTTTATTTAGCCCCTATAAATGGACACGTTCTGGGGCTCCTATGCGTCTCTCCTGCACTGTAGTGATGGATTCTCACGTGTCATAGAGTAGGCCCATTCTGTTTAGAACAAAATCTGTAGACTCCCTGTCCTTTTTAGAGACTGTCCAACAGTCACAGAGTAATTACAATGGGAACCCGTCATCCGCAAAGTCTTCTATTACTTCCACAAAGGACTCGTCTTTTTCACTTGGCTTTGGGACACTTCGTATTCCCATGAATTCCTCAGACACCATTTACCTGTATGAAATACGTAGCATTTACAAATGTCTCCTTTGTACCAAGATGGATGCATATCACAACTTATCCAGAATAAATATTTGGAGAGAGATGACTGCCTGGGTCAGCAGGCAGTCACTAAAAAGAGAATTTGGGAAAACAGTCTTAGGGCTTTGCTGAGATGCATTTCAGTACTGTCCTAACCAGATTTCATATATTTCTAGCATCACAGATGAAGGTATTATTTGGAGAGATGCTTGCAGCCACCAGGTGATAGCACTGGATACTTCTTGCTCCTTTTTGTTTATTCATTTAAATTCCAGTATAATTAATGCACAGTTTTGTATTAGTTTCAGGTGTGCAATGTAGTGATTTGACAGTTCTGTACACTGTGTGCTTATCATAAGTGTACTCTTGATCCTTTTCACATATTTCACCCATCCCTCACTGACCTCCTCTCTGGTAACCATCAATTTGTTCTCTATGAGTAACAGCCTGTTTTTTTGTCTCTTTTTTTTTCTTTGTTCATTTGTTTCATGAATTCCACATGTGAGTGAAATCATTTGGTATTTGTCTTTCTCTGACTTATTTCAGTTAGCATTATATTCTCTGGCTCTCTCCATGTTGTTGCAAATGGCGAGATTTCATTGTTTTTAATGGTTGAGTAATATTCCGTTGTATATATATCACATTTTCATTCAATGGAGACTTGATTTCCTTCCATATTTTGGTTATTGTAAATAATGCTGCAGTAAACCTAGGGGTGCGTATATCTTCTCAAATTAGTAGTTTTTGTACTCTCTGGGTAAATACCTAGTGGTGGAATTACCAGATCATATGGTAAATCTGTTTAATTTTTTGAGGAAACTATACTATTTTCCATAGTGGCTGCATCAGTTTGCGTTCCCACCAACAGTACACAAGTGTTTCTTTTTCTCCACATCCTCAACACTTGTTTCTTGGGTTTTGATTTTAGCCATTCTGACAGGTGTGACATGATACTTCATTGTGGTTTTGATTTGCATTTCCCTGATAATTATTAATGTTAAGCATCTTTTCATATGTCTTTTGGCCATTTGGATGTCTTCTTTGGAGAAATGTCTGTTCATGTCTTCTCATTTTTAATTGGATTATCTTTTTTTTTTTTTTTGGTGTTGAGTTGTATGAGTTCTTGATATATTTTGGATACTAACCCCTCATCATATATATTATTTGTAAATTTCTTCTCCTACTCAGTAGGTTGTCTTTTTGTTTTATTGTTTGCTGTGCAGAAGCTTTTTATTTTTATTTTTTTAGATTTTATTTGTTTATTTGACAGAGAACACAAGCGGGGGAGCATCAGGCCGGGGGAGAAGCAGACTCCCTGCCTTGCAGGGAGCCTGACATGGGGCTTGATCCCAGGACCCCGAGATCATGACCTGAGCTGAAGGCAGATTCATAACCGACTAAGCCACCTAGGCACCCCGCTTTTTATTTTGATATAGTCCTGGCACTCCCTTTTTTTTTTATGAAGTGCCCATTGAGCAACTTTCTCAGCCACAGAAAGGATGCTTACCTGGAGAGAAAAATGCTCAGTGTTTTCCATGTCTGCTTTCATGAGCGCAGGGTGGGACTGCATTGATCATGCCAATGCCATATATTGCCGATTCATGTATCATTGGTATTTTCACTATAAATGAATACATTAGCCTTCTGGTGTCTGCCGCAGGTGTGTGTCTTTGGTTAGTTCAAGTCTTTTAGGGCCTGCTAGCCTTTAGGGACAAAAGGCAACAATAATAAATCCATATCTGCTCCTTAGTTACAGCTCTGCTTCCTGATATGTGTACACTCTCCCAACTTAACCGTTGGTAGTGTTAACAAATCCTGTAATAGGACAAAAAACAGTGTGCATTTGTTACTGCCAAATCACTTATCAGCTTATCTGTTTTTAATAATTACTCAGCAATTCTTTTTTTTTTTTTTTTTTTTTTTTTTTTAAGAAAATTCATGGGAGGAAAGGTTGGCTTTCAGGAGAGAGTATGTGATGGAAAGGAACAGTATTGGAATAGGAAAATGAGTGTCTCTGCTGCCAGTAGCACCACATCAATCGGCGTGGAATGCTTCACTGCTCTTCTGAGTGCCTCTAGTCTTATTTCGGAAAACATTGCTGCATCTTAAAGCAGAAAATAACCGAGTGTAGATACTGTAGATCTGTAGATACTGTATTAAATGTATACAATGTGCTAGGCTCTGAGCTAAGAGCTTTACACACCTCTGAATTAATCACAGTTTCTCTCAAAGAGTAGGTATTACCAGAAAGATGTCACAAAGTAATATGGCCAGGAAATGTTGGGATGGAAACCAAGATCCATCTTCCAAAGACCAGGCTTTTAACAAATGTTACACTATGTAATGGTTAAGAACACTGATTACCTGTGTAATATTTTTTTAATTTAAATTCAATTTAGTTCACACATAGTGTATTAGTTTCAGAGGTAGAATTTTGTGATTCATTTGTCGCATATAACACCCAGTGCTCATTAACATCAAGCGCCCTCCTTAATGCCCTTCACCCAATTACCCTATTCCTCCAGCAACCCTCAGTTTGTTTCCTATAGTTAAAAGTCTTTGTGGTTTGCCTCCCTCTCTGTTTTTATCTTATTTTTCCTTCCCTTCCCCTTTGTTCATCTGTTTTGTTTCTTAAATTTCACATGTGAGTGAAATCATATGGCATTTGTCCTTTTCTGACTGATTTATTTCACTTAGCATAATATATTCTACTTCATCCACATTGATGCAAATGACAAGATTTCATTCTTTTTATGGCTAAGTAATAGTTTATTGTTTCTGTGTGTGTATGTATATATTTTATTTAATTTTCCATTCATCAGTCGACATCTGGGCACATTTTTACCCATTCATCTGTCCATTGACATCTGGGCTCTTTCCATGTTTTGGCTATTGTGAACATTGCTGCTGTAAACATTGGAGTACATGTGCCCCATCAGATCACTATTTTTGTATCCTTTGGTTAAATGCCTAGTAGTGTAATTGCTGGGTCATAGGGTACAACTGCCTTAGCTGTGTAATTTTCGCTCTTCATTGCAGTTTAGAGGTTAAAAGTCTTAAACTTTTAAGTATTACAATGAAATACTGAATTCATGTGAACTAATTACCCACAAAGTCTGAAAGAAGTAGGTTAAATATCATATAATGGTAAAATCAAAAGAGAGGATTATCACATTGCTTTCTTGGGACATTATTAATGTTCTTATTGATTTAGTGAATATATAATGCTATGATAGAAGGACTAGAACTCAGCCAGTCTTCCTTGGCCACTGGCCTGCCTGGCAAAGTCAGCCTTTACTGTTTTTTTAATATGTCTAAGGCAGTATGTGTTGCTTTAGAGAAAAATCAGAAAATAGAAACCAAAAAAGAAATTAAAAATTCCCACAATCCTATTTAGTAAAAAAATAATAATAACTATTTTTAATACCCTACTTGAGATGCTTTTAAACCCTATTCTCTGTGTATTTTATTTGTGCATGGGTGTCTGTAAAAAATTTTTGTGGGATCATATATAGATGATGATGTAGATGCTTTTGTAGATGCTTTTTTCTTTTGTTTTATTTTTTTAAAAGATTTTATTTATTTTGTAGATGCTTTTTTCTTTTGTTTTATTTTTTTAAAAGATTTTATTTATTTACTTAGAGAAAGAGAGAGCCCGCACTTGCACAAGCAAGAGGAGAAGAGGGAGAGGGAAAGAATCCCAAGCAGACTCTGCTTTGAGCATGGAACCCAATGCAGGGCTTTATCCCATGATCCTGACTGAGATCATGACCTGAGCCATAATCAAGAGTCCAATGCTCAACCAGCTAAGCCACCCAGGCACCCCCTTGCTTTTTTCTTTTGATATATTGTCAGCATATCTGTATATCAGTTTCTCAGACTTGACTTTTCTGAACTGCAAGCTTGCCAGCAGTATAAAAAACAAGTAGGGTCAAATAGTGTAAAAGCACGTCGTAAGACTTTATCACAAATAGAGAAGATTCATTCTATTTTTCTTGTGCTAAGTTTGTCCTTTTTGTCAAAATACTTTCTTCAGATACAGAGCCCTTACCACATTATGTTAGGAAATCAGTAAAGTTTTTTTAAGTAACCTCTATGTCCCAGGTCAGGCTTGAACTCCTAACCCCCAAGGTAAGGAGTCGCATGCTCCACTGACTGAGCCAGCCAGGCCCCCCTGTAAATTAGTAATTTTTTAAATGACTGTGTCCCTCTATCCCTTAAGATTGGTGGTCTGTATCTTTGGGTCCACGGTGCTCATCATATTTCCTGGCCCGTAGTAGTACTCAGTAATCATTGGAACCAATATCTGTTGTCACCATCTCTGAATCTTTTAGTAGACTTCTGTTCTTGATCTCTTAAGTTAATATTCTCAAACAAGTGCTACTGAGCTTGCTTGTTGTTTAATGTTACTGATCAAGAAGAAACATTTCCAAGTATGTTTGGAAACAGTAACTTAAAATAGGTAGTGTTCATGTATAAATGTAAATTCATTCTTCAACATTGAAATCTTTCTCCTTTTAACTATCTGGTCTGATGCTTGGGGGAGCTTGATTACTCTTTGTTTTCATTGGGTCTAAGAATGTGAAAGAATGTAAATAACACTAATCTTTACTATTCTCTGACCAGTCTTAGTTAAATGGAAGGAAATGGTTTTAAAACTGCCTTTTCAAGTCTGGAAAGCTGGATGGAATATGTAAACTAGTTATCTTTGGAGAAAGATTATATATGTGGATTTTTTTCCTTATGTTCTATAATGCCAAATACTGTTTTTGTAGAAGGAAATTTTTTATCATCATCTTTTAAAGTTTGCATCTATCTACAAAGGGACAGCTAGAAGATAAAGATCATATTTATTATGAATTTATCATGAGTTCATATTATATGTGAATAGTTATGAAGTCTATGAATTATGAATGTTTTTATCTGGCATTATAAACAAATTTTTCATGAATATTCTTACAAGTTTCTTAATACTTTTATTTTATAGATGTCCTATTTTAATCTTGTGAAGAGTCTAACATCTGCTTTTCCAAATAGGTATAGTATGTCACGGTAAGTTTATGATCTGTGTTACAACTGCTGAAATTATTAGCCATATTGCCAGTAAATTTCTGTCCTAAATTGTGGTAGGCTAGTCCAACAAATTGAATATTTTGGTAAACTAAGTGCCATAATATCTGCTCTGTTTTACTTCTGCCTTTTCAAAAAATGGGACTATAATAAAATTTTAACTCAGAACACAAACTAATTTAGTCTTTAATTTGGGGGGTTCTAAAGGTCTTGGCTATAAAAATGAACTATTGATCTGTTGTCTAGCAAGAGCAAAATTCTGTGTGTATTTCTAAAGTATAACCATTTTGGATGCGCGCCTAATCTCCAGCAAGTAGATGTGTATATAATTCTTACTTAAAATCCAAATTATATCACTTAAATAAACGGCACTCAGTCTTAACATTGTGTACATTTTTGCTTGTCCCAGGTTCCACCACACAACGTCAGCAGTATGCTGTTGTAGTAAAACACAGAGTGGCGAGAAATACACCGATCCTTTTAAACTTGGTTGGAGAGACTTGAACGGTCTGTATGAGGACATTAGAAAGGTGAGAGAGTTCTGATGGTGCTGTGAAGTAACGCTGATTTCTTAGAATCGTGACAGACAGTGCAGCTTTTCAGATAACATCCAATGATGTTGCAAACTTGATTCATGAGTGTCCAGTTTCTGGTGTTTCCTGAATGACAAGGAGATGGGCAGGGTGGAGGATGCAGTGCACATTCCCATCCAGAATGAGGTTATTGCAGAGTTGGGGAACTGAAGAAAATGTACAGGTGGCGCATACTTGCCCTCTCCTATTCCTTCCCCTGCTCCCTGCATAGTGAGGCGCTAAAGATCAGTGCCAGGCTGCCCCAAATCAGGCTTTCTCCATTAACTGCTTTTTTTCCCCAAAACTTTTCGTGGATTCTTAGATGCTGCCCAGAAATGTTCACGTGCCCCTCGTCTACTCTCCTCCTCAAACCCCCACTCCACTCTCCTGTTCTCCCAGCAGCACCATTGCTTATTTGAACGAGCTAGGCAACACGTTGAGGAGGTTCTCCCTGGGCACTGGCTGTGTCACCATCTGTGCTCCCATCCATGCCCAGCTGCAGGCTGCTCTCCTTTCCTCTCTTCCTGGTGATATAAACAGTTCCCTCCTTTCCAGGCCTCCCTTCCCTCCAGCTCTGTCCCGTGCCCTGTGCCTCCTCGATGTCAGTGCCGTAAGAACAACTCCCACCCCTGCCTGTCCGCTCCCCTTTTTCCACAAGCTCTCCCTCCTGGCGTGTCTCCCATCCACTGTCGGTGCTCCAGTTCATTCATGTTCACCCTTTACAGGACCGTCCCTTCCCTTCCCGTGTTCTCTGCCTCTTTTTTTCACCCCTTCATGTTTCCTCCACCGTCACGCTGTGCCTTCCTCCCCAGCCTCTCCTCTGAAACTGCTTTGCCAGCCCTTGGCTTCCATAGTGTGCTCTGCTAAATCCAGTGCACACTTTTGGTTTTTATCTTGGTTGACGTTGTTGTCAAACACCGGACACTGTCGACCACTCCCCACTGCGTAGAACACTTTTCCTTGGTTTCTGTACTTTTCTCCATCTCCGAAGTCTCAGGCCATCCTTCAGGCTGCTTCCTGGTTTCCTCTCTGTCCCCTCCTCACCCTTTTTTGATCATCCTGCCATTTCTTTGGGTTCTGTTTGTTCCCACTTCTGTGTCCTCAGTTTATCTGTTCCTGTACTTAATGATTCCCAAATAATATGCCTGTTCCTCATTAAATTCTCTCTCTCAAAACCACACATCTGTCACTGGGCAGTTCCACGGAGTGTCTATGACTGTCTCAAACTTAACGGATCTGAAACTCTACGTTCCCCTCCTAATCGTTTGTTTTCTTTTCCTACTCATTCAAGGTAGCGCCCAGCAACCTGGGCAGGATTCTAGAATTGCTCCTCTCGTCCTTCCACATCCTCACCGGTCTCTAGCCTTCAGTCCCCATGGTCTAGGTCAAGCCACACCCAATTCTGTGGCCCTGTCACTGTTGCTCCCCCAGCAAGCATCCTTAGCCAGCGGCATCCCCTTCTTGCTCCCAGAGGAGCTGCACTTATCTCCAGGACAGCACCCCTCATACTGTGTATTGCAATTACTGTTTTATTTCTCCCCATCTAGACAGCTCCTCAAAGGCATTGGGGAGGAGCTGTCTTATTTTTCTTTGTAACCTCTGCATTTATTATCGTGCCTGGCTCTGAAGTTGATATTTTGGAGAATTAAAAGACAAGCCCACTGTACCATGTTCCCCTGAGCCTGGCTGAGGGTCCTCAGGTCTATTCTTAGCTCCCATTGCTTTGGGGACATAAGCTGTGATTCGTTCTAGGAAGTTCTTGAGAGGCAGGTACAACAGACATAAGTCCATCACCTCGAAGACTCTCCCTCCTCTTCATGAATCAAAATCCTACTTATTCTTTAATTACAGATCAAAGCTTTTATTCTCCATTAAATATTTGGTTTTCTAGCCCACTCTGATTTCTCCCTTCTCTGAACTTTTGCTGCATCTAATTTATTACATTTCATTTAATTATGTCATTGCTCAGGTTGCCAGTCTGAATATTCTATATTAAAAAATGTATCTCCCCAGCTCAGTTCTAAGCTCACAATCAGGCAAACTTCCTCTGTGAATTTTTGACATCTGGCTGAGCCGGGCTGACTGATCCTGGCTTCTTCCAGCCGCCAGCTTATCTTCCTGTCCCTCATATACAGCTTTGCCTCCATACCCCAGACACCCCCTCAACTCCTGCTTCATTGGCTCCCACACTTCCCATCTTTGTCCTCTCCCTTCCTCCACCTTCCAAGCTGCTCCCAGCCTGTTCCTTTTTGGTCCCCAGGCCACCTTTCCTCCTCCTCCTCTGTTGGAGTCTTTGGGGACAGGCGGCACTGTTTGCGGTGGCCCTGTAGCCACTCTGGGCAGGCCAGGCATCACTTGTGGCCCAGCTGCAGCGCAGCCAGCCGGGTTTGTGGCCTTACAATGTTGGAACCTCTTCCAATTGAGTGTTGAATTTCTCAAGTGAAATGAGTACAGTGAGTACACTGAGATCAAATCAAAGTTTTGTCATAGAAATCCTGTTGCCTTTAATGTGCAATCATGATGCCACATTGACACAGAGAAACTTCATTTCAGGAGCTACTCATATCTACAACCGAACTTAAGGAAATGTCTGAATACTACTTTGATGGTAAAGGAAAAGCCTTTCGACCAATTATTGTGGTGCTAATGGCCCGGGCATGTAATATTCATCACAGTAACTCCCGGTGAGTTCTTTACTTTCACTCCTCAGTCGTTTTTATATTTGGCAAATCTTCCTACTCACGGTTGCCATTTAGTTCCCTGATGGAGAGATAGTGTTTATCTTAGAATCCACTTTGTTTCTGATTTTGAGTCACCAAAGTCACCTGGCCTGGGCATCTTCCCTTGCCACACTTTTTAATGTCCTAAAAGAACAACTTTAACTGTAAGGAACTATTTTGAAAAGAATTTTAAAAGCCAAATTGGGTTTCCTCACTCAGAACTAAAGAATAGCAAGGTGTGTGCATACATGTAATCATCATAGACATGGGGCAGTTAGTCCAAAGGTTAATCATGATAAAGTCATGAGCTATGTGCCTATGCTGTGAGTCTGGGCACTACACGCCCTGTGGGCCTGCCTTCCTGTGACCGTCGGAAATTTGCCAAAGAAAAATCTTGGCAAAAGAATGCTAGTGGTCCTCAACTTTTATGTTTTGAATATATATAAAATGTTTAAATATTAAAGCCACCTCATTAAAGGAAATCTTAAAAGGATTGGCCCCTTACCCCAGGCAGCCGCCTCTGCTCCTCCCTCCTCCCCTCTGCACTTTTATTCATTCGGTACATGTGTGTAATCCTGTGCTTTGCTTTGTGTATTCCCCCTTTTTTCACTCTTGACCATGTCACTAGAGTGTGTCTTCATAGTTATTTTTATATCATGTGATCTGCTGAGGGAAGTCCCAGCACCCATCACATACTCATTCACTTCCCTCATGTTGAACATTTGTATTATAGTCCCTCTTCCCAGCGGAGCACACTTTAAGGAATGCCTCAGGAAGTGTCAGGGGTTGCCTCTTGGCAACTGCTGCCCTCAGCCCACTGCAGCCTTTTGTTCCCTGCTGCTCCAGCACATTGCATCACCTCAGGGTGCCTCCCACTATAGCCCCCCACCCCCCAAGACTGCCCAGGTGCTCATAGTGAAGTGAGGCAGTGAAATCTCTGGCAGTGGACCACCCTCAGGACCATTTGCACTTCACCGGGAAGGCAGAGCAGCACAAATGAGCCAAATTTGAAATATATCTCACACCATCTAGAGCAGGGTTTCTCAGCCTTGACATTTGGGGCCAGATAATTCTTTGCATGGGGGCTGTGTGTTATAGATGGTAGCAGCGTCTCTGGCCTCTATCCATAAGATGCCAGTAACCCCCTCCTTGGCCAAGTTGATGACAACCAAAAATGTCTCCAGACATTGCCAAATGTTCCCAGGGGTGGGGGGGAGGGGGCAAAATCATCCCTGGTTGAAAACCACTTGTCTAGAAAGAGTACATATTTATAATTTCTCAGATTAATGTGTAATGCAGTTCATTACCCTCAGAGGTACCATGGGAAGGAAATATCCTGTATAGCTTTATATCCTCTTGTCATCCCCATGGTTGGAAGTGTTTTCAATTTGCCTTGCTGAAACTGTATAAACCGTTGGTTGCAGAAAACATGGGAGAATGTAACACAACAAAGGCAGTGCTAGGTTACAAAGTAAGTTTAGGAGCGCCTGACTGGCTTAGTAGAGCGTTAGACTCTTGATTTTGAGGTTGTGAGTTCAAGCCCCATGGTGAGGGTCGAGTTTACTTGAATAAAATAAAAAGTAAGTCGCACACTGCCCTTTCTGGGATGTTTTAGCCATGACCTCAATCCCCTGTAAGTGATGGGAACAGGGCTCACCAGAGGCACAGTGCAGAGGCAGGGTCTGGCTACACTCTCCAAGCCCCCGCTTCTTAAGAATACTTGCTTTCTAAGAACCCTTTTGAATCAGGCTCTTAATTGGCTAAATATCTAAGCTGGCACTTCTTTCTGTGCCTCTTAATGCGAGAAGGGAGGGACATGGTGGCAGGACGGGAGACCTGGGCCATTTCCGGGTTCGATTCCTGAGAAAGACTTAGAACAGTAAGGACTAAAGGTAGCCATAGATGAGGGGTGGGACCTCACAGAGCTTCTATTTCTAGCCGGTGCCACTGGAGGCATCCTCTAGGCACAGGGGCACCAGCACCCATTCCAGAAATTCCTTTACTGGCTTGTTGGTAACGGCAGAATTGAGAGAGCCCTGCTTTATCATTTGACAAAGTTTAATGGCTTCTATGCGACTTATCAGACATCATCTTCTCATTTGTGAAATGTGTGTTATATAGGTTAATCAGAATCCTAGAGGGAATTTTGGAAAACCGAATAGAATAGACACCTAAGAAATTGCGAGGGGGAAAAACTACCTTTTATTGATTTTCCTTTTCCTTTACTAAGCTTTTCAGTGGTCCATTAAACATTCCTTGTCAGATTACTAGGACTTCTTAATCTGAAGTCCGTGGGGAGTCTCATGGGGATCTGTGAGTCCCTTAGAATTGCATGCAGAATTTTTTGTGTATTTGCATTTTTCTGGGGAAGGTTATCAGAAGTTCATAATATATCCTCAAAAGGTAACATGGCCCCAAAGAGCCTAAGACTCAATCTTTATATTTGCTGTCAATGTCCTGATAGCACAGTATCTGGGCAGGTAAAATAGGAACACACAAACAAAAAGACTCAGACTTGAAAGGTCCAGAACACAGCTGTAGTGGTTCTAAGGTGTGCCATGTAGATCTTCCTGCAATGAAGGACTCAGGGCTGGACCAGTTCTTGTTGGCAGAGAATCTTGAGTTCTCAGCCTCTTCAAGGATTGCGTCCATGCAGCAAATCCTTGCACCAGCGCCAGCCCACATCCAAGGCCTAAGAGAGGAAGGGCCATCATGGCTCCAGGACATGCCACAGATGGGCCTGCATTATAGAAACTTCTCCCTCTACCCAGTCCTGTTTCATCCTCTCCCTCCCACGGCTTTTGATCCCAGGGGCACTCCTGAGACAGATGTCTTGTACTTTAAACTTCAGAGTCTGCCTCCCAGAGAACCTAGTCTGCACTGGAGTTCAGCAAACTAACTATAGGTCAGGACTTATTTTATCAAAGAATCTGGATCAAAAATGAGCTTTAGAGTAAATAGATTTCTATAAAAGCCCTCTACTCACTGAACATAGCACAGCTGTAGTGTCTGATCTTTTTCAAACAAGCCAAGCTCCCTGCTCAGCAACCTCATTGAAGGGACCGACCTACTCTTGTCACCAATCTCAGTACCATCCATTCCTGTATGGAAGTCTTCCAGCACTAGAAGTGGATATCAGTGCCTGTGATTGGAATAACAGCACTGCTCACATTTTATTGGTCTTGATTTTGCCAACGGCCAGGTGGCACTGAATTCCACTGGTCCAGTTTACAAAGCCAGACATTGGTTAGATGGTACAGCTTATAAGGTGCCATTTTCATATTATGATATCAAAGGTCCAAGTGTGATAAAATCTTAAATGCAGAGGAGGTAACTTTTATTATTCTAATACAGACAAAGGAAATTACAAAAGCCTGCCCTGGAAAACTATAACAAAATAGTCCATACGGCAGCATCTTACTTAAATGATTCTTAAGATCAGGCCATTCACAATTTAGGAGCCATTCCTGGTTTCTGTGTGTGTTCTGAATCACTGAACCAGCCACTACGATAGTGATTTATGGGAGAGGCAAGAAAGTTGATGCCAAAAGAGAGGTTTTTGCTTTTAACCTAGGAGATGGCCCTTTTGATGTATCTGTATTCATTACTGAAATGGATCTTAAGGGCAACAGGGGGCACGCATCAGGCTTACCTTGACCAGTTGGGCTCCTTCTGTGCCCCGTGCAGCTGGAAGGAAAATGGAGCAAGAACCTGAGCCCAAGGGGCAGCCCTAACCCCTCTAACTCGGGTCCTATCACTGTCGCTATCAGGAGCCTCCTCTGGAACTAATGCATTCTAGCATCCCAGTGGCCTGGAGCCTGCAAGCAAAATGGTCCAGGTCATTGTGTTTCTGTGCCCAGTGAAGGGAACTGGGAAGTCTTGAGGGTCCCTGCTCTCCCTGCTAGGCATGCAGAAAATCCCATTTGGTGAAGAGCAGCTGTATTCACTGGTGATTAAAGCTAGATACCTGTGGTCAGCAACAGAGCACTTGTTCTACATCAAGCCAGGCAGATGTTCAGTACCAACATCTGTCTACTGATGGTCCTGTAAGTACCTCACAGATTCCAGCTTCTGAACAGACCCTAGGAGACCAAAGCCATTGCTGCTTTTAAAGTTGTTAAAGTCTGTCAGTTCACAGAAAGACACTTAGCCTATGAAAGAGGACTCCTTGGGCATCCCAGATCCAAGGTTAAGAGTTGCACTCAAGATACATGATACACACACACACACACACACACACACACAAAGATACATGATACACTATACTAATCTTCCTGAGATAGAAGCTATATTTTATCTTGGCCAGTATAACTAAATGATTACGAGATGAGAAGCAACAACATATTGTTTGTTGTTCTAGTGATCTTCCAGAGGATTTGTTTGCAGAGCCAAACGTCTCTGTGAAAGAGTATGGGAACATATATGCAGTGTTCTACACAAACGTGGTAGTGGTCAGTCAGCAGGGACCATCACATTCAGGCACATCTGTGAGTGATAATAGGCTTCATCTTGAAGATGAGTGTGATCAAAAGTACCCTGACGAGCTACAAGAAGAGAAACCTTTACCTTCAGATTTGGTATCTATACCATGTACCTCTTCTAGAAGGAGAGCAGTTAGTGAGGCAGGAGAACATTCAGATGAATGATCTGCTGAATGACAAAGCATCATCGATCTGATAGTATTTCCTGAGAGCATTTCCCTTTCCTTTGATGAAAGTCTCTATGTGTAATAAGGAAAGTACATTTTGAAAAAAGCAGTAGCAGTGAATCAATGGGGACTCTCACACCCAGATCTTGATGGCGTAAAGAGAATATTTGGGTAATCTGTTGGATCAGGATTCAGTTTCAGGTCAATTTAGTGTGGATTTTGAAGTTGAAACTCTCCATTCAGAAGATTGTAGCCTCAATGAAGATGGATAAGAACTGTCAGATGAAGATTATGAGGTACATCGCATAACTGCATCAAGCAGGGGAGAGTGATACAGATGCATTTGAAGAAGACCCTGAAATTTCCTTACTTGGCTATTTGTGTACTTCATGCAATGAAATGAGACATCCTCTTCCTTGTAACAGATGTTGGGCCCTTTTTGAGAATTGGCTTCCTGAAGATAAAGGAAAGATGAAGAGAAAATGCCTGTGAGTGTTCACTTCAGCAAATACACTAAAATTGGAATGATACAGGGAAGATTAGCATGGCCCCTGTGCAAGGATAATATTCAAATTTCTGAAGCATTCACTATTTTTAACACTGACAAAAAATAGTGAAGCTTACAAATTTTAAAGATAAAGAGAAAATCCTGAAAGCAGCTCAAGACAAGGTCCTTAATCTACAAGGGTAGAAATATTAGACTGGCATCAGACCTATCCACAGAGACCTGGCAGGCCAGAAAGGACTAGCATGATATATTCAGGGTGCTAAATGAGAGAAACATGTAGCCAAAAATACTTTATCTGGCAAGACTTTTATAGAGAATGGAGGGAGAGATAAACAGCTTCCAGGACAAAAAGAAACTAAAAGAATTTGTGATCACAAAACTAGCCCTGAAAGAAACATTAAAGGGATCCTGTAAGTGAAGAAAGAGCCTAAAAGCAACACAGACCAGAAAGGAACAAAGACAATATACAGATGACTTTACAGGTAATACAATCGCAGTACATTCATATCATTCAGTAGTTAATCTAAATGTAAATGGGCCAAATGCTCCAATCAAAAGACACAGAGTATCAGATTGGGTAAGAAAGCAACACCCATTGGGGATCCCTGGGTGGCTCAGCGGTTTAGCACCTGCCTTCATCGCAGGGTGTGATTCTGGAGTCCCAGGATCGAGTCCCACATCGGGCTCCCTGTATGGAGCCTGCTTCTTCCTCTGCCTGTGTCTCTCATGAATAAATAAATAAAATCTTTAAAAAAAAAAAAAAAAAAAAAGATAGAATTCTGAAATATCTCCCAAACTGTATATGTTAACATCTCGACTTGTCTTTAAATCGGAATCTTGAGCAAAGTAGTGAAAATAACCACTTTGATTTAAGGTCCCAGATTTTCCTCTCATGTAAGCCAATTATATGTACTCAGGTAAGAACAATAAAATTAACTGGACTGTAAGTTTACAATAGAACTGAGGAATATAATTTTACATAGCAAATTTGTGTGCCAGTTACTAAGAGTGCAGTATATTAAACTTTAAGGCAAAACCATACATACATATGACTTCTCCATATATGTATATGAAAGTAGGAAACATGGCCACAGGAATTAGCACCTTAGCCAAGGACTGGTCGTCAGAAGTGCAGGAAAGCTTTATTGAGATTTATAATTAGCTTGAACTAAGAATCTTTCTGAGGAGAGTTGATAGGAAAAATGAGATTATAAACACTGTATATTCAAGGTATATTATGCATTGACTATGCTATTGACAAAACATTCACATCTGTACATAGTTTCATTCTAGTGCCTCTGCATTACAGATGTCCTCTTGATTGTCTAAACGTTTAGTGTGTGTGTATATATATATATAATTTATTGACTTACAAATAAAAACATTAAATGTTTGATTAAAAACTGTTTCAAGAATATGACTATTGGACCTTATAAATAATTTCGTATTACTGAGTTTTGTTTAAAAAGAAATTATATTTGAGTATCATCTGTTTGGGTAATCAGAGGCACATGTGTGAAGGTGCTTTTCTTTTTAAAATAGCCAGGCCTGCCCACTGTGGCAGAACATATATTAAAGGACAGCTTGACGCAGTTGGGAGCCTCCAAGGCATTGAATAGACTCAACTTGAGAGTATGATGTTACAGTTTAGTAGGGCCATGCAATGCTGTTCTCTCCCTGTGCGCGTGTGTTATCACAGGGCAGGTCAGCTTACGTAGTTTCTCAGCTAGTGATGGTGAATGGTCTGGAAGGGATGGAGCAGGGAGGGGACTTGGGCTAGCCACCTTGCTACTTGTCAGCGTGAAAACCCAATTGTTATTGCTTGTAATTTCTCTGTATCATCTAGGAAACAGAATTCCATGAGGCCAAGAACCTCTTCTTTAAAAAAAAAAAAAAAAAGATTTTATTTATTCATGAGAGACACAGAGAGTCAGAGACATAGGCAGAGGGAGAAGCAGGCTCCCTGCGGGGACCCGGATGCAAGACTTGTTCCCGGGATCATGCCCTGAGCCAAAGGCAGGCACTCAACCACTGAGCCACCGAGGCATTCCCCAAGAACCTCTTCTTGATTATGACACACATGTATGGGGGCTCGATAAGAACTGATTGAGCGAATCAAAGCATTGGGACCGGAGTCTTATAGCTGGCTTTAAAGCAGGAGCCTGCCTACATAGACCAGGGTTAGCTGTTGGCATCGTTTAGTTCCCTTTCATTTTTAATAAGGGTTTTTAAGTTACTAATTAGTGTGTAGGCGTCTGTTGGCTTGTGAAGGTAACTATAAGTTGTTGTGCCGTTTTATCTTGAAGAGTTTGTAGTCGGACTTGCTGGTGTTAGGATTCTGAATGGGGCTTTGATCTAGGCTTTACAAAAAAGTGTTTCTTCAGTTTAGAAAAAATACCAACTGTTTAAAAGTTTGTGGCTGTTTTTCCCATCCTAAAGTCAGCTTTCAATTATATATGGCAGGGAATTTTTTTTTTTACATTTTCAAATACTCCTTTAAAAAGACAAATATATGAAAGCAGCAGTGTATAAGGTGCTCAGAAGCGTTGAATATGTTGTTATAAAACGGACTATTAACAAGAATTAATAAAAAGCAGAAAAAAATTTTTAAAAGGGATCTTGAAGTAGAGTCTATAACAAAGAACACCAACTGAGGTGGAGGAGATTTTGATAACCAGATGGCCATTGATTTATTGGTGAGGTCAAGCTCAAGCATAAGGACATCAGTGAGAGCAAGAGGCCTGCAAGACTTAATAAACATACCCCGTGCACCCTCTTCCAGCACCCAGCACACCAAGATGGTGTCATCACGGAAGGAATCAAGCACACTTCCATTCACTGTGCCCAATTTGAAGAAAAAACTAATGCTTTGCTGATTGTATAGTACCAGCTCTGTGGAAAAAGCTGTGTGCAAAGCCAGCCTGGCTGAGTTGTAGGTCTAGACTTCACGATGGCAGATTGCTCTCCACAATACCCATAGATCCGTAACTTCTGCAGTGAGTCTTCAGTGGCAAGAACAGTAACATGAACCCTTGCACCATCTGTGATGCAGCTTTGTAGGCGTCCAGTCTGTCTGGAGATATATCTAAAATATCAGGAGCTGCTGTGCTTGGATATCAATTCTTTTCTTTTGGTGTTAGAAATGCTCCTGAATTCCTGACTTTGGTGGAGAATGAGTATTTGTACTTTTATCAGCTAACAACTAGGAAATGCAGTTTATATCCTGAAGCATTGGATGGAGAAGGAGAAGGACTTTATTTGCATTTTAAGTAGTGAATTTCTTCAGGACCAAAGCGATAAAGTACTCTGTCTTAGCCTTGAAAACTCCTAAAGGCGCAGAGTGTAAGAGGGCAGAGAGTCATTCTCCAAGATCGTGCAGGTGAGCAAGTGAGCCGCTCTGCTCCTGGGCTGTGAAGAGACTTGGGGAGTCAGTAGCATAAGACCTCGAACTCGAACTAACCCCTCTAGGTTTCAGGGCATGTTTATTTTTTTAGGATTTTATTTATTTATTCATGAGAGACACACACAGAGAGAAGCAGAGACACAGAGAGAAGGAGAAACGGGCTCCATGCAGGGAGCCTGATATGGGACTCCATCCCAGGATCCTGGGATGACAACCTGAGCCAAAGGCAGACGCTCAACCACTGAGCCACCCAGGTATCCCTCAGGGCATGTTTAGAATAGGAGAGTGCCCTCCTGTTTCATTTGCCCATGATTTAGAGACAGTACAACCATTAATCAGAAAGTCTGAGTTGGTACCAAAACCTGTCTCTAGGAAAGCTTCCATTTGTGGCTCATGGTGAATCAAATGAAGACCACTGCTTGAAAGAACAGCATTTCCCAAACTTTGTGCTTCAGAATCACCTGCCGTGCTTTTCTCCAGTGCAGATTCCTAAGCCTCATCATCAGATTCTGACAAGGTAGACAAGGGATATATGTTTAAGAAACACGAAGTTTGTCAAAGTCCTAGCAAGCAAAGTGAAACACTTATTTTTAGAATTGTTAGACAAAAAGAATGATTTGGAAATAAAAGCTCCTGTGTCTCTTATCCTAAAGGGAAGCCACATTTTCTATTTAAATTTGCTTCTCACGTTTGTTCTGAACCAAAGTAATCAATGAACAAAGTTTGAATTTCTGTTTGGAGACAATTTTCCCACCCTGGGGGTTTTACTTGGAATTTGTTAAAAGACTTCACATTATGCTCAGTCAGTTAAGCATCCGACTCTTGATTTCGACTCAGGTCATGGTCTCAGGGTTAAGCATCCGACTCTTGATTTCGACTCAGGTCATAATCTCAGGGTTGTGGGGTCAAGCCCCACATTGTCGTTAGGCTCCCCACTCAGTAGGGTGTCTACTTCTCTCCCCTTCCTCTCCCTCTTCCCCCACCCCTGTGCTCTCTCTCTCTCTCTCTCTGTCTCTAAAATAAAAAAAAAAACAAAAAAGACTTAACAGTGCATGTGAGTGTGAATAAGGAAAAAAAGCATTTTGCTTCAATGACATGTAAGCTGGGTAGAGAGTATGTGGGGGTGGGGCGTGTCATATTGTTCCACCTATTCTTTCTGTGCTTCAAATACTGTATTATAAAAATTTTGTTGTAAGTCTAAAGAAGAGGAAAAAACAAACATCCCAGGGCTGCTGAATCATCACATACTCGTGCATGTGTGAAGTCCAGGGGACAGAGCCAACTTGCAAGCCAAGGGCCTCCTTTTTCTCATGCTGTCTTGCCAGTCTGACTTTTCTTAGCACCTCTCCTAGAAGCTGAGAAAGTGTGTCAGCTATTTTCCAGTAGGAAGTGGAAATGGTGCCCAGCTTTTTGAAGGCATGACTCAGTTTGGCTCTTTGGAGATTTCATCTTAAAGACAGTGTGAGAGTTTTCTGTAATAAGTAAATTTTAGTTCTAGCCTTTACACTGTGCTGTGGAAGAGTGTGGCAGTGTTTTCCAGACATTAGCCAACACACATTAAAGCTTAGTTTTGTACGAAGAAGGACATCAGATACCATTAGAAAACATCTAAAATACGTTTCTCATATGTAGGGGGGTGTCGCAATGCCAAATAACATTCTAAGCAAGAATCCTAATTGCATCAGTCAGTAATTTAGCCATGTAAAATGGCCTTTCTGTGTACATCCAGTCTATAAGATTTCAAAATATTTTAAGAAATCTTTGTTCTAATATCCTCAAATCACAAAAACTCCAGTGTCTCAATAAGCACTGCCATTTCTCTGCAACTTCCCGGCAGGAACCCCTGTGCGCTGACATAGTTTGTGCTAGTGGAGGTCAGACCCTGCTTACGAGAGCTTGAGAAAGACTAGGGACCCTCACAGTGGTATTTAAAGATAAGTTCTGCTACTCACCATCAGAAAGTGTAAATTAGACCAAAACACTGTGGAGAAAAATATCCTAAAAGATAGCCTTTATTACGAAACACCCATAAATGGCTACATTTTTCTGTGCATTTGAACTCAAGTAAGATAAGGTCCAATACATTTACCTGTAAAATATTTGAGGTCAAAGCCTCCTGCTGTGAGGTCTGTGAGGGTCTCACTGAGGGCTTCAAAAGAAGCTCCTAGAAGCCTTCAGGGCATTTATCGCGATTATGGTCAGGACATCAGAATTCATCCTTACCTTCTGTTGCTTTACTTCTCCCACCTCTGAAGAACGTGGTGTGATCTGGAAGGATTTAGGACTCTTAAGATTATGACAGTTTAATAAATAATAGACAGCACTTTACAAGTGATTCTGGGCTAAAAGTAGTTGGAAGGATCTGAGGTTTCATTCTGAAATGTTAGCTAAGAGTTGCCAGCAAAGCACCATATTTTAAAGTTATATTTAAGGCAAGATCAGATGACATTCTCCAGATTGATTTAGTGTCTGTAGTTAAATACCAGTATCTAGAATGCACTTGTACTTCATTTTCCATTGCTTTCTACTAGATGTGACGAATTAAGATGGGCACTATTTTTTGCAGATGTTCTGACTAGATTTTTTTTTTTTTTTTTTAAAGAAAAAATCCCCTTTGAACATCCCTCTCACTCTTCTCTCTCAGAGATAGCGTGATGATGTTTGGAAAGTCAGCCATTGGAATGAGTTAAACATTTGGTTAGCACGTGTTTAAGTCGGGCCCGTATTTTTAGTTCAGAAAACTCCCTTGGTTATTTCCCCAATTTGATTTTCTCCAAATTCAATTTTTAAAAATACCCATAGGTAATGATAGTGATAATGATGATTAAAAAGGAAGGGCACATTCCCTTTTAATTGTAAAACTCACACCCATGTATCCTCTTGAGAGTGCCTCTCGCATATATTGTCTTATAGCCAGGGAAGAGAAGTTTCAGTTTGTAATGCAAAGGTTAAACATGGATTGGAACGCAGTTTTGACCAAAATTCTATCTTGGTTCTTGAGGTCTTCTTCCTAAAATATTTCATTTAACACAGTATTAAAAGCTTTAGGGGCACCTGGGTGGCTCAGTGGGTTAAGCATCTGCCTTCAACTCAGGTCATGATCCCACGTCCCTGGGATCAAGTCCCACATCAGGCTTCCTGCCCAGTGGGAGTCTGCTTCTCCCTCTCCCTCTGCCTGCTGCTCTCCTGCTTGTGCTTGCTCTCATTCTGTCAAATAAATCTTAAAAAAAAAAAAAAAAAAAAACAACTTTAAACATAGTGACATGGGTTCTAAAGTACGCTTTTCCACAACGCTTCTTAACCTGCCTCCCTCATGCACCCCTGAGATCTACTCGTAACCTAATCATTAACTTATACCAACTGCCCAAGATGCCCAAGACCATGATTATGGGGCATAAAGGTGATTCTTCAGCCTGATGGCCAGCCTTCTGAGCTGTTTAAGCTTTTTTGGTTGTAAATCATATGAATCCTCCTTCTAAATGTGCTGTCCATAAAACAGAATTTTGGCCGGGTATCTTAGGCGTTTTAAGAATGTTCTCCAAAGGAGCAGCTTGGGTGGTTCAGTGGTTTACTGCTGCCTTCAGCCCAGGGCCTGATCCTGGAGACCCAGGATCGAGTCCCACGTCCGGCTCCCTGCATGGAGCCTGCTTCTCCCTCTGCCTGTGTCTCTGCCTCTCTCTCTCTCTCTCTCTCTCTCTCTGTCTTTCATAAATGAATGAATGAATGAATGAATGAATGAATGAATAAAATCTTTTTAAAAAAAGAATGTTCTCCAAATATTAGAAATGGCTCTGTAGGGAAGCCAAAGTGTTTATACAGTTTCTCTTAGAGAAATAAAATTCTTTATCCTAGATCGGATGTCCAGTTTTCACAAGATGATTGCTGAGAAGGTTATAGGCGGCGTCTCTTTAAAAAGCATTGCTTTCTGTTAACTAGAGATGTGCAAGCAAGCCAGCGCTCCATAGCCTTAATTGCAGAAATGATCCACACTGCTAGTCTGGTACACGACGATGTCATTGACGATGCAAGTTCTCGGAGAGGAAAACACACGGTTAATAAGATCTGGGGTGAAAAGAAGGTATGATGTTTTGTTTCCTTTTCATCTTCTTACCCATTCACATGCTCTTTGGATTGCATTTATTTTTCAGATTTGTCTCATTAAGTAAAATATGTCTCCTCAAATGCGGCCTTCCAATTTTCAGAATAGTCTTCATGTCTTGTCTGTGTACATATATTTGATAATAGAGAAAACCATAAAAAAATAAGCTTCATATTTCTGGTTATTCACAGTTTTATTTAGAATTCCTTTTGATCATAGAGAAAGGGATTTTTTTTGTGATCCAAAAAGCATATTTCATGAGGAACCATAAATTTTACTTTTGGGCTTAGATTACTCAGATTCAATTTAATTTTTTAACCTTTTAATGACTGCCATGTGCAAGAATGTCATGGCAAGTGAATAAAATTGAAATATATATGTATGCTACATACATGTTTTTAAAATATAAATATGTAAAAAGTTATATATACACACATAACTGCAAAAATTTAACATTTTTAAATAGAGGCTCTATATTGAGTTTGGTTCATACATGTATATTTTAGAGCATATTTCCATAGTAATTTATTAGCACCTCTTGAGGGGGGTATGTATAAAGGGGAGTTTTGCCTAAAGATACTTAAATCACTGGTTGAAGATGGGAAGGAGCTGAACCAATGAACACTAGGAGGGACAGGGCCTTTGGAGGCGGCGTCCCCCCACACGTGCCCCCATTGGCCGCTCTGCCCATTTGAAGCAGAGACACAGCAGAGTGAACAAGTTTCCCTCCGCTTACCTTCCCTCACGTGTGTGTATATATAGCACCAGCTTCACTCCTGTTTCCTAATTGGCCTTATGAAAAAGAAGAAATGCATATTAATTGTCAGCCTCACAGCTGGTTTTGCTTTTGTGTACATGACTTGGCTGTGTAATCAAGTCATGTGATCTCCTCTATAAATCTTTTATTTCAAATTTTAAATTAAAGGTTTTGTATCCTGCTGACAGAATTCTATACATCAGAATGTGGTTTTTAAAAAAAGTGGTGGGGGCATTACCCAGTTTCATTTTGGAGGGGTCACAGGTACTTGATGACATGTCCCTGTAGTGAGCCGAATGGTTTCAGGCTGTCCTACAGCCTTAAAGAGAACAAATTCACAGTCTCTCTCCTGCAACGGTGATCACCACTGTTGGGGCCTCTTGCAGCCTGGGACTGGTCTGCCTTGCGTGGCCCACCTGCCAGCTCCCTCCCCTTTTCTGCCTCTTAGTGGAAAGTACTTGTGTTTCCAGTGAAAATCTGGCCACACAGCGCCTCCTCCAGGAGCCTCAGTGGTTGCCTGGGGCCCAGCATTTCCTTCCTTCAGCCTCTCTTACCTGGCAATCCCCAAAGCCCTGTCTGGTGGCTTCACTATGCAGAGGCCAGCAAGAGGAGAGACCTAAAAGCCCAGAGATCCAGAGTCCTGATGATGTCAGGATGCCAGTGACGTCAGGGTGGATGAGGGATGTATCTGTGGAGATATATATATATAATATATATATTATATATCATAATGGGGACAGTGACTCTAAATGTGTTTTTATGTTTATGTTGAGATAATTTGTATAACATGCTGTGTACAGTGATTAATAGGTAAACATACTGAACATCACTTATTTTAGATACTAGAGCTAAGACAATAAAAACTTAAAATAAGGTATTGAAAATTCTATGAATTAAGATTTCTCAGAAATCTAGCATTTATAATTTATGACTAATGACAACACAAAACTCAGGCATAGCTTTATTATTTTATTTTTATTTTTTTAAAGATTTTATTTATTCATGAGAAACACAGAGAGAGAGAGGGAGGGAGGGAGAGAGGCAGAGAGAGAAGCAGGCTCCACACAGGGAGCCTGATGTGGGACTCGGTCCTGGGACTCCAGGATCATGCCCTGGGCTGAAGGCAGGCACTAAACCACTGAGCCACCCAGGGATCCCCTCATGCATAGCTTTAAATATGCAGATGAGTATATCTGATTACAGAGTACAATTCAATTATGTATAATTTATAACAAGCTGTAACTGCAGTAGGGGCATTGACTCCCAATCTAAAGAAGATCGTGTAGCACAAAGAACATTGAACTTGGAGCCAGGATTCCTTCGGTTTGCTTTTCAGTGAGACAAGGGTGTGTTGTGCTGAGTGCCCTGGAGGAGTTTGGTCCATAGGGAATCAGGCAGGGAGATAGCGGTTTGAAGGGGTGCCGCGCTCACACAGGAGACCGGTGTCTTCACATGGAGGAATCCGGGTGGGTTTCCTGGAAGTGTTACCCGAGCTAACTGCAGACGAGGCTGCTCTTCTAGGTAGAAGAGATGTAAGCACAGAGGCACAATAGCCCAATTTGAGTGGGGAGCCCTGTTTCAGCTGAGGGCCACCATACTCTGGTGGGGCCGGGGGTGGTGGCAGCCCCAGGTATATATATACTTGCTCAGTTCCACCGATGTCCCCAGTCTGTTACTGATTGTGACCCACAGTCTTGCTGAGGAGGAGGGAGGGGAAGACCACAGCCAAGATGGACCGCCCCACCCCCACCCCACTCTGAGGAGCCAGCTCCATTGATATTTTTGGATATCAATGATATTGATATTTTTCTACTCTGATATTTTTCTCAGAATGGGTTTTCTTCTTTTCTAGGCTGTTCTTGCTGGCGATTTAATTCTTTCTGCAGCATCCATGGCTCTGGCACGAATTGGAAATACCACTGTTATATCCATTTTAACACAAGTTATTGAAGATTTGGTGCGTGGTAGGTTAATTCTGATTTTCTTCTGTCTTATTTGGAATCTCCGTATAATTAGCCAGGCAAATCAAGCCGTCTTGCAAATGACCGCTTTCTTTCTTTATAGGTGAATTTCTTCAGCTAGGGTCAAAAGAAAATGAGAATGAAAGATTTGCACACTACCTTGAAAAGACCTTCAAGAAGACTGCCAGCCTGATAGCCAACAGTTGTAAAGCAGTATGTACGTTCTGTCTTTGTTCAAGTTAAAAAAAAAAAAAAAGAAAAGCCTCATGGCACTTTTTGGGGGAGCTAATTTTCCTGGGGAACATTTCATTGGAGAACCTAAAAATAGTAACCCAAATCCCAAGAGGTCATTGAGAAAAGAATTACATCCCCAAACAGCGGAGAACTTCTGCTGTGGGTTTTGTTTCTGCTGTCTTCTGTTGCTGTGCGGACATCTTTGCCTTTCATCTTTCCTCCCAAGAGCAGAAGCAAAATAAGCCCTCTTCACCCCATCTCATCTCTAAACTGTGTGACGCTTTGAACAACTTCTCATAAATGATGTCTTTCACAATTGCTGTCCCATATATCATTTCTGACATTTTACCCCTAAAAAGTTATGAAGTGCCGTGTTCTTAAATATATTCTTTGCCCAGGAGAAAACACCTCTTAGGTTGCATTACTGTTCTTTGTCCTGTGTTATGAGTCTTTTTCCATGAAATATAAACAAGCCATTTTTCAGGGCAGCAGGGTGGCTCAGTTAGTTAAGTGTCTCACTCTTTTTTTTTTTTTTTTTTTTTTAATTTTATTTATTCATGAGAGACAGAGAGAGAGGCAGAGACACAGGCAGAGGGAGAAGCAGGCTCCATGTAGGGAGCCTGACGTGGGACTCGATCCTGGGTCTTCAGGATCACGCCCTGGGCTGAACGCAGCGCTAAACTGCTAAGCCACCCGGGCTGCCTGTCTCACTCTTGGTTTTAGCTCAGGCCTTGATCTCAGGGTCATGAGTTCAAACCCTGCATGGAGCCTACTTAAAAAAAAAAAAAAAACAAGACGTTTTGCTTTGGATATAAATCCAATGTAAACCATAACTTTTTCTCTCCCTGGCCTTCCTTCCACTCTTTTTTTAAAAAGTCAGTATTCTCCTTAATCTGTCAACTAGAACATGTGGGATTCAGGACTCGCCCCTAAATGAGAGCCAGTTCTCTCCATAGAATTGCTCATCTAACGTATCTCAGCCTAACCAATGTGGCAGAGACACATCCTGGGCAAGCACTGGCCCCTTGCAATCAAAGCAGCAACAGAGGGAGCATTCCAAGGGGCAGGTGCACATTGCTGCCATCACGCCCTCTTAATATTACTGCAGTTGAGGAGCTTTTCCTCAGCCTCTCCGGTGAAAAAGGTCCCTTGCCAATAGTGTCTCGCTTTTGAAAAGTTCAGGAAGTGGATAATTGCAAGTCATAAAAGAATTAAGACATTTTCTTCCTGAAAAGACTAATTGAAACTCTAAGAAATGTGAGTTACATAGAACATGCTGGCCACCATTTCAGCCATTTTTGTCTTTATTGAAAGGGCTGATATTTTATTTCCAAGGAATTGCAAGTGTAGTTTTTAAAATACATGGTTGAAAATATGATAGACGTTAGAATGCTGAATTAGAGAATGACTGATTTGAAAAGAGGTGCCATAAAGCTGTTACATTAACCCTTCGTTGAACATCATATGTTTGATGGTCAAAGTCTCCACGAAGATAGACCGCCAATCTCATAAGGCACACTAGGGCGCTAGGTGAAGCTCACAGATGATCTCATGAGCTGGAGCCTGCAGGAGGAAGCGTTGGTGGGCAGTGGGACTGTTGGAACTAGACGTTCTGAGATCGTCATTCACACAGTGTCCCACAGAACCAGGTACTAATACCCTCAGTGATCAAACCCTATAAAGGGCCAAGGAGATGGACCTGAGGCACCAAGGAAAGCAGTGATCGCAGTGATCGTATCCTCTCTGTTTGGGAAGCCAGAGGCATGATAGCACACATACTCATGTATAAACTGTACCTGGTTCTTCCCAGCCTAGCAAGGCAACAGTAGATGTGCAGAGTACCATGGCTCAGCCCTTTCTAAAAATGAAATGCTTGATGTTATCCACTAGGAGGCATGCTGGCATCATCCCACAACTACCCACGTTCTATGTGACTTATTCCTAAACTCCAGAACTGTTAGAATAATAAAGCAAAATCATTGTGTGAGCACTTTAAATAAAAGATTCTATATTTAAGTGCCTACGGGTAGAAATATTCCAGAGGTGTTACATATTCAAAGTGGCTATTTTTATATACCTGGTATTCAAAATGCAAAGACCTGTGGGCTCTAAAAGTTCATGCAAAGCAAGCTAAAAGTGCCAAAAAGAGGGAGTACAGAGAATTTAAACATTAGAATTATTACGGAATAACTAATCACAATCTAAGATGGTATGGGAATTAAGGAAATCTAGCAGCTTGCAATTTATTCTGCTGAAGACACCATTTCCTGGGCGCCTGGGTGGCTCAGTTGGTTAAGCATCTGCCTTCAGCTCAGGTCATGATCCCAGGGTCCTGGGCTGGAATCCAGCATCGGGCTTCCTGCTCTGCAGGAAGCCTGCTTCTCCTTCTCGCTCGGCTGGACACTCTCCAGCATGTGAGCTTGCTTGCTCTCTCTCTTTCTCTTTGTGAAATAAATAAATAAAATCTTAAAAAAAGATAAAATAAAAAATAAAGACCATTCCCCTCCATCCTTAACCACTCCTTGCATTTTTCATAGAAATAGTATAAAATCTAAGAGAGGGCTATCTAGGATTATGACAGTGATTGATAGGAACATAGAAGTAATGTATTTAAATGAGTGGTTACATATTTGTGTACATAGTCATACAGAATACATCGGAGCTTGGAGCTTACCAATGAAGTCTATGATTTGTTCCCCAGAAAATCTGATGGGAATGAGATCTGAGAGGTCCAGTGGCCCATCCAGTGTTACTCAGGCAAACAGTGGCTGAGCTGGGATTCAAACCCAGAACTGGGTATGGTAATCCTGCATTCATTCCTTTTTCTTTTTCTTTTTCTTTTTTCTTTTTTCTTTTTTTTTATTTCTGCTCTCTCCAGTGCTGCATAGAGCCTGGAATCAATGGGATCTCTCTTCCTGGTACTTGATTTTCAAAGCCACAGTGTGCCACTACAGGATCTTGTTTTGTGGCTCGTATTTGCAGAACACGGACTTTGGGTACAGTACTCTTCTCTAATCTGCAGATTGACTTTATTCCTATTTTGCCAACTGTCATAATAATGTAACAAAGGGGGAAAATGTTTCTGGTTCAGGAACTGATCAAGGTTCTCGTATTGCATTAACTGTTGTGACATTTTAGTCTCAGTGGGGAGCAGTTCCCTGGCCGGTCTTTGTTCTTGCGTTACCTTGGAATTTTGAAAGGTGCAGGCTGGTTGTGTCGTTGAGCCTCTCAAGTTGGGATTTGTCTGCCACTTCGCACAGTTAGCTCCAGGTCACAGAGTGGGGGAAGACAGCAAGCAGAAGGGACGCCACCTTCTCTGGTCGTACTGTCGGGGGGGCACATGATGTCCCTTTGTCCTATTACTGGTGATGTTCAGCTTGATTGGGGTGGTGGCTACCAGGTTTCTTCACTTTAAAGTTACTATTTTTTCCCTACTTAGGGAGGTATTTTGAGATTATGTAAATCTGCTTCTTATCCAACTCTGGTTTTTGCATCTATTAATGATTCTTTCCTAAGTCATTTATTGCTTCGATGTTTCTTCTGAATGACAGTTTTGTGGATTCCATCGTTCCTTTCATATTACGCTTCCACGATAGAGTGGCATTCTGTTTTAAGGAAGATCTTATCTATATGGACTCTTGGATTCTCATTCTGTGGATTATAACCCTTCATTGTTACTTATTTAAGTGCCAAATTATCCCAAGTTTGGCCAATAGGAAAGGCCCTTGAAACTGGCTCCTGTGTCCTGTTAATCTACCCTCTTTGTTCTTTTAGCACATCCTGAATTTCTGGCAGATGTTCTAGGCTCATCTTGTCCTTCCCATCACTGAGACTCATTATTTCTCCAAGGAGCTCTTTTCTTTTTGGTGAATGGTATTTAGAAACCAAGATCTTGTCTTAGGTATAATTGGACCTGCCCACTGGAGAAAGCCAGGAAATTTTAATATATGTAGGTGGATATGCGTATATCTTGGTCTTTTTATATCCCATCTGTGTGTATTCAAAACCATGAGGTCACCACAGGATTCCTGATTTCTTCTAGCATTCCCTTCTTTCCCGACGGACAGTTGACCTTTGGACAACAAGGGTTTGAACTACACAGGTCCTTCAATGTGGGTTGTCTTTAAAAAAATTTTTTTAGTAAATACAGTACAGCAGTGTGACAGTCCTTTCTCTTCCTTGTGATTTTTCTAATAACATTTTCTTTTCTCTAGCTTTATTGTAAGAATAGGATATAATACATATAACTTCCAAAATATGTGTTAATCAGATGTGTTCATAACTGAGACTTTTGGTCAACAGTAGGCTGTTACGTTTTGGGGGGAGTCAAAAGTTATGCATAGATTTTCAACTGCAGAGGAGGTGGGGGTGGTGTCAGCACCTCTGATCCCCAAGAATAAGAAGCTTAGCTCCCCATTCTCCACAAAATATGTATCTTCTCAATCCCTTAGACATATACGATAGGGGCTTAAAAATTGGTACCTCCTGGGATCCCTGGGTGGCGCAGCGGTTTGGCGCCTGCCTTTGGCCCAGGGCGCGATCCTGGAGACCCGGGATCGAATCCCACATCGGGCTCCCGGTGCATGGAGCCTGCTTCTCCCTCTGCCTGTGTCTCTGCCTCTCTCTCTCTCTATGACTATCATAAATAAATTAAAAAAATTAAAAAAAAAAAATTGGTACCTCCTATCTCTGTAAAACAAAACAAAATAATACAATCAAAACAACAAAAAACCTTCATTATTTATTGTTCTTTTTATCTTTAGCCTGAGGATAATATAATAAAAAATCTGTGTTCAAAAGTTACCCTTGGCCCCTTTTCAATGTGGCTATATGTCATTATTTGAAATACAGGTTAAATTCCTTTTAACTCCATTTTAGGAGTTCCCTCCCATTCTTAGGGGTTTTGTGTTTTCGGTTGGAGGCTGTTGTTGTTTCGAGTGTATGAAACGTTAACATAACTCTGAGTCCGGACTGTACAGACAGGTGACTGCCCGCCAGCCCCTCGGCGGGTCCCTCCCCGCACCCCGTCCACATCCTTCCACCCGTCCCGCGCAGACCTGGTCTCTTAGCTTCTGCTTCCACCTGTTTACACAGATGAATGGACACACGGGCCTGTGACCTCCCCTTTCTTTTTCTTTTTTTTTTTTTTCTTTTTTTTTTTAAGATTTTATTTATTTATTCATGAGAGACACAGAGAGAGAGGCAGAGACACGGGCAGAGGGAGAAGCAGGCTCCACGCAGGGAGCCCGACGCGGGGCTCCATCCCGGGTCTCCAGGGTCACGCCCCGGGCCGCAGGCGGCGCTAAACCGCTGAGCCACCCGGGCTGCCCTGCCCCCTCCTTTCTTACAAGGAAAAGCCGTGCCCTGTGCTCGGTGTGCGCCTTGTCTGACCTTTGCACCTTGCCGTCTTCGGTTCAGGACACCTGAGGGAAACGCCCCACGCTGCTCTGTAATGGTCCTCGGCTGCTAGAGCGCCGCAGCGCGCCGGCGTGTGCCTGCAGGCGGGCGTCTGGGCTGCTGGCGCCTTCCCGGGCCGGCCCGAGCCCCGCGGGGGCTTCCGCTTTGTTAGCGCGGCCCCGGGTGCCTTTCAGGGTAGCTGTGCGCGGTTCCGGTTCCGATGCCCGCCTGCAGCCGTCCTCGCCGCCTCTGCCGGCCCCGACGGAGGGGAGGTGGGATGGCGGCGGGGTTCTGGACCTGAACATCTCTCCAGGTGCTTACACGCCATTTTCAGACCTTGAATGTTTGGACTTGCCCCTCCGCGTCTTCTGCCCCCCCCCCCCCCCCACTTCTAGCGGGTTTGGTCCTCCCCTCCCCCCTGCAATTTTAAAGAGCTCTTTCTACATTAAGAATATGAGCTCTTTATCTGTGATTTTACGCTGCCTGTGTTCTCTAGTATTTCCGGTTGGTTTCTGACAACGGCCTGTTTGGGGGCTGTCGTGTAAGAACGAAGCTCCGAGAATCTCCCGCCGCCCGGCGGTGGCGGTCCGGTGCGGTGGGAGCCACGCCTGGAAGCGGCGAGGCGCGCGCGGGCCCGGGCCCGGGCCTTCTGGGACAGGGCTCGTGAGCCTTCCAGAGCGTGACCCCCAGCAGAGGCACAAGAGCACGCCGGCCGCGGTCCGCTCCCCACGGAAGGCTCAGCCAAGCTCCACTTCCCTGCCTCTGTCATTCCTGGAACGCCGGGAGCGGAGTCCCGCACCCCCTTTGCGCCGTGGTGCTGCGCGGCCTGGGGCCCTCCCGGCTGGAAGGGCAGAGCCAGGCAGCCCCTCCCGGGCCTGGGGGGCCGCTGAGACCCGGCCGGACGGTGCCCCCCTCGGCGCCTGTGAAGCACGAGGCGCCCCCTGAGCACAGCCCGTCCCGCGGGCGCACACCGCAGGCGGCGCAGCCTCGCGCCTCCCGGGCTCACGGTTTGCCCTCTCGGCTTCCACTGGGTGCCCGTTAGAAGCAGCCTAGTACGGTGAGCGACGGAGCCGCCTCGGAGTCCGACCTCTCGGGTTCCAGCCCCGATTCCACGGCGTCCCAGCCCTGCAGCACCTGGCGCCGCCCTGTGTGGCTCCGGCCGCTGGTAAGCGAGTGCACCTGCGACAACTGTCAGGATGGCCCCCGGCGCGTGCTGGTGCTCGGGAGTGTGCACTCCTGCCACCCGCGAACCACAGAGCAGACGCTTATGAAACGTCGTGAGGTTTAACTGAGATAACGTGATGTGCTCTCCTAGGCACTCCCTAAATTTTAATCCAGTGAGTTTAGAAATAGAATGGAGGTTTTGTTTTGTTTCGTCTTAGTGTCTCTTACTTTTCAGGAAGAAAGCTGGCACTTCTGTGCAGTTTTGTGTTCACAGCGTGAACGGGAGTGCTCTGTGAGTCATTTCCGCCGAGAAAGGGCATCTTGCTCTGAGCGCAGCACATCCCAGGCTGCCTAGGCTCCTCTGCTCATTCGGCCAGCTTGAGGGCTATCCTGACTCTTGTCACGGTTTCTGAATTGTGTCCCACGTGGCCTCGTGGATTCTTCAGTTTGGTTGGAAAGAGGAGTCTGTCCTTGTAGCAGTTATGAGTTTATTATACACTGGAGGAAGTGACCTTCGACAACACGCATGTTGTCATCTGAGCACGAGCCGCCAAAGATGACAATCACAGGCTACCTGACGTCATCAGAAGCATCGTCAGGGCTGAGCAAGTTGTGTGATCCGCCTTTCGTTAGCCACGGTGCATGGACACTGCCCAGCTCCTGTTTCCGCATCCAGGGGATGAGTGGGGGGAGGATTATTAATAATCACAAAGCCCTAGAGTTATCAGATGCCAGGCACTGTGCTGAGGTTTAAAAGTAGCATCACATGCATTCCTATGGCAACGCTAGGAGCTGAGTGCTTCGTCCAGCACGTTACAGAAGAGGAAACCGAAGCACAAAAATGTCAAGCAATACACCGAGATGACGCGCGTCATGAGGGGGGTCGCCGCGCCTCGGAGAAGCCTGACTGCAGAGCGCGGCCCCAGCGCAAGGAGGTTGAGCCCCGACCAGTGGGGTGGGGGATGGGGACTGAAGGTCTTTCACCATCAGGGACCCACTCCCGAAAGGACCCTGGTGCCACCTGGTTTTCTCACGCACTCGGTGTAGACGTTTCCTCTCCAAGGGACTTGATGCCCCTCCTGTTCCCCTTGTCTGGTTTCTACCCAGTCTTTGTTTCCTAGAATGTGACCAGGCCTGCCTGCTTAGCATGCTTATTAGAGCAATGGGAAATGCACTCAAGTGGCCAGTGCCAGCTAGGTTTTCTTGAGTTTTTGTTTGTTTTTTGGTTTTCTTGAGTTTTAAAAAGACTTTGAAGTCCTATTTCTCCTCCCCTGAAAAAGAGAGGGGGGAGCTTTTATGTAGTTAATTGCTTCTTGCTGGAGAAATATAGAAACAGTAGGACCAGGGAAGACCCTTTGATAATGAGAAAACAGTATCTGTCGAAAGTGTGAGGCTTAAGGCTGTTACAGACATGTCAGGAAATAAGGGAAATCACCAAAAATTATTAAAAGAAAGGAAATACAAATGAGGAAATCTACATATGGCAACATCAAGTGTGATGAGAGCAGATTAGGAGATCTATTCCTAAAATAAGAGCTAAATCAATAGAAAAATAAAAATAAAAACAACATTTAGGCCAGACTTGCTGAGTGCTAGAAACAGCAAGAAGGATGGCTAATCCTGGGAGCAGAGGGGTGGAAAGTAGCTTCCCAAGAATTTAAGAGCACGATCTGAGATTGAAACTGAAGCCCTTTCATTAAAAACACAGGTATTCTGTGCATGTCTGGTGTCCTTCTGAGGGCAGGATCTCCTGACTGCATAATACAGCCTCATCACCTCTTAACGGGGTGTGTGCAAGGCTTGGCTGCTTGCTTGTTGCCAGCGACTCATTCCAGATTTCTCTCTCGGCTTCAGGTCTCTGTCCTAGGATGCCCGGACCCGGTGGTGCATGAGATTGCCTATCAATACGGAAAAAATGTGGGCATAGCCTTTCAGGTGGGTCTGCTGCCTTTTAAGAATGTGACCTGTTGGCACAGTGGGAAGGGCCTCGGTGACACCAGTATGGCAGTGCTTTTGACATATCTTTTTTCTGTTTGCTAGCTGATAGATGATGTGTTGGACTTCACCTCATGTTCTGACCAGATGGGCAAACCAACGTCAGCGGATCTGAAGCTTGGCTTAGCCACGGGCCCAGTCTTATTTGCTTGCCAACAGGTATGTTTTCCAAACTCCCTTTGACACAGCGCTTTGAATCTTCCAGGCACGGCTGATGGGAAGGTTCAGATAAGGAAGGTGTGGGGAAGCGTTTTACATAAAGACCTTAGATCTAGATGTGACCTTGGCTCTGTGCCAGAGATATTGGGACTAGTTACTTTACTCTAAAGCTTTATCTGTGTCCTCATTTGTGACACTGAGGAGATGACCACCGTCATCCCAGGGCTGTTGTGAGGATTAACTGAGATAACATTCCTGGAGGTACTTGACAAAAGCCGCGTGCATCCAAGGTAGCATTACGATTATTTCCATATGTTTTAGGGACTGACAAGGTGAATGGTTTCTGCATCTTGATTATAGAACTGGACTTGGGGTGTGCCTCAGAGCCCCTTAAAAAGGCACAGGAAGGGCCTCCAAGCATGAGAAATTCTGCAGTTTTAGAAGTTTAATGGGACTGTTTGCTGCTCTCAGAGAGCCTTAGCCACTGCCTCAAAAATGTCAAGAAGTCAGTGGAATGCACTACTAGAGCCACATAGTTCCTCCTTTCTCCAGATTGAGGGGCTGCCCATTAAGGAAGTAAGTAAAGCTGCCTTCATATTCTCCTTAATGCGGATAAGAGTTTAGGACCTTCAGATGTTGCAGGGACTGTGAGGCAGACATTTCCAGAGCCTGCTCTGGAGCCTGGCCACATTGCTCGGGGCTGGGCCAAATGTGGCTTGAAGTAAGTGGGACATTGGCTGGCATTTGGACATCTTTTTAATAAATTTTCATCTTTGTAGTATATTTAATCCTGTATGTAGCAAAGTGATAACATGTTCATCACCATGCCATGCAATTAAAAATTAGCTCTTTGGTCTAAAACTTTAGTAACTTTTAGCCTCTCCAAGAGTTTTGCCTCTGTTCTTTCTCAAAATTTGCAGAGATAAACCAACCATGTCTTCCGTAGAATTCAGTGATTCCATTTTGACATTACTGAAGCCAGTGCTCTTGCTTTGATCAGTTTCTGATCCAAGAAAGGCAAGATCACCTTTTATCCACTGCCCAGCAGAGCCGTCACCAGGATAATTCTCCTCGGAGGAGGCCGGTGGCTTGGGGGGCCTGGGCCAGGACGACACAACACACTAGAGGACAGCCGTCAGCTGAGGAACAAGGGCTCCAGATATCCAGATATTTGTGGAAATATCTGTCCTCACTGCCAGGCTCTGTCCTCGCAGAACTTTGAGGCTGAGGTGAGAAGTCAAAGGTGTGCTACAAATGGTCCTCTCTCCTGTGGAGACTAACTTGCCAGCCCACACTCAAGGAGAATACTAAAACATGTGCTAAGCTCTGACAAAAATTTATAAAATCCCCCTGAATACATGAAAGCACGAGCAAGGAATATTTTTTTTTTCCCCATTAACCCACAAAAAAGAGGATTCATGAGCCAAGCAAACGTAAAGGCATGCCGGAGCCTAGAAAGATCACTGCCTTCCATCTATCGGACTACAAACATTAGTCTACTCCCGAGGCCCTGATTAGCCAATGTGAGTAAAGAACAGGAGGAGCGGAGGACACAGGGACTGGGCCAGCTCAGGAAAGATTTCTGTAGTGAGGCCCTGAGTTATCAAGATGAGTAGGGAGCAGGCCTTTTCCAAAAGAAACTTGCACCCTACCAAAAAGCTCCGGCGTCGGACTTTTAGAAATCTTAGCAGTTAAATAACTGTTGTGAGCCCTGTGACACTAACAGTTGAGTCCCCCTAAACTGCAAGGTGACGGACTGAGAATGGATGCCTCTTCTGATTGTTTCACTAGGAACATATTTCAGAAGAAACAGATTTGCTTTCCTCCACACAAATGAGTAATAAATAATTCTCCCTTCAGATGTAGTGGGGCAAAGGCGGGGGGAAGGGGATCCTGCCTATGTGTTAACTAGTGAGTACTGATACATCAGAGATTAAAAATGCTGGTTTGGAAAGGCAAAGGGCAAGGAAAAGGCACGCACAGAAGCTTACGGCGTCCCAAACCACAGTGCTACAGGTCTCCCTGGGAATGCAGCATCACCAGGCACCCACCCACCCTTCCCAGACAACACTGTTCCCATCTGCCTGGAAGGTGGCAGGAAAAGGAGTGAACAAGGCGCACGGCAGCCTTAGAAAAGGGAACAGAGGGGCGCCGAGCAAGCAGTGACCCTGGGCCGAACCTGCTTCCTAAGTAGACTGGCTGCTGTGTCCCGCACAGGTGCACAGGCAAGAGTTACGCAAAACAGCTCAAGTTGTTTTCAAGGAAAACATCAAGTTTAGGCTCTACCTTGGACTACACTGTCAAGAAAGGGATTCTTGGCCAGAAATGTGGTGAAAAGATTGACCTCGCCAGAAGTGGTTTTGGGTAAAACAGGTTCCAAAATGACATGAGACTGTGCAGTATCTCCATTTAATGAAAATGCATTGTTTTCATGGTTTGCAAAGGATTCTTTCATACGTTCTCTTTCACCTCACAACGCCTCTTTGTGGTAGGCATTATGCCCATTCTACACGTAAGAGAATGACATGCAGACCTGGCCAAATTAACCGTCTGGTAGATGGCACAGCAGATTACTGAACACCAGCTCCTCTAAGACCACTATTTCTTTCACTCCACAATGTAATAGAATTGCCAGTGCTGACGCTGATGAAAGCTTGTCTAATGCCTGGTGGGGCTTCCCCGCAGAGCAGGTAACTCGTGTGCTCTGGCCCTGGTGACACTGAGAAGAGCCTCTGTCAGCCCTTCATGATCTGTCATTAACCGGCCCACTTAGCAGAGTCCTCCTAAAATGTTTGTAATCCTTTTCCATAGGTGGGTGACTTTTATTTGCCAGTTACTTAAATTAGTCTTTGAATTTTTCCACTTGTGAACGCTGAGTCTCGACCAGAAGCAACTTTGGGAAACCATTTTTCCTTTTTAACACTAGGTTGTCTTGAAATAGGAATTTCCTGATCCCAACAACTTAATGAAACTCCCTCTCCTTGGAATTCACTATTTTTGATATTTTTCTAAAGAAGTTTCTGGATAACAGTACAGGGGATTTAAGAGAAGTTTTGGGATTTCTGGAGAGGTCCCATTAATGACAGTGTCCTTCCATCATGCGTATATACATATTTTCTGTAAGAACAGAAATGTCATGTTAAGTCTTTAAAAAAGAGTATGTAAGTTGGATTTTGAGAACTTGAGAAACAAAATGGAAGTGATTTTTAGGTTCTTTTTTTCTTTTTTTTTTTTTCTTCCATGAGATTGTGTTAGTTCACAGATATCCTTTAAAAGATCTTTTCCCTGGGTGGCGCAGCGGTTTGGCGCCTGCCTTTGGCCCAGGGCGCGATCCTGGAGACCCGGGATCGAATCCCACATCAGGCTCCTGGTGCATGGAGCCTGCTTCTCCCTCTGCCTATGTCTCTGCCTCTCTCTTTCTCTCTCTGTGACTATCATAAATAAATAAAAATTAAAAAAATAAAAAAAAAAAATAAAAGATCTTTTCCTTTCTTCTGCTTCTCTTATTTGATAGAAGTCACCAGACCTAAATGTCAGCCAGCTGCCGCCACCAGCCCCAGCCCCTGCACCAGCTGTACAGGCTTCTGCTGTGACTGGCTGGTCCCCTAGAGTTACCCAGGTTTTGTTTGAGTAAGCTTGCTACATTTATTGAATCGTCTTTGTAGTTTAGTTTATGGATACATTTCACAGTTAGAATATGATTCGTCCTTCTCTTTTTTTTTTTTTCCCTGCAGATTTACTTATTTTAGAGAGAGTGAGAAAGAGAGAGCAGGGGAGAGGGGAGAGAATCTTTACGCAAACTCTTCACTGAGCTTGGAGCCCAACGTGGCCGACTATCCTGGCCTGAGCTGAAACCAAGAGTCACTCAGCACCTAGGTGCCCCTAGTTCATCCTACTCTTAAAAGGTTTCCTTATCTCAAATTAAAACAGCCTGGACAAACAAATTTCCTTATTTCTCACTAAGTCCGCAAACAGGCAATTGTTCCTGTTAACGCCTCTCACTTCTTGGCTTAGGCGCCTCTCACTTCTTGGTTTAGGCGATGAGGGGACAGGGGAATGCCTGGGGGAAGAGCGTGGTCATTTGCATATGAAAATTGCACACTCTAGTATTTAAAGGAAGGATGTCCTCACACTCAATGCAAATATTTTCTTCAAGCTTTGCTTTCTCGAAGCATTTTATACTAAAAGGAGAGAAACCACACAGCACAGTTTACCACCCTTGTTGGTCCTACAGAAAAAGCTCATGCATCATAAACAAGGTAACTTTACCAGATGCCCAGGATAGTATCCTGTCAGCCCGAAGGGTATGGCCCTCCTGAAAGCCAGTTTTGGAACGTGCTATTAAGACAGATGCCGACCTGATTTGGCTTTTTACCACTAAAATGGTAAATCCACTAAATGGATTGATTTGAGCTTCCTGATGTGTTCCCTGTAAAACATAAATTATTCTATTCTTAAAAGGTCAGTAACTAAAACAAATCACTGGTGTTCATTTACGAACTAACCATTTGCTGGCCTTTACACTTTATAAGCATGTGAAGAGCCTCGACAAGTTTAGAACTGTGTTCTGACACATCCTTTGCTCTGCAAGGAACATTCTCTTAATTCTTCATCTGTCACCATCCGGTTGAGGTTTTTCTATGTGTGCCCTATTTTTTCTTCTAGGATTACTAATACCGTGGTGGTGGTTACAGGACAACAACTTCAGACTCCCTGCCAGGGAAAAACTGGCAACTGCTGTAAGCGCTGATGTGTCCAAAACCAAACATATCCTACCTCTTATTTCATGGAACCAGAAGCTGTTAGAGCTGATGGGGAGGCTAGGACCTCAGGTTATGGATCTCACTCAACTGTGGAGGCACCAGGACTGGAGTTCCCATGTAGAAAATGAAGGGATCTGGTGTCCTGACTTACTGATTTTGTTCACGGTGACAATTCTCCTGAATTGTTGCTTAGTATAGCGGAATACAGAATTAACTACAGTAATGTGACTGGCCTGTCTACCTCTGTCTGCTAATTCAGTGGTTCTCAAACTTGGCTGCACATTAAAAACCCCTGGAGTGCTTCTAAAATCATTATGCACAAGCCGGACCACCCCACACCTCCCACTCCACCCTCTGCCCCAGCTAATAGAAGCAGAATCTTTGGGAGTAGATCCAGGCCACCATGAATTTCCCAAGTGACTCCAGTGTGCAGTCAGCATTGAGTACCCCTGCTCTGATCCGCTTGACAAGCTGCTGAGGTAGAGCTCTGCTCAGAACACCCTCTGCCTGGATACCTCAGTAGCTTTCAGGTGTCACCCGGTTTAGCACTACAAGTAGAATGCCTAGAATTCCCAGCCTGCTCCTAGGCCACTGCTTCTCAAACTGTCAGCAGGGTCAACAGAGTCCGTATCATCAGAACCTGTTAGAAATGCATGCTCAGGCCCAACCTACTCATCAAGAAACTTGGAGGGAGTGGCCCAATAGGCCTCTGGTGATTCTGGTGCAATCTAAAGTTTGAGAACTACAAGAGAAGCCACTAAGGAGATTTTAGGGACGTACTTTGTTCCTTTGCTCTTTTTTTACTCCGTGTTGGACCGAGGATAGAATAGAACACCAGAAAGAATGAGGACCAACAGTTACCTCTCCTGAGCAGCAGCTCAGTCCCTGGGCATGGAAAATGGAGGTGTCTCTTAGCTCTGCTTCTTTAATTGCTACAATTTACTGCCCACCCCCCACCATCTAAACATTTAATCCTTTTTGGGTTTTTCTCCTGTTGTTGCAAACTTAGTGTTAGAACATTTGATTCTCACAAGAGCAATAAATAGATTTCTTTCTTTATGGTTAGTTCCCAGAAATGAACGCTATGATAATGAGACGGTTCAGTTTGCCTGGAGATGTGGACAGAGCTCGACAATATGTATTGCAGGTAAGATTATCTTATAAAAAAAAAAAAAAGATCATCTTACAAAGAAGGCAGGAGCAAGAACAATGTGGCAGAGTTCTTGAATCAAATAATGTAACAAGTTTTAGATGCAAAACCAAGTGTGGTCAATCTTTGACAAAAACCGAGGAGGAACTTGTATAATTCCTTTTTCTTCTAGAATTCTTTCTAAAGACTGCAATTTAATTGGCCTTGGGTAAGGCGTGGACATTAGGATATTTTTTAAAAGCTACGCAAGTGAGTCTAATGTGCAGAGCCCCACTAGTCAGAAATCAGTCTTCCCCAAATCCACGGGTAGCATGCTGCTCCCAGCCACACAGATGCGCCCCACCCGGGGCAGGCTCTCACCTTTGCCACCACCGTGATTATCATCATCTCAGCATTGGTCCTCCCTAGTCCCTCCCAGAACTGCCATCAGTGGTCACTTGAGAACCAAGGGCTGTAAGCTTACTTCAGATGTATTGCCACATATCCTTGGAACTTTTCTGTAGAAGCCACATCTTTTTACATGTTTTCCCTCTCAATAACTATCTTTTGAGAATGAGATAGGGTGAACAGTTTTTAGTAAGCTCACGAGTGGTCTGGGATCTATGGTTAGTGCAGTACTTAAAAGAATACCAGGTATAGTTACCTTTCAGATTTCCAAAAAGCAAGACCCCCTCCAAAGGATATATTTCTCTTAACTCTCTGTACTTTAAGCATCACGATTTGCCACCACCTCTTTGGAGGGTAGTTCAGCAGTATTAACAACTCCGTACAAGGGGCTGTAGTTGAGGTCGATGTACCTGGGAGAGGTTCTGGTGTCAGAAATAATAGTATTACTGAAGGCTGAAGTGAGAAGTCAGACTGAAAAGAGGCAAATTTAACCTTTGATCTTAGCAAAACAGTGAAGTTGCAGCAACCTTAGGCAGAAATGCATTTAGAAAGGCACAATGTTCTCTTAAATTCCCCAAAGACCTCTAAATTCTAGCTCCCTTCACCCAGAGCGCCTTCCTAATCCCTTATTCCTTCATTAAATATGAATGGACAGCTAGGATTACTAAATAGTTGATTAGAGCTTGCTGATTGAGACCAGGGTAAAGGGAAATACTCAGGGAAAAATGTAAATGGGAGGGGGCGGGAAAATACTGTATCCATAGAACAAGAACAGAATATGTTTTGAAAAACACAGAACGAGCTCTAAGAAAATCTAAATGATTGTAAAAAACTAGCTCCAAAGGAGGATTCTAACATGAAATGAGCAAATCTTCGAAAAAGTAAACAGCAAGGGAAGAAAATGAGAAAAGCTTTGAGAGGATCAGTACGACATGAGGCAACAGGTATTTCAGGAAGAGAATCCAAAAACAGAAAAGAGTGGTCTGGAGAAGAGCTCAAAACTGGCTTGGGATATAGCAAGAACCCTGGTTGCCAGGGGGCAGCAGGCAAGGCCTTCCAAATGACGAGGAGACATTCAAACCTAGAATTCGGGGATCCCTGAGTGGCTCAGCGGTTTAGCGCCTGCCTTTGGCCGGGGGCGTGGTCCTGGAGTCCCAGGATCGAGTCCTGCGTCGGGCTCCCAGCATGAAGCCTGCTTCTCCCTCCTCCTGTGTCTCTGCCTCTCTCTCTCTCTCTCTCTCTCTCTATCATAAATGAATAAATAAATAAATCTTTAAAAAAATAAAATAAACCTAGAATTCTATATCCGTTCATTAAAATATGAAGGCAGAAGTCATCCTTACACTTAAATACTGTAAAGCTGATTTCCATTTTCTGAGTGAGTTATCTCTGGATATATTTCAGTAACAACGTGGGAACACCAAGAACAAGAAAGCTGTGGGCACTCAAATCAGTGGACTAAAAAAACCTACCTGGGATGGCAGCTGTTAGAGCTGGAAGGCAGTCAGCCTAAGCAACAAACAGAATGATGAAGGCAAAAAAAAAAAAAAAGAATGATGAAGGCAGTGGAGAGATTAGGGATCAGGAGCTGCTTTCCCAAAGAGGAAGAAAAGGAGGCAGTTATATTCAGAAGTGGGCTTCTGTACAATACGGCACAGCAAACTAAAATACATCCTATTTTGTGTCAATTGGTAAACTACAGAATGATACTAGGAATATTCTATTCTGAATGACAGTGGGCTCATGAGCTTGGAACCACGGAGAAGGAAATAAAATGATAGTTACAGGACTTGATTCTGCAGCAAATGTATTTTTACTTCATGGAAACAGTGTTTTATTAGCGTTCAGCTTTTAGAACCAACATAAAAACATGGTTCCAGAAGAGAATGCAAATCTCTATAGCGTAAAGGTATAAAGAATAGGAACACTGGTATCCTTGAGATAAAGTGAGAAATTGGTGCTACATGAACTTAACAGAAGGTGGCAATAGAATTAACAAACCAGAAGGCGTAGGGTGGATGGGCTGCATCCTCACCTTTCTTAGCAGAAAGGTAATAAAGTTGCTAATTAAGACATTAAAACCAGCAGATAAGGCTGTTGTCTTTAGAAGAACAGAACTGTTGATTTCCATCATACGTGCTCTTTTATTATGTATATGTTTCTTTTCTATAGTTTTCACTTAAAAATTTATACATATTGCAAAAAAAAATTATACATATTGCATATGTGTACAACTTTTAAAAACTCAATACTTAAAGGGAAAGTAGATGGCTATTTGATTATTAATGAGTTAGTTGAAAGAGCTGATCCCAGTGAGTGATGCGTCTCTCCTCTTTTGTTGTACTCCCCAGAGTGATGGTGTGCAGCAAACAACCTACCTCGCGCAGCGGTACTGCCATGAAGCAATCAGAGAAATCAGTAAACTTCGACCATCCGCTGAAAGAGATGCCCTCATACAGCTTTCAGAAATTGTACTCACAAGAGATAAATGACAACTCTTTCTGTTATTTCTGGCAGCTATTTTACCAGACTGTGCCTAAAGAATTTTGTGAAATACACTTTGCTTCATGTGCAATAACCAAAAATCATTTCAAAAAACCATTTCAACCTTATTGATGGGCAATTTTTTTTTTATTGGCAAAGTTTTTCAGAAAACTTTTTAAATGTAATTAAACCACCCGAATTTGTCACTCTAGTCCTGTAAATTCTCATCGAGGTATCTTGATGGTTATATGTGGTATTGTTTACACTGTTAAGATCCACATGTAAAGCCATTACACAAATAAATAATCAATGTTAAAATTCAAATGGTTTATCATGTTTCACCATAGGAGTAAAGGTCACAAAGACTGTGAAGTCTACATTTCAATCCACATTAGATTTTAACAGTATCCAAAATTTCATATAGGAGAATGGTTTATTATAAAAGACTGTACATAAAATTTAGACAACAGGTTATATACAAAATTAAGAGAACATTCCACTTGAAAAAATGAAAAAGGTAGCTAGCTGATCACTAGTGATACTGAAATCATGTTTAAAATTAACAAAGGCAAAATGCATATACAACAGTCACATTGATTTGGTAGTAATAATGGCCTTTAATTTTCAGAAATAAATGTTTTGCACTAGTTTTAACCATTTACTATGCTGTTATAAGTCTGTAACACCCAGTACATAATAATTGTAATTTAAAATCCAAACAGATCCTCAATACACAGAAACCCACACTTGAGTGCTCTACTTTAATATCCTAGGCAATAGAGAATTACACACAAGATGAGAAAAAAAAACATCCCTCCAACCCTCCCTTAAGAGGAGACACACAAAGTGCATGTGTTGCATTTCAATCTGTTGGCCAGGTATATCCCTGTTCACTGATTAATACATGATCCACCTTTTTTTGAATTATCTTTTTAAATCCTTTTTATGTTGCCAGTGACAGGTAATGGATTTAAACAGTGCCTATTCAAAAGTCAATTGCACCCAGTTCTACAAAAACAACATGTAAAAGATACTTATAATTTCCTTTCATTGAGCCCAGTATACAACAATCCACTGGAAAACCAAAGGACTGATAGAGCAGTCCCTAAGACTTTTACTTACAGAATGTGCACACACTTGAACACATTTTCTTAGCTTTGCAAAAGTTACTTTAGAAAAGGAGTTCAGTAGATTGACTTGTAAATACCCATCTCAGATTTTAAATCTGCAAAAATCAGTCACTGCCATTGGGACAGGGTGAGATAAGGCTAAAATTTTTTTCCAAGTTAATATATTGAGAAAATAGAACCATAATTCTGCAATAAATCAGTATCTTTTATTATTTATTTAATTATTTATTCATTTATTTATTTATTTATTTTAAAAGCAAACCAGTGAAGGAAAGGACAAAAACCTTTGGTTCACTTATGTATTTATGAATGGAAAAAATTTATAATGCAAATTCACTCATTAAAAAACTTAAGTACAAATTACATTACAGATAACCCTTTGTTTTGTTTCACATGGAGACCTTAGAGACTCAATTCATTTCAAGAGACCTAAGTACGAGTACTCCAAGTAAATATTACACAAATTGGAAGCATCTTGGATTTTTTTAAGTATATTTCAATACATAAATTTGTATGCATGCTTTAAACAAATAATATATTTCAAGAATGAGAAAGTCTAAACAAAAAGTATGACCAGCACCAGGATTGAAATTTTCTGATTTTAGTATTAGTCTGACATAGCGTTAGTAACCATGCTGCACTGAAACGTAATGGTACAATCTGAATCATGATTTGTTAAATATCATACCCCACACCCCCAGAATACTTAGGCTGGTCATAGTTAACTGTGTAAGTAAGCATATAAGCATAATCAGTTACAGACAGCCTCTTGTATAAATTGCCATTTAGCAATACACAAACTGCCTCTAAGATTTATGCTTACAGGTAGACATTCAATTATACCAATAAAACAGCATGTCCTGAAAATATGGGCACATTTTAAAACATTTTAAGACAAGTCTGTTAACCATAATAGTCCCACAGTATGACTGAGTAATAAGAACCTACTTTAAAAGCAAAACCTTTAATCAGTATAGTGCATGATTGATTCAACATAGTTCCCAGGGAACAGACCAGTCACTCGATTGCAGACTCCTTCATACCAGCCGTCATCATTCTTCTTTATTACGTAAATGATTGCACCCTCCATGAAGGATAGCTCATCATCCTTGTCTTTCGTATAATCATATATTGCCACAACTATGGAAAAGACAGTTGAAATACCATGTTTAAGTGCACTATTTCCAACATTTAACTGAATTTTATTTTATTCTTTAATACATTTATTTTTTATTGGTGTTCAATTTGCCAACATACAGAAGAACACCCAGTGCTCATCCCATCAAGTGCCCCCGTCAGTGCCCGTCACCCATTCACCCCCAACCCCCACTCTCCTCCCCTTCCACCACCCCTAGTTCGTTTCCCAGTTAGGAGTCTTCATGTTCTGTCTCCCTTTCTGATATTTCCTACCCATTTCTTCTCCCTTCCCTTCCATTCCCTTTCACTATTATTTATATTCCCCAAATGAATGAGAACATATAATGTTTGTCCTTCTCCGATTGACTTATTTCACTCAGCATAATACCCTCCAGTTCCATCCACGTTGAAGCAAATGGTGGGTATTTGTCATTTCTAATGGCTGAGTAATATTCCATTGTATACATAAACCACATCTTTATCCATTCAAATTGTAAAATTTAGTACCAATTAAATCTATAGTATAGCAAAACAAAGTATTTGTGCAAATCCTGTTAATTCTTACATCAGTAAAAACAGGCAAGTCAGTGGCCAACCAGGTGCCTAAATCACTGCCTTGACTGTAGGATCACACACTGACAGTTTGACTAGAGAGAAGTCAATAGTCTCAACCAATCTATCCAGGAAAGATCCTGGAGTTTTCATATTTATTAGATGTTTCATTTGTTCAAATATCAACAAAGTGCCAACCACCGCAAAACACCATTTTCCAAAATATGTACTGGGCAAAGCTACAGAGCCAAAGCTACAAACAACCCACACTAATTTGAAAATACATATATCCTGGAAGGTCAATCTCATCCTACTCATCCACAGAAAATAGCATGTAATTTATGGGGCCATCCCTAGATTTTTTTTTTTTTTTAAAGAGTATTTACATAAAGGTCAGAGTTTTTTAAGGGGGAAATAGGTGAGCAAAGACCCATTAATTAAGACTTAGAGAACTGTTTGTAGTTCTGTGGTATTCAATTATTTGGAGTTCAAAATGTTCACTTGCTTTTTTTTTTAAGATTTATTCATTTGATAGCACAAGCAGGGGCAGTGGCAGATGGAGGGAGGGGGAGAAGCAGACTCTCTGCTGAGCAAGGAGCGTGATGGGCCCTGGGATCATAACCTGAGCCAAAGGCAGACACTTAACCAACTGAGCCACCCAGATACCCCCTATTCATTTCCTTTGTAAACACTGCTGTGGAAAGGACAGTCATCAAAAAATTACTAGTTTTCCAAATGGTTTATGAATTTAATTGTTCCTTCATTCTGCCTTTGTAGCTTGATAGTTCTCAAGCTATATGTAATTTTCTAATATATGTGAGATGGTAGGTGACAGAGATTTCCATTGATTACCTCGTTTTTCTTAAAACAGTTCTTAGGACATTAAAGATATTCTGGCACTCGCTTTTCCCCTGAGAAAGACAACTTCTCCTAATTATTTTGAATTAGTGAATTATAAATAAGGACGAGACCTGAAGTACTGATCCATAGCACCATTTGCTAAATTAAAATAGCCAACATTCTCTTCCCCCTTACAAAACTAATGTAGTTAGTTAATATAAGTTACAGTTAATATAACTTCCCCTTTACAAAACTAATATAGTTAATATAAGTTATAGTTAATATAACTAATATAGTTAATATAACTAATATAGTTACTTAATAAGTAAACTCAACAAGTCCATTCTCCTCCATTTTAATCCTGCAGTAGAATCATAGTTATAAGCTCATTGACCCAAAAACATACAGAATAAATAGTACTAAATTATTATCCTGGTATAATTTTGGCTAAATAACCACTCAAGAAATTATTATCCTGATATATTCTGACTAAATAACCACTCAAGAAAATTGAGTGATTACTAGAAAAGCATTAGTAAGGAAAACATGGTAATAATTTAAATAGGCAACTAACATTATTTATTGTCAATTATTATTTGCTTATTAGCATTGGTAACATTAATTTCTTTGTATTCAGAGTCACAAAAGGTTAGAGTTTGTGTAGAGGACTTTTAGACTGATTGTGACAAAAGCCCGATGTCTTCAAAGTTAGTCAGCAGAATGAAAACTGTCTTTTCTTTGTGCTTTTAGTTCCACTTAGACCACTTAGAGCTGGTAAGAGTACTGAACCAATTTGTTTCCATTTTCCAAGTCCTTTTAGTAAATGAATCCCAGTCATACCCAACTTCTCCTCCCCCAATGCATATATTCTCTCCTATAATATAATGCTTACAGCTGAGTACTTAGTCATTAACAATTCAGTGTCCATCCTACTTTCCAGAACCCTAATTCATATAAAGAGTTAAGCTCCAGGGACGCCTGGGTGGCTCAGCGGTTGGGGTACCTGCCTTCAGCTCAGGTCGTGATCCCAGGATCTGGGATCAAGTTCTGCAGTGGGCTCCCTGTGAGGAGTCTGCTTCTCCCTCTACCTATGTCTCTGCCTCTCTCTCTCTCTCTCTCTCGAATAAATAAATAAATCTTTAGAAAAAAAAAAAAAAGCTAAGCTCCCCCCCATTCTGTATGGATTGTAGAGTCTTTTGGAACTCAAAGTCTACCACTCTAATCCTACTTCTACATGATAAAAATTTGAAGACAGTGATCTAGTTCCTCTGCAATCTTCTCAACTTGGAAACAATGCATTCAACTGTTTCACGTTATAGGTGCACTTCCTAGATATCTTGCCTCCTGAACATTCTCCTCTCAAAGGCATTCCTGTTTGCAGGATCTTAAACTGTGGTACTCAGAACTACACATAATACTAGTGTAGTATAAATGGATATGATCAGATTGGTATATATTAGGTTACAGTTCAGGTAAGGTACCCTAATAATCTGGCTTCTGGAAGTCCTGACATACCATTGATTAATATATTCAAAAATTCCTTTTAAACCAGGTTTTATTCATCTTGATTATAAAGGTAATTATTTAAAAAGGTAATTATTTAAAAATTTAAAAAATTATTTAAATATAATCGTATTAAATCTCAGCTCTCTGATTTCGACTACAGATTAGCAAACAATGGCCCATGGCTGAATCCAAGCCACTGCCTTTTTTGTAAAAAAAAAAAAAAAATTGTTGAAACATGGACACATCCATTCACTTATGTACTGTCTATGGCTGCTTTTCTGCTACAACAGCAGGGCTGAGTAGTTGTGACAAAAGGGACTATATGGTTGGCAAACTTCATTTATACTTCATTTTGTAATACAAACATCAAATTATTATGTTGTTCACCTGAAACTAATAGAATGCTGTTGTGATAATTAAACTTCATTTTTTTTAAAGTTAAAAATATTTATTATCTGGTCTTTTACAAAATATGTGTGATGACCACTAACTTAAGACTATTATTTCAACTTATAAAGACATTTTGTAATTCTGCTCTATTGCCAAATGTATTAACCATTATATCATTCACGTTTATCAACTTTTTATTAGTTCCATATTAGTCCCAATTTAAAGTTAAATTTGCATTTCCAAACCAGGAAATACAGGAACACAACTCAAGACTATTTAGCTTTATCAACCTCATAATGACCACAACATATCTCTATTTGAAGGTAGAGGAGAATCTAAACATAAAGTAGACTATTCAAGATTCCCTGAACATTATGTAGAATATTTACTATTTAAAAATATTTTAGGGGGATCCCTGGGTGGCACAGCGGTTTGGCGCCTGCCATTGGCCCAGGGCGCGATCCTGGAGACCCGGGATCGAATCCCACATCGGGCTCCCAGTGCATGGAGCCTGCTTCTCCCTCTGCCTGTCTGTCTCTCTTTCTCTCCCTCTCTCTGTGACTATCATAAATAAATAAAAAAAAAAAAAATTAAAAAATTTTAGGGCACCTGGGCGGCTCAGTGGTTGAGTGAGCGTCTGCCTTTGGCTCAGATTGTGATCCTGGGGTCCTGGGATTAGGTCCCTCATCCAGCTCCCCACAGGGGAGCTCCCTCTGTTTCTCCCTCTGCCTCTGTCTCTGCCTCTGTCTCTGCCTCTATGTCTCTCAAGAATAAATAAATAAAATCTTTTTTGAAAATAAATATAAATATTTTAAAAGGTACAGCATAGGGAATATAGTTAATAGCACTGTAATAGCTTGTATAGTGACAGATGGTAGCTACACTTGTAGTGAGCCTAGCATAACCTACAGAGATGATGAATTTTATATTGTAAACCTGAACTAATAACAATGTATGTCAACTATAGTCAAAAAATTTAAACACACATACATACACAAAAGGAAAACCACCAATTCCCTTTTAGCCATGTATTCAAAACTTTGGCACAAAAAATGGTGCAGGTCTCAAGAGCTACAGCCACTTGCTTAATGTTAATTAAAGAGAGTAAAGGCCAATGGAAGGGAATGTATTTCAAAAGGCAACCAAATGTGCTTAACTACATTACAAGCATTTTTCAGAACTCGACAAATACAGATTTTAAAATAGCACAGAGCTGGATGAAGAAAAGCAATTAACTCTAAAAACAGAATTTCTTTCTTTCCTACCACTATTTCTTAATACATAATTATAGTGAATGTCAAGTAATTTTGATAAATTTGGATGTTAGGGTTATACATAATTTCATGAAAAAAATCTAGTGATTATCTTCTCTTTTACAAGATCAACTAACTGAAAACTTTAATTGAGGCTTTTTCTCATGATAGTCTCAATATATTTTTAAATATTTAGATATAAAAGGTTTCTCTTTATTCTAAGAGCTTTGAAATTCTGTTTTAAATCTTTACTAATTACATAACTTTAGTAAGTATTTTAACTCCTATTTTGTACCTTGTTTCATCTATAAAAAGGAAATAGGCAAGTTCATCTCCAGCTGGAAACCTATGTCTTTTGAAAAACCACATCTAGCATTACAACATACTTTTAATTTAAAAAATAAAGATAATTCCTTTATACTGGAAATGTCTAGGAAATAAGGTTTAATTAAATTTTCTTGGTTGACAAAGCTATTCAAAGGGTTGAATAGTCCAGTGTCACTGGACTAGACACTGGACTATTTTTTATAAAGCTATTTATAGCTCTAAAATTCTGTAATTAGGTTAAGCTTCCTTTACCCCAATTCAATGATGACTGTACCTTACCTTTCTCAATATAATTTTTGGGGGCCCAAGCAGGATCCCCATCTGCATATGGATCATTATACTGAACTACTGCAGCCTCCTCATCCTCATAATCCACTGGAGGTGGTGGTGGCGGAGGTGGAGAGTCATCAAACATGGGAATGTCATCTGGGGGAGGTGGTGGTGGTGGAGTTGGACTGTCAGCAACTAGAAGAATTCAGATAATTAATTTGAATCAGAAATTAGAGTAAATGAAAATTCTTAAAAGAATTTAAGAAAGCTCTAGTTTGTATATAGCATGCACTATAATAAAACATGCAAAGATTAGAAATAAAAGCTTGGTGTGTTAGAGCTTCTATTATTCTTAAGAATAATTTTCCAATAATCCAATGAGCTAAAAATGAGAGTATCAGGAAGTGCTACAAAGTAATGAATGCAGCATCCTTTTATATGGATTACAGGAGTAAAAAAGTTTCCTTACTCCAAGGCTTGGATCAGAACAAATGTCACCCATTTGTTAGCCTACCTCTTTAAATAAGCCTGTGTCACATTTCTCATTTGGACTACTGTAAATGTTATGAATACCATTATATTAAGGTTTGATAACCATTCACTGCACACATTCAGGTCTCTGATTCTGGCTTTTAGTTCCCCAGAAATAAATCTCCAGTGAGTGGATTTTTATTTTTGTCTGTTTTAGTTGAGAAAAAAGTTGGCAGTTATCAGGTTGGCTTCTATGTGTATGTTTTCTATTCTTTTTTTAAAATTTTAACAGAAATTAAATGAGAAATTAAATAATTCCAAGTTAATACAAAATGTCATTGAGTATTTTTCAAAAGTATTTGTATTCACAATCAACTTTTTAAATGTAGAAAGGAAGCTAAGATTTTTTGCATTATTGCTAGTAAAACTTAAACATAGGATGGGGGAAAGACTTGATCCTAAAGACCCAATTTTTTAAGAAAATATCCACGATAAAGGTTTTTAAAATAAAGTGTTGCAAGAAGACGTAATTAAAAACGAACAGGAACTTATATCGTGCAAAACAATAATGACTCATACCTCAAGTTGTAGATGGGTATGGTACATGTATGTGTGTGATTTAAATAACAGTGAAATGAGAAAAGGTCAGGCTAGAACTATGGACACTAAGCTATTTGATACTAGGTAATAAGTGCTCCCAATATTAAAGAATTTAAAGCCAGAACACACAACTAATTCTTAATATGAATTTCTGATCCACAGATTTCTTTATTATTATTATTATTATTATTATTATTATTATTATTATTATTATTATTATTTAGATTTCTTTAAAAGTTAAAGACAGGAAAATGCTTTGACAGAAACTGATACAAAGAATTATATAATATCTGCAACGGAGAAACTCAGAATACCAACATACTAATTCAAATGCCAATTTCTGGGGCTATTTATGTTATCAAAGCAAGCAGTCATAATCTATTTGTAATATAGGTTTTAAAGTTCACTCCACCCTATTTTGGAATAATGGAGACTATAACCAAGAGATCCAGATTTAGAACATCTGTGGTAATAGCCCTACTTCCATAACCACTTCAATTCTGTGATTTTTATTTGATCCCATCAGGGAATGAGAAAGACTAAGAAAACAAATCCTGTGTTAGTGATGCTCATTCTGATAGCTACACCAAGCACAAATATAATTTATTTTTCCATCAACTACTTGGAGTCATTTTATTTTTGCCTTTATCTTCGCCACAAAGCTTTCCGCTATTATTGACAGGAGAAGAAAATGGGTATGATCCATCTAACATCAAAGAGCCATAGCTCATATCCTTAATTTGGCTTAATGTGTAAATTATACGTTTGCCTGAATCCCTAAATTGCATTTACTCTTTACTTATACATAACTTGCTAGTTTCATGTTTTCACTCAATCGTCTTCACGCCCATGTGAATCTACACTGGCTTATCTCCAAATTATATATACAAAGAGGCGGAAGACAGGGTCAATCTAATACTCTATGCATAATACTTTATCTAGCACCACACATAATTAGTTCAAAAATGCTTTCTGATGCTAATCATACACAAAGTAAACACATGGACTTTTTTAAGGGCTCGTGCCTTAAATTGAAGCACACTTAATAGGTTAACTGCCACAGGCATTCATTATCACTAATTCTGAGTGCCACAGAAAACTGCGTATTTAAGAGGAAAACAAAATTTGTACTCCATAAAACATGTAAGATACTGATACAGTTTATAATCAATCTTCCTAACATGCTTTCAAAGAAAATAGATCCTAAATAAAGTTGTACATTCTGCAGAGCAAGGATAACTGATTCCAGTTCCTAAGTCCAGGGAAAAGAACTAAAATAAAATAGTAAGTACCACGGTCCTCAGCAAAAAAACATGCAAACCTAAAATTATATACATTAATACTGAATTTCTATTTAAAAAAAATAAAAGAGTTACCAAAATGCTAGTCAATATACTTTGGCCCCACTAAATGGATGGCTATTTTCAAATATTTCCTCTCAACTTAACTGTAAGGCAGCTCAAGTTTTTGAATTCTTATAACATCAAGAATTTTTCCTTACTCACTTTTTAAAAAATAAGATTCACTTTTTTTTATAAGTTTAAACATATTGGAGTTTTCAAACAAATGTTAACAATGAGGATGGTTTACACTCAGAAATTTGAACATTTTGGAACTACAACATTTTATAAAAAGCTTATTCAATCATACATGTTTCTTAAAGATAGTGGGATCTTTGTCTTAGACTATTTGTACTCTTCCCAAAGCCTAGCACATAACACCAAATAAACAATTATTTGACTGGAGGAAGGGAAGAAATGTGGAGAATTACACAACAGTGATCAATCAGCAAGAGCTGAACAATGGAATTTGCCACAATGCATTCTCCCGGAAGATGAGGCAGTCATGTGGGTTACACATTTGTTCAAACCCTTCTAAAATTTATTTGCATGGTGATGATCCCAAATGAAGTAAATCACTACTAGACCACCTTACCATCCGTCTTAAGCTTAACAGCTATTTTGGCATAGTTATAACTCAGTAATGGTGGTATTTTTTATTTTATCAAGTAACATTCACTCTGATCATGTAAGTTAGGATTATACAATTACCCCAACATAATCAGGTAGCAATATAAACTACTCTATCCTAATCAAATCCACGTATTCAAAAGAATTTCCACAAATCACTAACCTGACCTGCTTGAAATAGAAGACCTAAAAGCTGACATATGTGCATGTTCAGAAATACTCCTCATGGGCCTACATGTAGCCGAAACACAAAGAGGCTTGCCATTATCACTCTTATATGGATAACCTGGATGTAAATTACTCATTCTGAAGATTCATTCTTATCCTAACAACAAATCTTTACATAGGTTCAAAATTCACTAAAATTTTTATGTAACTAAAGGGAAAAAAAAAAAAACCTGCCCCCAATGCATAATAAATTTAATCTCATACTGTATCTATATGCTGATGAATTTATTGGCAGCAGAATATAAAATATTTTCTAATCCCCCTAATAACTGTTGGAAGCTGGTAGTTTCCATACAATTCGAATTTTTACGTTTGATTATGCTTTCCTTAAGAATCAGCAAAGATCAGATTTGATGTTTTAGATCATGTAAATAACATAAGAAAGCTGCAGTTTTGAAATTTATATGGGTCAGTAATCATGCAAACAAGAGAAAAAAACTGAAGACCGTGCTCTTCAGTTTCAAATACGTATCTGCACCTATTTTCAAGATAAGATTAGCTTCTCAATAAAAGTAAGAAAATGATGACTCATCAGCCATGCATGCTATAAGGAGACAGCCTCTACTCTTTGACAGCTCAGTTTTTCCAAACTTACTGTTTTCCTGCACCCTGGCCACGAAGCCTGTGAGAGGTATCTGTGGAGTCAACTGAGGCATAGGGGGAGGGGGTGGAGCAATAGAAACTGGTAGCAACAACACAGTATGGGGGAAGTAAAACAGATAAAGGAAAGAAAAGGAAACAAACAAAAAGCAGAAGTCAGTTACAAGGACCACAAACATAAGTATGCAAAGAACAGTTTGCAAATGAAACAAAACAAAACAAAAAACAAAACAAAAACCTGCAGAACCTTCTTCAAGTTCATTTCCCACCAGCAAACCTAAATGGAGTTGTTGCTTAGCCAACCGGTTAATTTTTTAAAAATACATTTAATGTAATCCTAACGTTATACTGTTTGAGGAAGATTTAAGTTTACCATTACACTCATTTTCATGTAAAGAATTTTCAAATTCTAAGGAAAGACTTTAAAAAAAATGAGTAACACGAAATATAGATAAAGGTTTCCAGGACATCATGTCTTTGTCATATAACCTAACAGGTATGTTTAGCTTTAAGGTAATGTTGTAAATTAGAACCCAAATAAAGAAATATGTTATGGAATAAGTGTTTATTTCATATATAAATACATACATTAATCACAGGTTTCCTTTAAAAACAGTTCTTATTATATACCTAAATTTACACACAGCTCTCCAGGAAAAATCCTTGTTATGGTAAAACAAGGTCATTATTATTTTCTAAAGTGATGGTTTTATTTTTAAAGATAGCACTCCTAAATTTACTAGGGAATAAGAGTGCTCCACATACCATGTTAATTGTTCACTGAGTTTCATAGGATAAGTATTTCAAAAAGGACCTTCTTCATTTTATCACTATTCTGAAAATAGGAAACCTGATCTCACAACAGGTTAAAATATGCAATTACTTTCATTAAAGTAATTTCTAATGAATCACTGAGTAGCTGTAAACATTCCAACTTCTTTCTGGAGGGGACAATTTATAGGAAACTGATATCAAATGCTCATGTGGGCAGCAAATGTTATTAAAAACTATAGCAAACTATACATAAACATTAATAAGTTTACCATTTTGTCTCATTTTAACAAGACAGTAACTGCCAAAGATTGCTTAGAAAAAGTCAACAGGGATTGAGTCGCAAAATTGAGTTTACTGGCAGTCACCAAAACATGACATAAATTGTCAGAGAAAAATAATTTATCGGTTTCCAAGGATCATTTAACCAAAAGGTCATTTCAATTAACCCAATGTATTATTGGTAAGCATAAAAATTTTAAAGAGGTTCAGTATTCAAAGCAGCAATAACTTACCAAAGCCATGTATTGCATTAATATTCATTTTATGGCTAAAAGTAACATTCAACTCACTATCAAATTGATCTTCATTGATTCTGATACTTTGGATATAGAAGGCTCTTAAATAAAATGTTACAGTGTTGATTTAAAACAACAACAAACCTCCCACAAGCCTAAAAAGTTTGTTTAGAAACAACCCTTAGTATCTAGATATGCTGGTTAGTACAGAGAGAAAAAGAAAAGCTATGCTATGAAGATACTAGTCATTACCATCACATCTGGACAGAAGGGGAAATATGCACATCAAAACACTAAAAACATTTACATACTACTACTACTACTACTACAACCACCACTACTACTACCACTATTACTACAACACCAACAGTAAGTCAGATTGTGGAATAATTATTTTGACGCATATTTTCAAAATTTGAGTCCAAATTTCCTTTGTAATATCCAAAAGATATAGCCATTCAGTAATGAAAAGGTCTTATTTGAGAATAAGTAATCCTCCCCAACACTGTTAAAATAAAACTACACAAACATGTATTAGGTGAAGTGTCACCAAAAACCCTACTTGCAGAGTAAACTAAATATCTAAGTGAGGCAAAGAAAAATAAAAAACATAAAGATGAGATCTAAAAACACAACATATTATGAAAAAAAATTAAAAGATCATAAAACTACTAGGCTAATAAACAGATAATCCATGGAATATTCAGACTAGCTACCTTTCATTACCAAAAGGAAATCAGGGAAAATGTGAGATAAAATTCTAACTGGTAAAGTTTCTCGGTAGGTAGCCTGGATGAAAATTTTGGTCTGGAAAAGGACTGTATTAATTTGGGGATTATCTGTGAATTCTGACATTTTTGCTAAAGTGTTACTCAATTCTTAGGAGTTTTCTTACTAGAATACAATCTTTAACTCTAAAATTTACATTGGAAACAAATAAGAGAACTTTCCTTTAGCTCTGCTTTAAAATACATGTTCAGAACATGCATTATAAACTTTAACTTCTTAGGAAATCAGAGTATTCAGTACTTTTTACCAATATAACATGTGGCTCTAGAAAGTAGTTACAAATGCCACATGGGAAGGTGTGTTCGAGTCTATGCCAGTGTTCGCCTCTTCAAACCAGTAATAAATACTGGACAGCAGGCTCATTTCAGAATTTCTTTCCTTTCTGAATTCTGCATCTTAGCATGGAAAGTGGTATTAATGATTACTCTAAGCAATTCATACTTCCTGCCATTATATGCTGAAACTATTTTCTAATCTTTAATATCTTTAAGCCTTTAAAAACACCAACTGCAGTTAGTGTTGAGATGTGCAATTTGACATGAAGAGAAAGAAATCAGAAGAAAATTATCCCCACTGTTACAGTGATTAGAGACAGAATAAGCAGGCATCACAAATGTTTTTAATGGTTTTGAGCTTATTTCAGTACAGGTTAACAAGCTTAAAAGTGATAGCCAGCAATTTCATTATACTATTTAAAGAAAATTGTTCGCAATGTTCTTATTGCTACTGAAGTGTCTCAAATGTGGCATTAAAATTAAGTCAGCTTAATTTCAGTATTTTTCTTCTCTAGTTCTATTTATAGTAATTAAAATGTTAAACCATTAGTTACATTTTAATATGTAAGTATATTCAGTAAGTCTGAATTTTTTTCAAAGTGATAAGCAATTATTTTTGTGATAAGCGGTAATTCTTAAAATGTCAGGATTCAAGTACTGACTTCCTAAAGCCAAGAATGAACACGAAATAGCATGGTTTCAATTGTTGTCTATCACTGGCAAGAACAACAGCTTCAAATAATTTCCTTCAAAAGGAACTCCACTGTTGCTGTACGCCTGCAAAGCACAAGCTTACTTGAATTCTGAGAATAAAGTGGACCTCCATTAACATGAGGTTGAGCAGAAAATTGAGCAGTCACAGAGGGAGTTCGTCTGTATCCACCAGAAGATGTCGAGGAAGTGGTAGAGTTGTGTCGAGAAATCTGCCTGGTCATTGTGCCATACTGGGAACCAGGAGCTGAGCCCGGGGCTGCGGAAAAGCATTAGTCAAAAGCAACCAACAAAGAATGTGAGCACAACATGTCACCTCCGATGGCAGAACAAAGAGAGGGGGACTCTCAGTAAGAAATATTTATTACTTTTTAAAGCCCACAGCACAAAATAAAGAGAAATGTGAAGATAAAACACAAATAGCTAGCTCTCTGAAGTTACAGAAGGAAAAACAGATACTGTGTGGACAGCTGCAAAAGTAAAATAACATTCTTAAACCTTTTAATTTAGCAGACTCTCAAATGCTATTTTGCTAATATCATATATAATTTTTTTCTGTATCATTTAAGAATATATAGGTTTTACATAGGAACTACATCTTTCCAACAAAATCAGTACCAAAAGGTAATCTGAGATGGAACACATCAGTTTTCAGATGTGACTGTATTAACAATGTATTTACAAACTTCCTTTTCCATCACCAGATCTTCAGGAGCACAAAGGTTAAATTATAAAATGTAAAGAGGCTAGCATATTTTCCACATATACTGCTGTATTTATGTGAATGTTTATTGTGTTAGTAGTTATAATCAAATACATATGACAGCAGAATCATTTTTATGAGAAGCACAATTTCTAGTTTCAAAGCACTTATAGATAGTATCAGATATTTGTCATCTATTTCCAAACTTTTAAGACTAACACACTTTCCTTTTCTTTTTTTTGTTTTGTTTTTACACTTTCCTTTTCACTTACACTTTTGTAACTGACAAAACTGTAAGTAATTTTAGACTTTGTAAAGTAATTTTACAATTTTAAAGCAGCTTTATGTAGAAAATCCATTACCTTTCTCCATACTTGGAGGGTTTGTTCCATCCTATACCCAAAACGATCTTTTTTTTTTATTTATCATGCATATCTAGAATTACTAAAGTACTAACAGTACTTAAAATTTCATTCAATATCATCTCTACCAACATTTCAAAAGTTTAATATTTCAAAGGTTAATAAAGTTCAAAGCCTCTAAAGTTAACCATACTTTCCAAAGGTAACTTCAGGACTAATGTTAGCCTCTTTGCCACAGCCAAACATCTAACCACCACTAAGTAAGTAAAACTAGTTTATTTTCAATCAGTTGTGTAATTTAACCTCTCCTAAAGGTCATACAAATTATTACATAAAGCCATACAGCAGAGGTTGTTCATTTTAAAAAGTGCTAATAAATTTAACATTTTGGAGCTCCCAAGCCATAGGCAGTCACTAATTATCTGAATCATCCCCAGGCTCATTTTCTAAATAGAAACATATTTTTAAAATAATACTCTATTCAAGAGCCTTCATGAATAAGTAATTTTGGATAGCTAGGGTTTCCACAGAGCTAAGAGGTAAACCTTTAATTGTTTTTAAGAGATCTCTGTAAAATGATTTTTATATTTCTGACTTAAATAAAAAGTGTATGAAATCGAAGTCATTTTTCTTGGTGATCTAAAATTGAAAACCAATCATTCAGCAGTTCCCAAACTGAGCCTATTTCAGAATTTACTTTAATGTTTTATTATGAAATATATCATGATGCCAAAGGGTATATGCTTTAGATTCAAAATTGTTATATACAGTAATACTACATATACATATAGTTATATATACTAATATGTATAATATGTAGTGGTAATATATAACTTATTTACATAAATATACATTTATATATAATTTACTTTTTTCATTTATATATAATTTAAAGAAAAATAAGATAAATACCCAACTCCATTAAACAGTATATTACCAGTATCACCAAAGCTTCCTGTTTGCATCTTCTAGATCCCAAAACTCAAAAGGTGTTAAACATTCTTTCTTTACAGTTTAAATCACAGCTATATATAAACTTAAACAATACGCAATACACAGAAAAATTATAATTTATAAGCTTTTATAATGGAGTAATTATGCATATTGTTGGCTTGCTCCTTTTTTAAGATTCATCCCTGTTGGCAAGCATATCAATGTTGTATCATCCATTTCTGTTGCTTTATTTGCATGTGAGCATGCCACAACTTATTTATCCATTCTATTGTGATTAAATAATTGGGTTGCATCTGGATTTCTGCTAATATTAATGCTACTACTATGAACATTCCTAAATGTGGGGTTCCTAAGTTTCTCTACAACACTTGTTCTCAAACTTCAGCATTAGTCAGAATTTCACCGTGAGGGCTTGTTATAATACAGACTGCTGGGCTCCAGTCCTCAAAGTTTCTGAGTGAGTCGTAGGTCTAGAATGGGATCTGAGAATATACATTTCTAACTAGTTCCCCTGTGGTGATGATGATGATGCAGTTGGTCTGGTGATCACACTCTGAAAGCCAATGCTCTAGAACACAATGGTCTAGTTTTACTCTTTAAAATTAGAGAACCTCATAAAGCTTTTGCAGAGGTGGGTTATAGCTACAGGTAATTACTATAATAGAAATTAAAATTGACAGACACATCTGTAAAACACATGACTATATAAACATTCTATTAGCTGTCACAGCAATGATTCTGTCGTAAGTCATACAAGCCTCTGGAAACTTCCACCGTATACTTGTACCAGAATGAGAATAAAAAAGGCAAATAGGTCTTCGTATTATAACTAATATAGTTCTGACCTCAAAAACTCCATAACAGGATCTTAGCATCCCCCAGGGGTCTTATAGCCATATTCCGAGAACCAGTACTCTACGGCAAATATCTAGAAATGAAATTATTAAATCTAAGGTAAAAACCTGTTCAACCTGACTAGGTAACAATTACTTTCCAAAGTGAATGTATCAACTAATAAACTCCCACCAGCAGTGTACTAGTTACTATACATCCTTATCAACATTGGGTACTAGTAAGCTTCTACATTTCTACTTATGAGGTGGATATAAAATAGTATCTCACTGTGATTTTAACTTTCATTCTCCTAATTATTAACTAGGTTGGGGACTTTTTTTTCACATGGATTTTCTGACAGTAATTTTTATTATTAGGATCTTTTTATTACCTCCTTTTGCCCTTTTACAATGTTTTGAGAAGATGCAGCTGAAACTCAGCTGTCATTTGAAACATTTCTATCCATGTCTACCCAGATTATTGCTCTGATATATTTCTAGGCTGAATGCTTCATACTGAGTCTGTATTCTGAATTCCTTATATGCTCAATCTAGTTACCTCCAATTTAGGAACAATTTAAATGTATCAGATTAAAAAAAAAATTTCTTGGCATCCTAGATTCCAAAGCACTAAGCTATATCAAAGTTTTCACATGGTGATCCACAGGAAAGCCTCAGGAGCACCCCACAACCACACATCATTTCTTTTCCATTTTAATTCCTCCTGTCCCCCATCTTCACCCCAATCCTTTGACTGTTGTATACACCAGGGAGTTCCAAATGAAGTTTCATGTAAAAAAATATATATATTACATTACTAATTTAAAAATATCTTTTTGAACAATCACTGCTATAATTTTCCTAAAAAATATCAAAACAAATACGAACCACATTTAAATCAGTTACAAATTAAGCATAAAAGCATTTCACATTTCAAAGAATGTGATTTTATATTTAACTATATAACTTCAGAGGCCTTTCACCTGAAGAAATTAGTGTAAATTAGATTAAAACTTTAACCTTTGTATTACCACCAACAACCTAATAACTATAAAAGCTAGCAGTCTAACAGAGGAGTTTATTATGAATTACACAAAGTAAGTTAAATCACTCCAGTGGTTATGCAATCTCACCTATCACAGTGTTCACTGGGAGAAGTGGTGGAAGAGGTGGTGCTGGTGGAGCTCCAGAAGGAGGAGGGACAGAAATGTTTTCTAATAAAATAGTTTATAATTCAGGTCAGAGTGCAAGAAAGAGAACTAAACATTCTGAAACAGTAAGAAAGTACAAAGTTTCGGAAAGGAAAAAAAAAAAAAGAGAGACACCGATAATGTAAAGCATGTCCAAATGAATATGAATTCATTTTACTAGGTAAAAAAAGGACATTGAGTTCATACCTGCATTAACTATAAAATATGCCTGTTTTTATAAGCAGCTTTTTCTTTTTCAACAATCTCTTTGAGAAGCTAAGAATTTTTCCTAACAGTTTTGATTATGAAATATGTATTTTTAACATTATAAAGTATTTATATCATTTACTAAAAAAAAAAATCAAGGAACTGATTTAATGCTCTGCAACAATTTCTTAAATTTTTCTAAAATCTAAAGAGTAAAAAAAACTTTTCCTATTTTAATCTCATGTTATATTATTATTTTACTAGAATATGTATGGAGTATTATACCTAAATGTAGAAAAGTCACAGAACAAGCTAACACCAGAGTTGAGACACTAGCCTATAAAGCAATGCCAGAACTCACTGGTATTAAAAAACAGTAACAACAACAAAACTCACCAGTATAAAATATACATTAAAGACACTCATCCTTTGAAGTATCACCAATATTGGTTTGCTCCTGAAATAGTATCATTCTTGACTAGTGCCCAAGGCAAGTTATTTCTAAAGCAAAATGGCCCAAAAGATATTTAATGATGTTATGTAATATGTTTTATGTGTAAGAAAAAATAACTAGTAAATTGCTAAAGTCTCTGTGAAAGTCTCCCTAAAAATGTTCTTAAATTTGTTAGCATTTCTTCTAGCAACAATCACGTAAATTTTATCTAATATAACTATTTCAGATTTCATAATAAAGCTCAAATTCTAGCACATATTAAAACAGATTAATACACCAACATACCTGGTCCAACAGTGGGCGGTGAAGGTGTAGGCACGGCAATGGGAATGCCAATACTGCTGCTTCCACTGTTCTCTCGACTTCCACTCCCTCCACTGCTTCCACTGCAAAGAAATAAATTTGAAAACAGCCATTCTAGAGATTTATCCAAAGACAAATTCAAAGCCATTAAATACTCTTTTTATGGTGTGTGTGTGTATGTTAAATATAAAAAAATAAAAGTTTTAAAAACTATTCAATACAATTTTAACCCTAATACCTAAAGTAGTTCTCGTGTTTTACTCTACTTCTCAAACTACTGGAATTCAATATAGTCCTAACATAGTACATAGAACTATCAGAAGAGATCTATTGAGAAATGAATGACCAATAAAATCTTATGGTACAACAATCCAACAAGACTAATTAAGTAACCAAAGCAGATATGAACCATGTTTCCACTGAGCTCACAGTTGAGAATGGGAAAACAGATGTTAAAAAACAGCATTAGAAAAAAACAAAAACAACAAAAAAAACAACAACAAAAAAAAAACAGCATTAGAGATGCCACAAGAGAAAATATACAATATGTGATAGAAGTTAATAAAAACTGTAACCAGTTTTAGTCTGGAATTGGTACAAAAATCTCAATCCCATCTTCAAAGAATGGTGATAAAACAGGGAAATTTCTGGAAAATGAGTAAACCGACCAAAAAAAAAAAAAAAAAAAGTAAAGCTTCAACATGGAGCATTCTAGAAGAGTTGATAATGTTAAACTCTAACCAATTCCTTACTATTCTAATTCCTATGGATTTACTGTACATTTAGGCATATGATCTCATACTATGCAGTTTTTAGTAACGTGTGCATGTATATGTATTTATGTACATGTGTAACCTTTGGCTTCATACTGTCTTAAAAATCAACATCAATGGCTCAACAGGTCCAGAAACTCAAGAGAGCAAAGACTTGTACAGCTTAAACAAAATTTTGTTCTCTGATATGATTATTCTATAATTACATTATCATATGTTAATAGAAGAAGAAGAAAAACAGAGAAAGCTGTTTATATACCATAAAGTGCTTGAAGGTGAAGGCCTCTCTACTGCCTGAAGCCAGGTGATCTACTAATACTCTGCTTTGTGCTGGCACTGCATCATAGACATATGAAGTTTTTGTATTTATTATACTCTTCTACAATTACTGGCTTATAGGCCTTTTTTCTCACATAGGGGTTGGAAAATTATAGCCCATGGGCTGAATCTGACTCCTGGTCCAATTTTTTCAACCTGTGAGCTGAGAACATTCTTTTCATTTTTAAATGGTCAAAAAAAATTTAGAGGAATTTTATGACACATTAAAATTTTATGAAATCCAAATTTCAGTTCCATGTACAAAGTTTTATTGGAATGCAGCCATGCTCATTCATTTATGTGTTGTCCATGGCTGCTTCCATTCTGCAATGACAGGGCTGAGTAAATGCAAGAGACCATATGGCCCACAAATCTTAAAATATTAACAATCTGGCCTTTTATTAACAAGTTTGTCAATCCCTGTTCCAACAGAATGAGCTTCTGGAAAATTAAACTATATCTCATGGGCATATCCCTAGTACCTAATAAGTAACTCTTAGTAACTAGTGGCTGAATATGATTAAACGCTTAATCCTTCCACTATAGAGAAAAACCATCCTTTGAATTATTATTCAAAAACAAAGGGGGGGAGGAGCAAGATGGCGGAGGAGTAGGGTCTCCAAATCACCTGTCTCCACCAAATTACCTAGAAAACCTTCCAATCATCCTGAAAATCTATGAATTCGGCCTGAGAATTAAAGAGAGACCAGCTGGAATGCAACAGTGAGAAGAGTTCGCGCTTCTATCAAGGTAGGAAGACGGGGAAAAAGAAGTAAAGAAACAAAGGCCTCCAAGGGGGAGGGGCCCGCGAGGAGCCGGGCTGAGGCCGGGGCGAGTGTCCCCAGGACAGGAGAGCCCTGTCCCGGAGGAGCAGGAGCTGCACCGACCTTCCCGGGGGGAAAGGGGCTCGTGGGGAGTGGGAGCAGGACCCAGGAGGGCGAGGATGCCCTCGGGTTCCCCGGGACACTAACAGAGCAACTGCGCGCCCAGGAGAGTGCGCCGAGCTCCCTAAGGGCTGCAGCGCGCACGGCGGGACCCGGCGGGACCCGAGCAGCTCGGAGGAGCTCGGGCGGCGGCTCCGCGGAGGGGGCTGCGCGGCCCGGGAGCGCGAATCCACCAGCGCAGGCTCCGGAGCACAGGGCGCCGGGACACAGCCCAGGATCCGGCCTCCCCCGGGACAGGCAGAGGCCGGGAGGGCCCAGGACAGCAAGGACGCTCCTGCCCCGAGCTGAGCAGTTCAGCGGCCCCGCCCCGGAGCCTCCAGGCCCTGCAGACGGAGTTCCTGGAGCTGAATCCAGGTTTCCAGAGCTGCCCCGCCACTGGGGCTGTTCCTCCTGCGGCCTCACGGGGTAAACAACCCCCACTGAGCCCTGCACCAGGCGGGGGGCACAGGAGCTCCCCCAACTGCTAACACCTGAAAATCAGCACAGCAGGCCCCTCCCCCAGAAGACCAGCTGACTGACTGACAACTTCCAGGAGAAGCCAAGGGACTTAAAGTACACAAAATCAGAAGATACTCCCCGGTGGTTCTTCTTTTTTTCTTTGTTTTGTTTTTTGTTTTGTTTTGTTTTGCTTTCTGATTTGTTTCCTTCCCCCACCCCCTTTTTTTTCTCCTTTCTTTTTCTTTCTCTTTTTCTTCTCTTTTTTTTTTCTTTTCGTTTTTTTTTTTCTTCCCCTTTTTTTTCCCTCTTTCTCTTTTCTTTCCTTCTTTCTCTCCTCTCTTTTTCTCTTTTTCCCAATACAACTTGCTTTTGGCCACTCTGCACTGAGCAAAATGACTAGAAGGAAAACCTCACCTCAAAAGAAAGAATCAGAAACAGTCCTCTCTCCCACAGAGTTACCAAATCTGGATTACAATTCAATGTCAGAAAGCCAATTCAGAAGCACTATTATACAGCTACTGGTGGCTCTAGAAAAAAGTATAAAGGACTCAAGAGACTTCATGACTGCAGAATTTAGAGCTAATCAGGCAGAAATTAAAAATCAATTGAATGAGATGCAATCCAAACTAGAAGTCCTAACGACGAGGGTTAACGAGGTGGAAGAACGAGTGAGTGACATAGAAGACAAGTTGATAGCAAAGACGGAAACTGAGGAAAAAAGAGACAAACAATTAAAAGACCATGAAGATAGATTAAGGGAAATAAACGACAGCCTGAGGAAGAAAAACCTACGTTTCATTGGGGTTCCCGAGGGCGCCGAAAGGGCCAGAGGGCCAGAATATGTATTTGAACAAATTCTAGCTGAAAACTTTCCTAATCTGGGAAGGGAAACAGGCATTCAGATCCAGGAAACAGAGAGATCCCCCCCTAAAATCAATAAAAACCGTTCCACACCTCGACATTTAATTGTGAAGCTTGCAAATTCCAAAGATAAGGAGAAGATCCTTAAAACAGCAAGAGACAAGAAATCCCTGACTTTTATGGGGAGGAGTATTAGGGTAACAGCAGACCTCTCCACAGAGACCTGGCAGGCCAGAAAGGGCTGGCAGGATATATTCAGGGTCCTAAATGAGAAGAACATGCAACCAAGAATACTTTATCCAGCAAGGCTCTCATTCAAAATGGAAGGAGAGATAAAGAGCTTCCAAGACAGGCAGCAACTAAAAGAATATGTGACATCCAAACCAGCTCTGCAAGAAATTTTAAGGGAGACTCTTAAAATTCCCCTTTAAGAAGAAGTTCAGTGGAACAGTCCACAAAAACAAAGACTGAATAGATATCATGATGACACTAAACTCATATCTCTCAATAGTAACTCTGAATGTGAACGGGCTTAATGACCCCATCAAAAGGCACAGGGTTTCAGACTGGATAAAAAAGCAGGACCCATCTATTTGCTGTCTACAAGAGACTCATTTTAGACAGAGGGACACCTACAGCCTGAAAATAAAAGGTTGGAGAACCATTTACCATTCGAATGGTCCTCAAAAGAAAGCAGGGGTAGCCATCCTTATATCAGATAAACTAAAATTTACCCCAAAGACTGTAGTGAGAGATGAAGAGGGACACTATATCATACTTAAAGGATCTATTCAACAAGAGGACTTAACAATCCTCAATATATATGCTCCGAATGTGGGAGCTGCCAAATATATCAATCAATTATTAACCAAAGTGAAGAAATACTTAGATAATAATACACTTATACTTGGTGACTTCAATCTAGCTCTTTCTATACTCGATAGGTCTTCTAAGCACAACATCTCCAAAGAAACGAGAGCTTTAAATGATACACTGGACCAGATGGATTTCACAGATATCTACAGAACTTTACATCCAAACTCAACTGAATACACATTCTTCTCAAGCGCACATGGAACTTTCTCCAGAATAGACCACATATTGGGTCACAAATCGGGTCTGAACCGATACCAAAAGATTGGGATTGTCCCCTGCATATTCTCAGACCATAATGCCTTGAAATTAGAACTAAATCACAACAAGAAGTTTGGAAGGACCTCAAACACGTGGAGGTTAAGGACCATCCTGCTAAAAGATAAAAGGGTCAACCAGGAAATTAAGGAAGAATTAAAAAGATTCATGGAAACTAATGAGAATGAAGATACAACCGTTCAAAATCTTTGGGATGCAGCAAAAAGCAGTCCTAAGGGGGAAATATATCGCAATACAAGCATCCATTCAAAAACTGGAAAGAACTCAAATACAAAAGCTAACCTTACACATAAAGGAGCTAGAGAAAAAACAGCAAATAGATCCTACACCCAAGAGAAGAAGGGAGTTAATAAAGATTCGAGCAGAACTCAACGAAATCGAGACCAGAAGAACTGTGGAACAGATCAACAAAACCAGGAGTTGGTTCTTTGAAAGAATTAACAAGATAGATAAACCATTAGCCAGCCTTATTAAAAAGAAGAGAGAGAAGACCCAAATTAATAAAATCATGAATGAGAAAGGAGAGATCACTACCAACACCAAGGAAATACAAACGATTTTAAAAACATATTATGAACAGCTATACGCCAATAAATTAGGCAATCTAGAAGAAATGGACGCATTCCTGGAAAGCCACAAACTACCAAAACTGGAACAGGAAGAAACAGAAAACCTGAACAGGCCAATAACCAGGGAGGAAATTGAAGCAGTCATCAAAAACCTCCCAAGACACAAGAGTCCAGGGCCAGATGGCTTCCCAGGGGAATTCTATCAAACGTTTAAAGAAGAAATCATACCTATTCTCCTAAAGCTGTTTGGAAAGATAGAAAGAGATGGAGTACTTCCAAATTCGTTCTATGAGGCCAGCATCACCTTAATTCCAAAACCAGACAAAGACCCCACCAAAAAGGAGAATTACAGACCAATATCCCTGATGAACATGGATGCAAAAATTCTCAACAAGATACTGGCCAATAGGATCCAACAGTACATTAAAAAAATTATTCACCATGACCAAGTAGGATTTATCCCTGGGACACAAGGCTGGTTCAACACCCGTAAAACAATCAATGTGATTCATCATATCAGCAAGAGAAAAACCAAGAACCATATGATCCTCTCATTGGATGCAGAGAAAGCATTTGACAAAATACAGCATCCATTCCTGATCAAAACTCTTCAGAGTGTAGGGATAGAGGGAACATTCCTCGACATCTTAAAAGCCATCTATGAAAAGCCCACAGCAAATATCATTCTCAATGGGGAAGCACTGGGAGCCTTTCCCCTAAGATCAGGAACAAGACAGGGATGTCCACTCTCACCACTGCTGTTCAACATAGTACTGGAAGTCCTAGCCTCAGCAATCAGACAACAAAAAGACATTAAAGGCATTCAAATAGGCAAAGAAGAAGTCAAACTCTCCCTCTTCGCCGATGACATGATACTCTACATAGAAAACCCAAAAGTCTCCACCCCAAGATTGCTAGAACTCATACAGCAATTCGGTAGCGTGGCAGGATACAAAATCAATGCCCAGAAGTCAGTGGCATTTCTATACACTAACAATGAGACTGAAGAAAGAGAAATTAAGGAGTCAATCCCATTTACAATTGCACCCAAAAGCATAAGATACCTAGGAATAAACCTAACCAAAGATGTAAAGGATCTATACCCTCAAAACTATAGAACACTTCTGAAAGAAATTGAGGAAGACACAAAGAGATGGAAAAATATTCCATGCTCATGAATTGGCAGAATTAATATTGTGAAAATGTCAATGTTACCCAGGGCAATATACACGTTTAATGCAATCCCTATCAAAATACCAGGGACTTTCTTTAGAGAGTTAGAACAAATTATTTTAAGATTTGTGTGGAATCAGAAAAGACCCCGAAAAGCCAGGGGAATTTTAAAAAAGAAAACCATAGCTGGGGGCATCACAATGCCAGATTTCAGGTTGTACTACAAAGCTGTGGTCATCAAGACAGTGTGGTACTGGCACAAAAACAGACACGTAGATCAGTGGAACAGAATAGAGAATCCAGAAGTGGACCCTGAACTTTATGGGCAACTAATATTCGATAAAGGAGGAAAGACTATCCACTGGAAGAAAGACAGTCTCTTCAATAAATGGTGCTGGGAAAATTGGACATCCACATGCAGAAGAATGAAACTAGACCACTCTCTTTCACCATACACAAAGATAAACTCAAAATGGATGAAAGATCTAAATGTGAGACAAGATTCCATCAAAATCCTAGAGAAGAACACAGGCAACACCCTTTTTGAACTCGGCCATAGTAACTTCTTGCAAGATACATCCACGAAGGCAAAAGAAACAAAAGCAAAAATGAACTATTGGGACTTCATCAAGATAAGAAGCTTTTGCACAGCAAAGGATACAGTCAACAAAACTCAAAGACAACCTACAGAATGGGAGAAGATATTTGCAAATGACATATCAGATAAAGGGCTAGTTTCCAAGATCTATAAAGAACTTCTTAAACTCAACACCAAAGAAACAAACAATCCAATCATGAAATGGGCAAAAGACATGAACAGAAATCTCACAGAGGAAGACATAGACATGGCCAACATGCACATGAGAAAATGCTCTGCATCACTTGCCATCAGGGAAATACAAATCAAAACCACAATGAGATACCACCTCACACCAGTGAGAATGGGGAAAATTAACAAGGCAGGAAACAACAAATGTTGGAGAGGATGTGGAGAAAAGGGAACCCTCATACACTGTTGGTGGGAATGTGAACTGGTGCAGCCACTCTGGAAAACTGTGTGGAGGTTCCTCAAAGAGTTAAAAATAGACCTGCCCTACGACCCAGCAATTGCACTGCTGGGGATTTACCCCAAAGATACAGATGCAGTGAAACGCCGGGACACCTGCACCCCGATGTTTATAGCAGCAATGGCCACGATAGCCAAACTGTGGAAGGAGCCTCGGTGTCCATCGAAAGATGAATGGATAAAGAAGATGTGGTTTATGTATACAATGGAATATTACTCAGCTATTAGAAATGACAAATACCCACCATTTGCTTCAACGTGGATGGAACTGGAGGGTATTATGCTGAGTGAAGTAAGCCAGTCGGAGAAGGACAAACATTATATGTTCTCATTCATTTGGGGAATATAAATAATAGTGAAAGGGAATATAAGGGAAGGGGGAAGAAATGTGTGGGAAATATCAGAAAGGGAGACAGAACGTAAAGACTGCTAACTCTGGGAAACGAACTAGGGGTGTTGGAAGGGGAGGAGGGCGGGGGGTGGGAGTGAATGGGTGACGGGCACTGGGGGTTATTCTGTATGTTAGTAAATTGAACACCAATAAAAAAAAAAAAAAAAAAAAAAAACACAAAAATTTGGTTCTCACTTAACTTGACCTGATACAGTAAATGAAAATTTCGATATAATAATTTATTTACTAACAGTAACAATTACATAGCACTTAAGAGGCTTGACACAGCCTATTTAATTGAATCCCCCAAAATGATTTTGCTAAGTTTCTCTAATATATCAACCTAAAAGTCAAGGTAAAGAGAGGTTCCTTGCCCAAGTTAAATAATAGATTAAAATGAAGAAAAAAATAAATTAAGCTGTACAACAAATTTGTCTGACTTTTACAAAAGTACCCAAACATGGAGTGGCTATTCTGGGAGAAAGAAAGTAGAGGCTATAATTGGGAAAGGGCCTAAAGGGGACTTCCAGGCTGCTGGGAACACTCCACTTTCTGATCTGGGGATGATTATGTGGGTGTATTCAATTTGTATTAAACCATCAAGTTGTATACTTAATACACTGTAGGCTTTATACTGAATGGATGTCATGCTCCATAAACAAGTTTTTAAAAAATCCACTGGGAGGGGATTTCTAGAACTTTTTTTTAAAACAACTTAAATATCCTCTAGTATATCAACTCTCTTAACAAATCCTTCCTCTTAACAAATTCTTCTTAACAAATTCTCCTTAACAAATTCACCTCCACCTCCCTTGAAGGTGTCTTTCTTCGTCCAACCTCATAAAGTTTAAATCACATTGCATAATTTCCGATATTTCAGTCTTTATCCAAAAATAATTAAGAGTGGTTGCCTCAATCTTTTTTAAATAACTGTTTTAAAACATTCTTTAGGCCTTGATCCAAATATATATTTATACTTCCATCAAAAAGAAAACATAGTAGCAAATCTGTAATTAGTTTAAACCTGCTTAACACCTAAAAAACAGAGGAATTATGGCACAAATTTATTTAAAGAAACATATACAATATGATTACCCTCATCTTTTATATTCTATATTAGCATTAGAGCAATACTTTACTCAGCAACTTTTCAGGAGTTTGTCACCAGTCAATAACCCCCATTTGCCGATATTCAAAGACTCAACCTGAAGGTTTACCTGTGTGTCCTTGGTCTCTGGTTTAAAGAAGCTGTCCTGCCTGGACTATGTTGACTTCCGAGCCTAGCAGGACTTGTCATGTAGTCATTAGGAACTGTTGGGGGTTTAACAGGTTCCAGAGTTTTATAAGGAGTATTTCGTCTAAAGAAGCAAAACAGAGAAAAAGAATAATGAGTAAGAAAGATTAAATGGTATTGTCACCATATTTGTGATTGTCTCTTTGTAACCAAGTATAACACAATTTTTCTTTATCTGTAATAATAAAGTTTTGTTTGAAAAAATTCTTGGGGAGGATCCCTGGGTGGCTCAGCGGTTTGGCGCCTGCCTTTGGCCCAGGGCATGATCCTGGGGTCCCGGGATCGAGTCCCACGTCGGGCTCCCAGCATGGAGCCTGCTTCTCCCTCCTCCTGTGTCTCTGCCTCCCTCTCTCTCTGCCTATCATAAATAAATAAAATAAAATAAATAGATAGATAAATAAATAATCTTTTTTAAAAAAATTCTTGGGGGGATCCCTGGGTGGCTTGGTGGTTTCGCGCCTGCCTTTGGCCCAGGGCATGAGCGATCCTGGAGTCCTGGGATCGAGTCTCACAATGGGCTCCCAGCATGGAGCCTGCTTCTCCCTCTGCCTGTGTCTCTGCCATTTTCTCTATCATAAATAAATAAAAATAAATCTTAAAAAAAATAATACACACATTAATTAATTAATTGATTGATTGATTAATTCTTTAGGATGTCTGGGTGGCTCAGCAGTTGAGTATCTGCCTTGGCTCAGGGCATGATCCCGGGGTCCATGGGATCCCTGGATGGCTCAGCGGTTTAGCGCCTGCCTTTGGCCCAGGGCGCAATCCTGGAGTACCGGGATCGAGTCCCATGTCAGGCTCCCGGCATGGAGCCTGCTTCTCCCTCTTCCTGTGTCTCTGCCTCTCTCTCTCTCTCTCTCTATGTCTATCATAAGTAAATAAATCTTTAAAAAATTAATTAATTAATTATATATTATTCCCAGCCCAGTGACCCACAAGCCACTATCCTTGTACATTATGAAAACAATGTACCTCCCCTGCAATTTACTCCTACTTCAGTACAGAAATATATGAACAAGTATATTCTGATACCATTCTGATATATTCTGATACCAAAAATGCCATGTATTTCTCAATAAATGATTTTAACTTTTCTATTTAATAGCTTCCTATGTTTTTTTCAGGGGCTAAGGGTTTACAGAATGAAAATGGAAACTAAGATTCTGTCAAAATGTTGACTATCAATCTCTGTTACTATAAAATAATGATTCCTCACCCCTCTACCAAAAACAAGAAATCTACTATATTGCTTCCTACGTTAAGATCAATAATCCTTCAAAGATGTCTTACCAATCAGTCTATATTTTTGCTGCACTTAGAAGGAAGAAACCACCAACTATTATCTTTTCTATTTCTCCAATTGGCCTACATGCAAAACTTAAGTATAAAGGGCCCTCAGATTATCAGTAGAAACACAGTTCAGAGTTCTCCAGGTAAAGAGTCCCCCTGCAGGCTATGAAGCCAAACCACATAAAACACATCGCTAATTCAAACTCCTGCAATAGGAATATTGTAAACACATATGAAAGCACCATATGGAATCATCCTGCAATTTCATTAGAAATAAACTTAGGCTAGACTCCCCCCGCCAAAAAAAAAATTAGAAGGTAAAAACTAGGGATGCCTGAGTGGCTCAGCAGTTGAGCATCTGCCTTTGGCTCAGGGCATGACCCCGGTCTGGGATTGAGTCCTGCATCAGGCTCCCTGCAAGGAGCCTGCTTCTCCCTCTGCCTGAGTTTCTGCCTCTCTCTGTGTCTCTCTCATGAATAAATAAAATCTTAAAAAAAAAAAAAAAGATAAAAACTAAATAATGCTTATTTGCACATATACAAAAGATTCTTTCTAGTACAGACTTCTATAGAGAAAATTATAAAACAAGCAGATTCTGTTCAAGGAAAGAAGAAACAAAATGAATTTGTAAGAGGTAGTTCACATTGAGAGCATCCCACAGCAAAGACCCATACACTTACTTAAGTCACAGAAATATCTTTCTCTTTAGCATATGCCTTTTCTTGTAAAATGTAGTTGCATTCTTACCCCAGCGTTCCCCGGCCTGACATGGGAGGGCTCGGTGGTTTCTGAGTAGGAGGATTTGTTCTCGACAGTGTGCCAGTTCTTGCAGGCTGGTTATTTCCATGCTAAAATGTGGAAAGAAAAGCTTTTTATTTTTATATCAAATTGTTCTGTTGGTGTTTTGACACCATGTATTATTTTTTTTTAATATCAGAATGTGAAGTAAGGATTCCCAGACAGTTTTAATAACTGACTTTGGTACTACATTTTAAAAAGTCAAGAAATTTCCACTTGCACAAAGCTTTTTCTCCTATTATCTGTGCTATCCAGACCAATTTATGGCAAATACAGATGTGATTATTGGATTTTATACATTATTTTACTGTTAAACATGTTCACTGAGATCAAACTTAGCTGCATTCAAGTACTGGATTTCCAAAATTTTTTACATGTGTACATGAATAAAAACTATAGATCTCAGTGTCAACTTGCTAAAACATTAATCTGAAAAATCATCTTTATCTTAACAATTCAGTAACAAAGTCATATGTGTCTGGAAAACCTCCTAATTGTTAAGTCAATAAAAGCAAGGCAACTATCCAAAAAAATGAGCAAAGCAATAAATGTTAGCAAAATTAATGTTCCTATATAAATGCAGATGTCAATATATCATTGATATATTAACACATCCAAGCTAAATGTTGCTGATTTGAACTGAGTTTATTTAATCTACATAAATCCTATGGGAAAAAAGCAGACAGACATAGGAAGAGTTTTCAAATTTTAGTGGCTCTGCAGCCTTTATCAAAATAGAGGGAATACTGTGGATCAAATGATAAGTAGTATCTCTTACCTTGGCTTTTAGCCACTTTACGTTGGCAAAAAAGGGGGGGAAAAAGTAGAAATTAATTCTAAATAAATTGTATCTAATAGGACACGTTTACATTTATAGTCATTCAATTCATGTTAATAAGCTTTTACCCAGCCATATTTCAAATATTTTATAAAGAAAAAATCCATAAGCAATAGGGAAATATTCACATGTATTAAATATTTTCCAAAAAAATATATTCATAAGGAAAACATCACTAAATTATGCCGATCTCATGAAGGCCCAATAATGTCTTATATCAGTATTTATCCCATGAAACTAAACTAACTGAATTACAGATGATAAACACTGATTTAAACACAAACATCTAACACATTCGATGTAAGGCTACTTTAACACATCAGTGTACCAGACATAAGGCTTTACCAAACAATCAATGCTCAAGTATTCATCAGATGAATGGTAATATAGTATTCTAAAACTGATATTCTAAAACTGATAAGCTGTAAATGCTAAAATTCAAAATCACATGGTGCTTCCAAATTCAGAAAAAGACCTAGTACCTGAGTATTAAAAAAAAAAATCCCTATGCACAATAGCAGCTTAGCCGGATTCTAACTAAGGCATACAAACAAGGTCTAGGGGATCCATGGGTGGCTCAGCGGTTTAAAGCCTGCCTTCGGCCCAGGGTGTGATCCTGGAGTCCCGGGATCGAGTCCCACATCGGTCTCCCTGCATGGAGCCTGCTTCTCCCTCTGCCTGTGTCTCTGCCTCTCTCTGTGTGTCTCTCATGAGTAAATAAATAAAATCTTTAAAACAAACAAACAAGGTCTAGAAGCCCTCTCATTTGTAATTTATGAATCTAAATCTGAGCAGGCCAAAAGCAGAAGGTTATAGGTTGCTTTTGTTCTAAGTTTTCTTCTGAACCAGTTTAGACAAAATTCAAAACTGAAGAACGATTGCTTTGATCCTAAAGGCTACTCCTATGAAAGATGACTAGCCTATATATGAAATAACATGTACTACAAATAATATGAAATACTGTGTATAGTCCTAAAGCATCACTACTTGTACCATGCCACTTAAGAAATACCTTTAGGTTGTAGAGTCTAACTTTGTATATATTGGGGTCTTAAGTTCTTTGACATTTGTCTTTCTAAATATGAATCTATCATTTTTCAGGTGACATAAAGGCAACCATTAGGAAAGTCAACCAAAGAAGGAATGTACTTTGTCTTGGATATATTCTTATTTCTAGGAATTAGGCCAGAATTTTAGTATTCTTTAAATGTTTGTTTAGAATGATATTGCTCATTTTCATCAATGTCTAGAATCCTACCTAGCTGCTACATATCACATCTGGATTTAGAAAGTGTAAACCTGAGTAACATTATTATCCTTGGAAATAAGATATACTAATGTGATAGCATCTCAATACACTAAATATTTTTAAAATAATTTAGAAATATTCCAGATATGACCACCTATCTTGTTTCTACTGAACAAGAAAAAAAAATAACATTCAAGTATAAACTGATTCCAAGTGAAAGAATGAATGGAGAATCGGGGAATAAAAACTCTAGCAGAACTTTGCTACTGTGTAATGATGCAACCTTTAACCTTATATGAAGTTCTGCCTTTTCTATCTAGTGTGTATTTATATAGAAGTGTCTGAGTTTGAGAGTATTACAAGGAAATCATCTCTGTATCTTACAGCTTAAAATACTGTAATTGTTAGCAACCAACAAGATTTATCCATTTAAAAAATCTCCAAAACACATCCAAACTAGACTTTTATTTCCTTAAGATCTCACTTCATTTCTTTAATATTTACATTAACAGGCCACTTTACCATGTCCTTGGAATCTCAGGTTGAAAACAACAGGATTCTCTTTGATTCCTCCCTATCTTCTGACCCTAAGGAAATTATAAGCCTTGTATACCACAGGTGCTGTCCATAAAAAAGGCCAATCCTTTCTTTACTATGACTCATTAGTTTACTCTTTTAATACAAATGAAACCTTCAAAAAATATCATTCCTATGTATATATTATAAATACTTAGTGTCTCTACTAATAAAATGTAACAACTCCTAGATTACATGGTCTTTTGAGACTTAAAAACACATACAGTGAAAGTCCTTTGTAAATTATAAACCAGGCTATAAAGCTGTTAATTAAAAATAAATTTAGGGACACTTGGGTGGTTCAATCAGTTAAGCAGCTGCCTTTGGCTTGGGTCAAGATCCCAGGATCCTGGGATTGAGCCCTGCGTTACCGGCGGGCTTCCTGCTCAGTGGGGAGCCTGCCTCTCCCTCTCCCTCTGCCTCTGCCTCTCCCCACACTTCCCCCTTGCTCACGCACTCGCATACATACATAAATTCCTTAAAAAAATTTTAAATGTCTTTACTAAGTATTCAGGTCTTCTTTAGCTTACTCTGAAAAGCTGTACTCTTATAAGGTTCATCTTCTTTACATTCTCCTTTATGTATATATTCTGGTGGTTTCCTTATGCTAGGATTCTCTTATCCATATCTTACACTGCTTCCAAAAGTCAAACCAGACATAAGATATTTCTTCCATATTTTGAATTCCTACCAAACTTATGTGTAACCATCTATCTCACAGCATAAAATGCTTCACCATATAGTATTATTTAAATAATACAAGTATCAAAACCCTGAAATTTAAATCACAAAAGAAAATATGATGGAACATTAATTTCAGAGTCTGGAAACTTTAACATGAAACTTGGTAGACATAAGAAGAAATACTAATATATTTGGATATAATTTTTTTAATCTATGTGTATTTTTTAGAATACCCAAACATTAAAAAAGTCAAGAGCCAAATAGCAGTATGAAGAAATTTAGGAATATATAAGGAACTCATTTCCTTGACAGAAAAAAAGAGTTCTTACCAATCAGTAGGAAAACAGACTTCTAAATAGAAAAGTGGTGGACAAAGGTTAAGAAAATAATTCTAAAACTATAAGAATAGCTTCTCTCTTTTCCTTCTAATAATTTTGGCCCTAGTATTTGTTCATTAACTACTATCCAAATTTCTGGGATACCTGGGTGGCTCAGTGGTTGAGCATCTGCCTTTGGCTCAGATCATGATCCCAGGATACTGGGATAGAGTCCTCCATCAGGCTCCCCACAGCCTGCTTCTCCCTCTGTCTGTATATCTAACTCTTTCTGTCCCTCTCATGAATAAATAAACAAAATCTTAAAAAAAAAACCCACCTACTATTCAAATTTCTAACCGTCACTCTACTATGCTCTAGAAATATTTAATTAAGCCAGCAATGAATGATCTGTCAGAGAAATCAGAAAACAAGAGAAACAGAGTGGCAATGAGACAACTGGGGAAAAAAATAACTGTGTATATATTTGTATATCACAGAAACAAAATATGGACAAATATGCCACATATCAGACTCTAAGAAATGTTATTCTCACAGACCATCCACTCTCTCACCCTAATCAAAAATATATTTTAAAATAACCTGTGTATAACATGTGAAATAAACTCAGTATTTTAATAAAGTAAAAAAAAAATTTAAAAAATTACCTGTACAATACAAATGTAGTCACAGAACTATACGTTTAAAATGTTAAATAATAAATTTTATGTATATTCTGCCATGATAAAAAGAAAAATCATGTGTCAGTAACCATATTACAGAAAGCAGACTGCCAAAATTCATATCTGCATACTTTCAATATATATTATGTGGCATTTATACTTCCCATTTATACATATATGATGAAATAATTTCATATTCTCACCCAAAATTTCCTTATGAAATTTGCTTTCATCTTCTATTCTGCTAAGTACTATGTATTAAACTATTAAATATAGTTATTAATGGAGGAATAATATAGGATATTCACTTCTAAGATGATGACATTTTTTTTATGCACGTATTTTGTTTTGAAAGAAAGCAAGCTCAAGATTAGTTAGGTCAAAGGGAGGCAGCCCAGGTGGCCCAGCGGTTTAGTGCCATCTTCAGCCCAGGGTGTGATCCTGGAGACCCGGGGTTGAGTCCCACACACATCAGGCTCCATGCATGGCGCCTGCTTCTCCCTCCCTCTGCCTGTGTCTCTGCCTCTCTCTCTCTCTCTCTCTGTGTCTCATGAATAAATAAAATCTTTAAAAAAAAAAAAAAAAAGAAAAATTAGGCCAAAGGGGAAGAAGTGAGCACGAGTGTGTGTACACACATGCATACGCGTGTGTGTGTGTATATATAAATTTTAATCTCATGGCAATTAATACAAAAAAGATTTCTTCCAGACTCTCAATATTCAAATCCTATAGCTCAATCTAGTCTAAAATAACTTAAATTCCAACTGAATTTAAGCTTTTTTTTTTTTTTTTTTAAGCTTTTTTTTTTTTAAGCTTTTTTTTTTAAAGGATTTTATTTATTTATTCACAAGAGACACGGGAGCGGGGGTAGAGGAGGGAGAGAGAGAGAGAGAAAGAGAAAAAGAGAGAGAGAGAGAGAAAGAGACACAGGCAGAGGGAAAAGCAGGCTCCACGCAGGGAGCCTGACATGGGACTCGATCCTGGGTCTCCAGGATCAGGCCCTGGGCTAAAGGTGGCACTAAACCACTGAGCCACCAGGGCTGCCCTGAATTTAAGCTCTTTTACAACTCTAGCCACATACCCTGGGTAAAAATATAAGAAACAAACAAGTAGCCTCTTCTACATTTGTAGTGTTCCAATTTTATATCTAACTTCAAAGCATGACAGAAAGGGGGAGATTCCAATAATGACAGCGCAGAGTAGAATAAAAGTGAGTATTGTCAGTCAGCTACACTCTTCTCTTGATCAGGAACCCCAAATAATTTAGAATGCAACAGAAATCCAGCAATAACCCTGGTCAGATCAGCCAGCTAGGGAAAGCTTCAAGATTCTAGCCAACTCCTAAAAATTTATTATAAAAATTCTGAAAATCAGATACAAAATCAAATAATGGTCCTCTAGGAAAGGGACTATCAAATTTCATAGGAATCGTTTATCCTGAGCAAAAATGGCTATAGAATTCAGGTCATTCAGTATGTTTGCAGAATAACCCATAAACATCTAAGAAGTTGACAGACTACAGGTATCTTTCAATAGCAGCTAATTCTGCCACGCTAAGATATGAACATGGGCAACAAATAATCTCTTTCCTAAAACCCTATTGGGGCAGGGGAAGGCAAGGAGGGTATGGTATGCAAAACTACATACAATTTTTTGTTTTTCATAAGTTGCTGGAATTATAGCCACATCTACATAAATGCACTTACATATATTTTTTGAAATAAAAGGTTCAAAGTTTTTATAAATTATTTTGTAAAACAACTCTGCAAAGCATATAAATTTTTTATTTTTAAATATTCATTCAGTAGTAAAAGCAAGACATGGCATTCACAATATCTGTAATATTAGTCTAGGATTCAAATGGCTCTACTGACAAAAAGCCATGGTAAGTTTTACTATCTTCTGAATACAGCCTATTTCACAGATAAAATTCTGACTCAAACTTAGTATAATACATAGCTAATATTAAATATTCTTTGAAAACTATAATGCTAGTTACTAGCTAAGAGAATCTATTAATTAAGAAAATGATTTTTACTGCTCTATTTCCTATCCAAAATATTTATTGGATAAATTATTTCAAGTTAATATAAAAATGCTTACCTTGACACCATGGCCCACATCATCCAGAACTGTATAGTCAATAGGTTTCCGAATATACCTTACAGGACGCTCCATGTTTGCAGGTGCTATTATTTTGTGAGTTCTTGATGTATTCTTATTTGTTGTCAAAATACCAATCTCTCTCCGAGCCACTTTTTCTTTGTGAATGTCCACGGTCTAGATTTTAAATTTGAACAAAGAAAATATTATTAGGCATAGTAAATTAAATAACAGCCATATATATTGACCATATACAAGGTTGGACTACAGGACAGTATCACATGTCTACTTTCCAGGGAATACTGTATCTTTCCCTTCAAAATTAAGGAAATTAATATCCTTGAGGCTCAAAACAAGGAATATCTAAAAGTGATTAAAACCAACAACTGAGGGACGCCTGGGTGGCTCAGTGGTTGAGCGTCTGCCTTTGGCCCAGGGCATGATCCTAGGGTCCTAGGATGGAGTCCCACATCGGGCTCCCTGCAGGGATCCTGCTTCTCCTCTCTCTGCCTGTGTCTCTGCCTTTCTCTCTGTGTCTCTCATGAATAAATAAATAAAATATTAAAAAAAAAAAAACCAACAACTGATTTAATGGAGTTGGTTCCAAAACAATTTCCAGGGAAGCAATTTTCATTCCTAAAAACTCTGTGTGTATGGAACAGGACAGGTATCTTGCTCGGAGAAGCTTTTACTTTATTTATTGAGGATGCAGACAAGGAAGAAAATCAATAATTATAACACAATAAGGTTAAGTGCTGTAGTGACCTACACACAGGGCATCTGAAACCTCTCCAACAGTGTTCAGAGACAAGATACCTAACTAGGTTGAGAAGGGTTCACTTAAAGACTTTATAAAGTAAAGAAGAAAAAAAAAGACTTTATAAAGTATGTAGGTTTTTAAGAATGAATAGAAGAGGTAAATATGGAAATTATTCAAGGCAATCAATCATGTTGCAGATAAAAGGTATAAGAGAAAAGATGGTAAGTTAGAGCAGAGGTTACAAACTGGCATCATGCAGCTTACCTAATACTGGCCTTTATGGCTTAAAAATTTTGTTGTTGTTGTTTAATTGCTAACATTTAAACCTAGATAGTAGTCAGCACATAAGAAATAATTACACAACTACTCAATAATTTAAACTTTGTCCTAATGGTAGTGAGGAACTGGTAACAAATTTTAATTGGGTGACATCATCAAACCTGCATTCTAAAAGATCCCTGGAGTTAGAGCATCTATCTGGGTGGCTCAGTTGGTTAAGCATCTGCCCTCGGTTAAGCCATGATCCCAGATCCCAGGGTCCTAGGATTGAGCCTTCTTGCTCCCTCTCCCTCCTGCTTATGTGCTAATAAATAAAATCTTAAGGAAACAAACAAACAAACAAAAAAACAGATCCCTCTAGTAGAGGTGGTGAGGATAGACAGAACAAGAGCACTGGCCATGAGACCAGGCAGGAAGCAGTGACAATAGTCTAGGTGGAGAAGCAGCAAAGATGGAAACTGAAGATGGTCAAGGGGTATTGTCAGAAAAAAACCAAGATTCTATTAATGTTTAAAAATAACCTGTGTTAATGTTTAAGATTCTATTTCCAGAATTTAAAAAATTGAATGAGAGAGGATCTGCAATCAAAATATTCTCCCAACTCCAAAACAAGGTAAAGAAAATTCTCCTTCAGTGTCTAGAGTTTTTGCACATCTTACAAGAAAAGGCACTGCTCCCCCTGTCTGGGATATTTATAAACAGCCTTAGAAGAGATGGTGTTTTCCAGGAGAGCAAAAGGTAGGCTTGCTTTCTGTCCAGTGTAATAAAAATGTCAGCTCTGGGGCAAAGGTCAGGAAGGCTTATTGCCCATTATAAAAGATCTGGTCCCCTAAGCTGGGAGTTCTTTTCCTGCAATGGCCCCATCTCTGTGTGCAAACATCACTTGGCTCTCTTTTCAGTATCCTACAGAAATTGGGGCTAGTTACCTAGCACAAATGCTGACACTGGCTACTGCTATTGCCATGACCAATGACATCCTGCATCTGGCCCAAGAGTCTCATGTCTTTAATACTGTCTATGAAATTGTGGCAGGCTAACTTCTTAGCTTGCACAAAGGGTAAAAAAAAATCTTAAACCTTTCACAATTTTTGACAGTTTTGGAAATGAGGCAGAATTTCTTCTAGAAATGGAATGAAAGACCAGTTAACAGGAACCAGCTAAGTCCATGGGAATCATGAGTGAACATGCTGACCAAATGGGATGGTCAACCAAGCAATAAATGGTTTACTTAACCAGCTATTAATAAAGGCTAATTTGAGGATGTAGTTTCAAGGTGAATACCATTTTGTAGGTTCAAAGATAGCAGTCTGAATAATGCCCTAGTAACTGACCATCAACTTTCCATCAACCTGACAGTTGGCCTCAGCAGGTCTGCCCTATGAACAACTGGTACTAAGATTTATCTGGCAGAGGGAGTGGGGAACACAAAGGACTGTTCCTCTTAGACAATGTTACACCCCATGTTACACTGGGTGCCAAAGGAGAAAAACTACAACCACTGTGGTCAGAACCAGAAGAATCTTTAGAACTTCAGCTAGTTTGTTACATGCAGGGAAGGGGCACATAATGCTTATTAAAAGATGGCAACAGCTTACTATCTTCTTGCTCAGTCCCTCTTGCAGCCTATTTGGTCAACATTCAATTCATTCAAGATGAGTAAAAGTGGGGCATCTGCATGGCTGTCAGCTGAGCATCCGATTCTTGATTTCAGCTCAGGTTATGATCTCAGGGTTGTGAAATTTAGCCCTACATTGGGCTCCACACTCAACAGGTTTCTTCTTGGAATCCTCTTTTCCTCTTGCTCTACCCCTCCCTGCTGCATTCCCTCTCTAATAAATAAATCTTCAAAAAAATATATTAGTAAAAAAACCTCAGCATTTTTTGGCAGTGGGTCTGCTACAAAAGAGCTCTGCCTATACCACCCCGCCACCCACCCCACCCCAAAAATTTCACTAAGAGAAACTACTGTGGGCACTGACTAGTCTTCACGTTCTTTCTGTACTAAACTGGGTTTAAAATGATGAAAAAGGTGATTCACTAAAGAATGAGAAACTTGTCCAAAGAAATCTAGATGAAGTCTTGCTGTTGGACCTTATGGCCTTGGAAAACTCCTCTAATTCTTATGCTGAAATAAGCAAGAATTTAAGAGATATTATCTCGATAATGGAACAGCAAATAGCCTACATTATGTAGACTACTATAAACAATGCTGAAAAAATAAATAAAATAAAATAAAATAAAATAAAATAAAATAAATAAAAAAATAAAAACAATGCTGTCACTGTGCAGATCTTAGCCCAAGTCATCCAAAGGGCATGCGGTCATTTCTCTACCAGAAAGCAATGTGGCTGTAGCTCTGAGTGTCGTATTGATCAGCATATAGCTAGAGTATTGCTCAAAACTGAAAGGAAATACACCTTGTTTAGAGGTGCAGAGCTGCTCTCTCCCAATCTTCCCGATGGCCCAGCTTCGGCTGCTTTGCAAAGATAAATGGTGGTGGAGATGAGTTTTCCTAGTTCCCCAAGGGAACTGAAGATCAAACATACTCAGGTATGCTAGAACACTAGGGAGAGGTGGGATTCAAATTTTTATGGCTCTGTTACATACAGGAGCCCACATCCCCTTCATAACCATCATGTAGAGGAAGAGGGTACTTGTTTTCAGCTACCAACATTTGGGTAGGATTAACAGTGGGGAAACAGCAACTAACTCATACTTTTCAGTGCTATCTTTGGATCAATTCAGTGTATTACTACTGTTGTGCCTTCTACCACTGAGTATATAATTTACTGATATTTTGCATGCCTGTACTGTGAACGCTCCTAAGTGCCAGAGCAGATTATGACAAATGGGAAGAGCCCATGTAGAAAACACTGGTAGCTTTAGCACCCCACAATCCTTATCACCCCTTTGTGTACACATCTCCACACATAAGATGATTTTACTCACTGGGGCCTCTGGCAAGAGGAGCAGTTCCCACCAAAGGTATCCCTTTGGTTTTTGGATTCAATGCCTCCCTAAAAGAGCTACCAAGTGCACACTCCTTTTGAAGTTTCCCATTTGAGGATGGGTCAACTCAAACTCAATGACTACAAAGGTGGTTAGAGACTAACAAGCTTCTCTTATCACATTCAAGTGGTAAATTCAAGAATGCAGCCAGGCTGGCCCCTATGGTATTTTAGCTTTACATGAAAAAGTGACAGTTATCCCTTGGGGGAAGTTTTAACCTCCATTCTGCATAAATCAAAGCCACTGGCTCATTGAGGCCCTTGATTCATGGAGGATCTCATAAATGCCTGCACCTGGTTCACTAATGAATGATTCAATTACAATGAAACTATGGTGTTCAGAGTGCTGGTATGCTGTTCAATTTCAGGGCCAGCCACACAGAGCTGAAAATGGGTGTGGATGCTTTGCTCCATGGGCAGAACTCAAGTATGTTCTCATAGATCTGACCAATATTCCTCTTCATAAACCTTGTTATATTTTTACTGACTCTGGGTCTGTTACTAATGACCTAGCTATTTGGTCTACTACTTGGAAAACTACAAGCTGACATAATAAAAACTAGCCATAAACTGTTGGGGACAAATTGCAGTTGCTGATCAGATCATCTAGGTCACAAATATAGATGCCCATGGTAAGGGCCCATCATCTGATGAGATCATATGGAATGAAGCCTATAACCAGGCCTATATCGCCCAGACTGCCATCACTGCTGCAGGATCTATTACCACATGTACCATCATAGAACAGATATAGAGTAAAAGACTCTCTGTTCCTGATGCAGAGGCAATCAATGCATTCCACACTTGTAATTCCCAGAAGATCCACTTGTCTGATCTATTCTACTGACAGATTGGCTACATCAGATCTCTGACCTCCTTCTTCAGGCTATTAGTAGTATCTTACCATTGGTGACATTTTTTTTAGGCATGACACTGCTATTCCAATCCGATCAGCTGACTCCAGCACACCAATGTTAACCTTGATGCTAACCTGTGCCTCATTTTTCACTTTCCAAACCATTTGCAGTCTGTTTTTATTCTAAAAGTCACAACAATGGGCAGTTAGTCAAGGTGTTTGATGGCCTTCCATACTCCCTATCACCCACAGGCATCATGTATTGCTGAGTGCTGGAAGAACCTGCTCAAAAATCAACTCAAAAAATTCAGAAACAACTAGATTAAAAAATGGACAAAGGAGGGCACCTGGGTGGCTCAGTTGGTTAATGCCTTCGGCACAGGTCACGATCCCAGGGTCCTGCGATAGAGTTCTGCATCATGCTCCCCACTTAGCAGGAGTCTGCCTGTCCCTCTCCTTCTGCCTCTCCCCCACCCCACCTCACCCTGCCCCGGGCTCTTTCTCTCTCAAAAAAAAAAAAAAGAAAAGAAAAGAAACAGACAAAGGATTTGGTTAGACATTTCTCCAAAGAAAATATACAAACCTATACAAACCTAGAGGTTCCTCTCCTATTATAGACTGTAATGCAATACAGGAGAGGCATCATCACAGGTATCACTCAGCCCTCTTCACATTTCTCTATGGAGCTTAGGCTTGGAAAAACTGGCACAAATACCAACACTGGCTCTTGCTATTGTCATGAATAATAAAGTCCTATGTCTATGACCCAGAAGTCTTGTATCTTCTAACAACATCTAGGAAACTATGGCAAGCTAACTTCCTAGCTTGCATAGATGGCAAAATCTCAGACCCTTCACAGTTCTTAAAATAAGCTTTCTTTTTTTTTTTTTAAAGATTTTATTTATTTATTTATGAGAGACACAGAAAGAGGCAGGCAGAGACATAGGCAGAGGGAGAAGCAGGCTCCATGCAGGGAGCCTGATGTGGGATTCGATCCTGGGTCTCCAGGATCACGCCCTGGGCTAAAGGCAGATGCTCAACCACTGAGCCACCCAGGCATCCCAAAATAAGCTTTCTTTTTATAGTGAAACAATTCATACTCGGGCCAGTCCCCTCCTCTTCGGTAATTTGGAAGATTATCTGATATAGTCACTCATGTTATAAATTATAGTTAAGAAGCTACATTTTTTAATGCCTTCACTTATCTTTTAAATTCTTTCCTTTTCTGGGGCACTTGTGTGCCACAGTGGGTTAAGAATCTGACTCTGGGGGCACCTGGATGGCTCAGCAGTTGAGCATCTGGCTTCGGCTTAGGTCGTGATCCTGGGATCTGGGATCAAGTCCCACATCCAGTTCCCTGCGAGGAGCCTGCTTCTCCCTCTGCCTATGTCTCTGCCCCTCTCTCTCTCTCTCTCTCTCTCAGTCTGTGTTCTCTCATGAATAAATAAATAAATTTAAAAAAAAAGAGTCTGACTCTTGGTTGCAGCTCACGTCATGATCTTATGGGTGGTGAGACTGAGCCCCACATGGGGCTTGGTACTCAGTGGAGAGTTGGCTTGAAGATTCTATCCCTCTGCCCCTCCCCCTACAGGCACATGTATATGTGCATGTGTGCACGTGCGCTCTCTCTTTCTCTAAAATAAATATATAAATCTCTTTTAAAAGATAAACTCCTTCTCTAACATAAGTTTAATTTGGTCAAGCTAAATTCTGATTGACATGGAATTAAGTTTGGAGATTCATAATTCCATAGAAAATACTGAGATTTCATTGGAGGGTAAAAAACATGGACCAACACTCACCTTGGTTTGCTCTTAACTCCCCGAACACTCATCTCTGTGTCCTTTGCAAGGTCACTTTACAGATGTAATGCCTCTGTACTGAATCTAAGTTCTCTATGCTTTATAACCTCTCCTTGGCAAACTCATCCACATTCAAGTTTAAATTGCCATTTATATACACATAAACTTTATTCTAGACCTCCTCTGATGTGCAGAATTGTACGAAAGAGGGATCCTTGGGTGGCGCAGCGGTTTAGCGCCTGCCTTTGGCCCAGGGCGTGATCCTGGAGACCCAGGATCGAATCCCACGTCGGGCTCCCAGTGCATGGAGCCTGCTTCTCCCTCTGCCTGTGTCTCTGCCTCTCTCTCTCTCTCTGTGACTATCATAAATAAATAAAAATTAAAAAAAAAAAAAAAAAGATTTGTATGAAAGGTGTGACAGGGGCACCTGGGTGGCTCAGCTGGTTCACCGTCTGATACTTGGTTTCCTCTCAGATCATGATCTTGGGGTCATGAGATCAAGCCCTGCATCAGGCTCCACACTCAGCATGGAGTCTGCTGGAGATTCTTGTTCTCTCTCTCTCTCTCTCTGGCCCTCCCCCTACTTGCATGTTTTCTCTCTCTAAAATAAATAAATAGGGACACCTGGGTGGCTCAGAGGCTAAGCGTCTGCCTTCAGCTCAGGGCATGATCCTGGAGTCCCAGGATCAAGTCCCACATGCGGCTCCCTGCATGGAGCCTGCTTCTCACTCTGCCTGATTCTCTGTGTGTGTGTGTCTCTCATGAAAAACTAAATAAAATAAATAAATCTTTTTAGAAAGTGCAACATTCTCCTCAGATATGCCAATGGTACCTCAAAATGAAAATGCCCCAAATCAAACACATAGTCTACTCAACTCTATGGTTGAATAGGAAACTCAATGTTCCTGTAACAGTTTTCTATCAAGTTAATTAAGTCAGATATCTAGCACCTACTTCATATCCAATATCACTAAATCTTGTCATATTTACCTTTGGTGAGGATGTGGAGAAAAAGGTTAGAACCCTTGTGCACACTGTTAATGGGAATACAAATGAGCACAGCCTCTATGTAAAACAATATGGAGGTTCCTCAAGCAATCAAAAATAGAACTACTGTATGATCCAGCAATTCCACCTGAGTACTTATCGAAGAAAATAAAAAACTACTTCAAAATATATATGCACTCCCATGTTCACCACGGCATTGTTTATAATACCCAAGATATGGGGGGAAAACATCGAAGTGTCCATCAATGGATGAATGGATAAAGAAGCTGTGGTAAATATATACACCACCACAATGGTATACTATACTATGGAGTACTTTTCAGCCATTAAAAAGTATAAAATATTGCCATTCGCAACAACATAAATGGACCTTGAAAGTATTATGCTAAGTGAAATAAGACAGAGAAAGATAAATACCATACAATTTCACTTATATGTGGAATCTAAAAAAACCAACAAATGAAAAAATAAGCCCACTGATACAAAGAACACATCAGTGGTTGCCAGAGGCAGGGACTGGACAAAATGGGTTAAAGGAGTCAAAATAAGTAAGTCATAGGGATGTAATATGCAATATGGTGACTATCGTTAATAACACTGTACAGTATATTTGGAAGTTGCTAAGAATAAATCTTAAAAGTCTTCATCCTGGGGATCCCTGGGTGGCTCAGCGGTTTGGTGCCTGCCTTCGGCCCGGGGCATGATCCTGGAGTCCAGGGTTTGAGTCCTGCATCGGGCTCCCTGCATGGAGCCTGCTTCTCCCTCTGCCTGTGTCTCGGCCTCTTTCTCTCTCTGTATCTCTCATGAATAAATGAATAAAATCTTTAAAAAAAAAAAAAAGTCTTCATCACAAGAAAATAATTTTTGTTAACTATGTTTGGGGACACATGTTAACTAGACTTACTGTGGTGATCACCTTGCAATATATACAAACATTGAATCACTCTGTGGTATAGCTGAAATTAATGTCAATTATACCTTTATTTAAAAACATACATATATGCAAACCATATAGACACCATTAAGGTGTCTCCAACACCTTAATCCTAGTCAATCTACTGTGTCATCTCTCACTTTGGTTATTGCAAAAGCCTTCTAACTGGTCCACTTGTATCCAGTCTATCCCCTTTCTAATCTGTTCTTTACAGTGTAACCATAGTCATCTTTACAAAATCAGTAAACTTGAGAAAACAAAATGAAAAACTCTGAAGACAGCTCACCTGCTTAAATCCTATTAAAAGAATATCCTACATGGCTCCCAGTCTTCATGGGAAAAACAAATTCAAAACGGCTCAAGTTCTTTCCCTATTTCTTTCAAATATCATGGTATCCACAATTCTCCTTAAAATCATCTTTGTCACCCTTCCTATCTGCCCTACACACTGCAGACATATTCAGGACACTATTTCAAGTTACCTGAAGTTTTTTTTTTCTGAGTCCACTTCCTCCCCAGTTTCCCAAGTACAAATCACAAAAGTCCTAATCATAACCCTTCCTGCAATGTACAACCCTCCATATGGGAGGGTGAGTGAATACAGCAGGTAGGAGGAGGGGAACAGACTTGGAACATTTGTATAACAACAGCATGCATATGCTCACCAAGCCAAAGTTAGCTTTTTCAGGGAGATTAATTCCTTCTTACACTTGCATTTCCTTACTTTCACATTTTTTTCATCTTTAGATAGCAAAATAAGCAGTTTGATACCAAGAAAATTGGTTTTCAATTATAATATACTGGAGATAACATTTAAGAGTTATCCTAGTTACCCATCTGATCACTATGCAGCAATCCCTAGACCTATGAAGCATAGCTGAAAACCACTGATTTAAAGAAAATACACATATATACACAAATGTGAAATCAGAAAACCTAGGTTTGAACACTGGCTTTTTCACATACTAGTTGTGATATTTTATACAGCTTTTAAGCTCACTAAAATTCCATTTTGCTTATATAAAATGGGGATGGGATAACAAAAGAATATTGCTTGATATAAAAGTACTAAAAAAAATTAGCCAAGTCTGAATCTTACTTATCAATCTATCCAATCTACAATCCTGCAGTTAAGGGAAAGTATTTCTAAAATGTGAAAACATGGACATACCACATTGTGTATTAGAAATAATGAATGTTGAATCTGGAATGCACTAAGCCAAATGCAGAAAGAAAAAAACTGCATTATCACTTAACTGTAAAATCTAAAAAAAGTCACACACACAGAAGGAGATGGGGTGGAGAGGTGCAGGAAATGAAGAATCTAAAAAGCTGAACGCCAAAAAGCAAAGCAGAAGATGGTTACCAGACTCTGGGAGTGGGTATTGGGGAGATATTAGTCAAAGGCTACAAAGTTGCAGTTAATAGAATGAATAAGCCTAGAGATCTAATGTGCAGCATTATGACTACAGTTAATAACACAGTACTGAATACTGGAAATTTACAAAGAGTAAATTTCAGGTGCTCTCATCACATACACAAAAGGTAACTCTGTGAGAAGAAGGTACCTTAAGTTAATTAGCTTTACTACAATAATCATTTCACTATGTATATGTACATCAAATCATGTTGTAAACCTTATTAATTATGCATAATTTTTATTTTAAAAGATAAAAAAGGACGATTAACATGATTTATGTTCCAATCTCCAGTTTTGCCACTAGCAATAGTAGGATTTTAGAAGACTCCTCAAAGTCAGTCTAATGAGCATTAAGATTCTGGAAGCTTGAAACTCAATGATTCCAAGATAAACAAGTCCTACAGACTAAAATTCATTTAAAAGAAAAACAAATATTACATATGTGCCTATCAGCAGGACAAACTAAAGAAAAGCTAGAAACACAAAAATTCTGATAAATGATTAGATCATGTTTGATGATTTAGGACTTTATAAAAGAAGAGATCAGGTCAAAATAGAATGCACATGGAGATAAATTTCGAAGTAAAAGATAGAATGAACATGTTCAAAGGATCTTTTAAGATAAGAGTACATTCCTAAAGACTTTATATGTAATTCAAAGCTCAAAAAAATCAAACAACTAAGTTTAACACAGGATAGTGTTTGTTTTCTGCCTAAGTGTCAAATGACAATAAAATAATTTAACAATTTTCCTTGTCCAGTTTTGGAATTATGCAATGGTTTGTAGAATTTTTTAATCTGAAGAAAGTCTTCACATTTTTAAAATAATTTTTCAGGGGATCCCTGGGTGGCTCAGCGGTTTGGCACTTGCCTTTGGCCCAGGGCACGATCCTGGAGTCCCAGGATCGAGTCCTGAATCAGGCTCCCAGCATGGAGCCTGCTTCTTCCTCCTCCTGTGTCTCTGCCTCTCTCTCTCTGTGTGTCTATCATAAATAATAAATAAATAAATAAATAAATAAATAAATCTTTAAAAAATAAAATAATTTTTCAATTTTATTATTTTTTTAAAAGATTTTATTCATTTATTCATGAGAGAGAGAGAGGCAGAGACACAGCAGAGGGAGAAGCAGGCTCCATGCAAGGAGCCCGACATGGAACTTGATCCCGGGACTCCAGGATCAGTCCCTGGGCCGAAGGCAGGTGCCAAACTGCTGAGCCACCCAGGGATCCCAATTTTTCAATTTTATATCTCATGTTGCATTTTCAGCACACAAAATGAAATTGTACTACAATGGGCTGGTAACAATGACATAGTTGCAACAGTCTAATAAAAAGCAAAGGAGGTCTCTGATTCGGGTAATGTAAGAGGCATCATCTAGAGCTAGATAACAGTAAATTCTTTTGACAGACTCAGTATGACAAGTACAAATAATATCCAGAGTTGTGAGAAAGAAACATGACAATGGGGAATATAAGATAAATCAACAGAAGTGATCAGAACATTCTGGATAAAGCCATAACAAAGTCTCTCCCCATCTAGTTATAAATAAGGTTAAAAAAAAGACGGGGGGATCCCTGGGTGGCTCAGCGGTTTAGCGCCTGCCTTTGGCCCAGGGCGCGATCCTGGAGTCCCGGAATCGAGTCCCACGTCAGGCTCCCTGCATGGAGCCTGCTTCTCCCTCTGCCTGTGTCTCTGCCTTTCTCTATCATGAACAAATAAATAAATCTTTAAAAAAAAAAAAAAAGAGGGGGGTGGGGAACAGTGAAATTGGAGTTTGAAAAATTAACCTGAAGAAAAAAAAAAAAAAAAACTATGTAACCTTGAAAGTATAAGATACACCCACTTACCAACCAGACATCTCTCTCATTCCCCCACTCTCATCCAATGGAGTATTGATGCCAAATCTTCCAAACTGATCTATAACTTCAATGCCTCCCAATAAAAATTCCAACAGATCTTTTATGGTTTCAAAATATATACTGAATAGCAAGCAAAGGAGAAAGAATCACCAAGATAAGGTTAAAAAAAATTACAAAGAAGAAGGGACTTGCTCGTTGAGATTTATTATAAAGCCATATTAAATAAGACAAACTCAATAAAAGAGAACTCAGAAACAAGTTCACACAAGGAAACTTGGTATCTTACACTGATGACACAACAGTAGGAAGGAATACATTATTCAAATGGGCAACCAGTTTCCATGTAGAAAGAAACACTAAAAATGGATCCCTACCTCACACTCTAGGGAAAAAAATCAATTCCAGATCCATTAAATGCAAATGCAAATAAGCAGCATATTTATATTTGAAATATTATACATGAATATGAACCACTATGAATGAACTATATACATGAAGTACAGATAAATCTTAGAAACATAATGCTTAATTTTTAAAAAGTAAAGCTAGACTACAAATAATATGAATCTATTTTTACTAAACCCAAATGTAAACAAAATTAACAATTGTTTAGGAATACATATTTATGTGATAAACTTTTTTGAAGGACAAGGAAATAAGCATTCTGTTGGGAGTAAGGATTGAAGCACATAGGTATAAGAAACATAACTGATCATCTTCTAGTTAACTTTAGTGGTGGATTCACAAATGTTTTATTATTACAAATACTGTTACATGCATTACATGTAATGCATTTATTCTTCTGAATGTATTAAGTATAATTTATTATTATATTATATATATATAATATATATATATTATTATGCAATGTAATGCATACATTCTTCTGAATGTATTAAGTATAATTTTTCAAAAGTCTTTAATCACAAACAAAATACTAAATAGAGCATGAGAAAAAGAAATGTTAGTATTCATCAAGCAGCATCAAGGAACTCCATAAAGAAGCTTCATTTTAGCCATCCATATTTGGCAGACCAAAAAGGAGGAAGATGGGGTACAAAGGAAAATTACAAGAAGAGGAAAGAGCATAAGCAAAGGCAAAAAGACATGAAAATACAACACCTGCTTAAGATGTACGAGAAAATTTTTAACAGCATGAATACAAATAAGTTAAACTCTGCTCTCATTAAAAGTTATTAAAGGAGGGGCTCCTGGGTGGCTCAGTTGGTTAAGAGTCTGCCTTTGCCTCAGATCATGATCCCAGGGTCCTGGGATGGGTGCCCTGCATTGGGCTCCCTGCTCAGCAGGGAGTCTGCCTCTCCCTCTGCCTGCCATTCCATCCTGCTTATGTGTTCGCGTTGTCAAGCAAATACAAAATCTTAAAAAAAAAAAAAAAGTTATTAAAGGAATACTAAGGAATTTAGAAAATAAAATTTGGCAATTTCTTTTTAAAGGGTCAAACAGGTTCTTTATAATATAAGCAGATCAGGAATTGAATAGGTAAAATATTTTGTAGAAAACTAAGGTTCTAATTAAATTAAAGTATTCTAATACTTTATTCTAATTTAATTCTAATTAAAGTGATTCTATTTAGAAATGAAAACATTATTTTCCAAAACAAATATTGAAATACGACAAATTTTGTAAGTAGACAAGATTTTTAAATTATATTTTAAGATACAATTATTTTAAACTATTATATTGAAATATGGTGTTTTAATTATGTTCTCTTTCCTTTCCTTTACCAGTTGGGGGCGGGAGGCAGAAAAACATGCTTTTTATAGATCCTCCAAAAAAAATTCCTTTCTAATTATCAAAAGACAGAAACCAGAGCAAAAAAGAAGTACAACATAACAAAACTACTCAGTATTTCACATATTTTCTATCATGTTGGAAGGCCTACTATCCTCACAACCACCACTTCCAATACAGGGAGGGCATTATAGGTTTCAAGCAAAGAATCGTGTGTGTGTGTGTGTGTGTGTGTGTGTGTGTGTGTGGTGTATGTATGTAAAAGCACAATAAATGTTTGCTGAAAGAATAACTACAGAATGAAAAATCGAAACAGTTTTGCCCTGAATAGAAAACGGAGAGGAGTATAAAAAGGATAGAAAAAGTGTAAAAAGAGTCCTGAGACAAGCCACACAGAGAAAGCCTTCAGCCAAGAAAGAAACAATCTTTGTTTGTTACTGCTTATTTGGACCAGACTCTGGAAATGGCTCTATGCCCAAAATTCTGTGTTACAGAGCTTTGTTCAATAAGCTTGAAACAAGGTCCCAATCAACTGCAAAGTTAACTTGATTCAGAATGACCTATATATACACACTATAAAATAGATCTATTTAGAAAAGAGCTGCAGAATAAGACTGGTGGAAAAACATAATCTAAAACACTTGAATCAGAATTATTCCAAAATACTTTATCCTGGGAAAAACTGGATTTGTTACTAACACTTTGGCCCATATCCAATTTTTAGTACTACCCAATGACATTTTTGTCACCCAATGACATTTTTGTCACCCAATGACATTTTTGTCTCCTCTTCTGCTTAAGAATACACAATGTTGAACACTACACATGGTGATTATACATCTACCTCAAAAAAGAATTTTTTTGCGCTTAATTTTGTGATAACCATTTTGATCCAAACTAGGATCTAAGGTAAAAATGAACTTTTAAGAGAATATTAGATCACAGTTTATCTTCCAAATACCAGGTCATAAATTTGTACTTAGTACTAAGAATTAACTTTCTAAAAAATATTTTGTGAGTGCTCCTCCCTTCTTAAAAAGATAATATTATGTACCTAAAATTCTGTTGAGGAGGCGCCTGGGTGGCTCAGTCAGTTAAACATCTGCCTTCAGCTCAGGTCACGATCCCAAGGTCCCTGGATCAAGCCCCACATCAGGCTCCCTGCTTTGTGGGGAGTCTGCTTCTCCCTCTGCCCCCTCATCCTGCTTGTGAGCACTCTCCCCTTCTCTTAAATAAATAAAATCTTTTAGAAATAAAAAAAAATAAAATTCTGTATAGAAATATCACCTATTATAGTCTAATGACTAAGAGCACAAGCTCAAGAACTAGACTGCATTGATTTAAAAGTAGACTCTTGGGACACCTGGGTGGCTCAGTGGTTGGGCGCCTACCTTTGGCTTAGGTAGTGATCTCGGGATCTGAGACTGAATACCACATCAGGGTCCCTGCAAGGAGCCTGCTTCTCCCTCTGCCTATGTCTCTGCCACTCTCTCCCTCTCTCTGTGCTTCTCATGAATAAATAAATCTTTATAAATAAATAAATAAATCTGAATGAATGAATGAATGAATGAAGTACTCTACACTTACTAGCTGTGTGATCTTGGGTAAGTGACTTAACCTCTCCATGCCCTCAGTTTCTTATTGTACAGATGAGATATTAAAAAACAACAACAACAAAAAACCACACCATGACTGTGAGGATTCAACAAGTTAATTTACATAAAGGATTTTCAGCATGGTCTTACATGGAGAAAGAACTAAATAAATGTTAGCTTTTACTATTATCCTGTTCTCTAATCCATATCCAAGCATTTCACTGAGTTTACTAGATGTTAAACCAGTTAAAGCTTAAAGCTAATAATACAACTCTTACAATCAATCTTAGAAATTAAAAACTGTTACTTAGTTCATTTAAGAAGAGCAGCCACATTAAACATATAAGGAGGATAAACCAGTATTCCCAGAAAAAAAAAGAAGCAAATCCAACACTTTGAAAAGATTTTAATTATACTCAATAGTAACCATTTCTGCGCCTACTCTTTTCTTTCATATTATCATAAAAGTACTTTTGGTACTGGGGCGCCCAGGTGGCTCAGTGGTTAACTGTCTGCCTTTGGCTCAGGTCATGAAGTCCTGGGATGCCCTCTGTTTGGGCTCTCTGCTCAGCAGGGAGCTGCTTCTCCATCTTCCTGACACTTCCCCTGTATATGCCCCCCACCCTGCCTCTCTGTGTCAAATAAATAAAATCTTTTTTTAAAAAAAGTATTTTTGGTCCTATAATTCCTACAAGTAAAAACCACATTTGGAGATATTCCCAGAGAGGATATTTAAAGGTACAAACTGGTGCTTTAGATTAAATTCAGAGGACTGATGATACATTAATGGCTCTCCCTTCTTAGAATTCCACCAAAATGAATGCCAAAAAATTAATATATAATAATAAATATTTTACATAAGTAATTCATAAAATATATATATTTAAATACATTTTTTAAATATAAGGACAAGGAGAAATAAAAGAAGAAAAATCAGTGGACAAGAACTTCCAATAAATGTTTGGGTATCAGAAAGCAAACAGAATCAAGGTAACTGATTAAGACAGAAGAGGCACCTAGGTGGCTCAGTCATTTGGGTGACTGAATCTTGATTTTTGCCTCAGGGTCATGGGATCAAGCCCTGCAACAGGCTCTGCACTGGACATGGAGGTTGCTTAATATTCTCTTTGCCCCTCCCCACTCACATGCACTCTCTCTCTTTAAAAAAAAAGGGGGGGGGGGCGAGGGACAGAAGCAGCTAGAACCCAAAATGCCTAGAGAAAGCAAGACAATTTATCCTAAAAATAATAATAACAACAACCCTTGAGAGGCTCAGAATTTGGAAGTGACTGGTTCTACAGACTACAAAAGTGAGAAATAGAATCAAAATGATGAGATACTGACACTCACTAGGACAGCTACAAGAAAAATATAAACAGATAAAAGAGGATTTGTGGGGATGTAGAGATATTGACCCTCTCACACATTGCTGGTAAAATGTAAAATGCACAATCACTTTGAAAAACAACTGGCAATTTTTTGAATGGTTAAACACGGAATTACCATGATGCCACAAGTCCACTCCTAGGTATATAACCTAGGAGTTATATATGAAAATCTATGTCCACAAAGAAACTTGTATGTAAATATTGAGGTTCCAGCATAATCATAACAGCTACAGAGTAGAAACAATCCAAATGTCCATTAACTGATAATTAAATAAAATGATATATTCACAGAATAGACATTTGGCAATAACATGGAATAAGTACTGATACATACTACAACAGAATAAACCTTAAAAACACCCTAAGTGAAAGAGGCCATCACAAAGAACCACACATTATTACGAGTCCATTTATACAAAATATCCAGAATAAGCATATATATAGAGATTAAAAAGTAGACTACTAGTTGCTTATGGCTGGGTATAGAGAGGATACAGGAATTGGGAAGCGCTAGCAAAGGAGTACAAGGGTTTCTTTTTGGAGTAATGACAGTGTTCCAAAATAGCTTGTGCTGATAGATGCATACTTCTATGAATATTATCAAAAGTCACACAACTGTACATTTTAAGTGGATGAACCACACAGTATGTGAATTATATCTCAATAAAACTGTTTTTAAAAGTGAGGAACAGAGAGCTCGGGTGGCTCAGTCAGTTGAGTATCAGACTTCAGCTGGGGTCACATGACCTCAAGGTCCTAGGATCAAGTCCCATGGTTGGCTCCCTGCTCAGCCAGGAATCTGCTTGTCCCTCTCCCTCTGCCACTCCACCGGCTCAATGCTGGTGTGCACAGTGCACACTGTCCTCTCTCCCAAGAAAATAAATAAAATTTAAAATAAATAAAAGAGAGGAAACAAAGCTAAAAGTTGGATAACCTGAGTGTCTATATAGTAATAGTGGACTTCCCTATCAGTCCTTCCACTCACCATGTTCTCAGAATGCCAGAATTCCTCCATGAATGCAACTCTCATGAAAAAAATTAGAAAATTCTCCAAAGCAGAAATTTAACAGCTTAAGAATAGACTTCTATATATTGAAAATCTGGTGTGCCCCTGCTTAAAAAGCCCAATCACTCATCAAGTGACAATCTGTCACATAGTTTCTACTTAAGCATCTAAGTTCCTCATTCTTAAATAGAAACAGACAACCAAGGATGACTAGACTATTTAAGGCGGTATTTCATAAAGGGAGGGAAAAAAACGCTATTAAAATTTTTTTCAGAGACCAGAGAAATACTTAAAAACTAGGACTTACATGCAGAAGAATTAAACATTATCTATTAATAAGAAAGAATTTAACTTATGAAAAAGAACAAGAAAACTAAAAAATTAGCAAGTAGCCTCAAAACAGCATAAATATGGGCCATCTCATAGACTCCCAGCCTGGTACTTCTCCAATGTCTCCTCTTAAAGTTGCACCTGATTCTATTACCAGTTTTCATCCAAATCTACTGGGGAATAGGATAATTCTGTTTTTATTTCTTAGCCAAGAATCACTGGATCCTAAAAGTTTTGTGAGGAGACATGGCAAGGAACAGTCAATCATACACATAAAATGGTGGAGCAAAGCCAAAAATGTATTTAATACCCCTAACCTAATGAACATCATAGCATCACCTACCCAACTTAAACATACTCAGAACACTTACATTAGCCTACATTTGACACAAAGCCTTTTCTAACAAAGTGTTCAATATCTCATGTAATTTATTGAATATCGTACTAAAAGTAAAAAACAGAATGGCTGTGTGGGTACAGAATGGTGTTACGTGTATCAGCTGTTTCACCCTCGTGATCATGTGGCTGACAGCTGAGATGCTGCTGCCCAGCATCACAAAAGAATATCGTACAATGTATTGCTAGCCAGGAAATTATCAAAATTCAAAGTACAGATTCTACTGAATGCAGTATCATTCTTACACTGTCATAAAGTCAAAGAAATCTTAAGTCAAACCATTATAAATAGGACACCATCTGTACTTTTAAAAGGCCACAAAAAAAAAAAAAAAAAAAGACCAAGAAGATGGCACCGAAGGTGAGGAAGGAAGCCCCTGCCCCTCCCAAAGCCAAAGCCAAGACCAAAGCAAAGGCTTTGAAAGCTAAGAAAGCGGTGCTGAAAGGCGTGCACAGTCACAAAAAAAAGATCCATACGTCACCTACATTCCAACCACCCAAGACCCTGCGTCTCCGAAGGCAGCCCAAATATTCTCGAAAGAGCGTCCCAAGGAGAAACAAGCTTGATCACTATGCCATCATCAAGTTCCCCCTGACTACTGAGTCAGCCATGAAGAAAATAGAAGACAACAACACACTTGTGTTCATTGTGGATGTCAAGGCCAATAAGCACCAGATCAAACAGGCTGTGAAGAAGCTCTATGACACTGATGTGACCAAGGTCAACACCTTGATCAGGTCTGATGGAGAGACAAAAGCATATGTTCAACTGTCTCCTGACTATGATGCTTTGGATGCTGCCACAAAATTGGGATCATCTAAACTGAGTCCAGCCGGCTATAAATCTAAATATAAATTTTTTTCTCAATCAATCAATTAATAAACAAAATATAAAATAAAAAATTAAATAATAAAATAAAATAATATAATAAAAAAGAAAGAAAAAAGAAAAAGGAAAGGAAAAGGAAAAGGAAGAAAAGAAAGAAAAGAAAAGAAAAGAAAAGAAAAGAAGAGAAGAGAAGAGAAGAGAAGAGAAAAAAGAAAAAAGAAAAAAGAAAAAGAAAAAAAAAAAAAAAGAAAAAGACAAGACCAGTATGGGGGCAGCAGCCCAGGTGGCTCAGCAGTTTAGCACTGCCTTCGGCCCAGGGTGTAGTCCTGGAGACCCGGGATCAAGTCCCTGCATGGAGCCTGCTTCTCCCTCTGCCTGTGTCTCTACCTCTACCCCTCTATCTCTCTCTCTCTCTCTCTCTCTCTGTGTTTCTCATGAATAGACAAAATCTTAAAAAAAAAAAAAAAGAAGACCAGTATTGAGTTATATCCCATGAAATTTCAAAACACCACAGCTAAAGATAATAAATATTCCAAAGGTTTTCAGAGAGAAAAAGACAAGTTACACATAAAAGATCTAAAATCAGAGACACAGGACACCTGGGTGGCTTAGATTGTTATGTCTGACTCTTGGTTTTAGCTCAGGTCATGATCTCATGGGTCATGGGATGAAGCCCTGCATCTGGCTCCACACTGAACCAGAGGGAAAATAATTTTCAGTCTAGAACTGAGAGCAGTAGAACATAGTGATAACCAGATTCTTTTCTTTTTCTTAAGATTTTGTTTTTTTAAATAATCGATACATCCAGAGAACCCACCACCCCAAGATTAAGTCACATACTCCACCAAATGAGCCAGCCAGGCACCCCAATGATAAGCAGATTCTAAAACCAGACCACATGGTCCAAATGCCATTTAATAGCTATATGATCCTAAATTAGTCACATAACTGTGTATCTATTTATCTTTAAGATGGGACCGTTCTGAGGATGAATTAATTTGTAGGTGTTCACATATATAAAAAGCCTGATACACAGTACTCACTATGTGAATGCTCTAGAAGCAAGAGTGCGTATAAAAAGGGGTAATACAGAACCTGACTTATCATTATAATCCTTTAGGTATATCTGAATGGCTTTTAACCACATTCACATATCACTAAAGAGAGGTAGGAAACTGTGAAATGAATTTCAATGGTAATAGCTGGGTACAGAAGAATATCTATATGCCTTTAGCTCAGATGAGACAGACAAAAAATAACATTTTATTGAAAGAGGACCACTGGACCAGACAGTCAAGAGGGGAGGCAGAATGTGGTGACAGAGATTCTTGGTTGGGGTAAGTAGCAGAGTAAACCAGGATAGAGTGGGGTCAGATTAAAGTTTAAAAAGATAAGTGTGTCGATAAGAGTAAAATTCAGTGTTCAAATTGATAAACTGTTTTTAATCAGACTTAATGGACCAGCTTCTTCAATGATGAGACCCACTGAGGTTTTTCAGGGTTTTTTTAGTGAGGCTTAATTAAAAGCATTTTAAGTTCAAAAATAATACGAAAATAAAAGTGAAAGACTTTACATTTTTAAATTTATTTTTTAAAGATTTTATTTATTTATTCATGAGAGAGACAGAGAGAGAGAGAGGCAGAGACACAGGCAGAGGGAGAAGAAGCTCCATGCAGAAGCCTGACATGGGACTCGATCCCAAGACTCCAGGATCACACCCTGGGCCAAAGGCAGGAGCTAAACCACTGAGCCACCCAGGGAGCCCCCAGACTTTACATTTTATTAAAACTCATTAGTACCTTGCTAATATAAGGAATGGCAAAAAAATAAAAAATAAATAAGGAATGGCAACTGGGGCAATATGGCAGATTAGATAACCTGAAAACTACCTAAACATTCTTAACAGACTGTGACATCTTTTTTTTTTTTTTTAAGATTTTATTATTTATTCATGAAAGACACAGAGATAGAAAAGCAGAGACATAGGCAGAGGGAGAAGCAGGCTCCAGGCAGGGAGCCTGACGTGGGACTTGATCCTAAAACCACGGATCACACCCTAAGCCAGGGGCAGGTGCTCAACCTCTGAGCCACCCACGCATTCCAACTGTGACATCTTTTAAAAATTCATAGCCCAATGCTAAAGAGCGTAAAGAAAATCCTTAAGGGGAAGAAGGTAGGGCTAAAACCCAGAGCAGAAATATGGAAGAAGCTATTCTACAGAGACTTGCTAGCCACTAAGAAAGGGGCTACGGCTTTTATGTCAAATGGCAACAAAACATAAGGTCTCAGTTTGTTAAAGGTGGGAAAGCAGAACTCACGGGGCAAAAGGGACATTTTAGATGTGATTAGGAGTCTTGAGACAAAGATTATCTGAAATTTCTGAGGCGGGCTCCTGTAATCAGAAGGGTTTTATAAGAAAAAGTGGGAGGCAGGAGAGTTAATGCTGATCAGAGTGACTGCCATGTGAAATGACTCAACTGGCCATTTCTGACTCAAAGACAAAGGAAGAGGCCACCAGCCAAAAAATGCATGAAGTCTCTGAAAGCTAAAAAAAAAAAAGGCAAGAGAACAGATCCTGCCATCGAATGTGTCCAGAAGGAACACAGCCTGGCCCACATGTCAATCTTGGCCCAGTGAAACCCATTTCATATTTCTGACCTTTGTAACTATAAGATAGTAAAGTTGTGTGGTTTTAAGCCACTAAATTTGTGGTAATTTGTCACAGCTGCTTCAGAAAACACACACATGGGTGGGGTGGGGGTGAGAGGCAGCAGTTGTCCTAGAAAGTATAACATGTTTCTATGATGTCTTTAGGTTCAAAACTTTAAATAGTGCTGGACTGATGGTATCCCTAACAAAATCAGGAAAATATATATCTTCAGTTTATCTTGTCAGTTTAGTCCTCTCAGAGTAGACAGATATCAAAGACAAGATCTTTAGATGGGCTCATAATCAAAATTCATAAAACACATAAGGAAGTTAATTCACCATAACCAAGAAACAAAATACATCCACATACACACACACACACACACACACACACAAAAGGGGCTCTGAAAAATGTTAATCCAAAGAGAATGCTAGTCCAGAAAAAGAAAAAAAAAGAACAGATAAGACGAATAAATAGTACAAATTAATGGTGATTCATTTGACTCCAACTAGATCACTAATGACATTAGGTGTAAATGCAATAAATCCCCAGTTAAAAGAAATATCACATTTCTTAAAATCCAGTTATGCTTAGATAAGACAAAGCTTAAAAAAAAAAAACAGGAAGAAGACAGCAAATAGGAAAGATACAGTCTATATATATTAATATGTACAATATTAAGACAAAATAAACTATAATCAAAAAGGATTCCTAGAACAGTCCCTTCTTCTGTAATGATATATTTTATCAAAAATATTTTTAATGAATTAAAATACTCAATGAAGTTTTATAATTTATACTTTCCTCTTCAAAAAGAACAAACCAAAAGCATTAGAGGTTGCTTACATGTCAAGCTTGGTGAGAGGACAGTTTTAGAAAACATGAACACGTGCGACTGCACATAAAACTGCAGGTGGTGGGACACCTGAGTGGCTCAGTGATTGAGCCTCTGCCTTTGGCTCAGGTCATGATCCCGGGGTCCGGAGATCGAGTCCCGCAGATCAGCCTCCCCTGAGTGAACCTGCTTCTTCCTCGGCCTGTGTCTCTGCCTCTCTCTGTGTCTCTCATGAATAAATAAATAAAATCTTAAAAAAAAAAAAAAAAAAAAAAAAAACTACAGGTGGCTAGAAAGGAAACCAGCTAAAAAGAAAAAAAATCTAATAGGCTTAAGAACTGTGATTCTGACTGCCTTCCTTGGATTCTCAAATTATTTCAGAGCTAAAACTGAGAGCTAAAATGTGTACAATGTTTTTAACCAAGAGGATTATTTTAAAAATAATAAATTCTGCCATAATTAAATACACTTACTTATGTCTTAGAAGTTCTCAAGTACCACTAGCAATTCAGAAGCCAAAGAATTTTTTTTGCCAAAGAATTTTTAAATACAATGTGATCTTAATGATAAAATATACCAAAAGAATTATTCCTGATTAGCTGAAATACAAATTTCCATGACAATGAATTTTGTTTGTCTCTTACAAAATAGTTTTAGGGATGTTATATGTGATGTACATGCCAGGTTCTTTATAGGTTGCCTCTGATTTTGAAGATTACTATGGATTTACAAGTCCCAAAACTTAAAAAATTTAGAAAAAGACTTAAAATGTAAACAAAAAAAGTTTCTTGAAAAAGTTAATAGGAGTAGATTTTTAAATAGGAAGCTATTGCATCCAAAAGGTCATCTCTAATTTATCTCCTGAATCCAATCACGAGGAAATATAAACATCCCCAATAATTGATACATTCTACAAAACTAGCTGTCCTATAATTTTCAAAAGCATCAAGGCCAGGGAAAGCAAGGGAAGACTGAGTAACTACTCCAGACTGAAGAAGGCTAAGGAGACATGATAACAGGATAACAAAAATGCTTCTGAATTGGATCCTATTCTTACAGAGCTACTAGAACAATTGGAAAAAAAAAATTTTTTTTAATTTCTACCCAAGGATTTTTTTTTTAAGATTTTATTTATGAGAGAGAGAGAGAGAGAGAGACGCAGAGACAGGCAGATGGAGAAGCAGGCTCCACGCAGAGAGCCTGATGTGGGACTTAATCCTGGTACTCCAGGATAACGCCCTGGGCCGAAGGCAGGCACTAAACCGCTGAGCCACCCAGGGATCCAGAAAATTTATTTTTATTTTATTTTTTTAAGATTTATTTATTTATTTATTTATGAGAGAGAGAGAGAGAGAGAGAGAGAGAGAGAGACAGGCAGAGACACAGGCAGAGGGAGAAGCAGGCTCCATGCCGGGAGCCTGACATGGGACTCGATCCCGGGACTCCAGGATCGCGCCCTGGGCCAAAGGCAGGCGCCAAACCGCTGAGCCACCCAGGGATCCCCAAGGGATCCAGAAAATTTAAATGTAACTCGAGGATTAGATGGCAGCATGTGACAATGTTAATTACCTGATTTTGATTATTGTATTGTGGTTATGCAGTAGAATATTATACCTGTGTCTAGAAAATACACACCAAAGTATGCAGGGGTGATAGGCCAGCATACAGCAAGTTATTCTCAAACTGTTCAAAACAAAAAGTTCTTTGTCCTGTACTTGCAACTTTTCCATAAGTTCCTCCCCCCCAGAATGTCTGTTTTTTAATTTTTTTAAGTAAACTCTACCCACCAATGTGAGACTCAAACTCCTGACCCTGAGATCAAGAGTTACATGCTCTAACAACTGAGCCAGCCAGGCGGCACCAGTCCCCCTCCCCCACAAATGTTTTAAGTAATCTTTATTGCTGTTATAAAAAAAAATAGGATTTTTTTTAAGGTCACTGATTCAAAGGTATTTATTGATTTGTGGTCCCTCAATCTATGAAGGAACAGAGCCAAGTAAGATTTCTCTAAAAAAGAGGATATACTGATTTTTTTTCATCAACGAAACTTAAAAAGGGGATGACGCTGTTCCAAATTGGCAAATTCCAATGGCCCCAAATTCTCTTCATCACATGGTTCAGACACCCAACCGCTGAGCCACCCAGGCGTCCCAACCCAGGCCTTTAAAGACCTTTAAATGTCATTACAAAGATTTTAATAATTTTTTCCCTGCAGTCACAGATTTTTCAACCCTAATTTTTATTGTTCGATCCTAACTTCAAGTCACCTCATACACAGAAGCTCAATATGCAATACGAACAAAAGTAGCAAGGTCTTGTCTAAAGAGGAAATAGGGTACTTTAGTAGGACAACACAGGCTGAGACTATTTACCCAAAGTAAGGGCAAAGGCAGAAACAAGGCCAACTATTGAAAAGAAAACATTATCCAAATAATATATGCTGTGTTATACTGGACAGACTTTCAATCAGAATCTGACTAAATAATCCAACTAGAATAATTCAAGAAGCATTTACATACAAAGGAACTAAACACAAGGAATCCTAAGGACAGGGGAACGGAACAGAAGGTACAGGAACTACTAGCAGCAGGAGCAGCAGCACCCCTAAATCCAGAAAGGTAAGGGGCAGGAGAGCTTACCAGAATTTGGAAGAGAAAGTCACATAGAGAAAGCCACCTTGAGGGGAGTAATGATTTCCTCTGGGACACAGCCAACCCACAGGGAAGAAACCAGGGAAGTAAACATTCTGACCTTACCTTCCTTCCTGCTTCCTATGTTCTTGTGTTCCACACTGGCTGCACCCACTCTGAAGCCCGAAGTCACAGATGCCCATTGACATAATCCATACAGGTAAGCCTCCCAGAGCAAAGACCAGGGCAGAAGAGAGTAGGTTAGGAAAATCACACAGAAGTGATCAAGAAGATCAAACAGAAGTTATCTGTCATATACAACTATGCACGGAAGTATGAGGGAAGATCAAACCTAGCCTTCTGGAACCAGGGGGGAAAAAAGGGTTCCCCATGCAGGAACAATTAAGCAGAAGCTTAATGACTGAGCAGGGGTCAGCAGACAGAGGAAGCAGGGCAGACACTCCAAGCAAAGGCACGAGCCACTATAAAGGGATACTGCTACAAGAGCTAATCAATTAGGATGTCTGAAGCCCAAAGTAAGAGGGAAGAAAGGGAAAGGAATGAAGCTGGAGACAAGGAAAGACAAGATCATGCTTGCATGGATACCATGCTAACAAATTAGCCTTTATCCTGAAGGCAGGGTTTAAGGACTGACATAGTATCTGACAGAGGTGGATGTGGGTTTTCACGAAAGCAACAGACACAGATTTTTATTTTTTATTTTTATTTTTTTTAATTTCTCAGTTGAATAGCTCTTGCCTGGTCACCTCACAAGAACCTGCAAGGCAGAGCAGGACTGTGGAGAATACAAACACTAGGGGTACCTAGTTACTTCAGCCTTTTGTAATTCTCCACACTGACTTTTTCAGGGAACAGGAAGACCAAAACATTGTTAGTGATCACATTAAATAATTTATTTAAGGGGCACCTGGATGGCTTAGTCAATTAAGCATCCAATTCTTGATTTTGGCTCAAGTCATGATCTCAGGGTTGTAAGACAGCCCCATGCCAGGCTTCATAGCACACAGTCTGCTTGAGATGTTCCTGCTCTCCTTCTGCTCCTCTCCCTGCTTGTGCTCTGTCTATGCATACATATAAATAAATAAATAAAATGTTTTAATTTTTTAATTTCTTTTTATTTTATTTATTTATTCATAGAGACACAGAGAGAGAATGAGAGGCAGAGACACAGGCAGAGGAAGAAGCAGGCTCCATGCAGAGAGCCCGACGTGGGGGACTTGATCCAGAGTCTCGAGGATCACACCCTGAGCTGCAGGCGGCGCTAAACCGCTGCGCCACTGGGGCTCCCCTGTTTTAGTAATTATTTAAGATTCTGAACCAAAGCACTGATAATTCAAAATTCACACTAGGGTATATCCTGTGCTTGCTTCAGCAGCATATATACGCTAGGGTATATTCATGTTGTTTTAAAATGGAGATTTTCTTTTTAAGATTTTATTTTTAAGCAGTCTCTACACCTAACACAGGGCTTGAACTTACAACCCCACAATCAAAAGTCACATGCTCTACCAACTGGGCCAGCCAGACACCCCAAAATGGGAGAACTTTCTAAAAACAACACTGATACCTCCACCCTTTTTGCAAAGGACTATACATTTTCTGAAGTACCACACTGATAATTCAAAGACTTGAGGATCCACTCCTTGCCAGCCCTATGAAGACACTTGGGATACAATGATACACAAAACAGATAAGGTTCTTGTCATCATTTAACTTACCTGTAACAAAAGGAGCATTCAGTAAATAAGTATACAAATAAACATACAACAAATTTGTTATGTGCTATAACTAAAAGTAACAGGATGAGTTTTAACTTAGATTTAGAACAAAGATATTATTGGGGCTCTTTCCAAAAGCAACATCCACGGAGTAGACAGAGACAAAATAAAATCACAGTGGATTGAGACACATACATGTTTGGAGGAAAAAGATGCCACAAGGTGACAGATTCAAGTTCTTGTCCTGGCAACTGTCAAGAGAAAAGATAGTACCTTGAGGGTATGGTAAGGAAAGCTTTTTAATTTTTTAATTTATTATTTTTTTTAGGAAAGCTTTTTTATGATGGGTAAAAACAAACATGCTTGCAGGTTGATTGGAAGGGAGAGTACAAGAGTAGCTGCATGTAAGAGCTATAGATAACAGATATGATGTCTAATATCAACATTTTATATACAAGTGTTAGGCTAAATGCTTTATGTACAATTCTTTATATAATCTCTAAGGCCACCACAACTGTCCAAATATAAATAATGAGAAAACTAAACTCAAAGAAGTTAGGTAATTTGAACACATTATTTTTTTTTTAATTTTTATTTATTTATGATAGTTACAGAGAGAGAGAGAGGCAGAGACACAGGCAGAGGGAGAAGCAGGCTCCATGCACCGGGAGCCCGATGTGGGATTCGATCCTGGGTCTCCAGGATCACGCCCTGGGCCAAAGGCAGGCACCAAACCGCTGCGCCACCCAGGGATCCCTTGAACACATTATACAGTGGCAGAATTAAGATTCAAACCCAAGTCTTTATGACTCCAAAGCATACCATACACCACATGGCCTTATCCATTCAACAAAGACTTTTCAAATCACTTTTTTTTTTCTCAAATCACTTCTTTTTTCTTTTTTTATTTTTTTATTTTTTAGTAATCACTACACCCAATGTGGGGCTCAAACTCACAACCCCGATATCAAAAGTCATATGCTCTACTGATTGAACCAGTCAAGCGCTCCTCAAACCACTTTTTTTTTTAAAGATTTTATTTATTTATTCATGAGAGACACAGATAGAAGCAGAGACACAGACAGAGGAGAAGCAGACTCCATGCAGGGAGCCTGATGTGGGACTTAATCCTGGGACTCCAGAATCATGCCCTGGCTGAAGGCAGGCGCCAAACTGCTAAGCCACGCAGGGATCCCCCTCAAACCACTTCTTAAGTGCCAGTTACTATGCACTGAGCAACAGAGATGAATTAAACACGCTCTTTAGAGAGTGATGGAGGGAAGACATGAATACCTCAAGTCACTGACAAAAGGAGGAACAAGTTAGATGGCATAGCACAAAGAAGCAGTTACTCTACCCTGAGCTAGTCAGTGAAGACTTCAGGTGGTACATGTTAAGCAAAAGAGACATGACAAAGTTAATGTTATGTCTTAGTCATAACAGATTATGGAAAGGCAAAGAGGCACAAATTTACATGCTGCATCTGAAACACTTCAAGAAACTGAACATGGCAGGAATGTGTTGAAAGGTGGAAGAGACCAGATTGAAGAGCCTTTTAATGCCATGCTGTGGAATCTAAAGTTGAAATTACAGGAAGTGAAAAACATTTCCAGGCTTCAAAACAAGATCAGACTACTATGAAGACTCAAACTGATTAGAAGATTCAAGTCACAGCCTGGTGAAGAGCTTACAACCAACCAAAAGGATAGAAGATCTGGAAGGAGACCCCCAAACTACCCATATATAATCAAGCTAGAAGAAAGAAGGGGTTCCAATTCTCTTTTTGAAAAAGGTAGTCCTTACTCTAAGTAAGATGAGAACAGTCCCTTGTTATATCATTAATTAGGATAGAACGAAAAAGTCAGCAAGCCCAAAGTGTATGATCAACAGGGAGGAAACTGGAGGTTGCTTCCTCAGCATCACAAACAGAATACTTGAGGCAGAAGATGGACTTAGATGATTCCCTTCTCTAAAGGCATACTGAATAGAGGCAGGATAAGCCTGCTGCTTACTATGAAAGCAGAGGGCCTCCAATTTCCAAAAAACACGGTCTCCCTTTTGCTTCAGGGGCTTAATCACACCCGTCAGCCATCTGACAATGGTTCAGGAACAGTAATAACTTTTTCTGCTAAGCATGTTGCTCAATCCAGGAGCTGTACAATTCCAGTACTAAGCAGATATGAGAAACAAAAAAGAAGCGAAAGGATACTATCTATTCTCCTAACACAACAAAAGCCATTATTCAGCCTCTTCAATGAAACTAAATCAAAGGGAAACGAAGTATAATTTAGAACTTCAGATTTATTTTTCCAAGTTGACCTCCAGGTACATGCCCCATTCCAAACATTCCATCACACATCCCAGTCACCCCTAAATAAGACATCCATGTCTGTGTTTGATGTCATTACCTCAGACTGGAATGCATTTGTACTCCATGTCACACAATAAATGTAAAGACTATCTTCAAAACCCAACTTAAATGTCACTCCCTAGATGCCACTCAAACTATATGCCCACAAGACTTTTTACTCTTTTAAAATGTTTATTAAGTATTTCCATCCACTATATTTAATAGTATACATATACAACTCCTCCCAAGTGAAATTTTTTAAACAAAGCCTTAGTCAATGACAGGTTTAGTTTAAAATTCTTGGTTCTAGAATTTTAAAAACTGAGTATTTAAAACTGAATAATATAATCTGTTATCTTTCAAAAGCCCCAACTACAATGAAAACATAATGCCAACAGTAAATGCAGCAATTGGTATGTGTCTCAAGTGCTAGTGGGGTGCAGTGCAGATAACATTGATACATGCTATAAGACTAGCTCACTTGGGGCACCTGGGGGGCTCAGTGGTTGAGCAGCTTGCCTTTGGCTCAGGTCATGACCCCAGGGTCCTGGGATTGAGTTCTGCATGGGGCTCCCTGATGGGAGCCTGCTCTTCCTTCCGTGTCTCTCATGAATAAATAATACAATTAAAATAGGAAATTTCAGTTATCTAAAAAGCTAAATACTCTTCTATAGAATTACCAATTTGAGAAATATACTTCTATAAATATACTACACTTTAATTATCAGTACCTGAAAAACAGTTTTAAGAAACATTGTATAAATTATATCTTTTGATCTTGTGTTCTATGGCAGCAAAAACGGTTTATAAAACAAACTGAAAAAGCAATCCTCAAACTTGAGTTTTATATAAGCTTCAGTATGAACAGAACTAAATCACAGGTTCAATCATGAAACAAATACATTATTTTTTTTTTAAGATTTTATTTATTTGGGCAGCCCGGGTGGCTCAGCGGTTTGGCACCTGCCTTCGGCCCAGGGTGTGATCCTGGAAACCCAGGATCGGGTCCCACATCGGGCTCCCTGCGTGGAGCCTGCTTCTCCCTCTGCCTGTGTCTGTGCCTCTCTCTCTCCCTCTGTGTCTCTCTCACGAATAAATAAAGAAAATCTTTAAAATAATAATAATTTAAAAAAAAAAGATTTTATTTATTTATTCAGGAGAGACACACACAGAGAGAGGCAGAGACACAGGCAGAGGGAGAAGCAGGCTCCACGCAAGGAGCTTATTGTGGGACTCGATCCCAGGTCTCCAGGATCACACCCTGGGCTGCAGGAGGCGCCAAACCGCTGCGCCACCGGGGCTGCCCACAAATACATTATTAACTGTTGGTTCTTACTAATTTATTTCAGGCCATAAACCCTCAAATTTGATATCTATTGTATAATAAAGAATTTGACTGGCCTTTGTCCTTGTTCCTGGGAGGAAGCTTACAATTCTTTGAATTTCCCCAAGGATAGGGGTATCTTTGTTTATACTAACAAGATAGCTCAGGATGGGGGCTGGTCACGAGAAAGAACCAACTATGTGACTAGTATTGAGGCTTTGAGTCAGCCCAGTTTTTGAGTAGGGAAGGAGGGCTGGCCATGGGAATTTAGTCATATGGCCGATGGTTCAATCAATCATGTCTACATGTGAAACAAACTCTGGACACCAATGCTCAGTAGAGCTTCTTGGTTGATGAACAACACACTAATGTACAGGGTAGGTGATATGCCCTGATTCCACAGGAAGAGGACCGTCAAAGCTCTAAAGCTCTGTGTTCAGAACCATCCCAAACTTGGTCCTGTCTCTTCATTTGGCTGGTCTTAATCTGTTTGTTTTAAAATAAAACTATAACCATAAGGATAGCATCTTCCTGAATTCTGAGTCATTCTAATAAATCATCACACCCCAGGCAGAGTTGTGAGACACTCCCCCTGGCAAAGATCTGTGACCACTTGGTCAAAAGTGTGGGTAGAATGGGAATCCAATTTGCCACTGGCATCTGAAATGGGAGCAGTCTTGACTCTAGGTTAATGTCAGAATAGCATTGCAATAAACCAAGCTATGCCATAATACCAAACCTCTAATGGAGCTTGTTCCATCATTTCTTACACAAACTAACTTCTATATGCTGAGATATAGAAAGAATAAAGCCATAAACTTGTATAATTTGTATCATCATGCAATTTGCATCATGCAAGCCCCATTCCTTACAATTTCTGGTTCAGCAAATCAACCTCCAGAAAAACTAGTTAAAAAAAAAAAGTTATTAAAAAGTAGCTGGAGAAAGTGATATCAAATCACATGAAACTTTAAAAAAAAAATTGAAACAGAAGTTTGTATAACACAACATGAAGGGTCAGCAGAGTTTTTCTGAACAGAGTATAAATATTTTAGGCTTCACAGGCCATATGGTGTCTCTCATTAACTACTGAACTATGTTATTGCAGAAGTGAAAACAGCCATAGCAATATGTAAACAAAAAAAATGCTACTGTGTTCTAATAAAACTATTTTACAAAAATAAGAAGAGGACTGAATTTAGCCCACGTAGATAATCATTTACTGATCCTTGCACTAAATTATTTATTCAAATAAACATTCAAATTCATGGAAGTTCTATCTGATGGCATGAAGCGCTAGTGTCACACCAAAAATTAACAGTCTGAGAGACAAGTTAATACATTTTCTTAGAAGAAAAAAACCAACCTGAATTTGTAAAGGACAAAAGCTATACCAGAAATATTTGTTACAGAGTATTTTTCTTTAACCTCAAATTTTTCAGATAATGTCTAAACATAATAAAATTCAAAAACTCCTTCAACTCACATGGAAGCATGTATTATCAGGCACTGTGCTAAGTGCTATAAGAGTCCCTGGCAGAATAACCAATTTTGAAACAAATGTTTATCCATACAGCAATTAAAAGAATTTTATTTTAGGTAACAGAAAGATAAAGTCTAGTGCCAAGGCAAGGTGTAGTCCTTCAACTGCTACAAATAAACATTTATATGTTCTGCACCATGTACTTATGTTAAGAGAAAAATCTGTATTACTACACCTTTACTATAGCTTGTTCCTCTATAAATCTATATTGTTAATAACTATTATTAAAGCAAGAATGCCAGGGATCCCTGGGTGGCTCAGCAGTTTAGCACCTGCCTTTGGCCTGGGGCGCGGTTCTGGAGTCCCGGGATCGAGTCCCACGTCCGGCTCCCGGCATGGAGCCTGCTTCTCCCTCCTCTTGTGTCTCTGCCTCTCTCTCTCTCTCTCTCTCTCTCTCTATCATAAATAGATAGATAGATAGATAGATAGATAGATAGATAAATCTTTTTTAAAAATAAATAAAGCAAGAATGCCTTATTAATCTCAACTAATAAAAAATGTCCTCCCTCCAAAAAGGAGGTGAAGAATTCTCCCTAAAACATGATTGTTGAATCTTAATATGTACAAGAAAAATGGAGGAAAGTTAGCAATTGATTAAGTTGTATGTCAGTCTTAAAATAACAAAGGTAAAGATAAAAAATACTATTTCATAATAGAACTTGGCAGGAAACTAGAGGAATTTTTCATGTTTTCTTCATGGTTTTAAGATATTCACACAATTTTATAATACTCTTTAAGAAATGCAATTTTATTTTTTTTTAATTTTATTTATTCATGAGAGACACACACAGAGATAGAGAGAGAGAGAGAGACAGAGACAGAGACACAGGCAGAGGGAGAAACAGACTCCATGCAGGGAGCCTAACATGGGACTCCATCTGTGGTCTCGAGGATCAGGCCCTGGGCTGAAGGCAGCGCTAAACCGCTGAGCCACCCGGGCTGCCCAAGAAATGCAATTTTAATCCAAATCATGAAAACGTCCTGAAATTGTGACCCAGGCTGAAATCAAGAATCAGAAGCCCAACAAACTGAGTCATGCAGGTACCCCCTCCCACCCTCGTATAAGGACATTTGCGATGACATTTATAGCATACCTGGATAATCCAGGATAATCTCTCCAGCTCAAGATCTTTAACTTACATCCTTAAAGTCTTCTCTGTCATATAAAGTAATACATTTCCAGGGATTTAGACCTGGATATCTTTAGGGACCATTACTCAGCCTACTACCATAGTTCATCTTAGAAATATTAGATGTATATATATAAATCCATTAGAGGGGATCTCTGGGTGGCTCAGTGGTTTGGCTCCTGCCTTTGGCCCAGGGTGTGATCCTGGAGTCCCGGGATCAAGTCCCGCATCGGGCTCCCAGCGTGGAGCCTGCTTCTCCCTCTATCTGTGTCTCTGAGCCTCCCTCTCTCTCTCTCTCTCTCTCTCTCCTGCGTCGGGTTCCCAATGTGGAGCCTGCTTCTCCCTCTGTGTCTCTACGCCTCTCTCTCTCTATCATGAATAAATAAATAAAATCTTATAAATAAATAAATACATACATACATACATACATAGGAATACTGAATAGGACAATTAATATAATTTTATCATGGTAAATGAGCCAATCAAATGATTGTCACTGAAGCTCCCGGCCATTGAGTGCCAACTCAACGTATCATACTTTCTCATTTACTTATTTTTTATTTTTATTTGCATGCTTTCCCATTTTTTTTAAGATCTTTAAAAAAAAAAAACTCATGAAATATCTTTAAGAAACTGGTTGAGGAAACCTAAAATAAATACCAACAGGCCATTAGGGATCAGCAGAAGTCCTATCATATTATGGATAAGTTCAACAACAACAACAAAAAAAACTCATAAAAGTCAGTAAGGATGGACCAAGAATTGTACAACAAAGAACCAGAAAAAAACTATAGGTGGAGTTAGATTACAAATTTGGAAGATTTTTTTTAAATGGAAGCATGATGGCCAGTATATGATACCAAAAATACATATCATAGACTAAACAGTAATAACCCCATAATGCAATGGTTTTCCAACTATCGTCCAAGAATTCCCAGGGTCCCCAACATCCAGCCTTTTCAAACTATATATCTGTAAAAGCTAGACTTTCTTCATATATTTCAAACAAAAAAACAAATGACATTAAACTCAAAAACAAGTATGAGAATTATCTTTTATTAAATAAAACATTAAAAAGATGTGCAGAAATGTAAAAATACCACTCTTCTCACAAATTTTTTTGTTTTGGTAAGAGTTATTTTTCATTAAAATGTTATTTGTATTAACATGTAATGGGTGTATTTATTGTTAAATGAGTTAATTAGCACTTTAAAATTTATCAGTTTTAATTTCTGATATGATAAATACTGGATGATCTACCCATATAAACCAAAACCCTTGCATTCTCAATAATTTAGGATTCTAAGTGCACCTACGAACAAAAAGTGGGAGAACTATAAGAACACTGATCCAGTTAATACCTCTACTGCAGGAACTCACTCCATCTCCCCAGTGCCTGGCCAAACTACATCTGCCTAGATAGTCAAACCTAGGTTTACCAATGATAAAGAAAACTCTTTTCATAATAATAAATTCATCAATAGTACATTATGAACCTAAGCATTTACATTATGTTAATAACATAGCTCCAAAGTAATTTTTTAAAAAGATTAAAATTTAAAAAAAATCACAAACTAGAGTCCAAGAATACAACTTACCTTCCTCAACAATTAATAAAACAAGTAATCAGAAAATCAGGAAGGATATAAAAGAATTGAACAATATTATCAACCAACTTGATCGATGATTTTTACAGAATATTCCACCAAAATGCAGTAAAATATACATTCTCCTCAAGGGCACACAAAACATTTACCAAGAGAGACTATATCTGGGTTATGAAACAATTCTTAATAAATTTGAAAGGATTCAAATTATATATTTTCATACTACTGCTGAATTAAATTAGAACTCAACAGCAGAGAGATCTTTTGAGAATCTTGAAATTTTTCTGAATAGCCCCTGGGCCAGAGAAGAAACCAAAACCAAAGTTAGAAATTATTTTGAGCTGAATGAAAATGAAGGTACAACATATCTAAATTTATGAAATACAGATAACACACTATTTCAAGGGAAATTAGGTGCTCAAAGACATCAGCTTTTACTTTAATAAAGCATAAAATAAGAGTAAATTAATTCCAAAGAAAGGAAAAGGAGAAGAAATAATCAAGTAAAATAAAAATCAACACAATAGAAAACAGAAAAAAAGTTCAGAAGATTAATGAAACTAGAAGCTGAGGACTTTTTTAGAATATCAATAAAATTGATAAACTAGCCATACTAACCAGCTTAAAAAGAGAAAAGACAACAATTAAGAATATCAAGAATGACATGTGATATCACTATAGATTCTACAAATATAAAAAGGATAAGGGCATGTTATTAACACTTTTATGCAAATAAATACAACAACATAGGTGAAAGGCCAAATTCCTGGAAAAATACAAAGCTTACTCAAGAAGAAACAGATGAAGAGAACTGTCGTATATCTACTGAAGACATTAAATATATAGTTAAAACTTCCCTGTCAAGAAAAACTATGTCCAGATAGCTTTACTGGTAAATCCCACCAAACATTTAGAAGGTAGCAAGTATCAATTCTAAAGACACTTTTCCATAGAGGTGAAGAGGAGGGAATATTGTCCAATATATTTGTAATGCCAGTATAAAAGAGAGTATGTATATACATGCATACGTGTGTGTGTATATATATATACATACTCCACGTGTGTGTGTGTATATACACATATGTGTGTGTATATATATATATGTGTGTGTATATATATATGTGTATATACATATATACACACACACACACACACACACACACACTCCACAGTGACAGAAATGTCTGAGGACAGGGGATAGAAAGATGAATAACAAAGAAGTATGAAAAAATTGGGAGGGTGGGGAGTGTTATCTTGAATGTGATGATAGTCTCCTGGGTAATATGTGTATCAAAATTTATAAAATTGTATGCTTTAATTATATACAATTTATTTTACCTCAAAAAAAAAAAAAGTCTTTCACAGTAGGATAACCAGTAACGGTTCTACAACAATGCGAATATACTTAATGCCAATGAATTATAACTAAAAAATGGTTAAAATGGTAAATTTTACATTATGTATATTTTACAAACAAAAAAAAAAAAAGAAGAAGAAGAAGAAGAGTATGTAAACTGGATTCAAACCTGAACCTAAAATAACTACAGTCATTAAGATGAGTAAGGAATCCATATTTCCAGGCTATCTACCTCTTTGATTATGCAGCTTCTATTCTTCCAGCTGATTAAATGTGAATGTACAGCTTTTTACAAGCTGTTACCTGTGAGATATGATTGATGGAAGACTCCATTCTCCGAAGCTGAGAGGCTTGGATATCCAGCAACTGGAGTACATTGTTGGCCAATGCATTTATTTGATAAGCAACACTAGCTAGGGATTGAGTTGTGTAGGCTTTGGTCTCTTCTAAAGCTTTCCTCTTGTCTGCAGCCTGAAAATAAGAACAAAAACAATCAGTACTTACTTAGGTTAATATTCATTAAACATGCATTCTATAGAAAGGCAAAGTTATATTTTTTAATGGAAAGATCCAATTGAATCAAAAAGCTTATAGGACCACTCTGATGATAGTCTCAGGACACTGGGGGGCCCATAGCAGAAATCCCTATCTGCCAGGTGGGATCCACTGCCTCGAGTGGCCAATCCACTGAGGTCCACTAAGGCAGCCATCAAGTGACCATCATCAGAGGTACACAGTACAATTGGTTCTGAGTGGCCTAAAGCCCCTCAAACCACCAACTTCTCACATTATATCTTTAGGATCTTCTGTCAGCCCCAAACTCCCAACCCACTGTTGAGAATATACCTAAACTACTCTGTAATACTGCTGCCTCAGCATCCACTTTATGTGGCTAAGTGCCTAGAGGGGCCTTGAATTGACACTACCTCCTCCCACAAGTACATGCCCTAGATAATAGCCCTCAGGGTGACAAGTAAATATACGTTCCAGATAGGATTCCCCCAAATCCCCGTGATAAACAATCTCTCCTGTCTTCCAGCTCCTTCTTCTTCTGTCTCCCTTATAAGACCACCTTGAAGCTTATTAAAACCCTACAGTTTTTGGTTTGAACTGACCAATCCAGAATTAGCCCAGAAATCCCAGAGCACTGGACCTGAGGACCCTAATAAAGCCATGTACCCCAAGTCCTGCAGCTCATTGCCTGCCCACACCCTGCACTGAACTCCCCCTGGGTCCCCTGGAGACATCATGTTGTGTACCTCCAGGACCTGTGAGTAATAAACTTCTATATTCTACTTTCCCTTTTTCCCGTCTTTTATTCAACTGTGGCTCACCATCTATGGGCTTTACTTTACAAATGTTAAAAAATCTCAACACCTACCAACAATGATATAGATTAAATTCATTCCATCTTATATTTCTGTTTACATTAATCAACATCAGAATCCCAACCTCCCTGTTATCCGTTATAACTACATCTCTCATCTCCACAAAAACTACTCTGAATGTTATAAACCAAACCTTTACCACCTGTTCTTCCCAAAGTCCTACACATAACTCAGTCTTTTGTTAGATATGTTTTACAAATATTTCTCCTAGTCAGTAGCTTACCTTTTCATTATTTTAACAGTCTTTTGTTGTTGTTGTTGTTTTAAGATTTTATTTATTTATTCATGAGAGACACAGAGAGAGAGATAGAGAGCCAGAGACACAGGCAGAGGGAGAAGCAGGCTCCAGGCAGGGAGCCTGACATGGGACTTGATCCCAGGTCCCCAGGATCACGCCGCGGGCTGAAGGCGGTGCTAAACCGCGGGGTCACCAGGGCTGCCCCTTTAACACTCTTTTGAAGGGAAACTTTTTCTTTCAATGAAGTCCAATTTATAATTCTTTCTTTTATATTTCATGATTTTTGCATCCCATTTTTAAAAATCTTTGCCAAACCTAAGGTCACTAAGATTTTCCCGCATGTTTTCCTTCAAAAGTTTTGAAGGAAATAACCTATAGGCTAACATTAAAAGTATCATTCTAGGCTAGAACCCTACATTATTAAAAGATGTCCTATATGGAAAACAGAGCATATATTCAGAACATATGCTACAGCATTAGCCTGTATAATAACATTTCAAAGAAAAATATGACTTAAATTAAAAGTTCTTTCTCACTTTGAACCCTTCCTTAAAGTCTGCCAAGAGACTTGAAAATAATTTGCTCTCTTCGAAAAACATCAATTTCTTCCTGCCATAAATGCAAGAAGTTTAATGACCCTACTCAGGTAACAAATGGGGGGTCAGTCTCATATGTACTTAAAAAAAAAGTTTTTCTGCCATTTTGCTTTTGTATCTTTCCCTTTCCTCCCCCTTTCTAGGAATGTCACATCGTGTCTTTTAATAACATTTCTTTCTTTTAATAACTTTTAACTTACCTCTAATCTAAACCTCCCAGAAACTTTTCCAAAGTCGGAATTTTTCCCATCGAATATTTTACATGTTTTTCCAATTATTTAATGGAAGTAATTTCATGAAAATCCATTAAAAAAAACCCTAAATCTACAAAAATTACTCTATTTCAATGACTCCACAAACCAGCTACTGTGAGATGCACCATTTTTATGTATTACTAGGAAAAACCTGTCAATTGAATTGTGTCCGAATGCTTTCTTATAAAAAATTACTTTATACTTATAGGAAATACTTTCTCAGATTTACCTGGATGGTCACTTTATGTCAGTGTTAATCATAAAGAAATAAAATTAGTTAGAAAATTCATACTCAATGTTATCCAAATTCCAGAAAAAAAAAAAATCCCTTTTTTAAGGGGGTGGAGGGGCAGAGGGAGAGAATCTTTTTTTTTTTTTTTTTTTTAAAGATTTTACTTACTTATTTGAGATAGAGAAAGAGTGCGTGCAAGCACACACACATGCAGGGGAAAGGGGCAACAGGAGAGGGAAAAGCAGAGTCCCATCTGAGCACAGACCCCCAGATCATGATGTGAGTCAAAATCAAGTCAATACTTAACCAATTGAGCCATCCAGCCATTCCCAAAAAAAACTCTTTATCTTTTGTACAATGCAAGATCTAACCAAAGATTTTCCAAAGCTATAGTCATGTCTATCTAGTTTCCTTAAAACTTAAAAAACCTTTACCCTTCAACCCTGACCTTTTTGATGTTCAAAACAGATGTTATTTTAAAAATCCAAACCAGATGGGGCACCTGGGTAGCTCAGTTAAGTGACTGACTCTTGGTTTTGACTCAGGTCATGGTCACAGGGTTGTGAGACTGACACCCCGTTAGGCTCCACACTGGACATCTGTCTGAGATTCCCCCCACCCCGCCCATGCCCCGTTCCTCCCCCTGCTTGAGCTTGCACACGCACACTTTTTCTCAAATAAGTAAATCGTTCTTATAAATAAGTAAATAAAAAAATAAAATCAAACCATTTTTTTATAGAAACTCCTATAAACTAGATTATTTCCTTATGACTAGATTCTGATTAAACAAGGTGGCAAGAATACTATACAGGTGATGCTGTGAACTTCCCACTGCAGGTGACACAATATCTTTTAAGATAAGGCTCTATCATTATTTCCAGAATTTTCTTACAAGTTGCTAACATATCAATTTTGCAAATTCTGATGCTACTGCTAACTTAATCTTACCAGAAGGTGTCAACCCCCAAAACTGCCTGAAGGTAAAACCCAGGACTCTAGCCTTTCCTCAAATGGTCCTTATATATCTGTTAACAGGCCACAATAATCCAGTTAAACCACCAGCAAAAACAACCAAGTTCCCACAAGTACAGACAATGAATACTACTCTGGCAGACAGCTTTTAAATTGTAAAATGCATCCCAATTTCAGAAATGTTAAAATGTGGGGGTGAGGAGGAAGTTTCTTAGACTTGATTAAATACAGAATATAAGGAACACTTATTGGTCTAAGGGCCCTTTAAAAAAAAAAAGGTATATTAATGTTAATAGGAAGAATTTAAAATGTCAAGTTTTTTGTTGTTGTTTTGTTTTGTTTTTTTAAGATTTATTCACTGATGAGAAACACAGAGAGAGAAGCAGGCTCTATGCAGGGAGCCCGATGTGGGACTTGATTCTGGATCCCGGAATCATGCCTTGAGCCGAAGGCAGATGCTCAACCACTGAGCCACCCAGGCATCCCTAAAATGTCAGGTTTTAATACCTATAAAAGGAAAAGTTTTATATACCATAGGGTACACAAAACATCTACTTTGCTGAAGGCCAATCTAAAGTTTGGTTTGAGGGATCCCTGGGTGGCACAGCGGTTTGGCGCCTGCCTTTGGCCCAGGGCGCGATCCTGGAGATCCGGGATCGAATCCCACGTCAGACTCCCAGTACATGGAGCCTGCTTCTCCCTCTGCCTGTGTCTCTGCCTCTCTCTCTCTCTCTCTCTCTCTCTCTGTGACTATCATAAATAAATAAAAATGTAAAAAAAATTAAAAAAATAAATAAAGTTTGGTTTGAGACCTAAGAAACTTTCCAGGAGAAATCCATAATCATTTTGTGGAGAGGAATGAAAGGATGAGAGGGAGAAAAGAGCACATAGGCCAAATGTTGGTTCACTATTAACAAATAAACCCATTAAGCATGGAGTCATGCAATACCCAGCTACCACTGAAAGGATATAATTTTCTCCAACACAATTCCCATTTCAAGAGAAGTGAAAAGTAATTAAAAAGAAATCCTACTAGGTTATGGCAAATATCGAGCAAAAAGAACAAACTGCTTGCATGGCAATTCAGATTGAAATATAGTTACCATAAGCTTTAGCACAGCTCCTCGTTTTACCACCTGCCATTTAAGCAACTGCTAACTGGCCTACCAGCTTCTAGCAAAAAATCTAGAAGTCTCTGCTGCCTCTTACATCACAGTTTTGATAGTCAAGGAAGGAGAGTTGTGGCACACTCTTCTTTAACTGAAGAACAACAATCAACAGCTAGCATACTCATTATATAAAATTCAAAATTCAACCCTAATATAGAATATGTTTTTAAACCATCGCAATTTATACCCCCCAGGGTATTTCCAATAACTAGATCATCAGATTCTAAAATTTTTAATTTTGCCATAATTACAGCCTAAGTCAATGACACCCCAAACTAACTCCTTTACCAGTCAGTACTATACTACAGGACTTTTATTTTAAAGAAACAGGCTGGGATCCCTGGGTGGCGCAGCGGTTTGGCGCCTGCCTTTGGCCCAGGGCGCGATCCTGGTAGACCCGGGATCGAATCCCACATCGGGCTCCCGGTGCATGGAGCCTGCTTCTCCCTCTGCCTGTGTCTCTGCGCCTCTCTCTCTCTCTGTGACTATCATAAATAAATAAAAATTAAAAAAAAAAAATTTAAAGAAACAGGCTTAATGGAAAACCTGTAAGAACCCAGTTTTCAAAAGACCAACTACATTTTTTTTTAAGATTTCATTTATTTTTTTTTTTTAAAGATTCTATTTTATTTACCCATGAGAGATACAGAGCGAGAGAGAGAGGGAGAGACAGGCAGAGGGAGAAGCAGGCTCCACGAAGGGAGCCTGACGTGGGACTCGATCCCAGGTCTCCAGGATCACACTGTGGGCTGCAGGCAGGGCTAAACCACTGCGCCACCGGGGCTGCCCAAGACTTTTATTTATTTGAGAGACAGCACACAAGAGAGCACATGGGAGAGCATGAGTAGGGAAGAGAGAAGAGCAGGCTCCCCACGGACCATGGAACCCGACATGGGGCTCGATCCCAGGATTCTGGGATCATGGCCCAAGTTGAAGGCAGCCACTTAAATGACTGAGCCACTCAGGCACCCCAGAGCAACTACATTTTTTTTTCTAAAATTTATTTATTCATGAGAGACACAGATTGAGACAGAGGTAGACACACAGGCAGAGGGAGAAGCAGGCTCCCGGCAGGAAGCCTGATACGGGACTCGATCCTGGATTCTAGGATCACGACCTGAGCCGAAGGCAGGCACCCAACCGCTGAGCCACCCAGGCATCCCGAACAACTACATTTAAACACAAAATTAGTTACATGTTTAAATATTATTGGCAGAATATATCTCATACTTAGTCCAAGATACTAGCTTCCTTCCATTAATTCCATGTTAACTAATTATATTCTCAGATATCTTTCTTCTTTAAAGAATTACAATGAAAGGGGTGGGTGGTGGGTAGGGGGATAAGGATTAAGAAGTATACTTGTTTTTTAGGCTTTAAGATTGCATTTATTGATTTTATAGAGAGTGCATGCATGTTGGAGCAAAGAGAGGTGTAGAGGGGGAGGGAAAGGGAGGAAATCTCAAGCAGATTCTACACTGAGCGTGGAACCTGATGTGGGGCTCGATCCCACTACCCTGAGATCATGACCTGGGCCAAAACCAAGAAGGGAATGCTCAGCTGACTAAACCACCAGGTGCCCTAGGAAGTGCACCTGTGATGAGTACCAGGTATTATATTATTCAATTACTATATTGTATGCCTGAAACTAATATTATACTGTATGTTAAGTAACTAGAATTTAAATAAAAAAGAATTAAATTGAAAGAGCCACCATGATCAAGAGTGTAGGCTGGGCAATCAGTTTCACATACTGCTGGAGGGTACAATTAGACAACATGTATAACAGTTCTTTAAAAGGTATATATTCTTCACTTTTAGGAGCTTACCCAAAAGAAATAAAGGTCAAGTGCAAAACAAATAATAATACTGTATGTTTAAGGATGTCCAACCGCCTCTGTTTATAATCACACACACACGAAATAATCTAAATGGCCAATGAAAGGTGACTAGAAAAAAAATTCATATACTAGAATGCCATGTAGTCAATAAAAGTGATACTTACCAACAAGTAAAATGTATTAAATCAGGATTCAAACTAGGAAGCAGAGCCACTTAATAAGAAATTATAGAATTTTACTTCACACATTATAAAAATAGCTGGGAAAATTTAAGATAGTCCACAGGAGAAGTGTGAGGATCAGAAAGTCATCAATTTGAGAAGCCAAACACACCAGCTAGAGAAATGAGACTGCAAAGGAAATGCTCCTGTAGAGATCTGGGAAGCTATGCTTTTGCAATTTTCGTATCAGTTGAGGGGCCTGATGCCACTGTTGACCAAACTGTCAGCAACTAGGAAAAAGAACTAGAGTAAAGGGAGACCAAGGTCAAGCTGGAACCCACCAACACCTCTGTGCCTCTTATTACACTTAACCACAAAAACCTGTAGAGGTTAATGAATGTCGCTTACATAAATTCTTTTAGCCAATTCTAACCCACAACCTTAAAGGAAGGAAGTCTACTACAGAACTATGAGATACATAGTTTCAACTTAAGGAAACTGAAATAGTACAAACCACTACAGTACCCTCAGTCAATAATGTTTATGTAGGAACTTCTTTCATTATATTTAACTCCTGAATAAAGACAATAGCAAAAACATGCTTCAGTCCAACATGATCCAGTCATCCTCATACAACCAAAATGATGCTATCTCCCCAAAAGAGAATACAAAGTCTACTTTGTGAGTAATGTTCATTCCTTTTCTAACTGGCTGAGTTATACTTCCCCTTGGATATCCTGTAAGTTAAATATCGAAATACTAGGTTAACTACTATTAACACATCTAAAGTTAAATATAAAAGAACTGCAGAGAGAGGAAAAAAAAAACTGGTTAATATACACACAAATATTAAGGTACAGAGCAAATATTCATAAATACTAGAGTTTTCATTCTGTAACCGGTCATGAGGTCGTAGGTGGTATTTATAATGTTCTACTATCTATCACATATTCCACTTGCCCTCAGCAATCATCTCATCTGGTTGTTATTCCCTGCCTGGTTTGCTGACTCAAACCACTGCCATGAGCAGCCCTGCCTGCAGTAGACTGTTTTATTACTGCATTAGCTTTTATCACAGGACACGGAAGCACTAAGAGGCACTCCAGATAATCTCCTGCATTCCAGACATATTCCTCTTTACCCCTACTATGTAGCAGCAACTCAAATTCCACTTTGAAGTCAGATTCAATCATCCTGACCAACACAGTAATCTTTTGCTTTGCCTATTAATTCACTGGCAAGAGGAAGTCAAAGTGCTCAGGTGCTTAACTTCCAGTTCAATAGAACCAATACTATGTTCCCAGCAGAAGTATTCCTCTCTAAACTAGCAGACCCCAGAGCAGTGAGGAAAGAAGCAAAGATTTTCTTAGTAGACCATCAGGTGTATAGTGACAGGAGTTCACTCCATGTCAACCTCTTAATTCCCTACCTATGAATGCTGGCTACAAAATAAATACCACCACACACTGGTTGGTGGCTGATTCAGAGACTGGACAACGTCTTAGAGAACATTATCCCAGCACCACACAGAATTGTCAACCAGCTGACGGAGTTTTCAAAAGAACATTCCACTGTTTTATCAATTCAGCTGCTTCAGGGTAATGGGGAACATGGTAAGATCACGAATTCTATGAACATGAGTCAACAGCCTGGTCAAAAGCAATGTGATATGGGGGTGCCTGGGTGGCTCAGCTGGTTACGCATCTGAGAGACTCGTTTTAGGCACACTGGGCTCCCTACTCAGTGACGAGTCAGCTTCAGATTCTCCCTCTCCCTCTCCCCGTCCCTGCTCACATACTCTCTCTCCCTCCCTCTCTCCCTCTCTATAAGTAAATAAAACCTTTAAAAAAAAAAAAAGAAAAGGCAATGTGATATGAAATACCAGAGGAATGGTGCTATCTCTGGGATTCAGTGTCAGTACTCTGTTAATATTAGCAAGGTAGTCATTCACCAACAGTGGTAGCCAGATTGGTCTTGGTGAATGAAGTCCATATTGCTGAGCATAACATGCACAACTTCCATGCCTGCCATCCTGGCATCTTTTTCATGAGCCCACTAAGCAAGGATAGAGGTGGATAGCGAAAGAGGCTGGAATCCAGAGGTTACACCTTATCTACTTTATTAAGATCCTTCTCTGCTGAGAATGCTCTATGATGGGCATCATATCACAATAAACACAAACATTAGCTGATGTCCATTCAGGAGCATATCTACATACCTGTCCCCCATACTTCCAATTACATTCTTTCCAGATCCATAATGATTTAAGTCCAACAACTGCTACTGTCATGAGTCAGAATGGATCTACATCTCTAACCATCTGTGTTTCTCAACAAAATAAATAAGTAGGTGCACTGTTCAAAGTTCTACTCATCAGAAGAATTCCCCTTAACCACTGCCCTCTGGGTCGCCCCCTGATTATGGCTACAGTGCTATACATATCCAACTTCAGGTGGTACCAGCATATGATGCAAAACCATCTGTAAAAAAAAAAAAAAAACCATCTGTAAACTGTACCTAAGTATTTTTTTTTCTCAGTCAACTGAAACTCATGAGACCACAGGTATCGGTTGACAGTGAAGAAGCAAAGATGTTGAGGTACTTATTTTAGAGAGAGTGTGAGCAGAGGGAGGGACAAAGAGAAAGGGAAACACAGAATCTCAAGCAGACTCCATACTGAGTGCAGAACCTAATGCAGGGCTCAATTCCCTGAACTTGAGACCATGACCTGAGCTGAGACTGAGTGGGACACTTAACCAACTGAGCCACATAGGCACCCCAAGTACCTGGTTTTTAAAAGAAAAGTCTGTATAGGACCACCCGGGTGGCTCAGTCAGTTAGTTGAGCAGCCAACTCTTGGTTTTGGCTCAAGTCATGATCAAGGTCGTGAGATCCAGCCCCTAGATAGACTCTGCACTCAGCATAGAGTCTGCATGAGATTCTCTCCCTCTCCTTCTGCCCCTCACCACCTTGCATTCATGCTTGCCCTAAAATAAAATAAATAGAATCTTTAAAATATATTTTATATTTATTTTTATAAATATCTAATACTTTCATATTTTATATTTATATAAATGTTTATATAAAAATTATATATGAAACATATATTTATATAGATTAACAAATATCCCTGGATAATGAGCCATGGGTGATTTTTAATATTCTTTATATTTTTTCTGTATCCAATTTTTCAACAATAATCACACTTCAATAATCAGAAAGAAATTATTTTTTATTACAAAAATTCTCTTTATATAATCTTAATGGGAAAATACACAATACATATCTATGTATATAGTGCAACCTAATTTTGTTTGGTATAATTAAATACCTATACAAACTAACTCACCAGGTACTGAGAGGAGATATATCAGCATTAATTACGATTACATTGGGATTATAAACAATTTGTGTTTTCATCTTCATCCTTTTGTGGAATTTCCAAATGTTCTATAACTAGGTAACATTTTTACTGCAACCAGCTTGCAGACACCAAAAAAACTAAAACTAAGGCTAATAATACCTCACTACCATCCCATCAAAACAGAAAGAACTTGAATCCTTGATAATACAAAGCTAGAGAATTAACCAATCCTGGGACAACCAACTTGGAATTTCTTGTGATATAAAATAATAAATGTTCCTTATTGTTTAAGCCTAAGTTCTTTTCGGGGCACCTGGGTGGCTCAGTGGTTGAGCGCCTGCCTTTGGCTCAGGGCGTGATCCCATGGTCCTGGGATCAAGTCCTGGATCAGGCAGCCTGCTTCTCGCTCTGTGTCTCTCATTAATAAATTTAGAAAATCTTTAAAAAAAAAAAAAAAAGCCTAAGTTCTTTTTCTATTAACTACAGCAAAATGCATCCTCAATAATTTTTATATGCGAGAGAGGCAGAGTAAGTTCCAAAAAAGCATCTTGGTTAAACTGAAAAGTAACAACTTACACTAATTCTCCTAGTCATATAGAAAAAAAAATCTATTAAAGTAATTCCCAAATTACCAAGGTCATTCTCTAAACTAGTCCGCTAATTTACATCTGATTGTGTTACTCATTAAAATGTTATCTGACGGGCATTTCGGTAGCATAGTCAGTTGAGCATCTGACTCTTGGTTTTCGTTGTGGTCATGATCTCAGGGTCATGAGACCCTGGGCACTGGCACGTAGTCTGCTGAAGATTCTCATTGTGTCTCTCTCTGCCGGCTCCCCTTTCTCTCTCTCAATCTCTCTCAAATCTTTTTTAAAAACTGTTATCTGAGAAATCAATCTAATTTGCCCTTCCCACAAAGGCAATTGTATTTTAATCTGTATTAGTCTGCTCAGGCTGTCATGACAAAATGTTGAATGGCTTCAGCAACAGAAATTTATTTTCTCACAATTCTACATGCTTAAAAATCCAAGGTAAACATTGTTTCTGGTGAAAGCTCTCTTCCTGGCTTGCAGAGGTCCACCTTTTCAATATGTTCTCATATGGTGAAGAGAGATTGACTTCTAGTGTCCCTGCCTCTTATATAAGGAGTCCAAGTTCTGGGATCCCTGGGTGGCGCAGCGGTTTGGCGCCTGCCTTTGGCCCAGGGCGCAATCCTGGAGACCCGGGATCGAATCCCACATCGGGCTCCCAGTGCATGGAGCCTGCTTCTCCCTCTGCCTGTGTCTCTCTGCCTCTCTCTCTCTCTGTGACTATCATGAATAAATAAATAAAATCTTTAAAAAAAAAAAAAAAAAAGAGAGTCCAAGTTCTGTCAGAGCTACACCCTATGACCTCATTTGACCTTAATCACCTCCTTAAAGGCCCCGTCTCCAACGCAGTCACAAGGTAGGACTGGGGCTTCAACATAGAAATTTGGGGCAGGGGGACATAATCCAATTCCTCAAACATTAGGAAATATAGCCATCTTACTAATATCCAAAATAAATACTCTTGATAGTAAAACTTTTAACAGCTACATATTTAGTTTCCAAAGCACTTCCACACAGCAAACTAAGCAGACATCCGGTTTCAGACATGAGCATGGGCACTATATAAAGCTCAGAGATACTACTCTGTCCAAGTACTCTCTAACTAGTAAACAGAGGAGCTAGGACTAGATCCCGGATCAGCATCTTAATCCAAAGGTCTTGACACAGTTCTTACTCTTGTCATATGTAATTAGGGACTGAAATTTTATTTCATCTAACATTCTGAACACTAGAAGTAGCTTCGGGATCAGAAAGGAGAAGAGCAAAAGCTAAAGCTCAAAGCAGAATGTAATGAACAAGAGCATTAGCTTAGAGGTGAGCAAGCTTCAATATTCAAAAAGTCCAATGGAGAAATATACAAGGCTAGAAAAATCCTATAGGCCCTTGAAGAATTTGGACTTCATCCTGAGGCTACAAGGGAGACACAGAAGGATTTTCAGGAAAAAAACGGATAAACAAGTTTTTGGCTTCAGAAAGACCACATCAGGTGCAGTTTTATAAGGTAAACTGGGAAAACACAGAGAAGTCAAAAATGGAGACAAAGAATTCTGTTGTAATATGTACCTTTATGTTAAACATCCCATTTAAAATAGCTTACAATGAGGAAAAAGAAATTTGGTGAGGTTAAGTAATTTGTTCAAAGTACCACTGCTAGAAAAGAACAGACCTATTATATCTCCAAAGGCCATGGTCTTCCAATATACCACACTGCCTCCCAGCCTATAACTTTAAAATAGAACAAAATAAAATTCTAATGTGTCAAAGTGAAACTATTAAAGTAGTTCTCTAAGATGAACCACTCTAAGTCATCATTAACTAATTTGTATGCCAAATGAATTCTAATTAACTGAAAGAAGAGAATAGAGTGAGAAAGCAGACTTTCTTAGCATAGCCGAGAATGTTTTTGATCTACAAAACAATTGATGCTCTGTATAGGGGTTCTACAAACAAGCGAAACAAAAATTAAACTTTAACACTTTTCTAAGTTATTCACTAAAGTAACAAAATCACATCTTCAATTCATTCTCAAATAAATGGGACTCTGTTAGGTAATCACTTAAGGACCATAATGCATCATTTTGTAAACTATTAGGTAAGGTGGTAGTTAATACTGTCACAATCCGTACCACCCTTAATTAACTGACTTGAACAACAAAGTACTTCTGCTTTAAAAAAAAAAAAAAAATTCTATAAATACCAACAAAAGTACCTTGTCCTGACTATTTCCTCACTTATACCAGCTTACAATAGTCTCACAGAATCAGTCTTGACCATCTCCATCCTAGTGATTCATTAACCACATTTTCCAAACCAAAAATCAAGACCAGTATGACACTATCTGACAAATTATATTTACCCCGATTTCTTTTTTTTACCCCGATTTCTTAATCTGCTATATAAAAGTATGAGAATTATAAAAGTATAAGAGTCAATTAATAAACCTTTACTGAGGGGATCCCTGGGTGGCTCAGCGGTTTGGCACCTGCCTTTGGCCCAGGGCACGATCCTGGAGTCCCGGGATCGAGTCCCGCGTCAGGCTCCTGGCATGGAGCCTGCTTCTCCCTCTGCCTGTGTCTCTGCCTCTCTCTCTCTCTATGTCTATCATAAATAAATAAATAAATAAATAAATAAATATTTAAAAAAATAAAAATAAAAAATAAATCTTTACTGAAATCAACTCAATTTTGTAAGTTATAGCCATGCCAAAAAGACAAATGCAGAATCATTCATGTAGCTATTCCAAAAACTCTGAGATATGTACAAAGAGATGTTCTGTTCACAAACATTAGTTATAAAATAGACACAAAAGAGGAAGAAATATTAATAAATTACCAGATACTGAATCCAAACCAAATAATTTAATCAGTTAGAAATCTAAATGCCAGGGGTGCCTGGGTAAGCTCAGTCAAGTAAGCATCTGCCTTGAGCTCAGGGCATGATCCTTGAGCTGCATGACTAGGTCCTGGGATGGAGACCTGCATCTGGCTACCTACATAATGGAAAACCTGCTTCTCCCTCTCCCTCCACACCCTCCCCCTCAACTCCTGCTTTATCTCTCCCTCAAATAACCTTTTAAAAGTTTTAAGAAAAAAAAAAAAGAAAGAAATCGAAATGCCAGTTAGGGGACACAATAGAATTAAAAAGAAAGCTACCAAGGTGCCTGGGAGGTTCAGTTGGTTAAGCTTCTGACTTCGGCTTCGGTCATGATCTCAAGGGTCCTGGGACCAAGTCCCATGTCAGGCTCTCTGCTCAGCAGGGAGTCTGCTTGTCTCTCTTCCCTCTGCCTATTCCCCCACTTGTGCTGTTTCTCAAATACATAAATAAAATCTTTTACAAAAAAAATGAAAGAAAGTAAGCTACCTAACAAAATATGTAAATGATCTATATAAGGAAAACCATAAAACTCCGATTTAAGAAATCAGAGAACTACATAAATGAAGAGATATTTCATGATCATGAAAAGGAAGACTCAATACTGTCAAAATATCACTTATTCCCAACTTGATCTATTCACTGAGATCCCAATCAAAATCTTAGCAAGTTATTTTGTGAACACTGACAGATTCTAAAGTTTACCTGGAAAGGTGATATTAGCAAGATAGCCAAAAAAGATATACCCCATCATAACCACCTTCAGCCACAACTATCTGGTACCCATCTACAGACAAAAGTGCCTTTGTAAGAGCTATGAGATCCAGAGAAGAGACTGTGAAACTGTAGTGCAGTCAGTCCAAGTTGAGAAGAGCTGTTCTAAGAAGATAGGCCAGCACCCAGGCAGCTGACTTGACTTTGGTCTTGGCTACAGACTCAGAATCAGCTCCATAACAGAGGTCTGACTTGGCTCCAGCCCCAATTACCTTTGGTTCAGACACTAGTACCATATGCCAAAGGATCTAGAAGAACTCTCACCCACTCATGCATCAACTAACAGACATACAGACATCCTACAAAATGTGGATGCTGAAGTGGACCATGAACTAGCTCCCCTCAAAACTGCAGTCCAGGAGCCCCTAGACAATCACCATGCATGAGAGAACCTTTGTAAGGAGTCCAGTGGAAAAGTTTTTGCACATAATTGGAAAAAAAGAAATGAGATAAGATGCTTTGGAAAGGATAAGAGGAAAAGTTTTACTTTACCCACATTATCCCTCCTTCAAGAAAGCTCTAAAACAGTTCAGTCCCAAGAGAGCCCTACTTTGCCAATGATTTCTCCTCAGAGGTAAACAGAGTGTGTGAGGGAGTGCCTGACTCCCCCGGATGTGTGACACACTGCCAAAGAAGCCCATTTCTTTCTTGCCCCACCTAGAATACTAAGCCATGAGCTGCATGACTAGGGGGAAATGAGCAACTGGGAGACCAGCAGCCAGATGTCAGAACAGAGGGCCCAACCATAAGCTGCTGGGAACACCCTGCCTGTGGATTTTCCCCAGACTGGCCCATCGGCACCACTGTGCCCCAAATGCCTCATATCTGACTTCTGTGAACACACCTAACAATGGTGAAAGTGAGCTTTTGCAAAAGACTGATAAATACACACAGAAAGCCAGCCTAAATCTTTAGGCCTGGGAGACATCAGTAACTTTAGTATGTAAGCACCACCCATGCCTTCAGCACCTGGCCTGGCACTTTGTAGAAATCAAAAAAGAACATGGAAGCTTAAGAATTCTACCACAAAGAGAAGCAAAAAATTTGGAACAGGCATAGCCATGGAAGATCTGTAAAGGCCTAAGAATCCTTAGGAGAGCAGACAAAATATAGTGCTCTCCTGAGTCAATCAATAAAGACTGGAGGAAGTGACTGTTACTTGAAAGGTGAAGACAGCAACACAAGAATTCAAGGAACGTGGAAATTCAAGGAAAAATGACACTATCAAAGGCTCGCAATAATTTTCTAGTAAACAATCCCAAAGACATGAAGTTCCGCGATTTACTTGATGAAGAATTCAAAATAGTTCTTTCAGGAAGCTCAGTGAGCTACGAGAAAACAGAAAGATCATTTAAAAAAAATCAATAAAAACAAAACACAAAATAAATTTAACAGACAAATCCTAATGAAACAAAAAGAAACTCTACAGCTAAATAATACAATGAATGAAATAGAAAATACAATAGAGACCATCAACAGCAGCATGGATCAATCAGAAGAAAGAATCTGTAAAGTAGAAGACAGGAACTTTGAAATTATTTAGTCAGTGGAATGGCTCAGCAGCCTGGGTGGCTCTGCAGTTTTAGTGCCGCCTTCATCCCAAGGCATGATCCTGGAGACCTGGGATCGAGTCCCACGTCGGGCTCCCTGCATGGAGCCTGCTTCTCCCTCTGCCTCCCTCTCTCTGTGTGTCTCTCATGAAGACATGAATACAATCTTAAAAAAAAAAAAAAAAAAAGGAAAAAAAAGAAAAAGAATGAATATGAAGTGAAAAAAAGTCTATGTGACTTTGGGACAGCATAAAAAGAAACAATATGTGAACTACCGGAGTACCACAGAAAAGAAATAGCCTAAGTAGGAGGTCAGGACAGAGCAGGATGATATATATTCAAAGTGCTGAAAGAAAAAAACTGCCAATGGAGAATACTTTATTATCAAGCAAAATTATCCTTCAGAAATGAAAGAGACAGGGCAGCCCAGGTGGCTCAGTGGTTTAGCGTTGCCTTCAGCCCAGGTGTGATCCTGGGGACCCGGGATCGAGTCCCACGTCGGGCTCCCTGCATGGAGCCTGCTTCTTCCTCTGCCTGTGTCTCTGCCTCTCTGTGTCTCTCATGAATAAATAAATAAAATCTTAAAAAAAAAAAATGAAAGAGACACAAAAACATAAAAGCTTAAGAAGGAGTTCAGCACCACTAAACCTGACTTACAAGAAATACTGAAAGGGGTATCTGAGTGGCTCAGTCAGTTAAGTCAGGCATCGGACTCTGCTCAACAGGGAGTCTGCTTTTCCTTCTTCCTCTATGCCTCCTACCTGCTCATACATGCTCTCTTTCAAATACATAAATTAAAAAATTTTTTAAATGCCGAAAGAAGTTCTTCAAGCTAAAATAAAAGGATGCTAATTAAAAACATGAAATTAATACAATATATTGATAAAAGTAAGTATATTCTATCCAACAGCAGAATACACATTCCTTTCATGCATACACAGATCATTCTCCACAGATCCTATGTTACATAGATCATTCTCCACAGATCCTATGTTAGGTAACAAAACAAGGCCTAGCAAATTTATGAAGACTGAAATCATACCAAGTATGTTTTCTGACCACAACGGTTTGAAACTAGACATCAATAACAGGAGGAGAACTGGAAAATACATAAAAATTAAACACACACCTGAACAACCAGTGGGTCAAAGAAATCAAAAGGGAAATCAAAAAAATATCTTGAAACAAGTGAAAATGAAAACACAACTTACTGAAACTTACAGAATTCAACAAAAGCAGTTCTAAGAGGTAAGTTTATAGTAATAAAAGTCTACATTAAGAAAAAGACCTCAGATACACCTAACTTTACACCTCAAAGAACTAGAAAAATGAGAATAAACTAAGCCTAAAGTTAGCAGAAGGAAGGAAACAATAAAGATCAAAGTGGAAATAAATGAAATAGAAAACAGAAAAATAACAGAAAAGATCAATGAATCTAAGACCGGGTTTTTCTTTTATTTGTTTTTATTTCTGCCCTGCAAAGGTACGGTCTTGAAAATGAAAAGACACGACACAGAATGGGAGAAAATATTTGCAAAACATATCCAAAAAATATAAAGAACTCTTAAAACTCAACAATAAGAAAACAAACAATCCAATTAAAAATGGGCCAAAGACCTTAGAGACACCTCATCAAAGAAAATATACAGAAAATAAGCAATATGAAAACATGCTCCATATCATATGTCATCAGGGAATGCAAGTTAAAACAAGTTATCACTATATATCTATTAAAATGGCCCAACTCCAGAACAATGGCAACACCAAACACTGATAAGGATATGAATGAAGCAACTAGAACTCTCATTCATCCATGGTGGGAATGCTAAATGGTACAGTCACTTTGGAAACGGAAACTATACACATAAAAACTTGCACAAAAATGTTTTTAGCATCTTTTACTCATAATTGCCAAAACTTGGAAGCAACCAAGACGTCTTTCAGTGAGTTGAACTGATACATAAATTGTAGTACACATCCAGACAATGCAATATTATTCAGAGCTAAAAACAAATGAACTTTCAAGATAGGAAAGGACATAGAGAAACTTTAAATGCAGATTACTTTGTGAAAGAAGCTAATCTGAAAAGGGTATTTACTGTAGGATTCCAACTACTATAGGAATTCTTGATAAAGCAGACCTATAGAGACAGTAAAAAGATCACTGACTGCCTGGGGTTAGAAGGGAGGGATGAATAGTTTGATGTACAAAGGATTTTTAGGGCAGAGAACCACTGTGTATAATACTACAGTGGTATACAGCTGTCAAAGACATATGTAAAAACCCAAAGAGGGGATCCCTGGGTGGCGCAGCGATTTGGCGCCTGCCTTTGGCCCAGGGCACGATCCTGGAGACCTAGGATCGAATCCCACATCGGGCTCCCGGTGCATGGAGCCTGCTTCTCCCTCTGCCTGCGTCTCTGCCTCTCTCTCTCTCTCTCTATCATAAATAATAATAATAATAATAATAATAATAATAATAATAATAAAACAAAAACCCAGAGAAAATACAACGCCAAAAGTTAACCCCAAACTATGTAAACGAATAAACTACAGACTCTGAGTGATTATCAATCGTTCACCGTTCATCAACAGTAACAAACCATCCTGGAGGTAGATATTGTTAATGTGGGAGGTTATGCATGTGTAGGGATGGAGAGTATATGGCAAATCTCTGTACCTTCCACTCAGTTTTGCTGTGAACTTAAAACTATTCTTAAAAAGTCTATTTTTTTGAAGTCTCTTTTAAAAAAAAAAGAAGGCAGCACTTGGGTGGCTCAGTCGGTTAAACATCTGCCTTTGGCTCAGGTCCTGATCCCAGCATCCTGGGATCCTGAGATAGAGCCCTGTATCAGGCTCCCTGCTCAGTGAAGAGTCTGCTTCTCCCACTTCCTCTGCCTCTTTCCCCCTGCTTATGCTCTCCCTCATGCATGCATGCACACATTCTCTCTCATAAATAACTAAAATCTTTAAAAGAATAAAAATTAAAAAAGAAATCCATTAGCCTCTATATGTTAGTTCAAACACAGTTTTGGTCCATCAGCAGTATAGCATAGTCACTGAAGTTCACGCTATAGAACAGGGCTCTACAAACTATGATCTATGATCCTTGGGGTAAATATATGCTCCTGTTTCTGCAAACAAAGTTTTATTAGAACACATTTACATATCATCTATGGCATTCTTACTACAAACAGAGTTTAATATTTATGACAGATCATATGGCCTATAAAGCCTAAAATTACTATCCAGCCCTTTGCTGCAAACATCCTGCTCTAGAATAAGTGATTCTCAATCCTAGGAGAGAATCAACACCCCCTAGTGAGCTTTTAAAAAAAAATCCAGAGGCCTGGACTTGATCTAATCTTCATTTCCCTCTAAAAAGATTTTAATTTCACTGGTCTGGAATAAGGCCATTAGCTATTACTATATCAGTACATAAAAACATGTGTACCTAACAGCAAAATATACAAAAGTCAGGATATCCAATAATATAAAGGCAAGACATTAATCCACAGACCAAGAGACCGCACAGTCCTAGTTAATAAGTTGGAACCATAAGTTTGGCTCTGATCTCCATGAATCCACAAAGATAAAGAAACAAGATCATTACATGATTTATAGTATTCATGAAGTCAAAACATCTTGGTGAAAGCAAATTTTCTAGGACTTCTGATTGTAAAAAGAATGTTTTTATTACAATTCTTCTCAGTGATGTTATTATTTACACTCTCATCTTAAACCATCTCACCTCTTCACTCAAAACCTAAGTAAAACAAAACAAAAAATCAGACAGTAGAAGGATTTTCATATAGATAGCAACGTGCTGCCTTTCTTCCTTTCTTTGTGTGTATGTGTGTGTTTTGGGTGGGGGGAAGTAAGGAGTAAGGATGAGTGGAAGAAATGCACAACTGAATTGGAAATAAGTGACTTCATATTCCACAAGATACTAATAAACACTAATAATAAATCCACTAATGCCGGCAGTCCTGAGTCATGACACTTAGTTCATACAAGAACGATTTATTTAGATCTATAATTCAATTTTCCTGCATTTACCCATTTATTCATTGGTTTCTGTTGATTACATCAAATGTCTAGACAAATAATACATATGAGGACACAGCAAAAGCACAATTTCATCTTATCGATGTTAAATTTAAAACATTGTTTCTCTGTTGTCAAATGTAGGAAACAATGAATTGATCAACTACAGTTTAATGACAAGTTTTGGGTTTGAAGTCTGCCTGTTTTTCCACTGAGCTCTCATCTCCTCCCCTACTTCTCTCCCCTACATCTGACACTATCAAAAGCAAACTACTCATACCTCTCTCAAACATGTTATCGGTATACATGCTGTTCCTGCTACCCACCTCCTTTGCCTCCCAACTTCCCTTGCCCCTTAACTCTTTAAACTCATGACTCCGCTAAACTCCGTCTTTATGAAAAGTCTTCCCAGAAACCCCTAAACGCTGCACTGTTCTTAAAGTCTCTAAAAGTTTCTTTTTTAAAGGAATAATTATCAATCCACATATAAGTCACACGTCTTGGAAGCATTTATAAAAAGATTCTAAGGGTCTAAAAATGTCAACATCTGTAATACAGAACATTATGACAGAACATCAAAATTAACATTAGAAGGAGAAACTTGCACCTCAACCTCATGTCATCATACTACATAGCCAGAGACCCTTGGGAGTCTCTTTCCTCTCTTTCCTCCCTCTCCCAACTTCTGCCCACACAGCCAGCTAACAGTCAAGCCTTATTCCTATTTTCCAACCCACTGCTCTGCCTATCAATTCAACTGTGGAGGAGTAAAACCTGGGAAGTGTTGGAATCAACTGTGTACTAACGGCTGAAAAGAAAGGGTCTATAGATTCACTTCTGTGACTGCAAATTACCTTCTGTAGGCGTATTAGCTTTATGCTGGAAGAGAATGGCTACAGGTAAAAATAAGTCATCTCTGAGTTCTCCCTCTCCATATCTACCCATATCTCCTTCACCAAGGTTTCCTGATGCTTACATTTATTCCTTCCTTTTCTTTTTTTTTTTTTTTTATTTTATTTATGATAGTCACAGAGAGAGAGAGAGGCAGAGACATAGGCAGAGGGAGAAGCAGGCTCCATGCACCGGGAGCCCGACGTGGGATTCGATCCCGAGTCTCCAGGATCGCGCCCTGGGCCAAAGGCAGGCGCCAGACTGCTGCGCCACCCAGGGATCCCTATTCCTTCCTTTTCAATCATAACTGCAGCTCTCTCAATTCAAGAAATATTCTTTGCATTTGTACAAATACAAGTCCTCTAATTAGTCATTAGGCATCCAGTCTGTCTCTTCACTAATCCACCCTGCACCAATGCCAGATCAATCTTCCCAAACCACCTCACCCTTTGAGTAAAAAGTAGGATACAAAACAAACTTGACAACAATTTGGGGTAGGGAATGAGCAGGAATGTGGGGAGGACAAAAAGAAAGGGGAATTTTAGATTTTGCCTTTAATTCAATACTATTATTTGAATCTTTTGTAGGAATGTATCCAGATGCTCTTACAAAAAAACTGCTTCACATTTTTTTCTTTCCATAAGCAAAATTCTATTGACTGCCAAAACTAAAATTGAAAACTTTTCAAAAATAACAATTATTTTCTTCCATACAGAATATTTTTTCATTTAAGTATCAGTACTATAAATCAATTTTCTCTTTCTTAAATTTAAGGCTTTATAATCTGCTTTTAGTCAATGATTTTTACATAACTATATCCCATATAGTAGACATCACAACATGACATTACAGTACTTAGCAGTCTTTCAGACAATAAATATTTGTCAAATATCAAATTAACTATTTTTTGAACTACCTCTAACACATCCCTATAACCTCAGTTTTTCTAGAAAAGTAGCCACAGCCTATCACACTGATTCCAAGCACTAAAGATTTTAAATCATTCACCACCACTTGCTACCATCAACTCTAAACTAGCCTCCCCCCAATCTCTTCTTGAGCTCCTTCCAATCCATACACAAGCCTTCCAATCTGTTCTTCACTCTTAACATGAGTAATTTTTTAAAAGAGTAAAAATAATATCATCCCATTGCTTAAAAGACATTGAAAAATGTCTTCTCATCAGCCTCATAAAAAAAGACCAACATTCTTAACATAGCCTATAAAGCTTTACTGATCTCATCCTTGAGAGGTGGGGCAAGATGGCAGAAGAGTAGGGTCCCCAAGTCACCTGTCTCCACCAACTTACCTAGATAACTTTCAAATCATCCTGAAAACCTACGAATTCGGCCTGAGATTTAAAGAGAGAACAGCTGGAACGCTACATGAGAAGAGTTTGTGCTTCTATCAAGTACAACTTGTTTTGGGCCACTCTGCACTGAGCAAAATGACTAGAAGGAAAAACTCACCACAAAAGAAAGAATCAGAAACAGTCCTCTCTCCCACAGAGTTACAAAATTTGGATTACAAGTCAGTGTCAGAAAGCCAATTCAGAAGCACAATTACAAAGCTACTGGTGGCTCTAGAAAAAAGCATAAAGGATTCAAGAGACTTCATGACTGCAGAATTTAGATCTCATCAGGCCGAAATTAAAAAGGTCTCATCCTTACCTAATTCCTCAAAGGTTACTTTCCTTTATTTACTCACTATACTCTAAAGCACACACAGGTCTTTATCTTGTTGAAAATCACTCTGCTCTCATTCTGCTCTCACTCAGTTATGTTTCTGTTCCCTCTGGGTAAATACATTGTTTCTCCTTCCCTCAAAACTTCTTGGTTAACATATACTAATTCTTTATATCCCAACTCCAATATTACTTCTTTGATACACAGGCTAGGTGGAGGCATCTTATATATGCTCTCAAGTCAACATGTACTTCCCTAGATAAAACTTATTAAAATATGTGATTTGATTTGTGAGGAAGGCAGAGATTATCTTAAAGAGATTATACCTAATTCACATAACACACTCTAGAACATAGTAATCAGTGAAAACCTGAATAACTAAACAGGTGACAAATTATTATATTCTGTCATGTGAACTATGTTATATATTAATTAGACATCTTTCATTTTACTGAAAATTTCTCTTAGAACTTGGGATCCTATAAAATTTTGCCAGTTTTCTTTAGGTTCTTTCCGGTATTTTCTGAATATTGTGAAAGAAAGGGCATAGCATCAAGTTGTCTTCCCACTATTCAAAGTAAAATCTGAATAGTATTATCAATTGAATACTAATTTTAATGGAATATGGAGCTAAAAAAGAAAATAGGTTTCTCAACCTTTTTGAAAGAAAAAGGTTTAGGGGCACCTGGGTGACTCAGTAGTTGAGCATCTGCCTTTAGCTCAGGTTGTGATCCTGGAGTCTGGGGATCGAGTCCCACATCAGGCTCCCTGAATGGAGCCTGCTTCTGCCTCTGCCGGTGTCTCTGTCTCTCTCTCTCTCTTTCTCTGTCTCTCATGAATAAATAAAGTCTTTAAAAAAAAAAAGACATAAATATATCAATATAGGAAAGGAAGATATATAACGTGGATAATATCAAGAACAGATTTCTTCAAACCTAATCTGGACTATACTCAAATTAGAAATAAATAATTATTGTATCACTTTAAAATTAGTATTTCATACTGCTTCTTTACAATCATGTAATTTGAACTTTGTATTAATGAAATAAATTTATTCCAAAACATTACAAAATGTTTAGTATTGTTGAAATTTGGAGAAAACATATATGAAATTTTTTAAACTTTCAAAATTAGTGCTACTGAGAGATAAAATAAACAGAGCAATAACACGACCCAGAATATAAAAACGATCCAAATAATTAACACAATATACACAATGCTAAGAGAATTCCTACATAAGGAACTTTATATTTTTATGAGGAATTACTCAAGCTACTTTAGTCAGAAATGTCCAAAATACATAGTGCTATATAGTCATATTTAAAATTCAGATTCCTATTACTACCACAAAAGGAAGACATTAAGTCTACTAAACCAATCATCTATACAAAACTTCTCAAAGTGTGTGGTCTGCAGACCTCAAAAGATGCCTAAGACTCTTTCAGGGGATTCACAAGGTCAAAACTATTTTCACAATAATACTAACGCTATTTGCCTTCTTTTCTGTGTTTACATTTGCAACAATGGTGAAGAAGCAAAGGTGACAAACCATCAGCCTCCTAACATGAATCAAGTCCCTGTCACCAACTATACTAATAATTATTGTGCTCTATATCACTAACCACTCACGGGGCTGTGACAGACAGGGAGGAACACATGACACAATAGCTTCATTTAAAAATGTTCTTGGGCAGCCCGGGTGGCGCAGCGGTTTAGTGCCGCCTGCAGCCCGGGGTGTGATCCTGGAGACTGGGGATTGAGTCCCACATCGGGCTTCCTGCATGGAGCCTGCTTCTCCCTCTGCCTGTGTCCCTGCCTCTCTCTCTCTGTCATGAATAAATAAAATCTTTAATAATAATAATAATAATAATAATAATAATAATAATAATAAAATAAAAATGTTCTTTAAGAAAGAGAAAAAATATAATTGTATTAAATTTTACCCCTTAAGATGTGACAAAAATACTTCTGCATTCTAGGTATGATGGTTGCCTTTAAGAAAAAGCACTTGTGCAATTTATCTAAAAGCTGAAAAAAACACTTTTCCATGGAACTTCAAAAAAAAGACTTCAAAAATGAGTTCATTGTTACTTCAAAAAACAACGGACAAACTATGGCTAACAAGATGAGCCTATCACTTCAAAGAAAAGAATTGGTAATACTTGTTGCCAATGTAAAATTCAAGCTTTCAAGCAAAAATTAGAATTTTTGAAAACCTCTATCTATCAACATGAACTTAAAAGGTTTTCGCTACTTTTCCAAATGACCTATGCAACAATTTCTAATGTAATGGAGTATACAATGTTTATTGATATGGCTTCAGAGTCCACACTGCAACCAACTTTTAGGAAACTATTATGTACCAAGTTTTGATGAAGTATCAAAAAAATTTTCCACAACTATATGCACAATCAAAACACTCCTCCCAAATCCAACTCCTCCTTCCAACTACACAACTGTATGAAGCATTTTCTAATATACTTCAACCAAAATAAAATAGGTTGAATACAAAAGTAGATGAGAATTTAGCTATTAGCTAGTCACTAAAGAGATGTGCAATAATATAAAACAGTGCCACTCTTCCTATTAAGCATAATTTTTTTGTTTTGGAAAACTATGGTTATTTTTCAAAATATATATATATATATATATATATATATATTTTAAAGAATTATTTATTTATTAATGAGAGACACAGAGAGAGAGAGAGAGAGGCAGAGACATAGAGGGAGAAGCAGGCTCCTCTCAGGGAACCCGATGTGGGACTCAATCCCGGGATGGGGATCACACCCTGAGCCAAACACTCAACTGCTGAGCCACCCAGGTGTCCCCAAAAATATATTATTTACATTAAAAATAAACCCATTACATGTTATTTAACTGAATTAATGTTTTAAACTTTGTCTTAATTTCTGATACAGTAAATATTGATATAGCCCACCTAAAGAAAAATTCTCTGAGGACCTCAATACTTCAAGAGTATATATAAAGGAGTCCTAAGACCATAAGTTTCAATATCATTGATCTATACTGTAGACAACTAATCAAGAGATAAAGAAAAAGATATTCTAACACATTCTCACCTACATTTTCTCTCTTCAGTAGGACTTGAAAAAATTGATTTTAACAAAAAGGTTAGGTTTTAAGAATGTTTAAGAGGAATCACAGTTGATAACTGGAATTAATTCATTTCCTGAACAATCTGTTTATTCAGTCTCTTGATATCTTAGTTATAACAAAGTAAACATTTAAATATAACATCTGCTAACAACACAATGGAAGGAATAGGTGTAAGTAGATCAAGAGGCTTTTTTTTTTTTTTCCTGAGAAAACTGAAGAACTCAGAAACAAACTAATGAAAAACATAATAGGCTGAAAATCATACACACAGGAACAAACTTTAACTACAGACCATCAGAATTGTCAATCTAAGGATTAAGGAGTGTACTTGTCATGATGAGCACTGATGATTCATGGAATTGTTGAATCACTGTACTGTACACCTGGAGCTAATATATTAAATAACTAGAATTAATAACAAAATTTTTTTCAAATAAAAATGTTTTTATTTTTTAAAATAAGAATAAAGAGTTGTCACTCTGGACACAGTCTAGTTCAAATCTGCCATTTTACAGAAGGTAGAGTTAAAGGGTGGTTACAGCCTGGAATGAGGACTAGAACTAAGCTTCTAGACTCCTTCATACTTTATATAAACTTCTGAAAACTTATGTGCCTGTTATCGAGCAGAAACTGGAGATATGGTAATAATTAAAACGAACCTGGTCCTGCTTTCTTGGAGATTAGCATCAAGTGTCAAATAGATACAATGAGTGCCACAGAGGAAATATATAGGATACAAGGAGAGCATTTAACAGAGTATAAACTGACCTGGTGGGACAGGGAAGAGGTCTCTATGGAAGTAAGCTCCTTGTGTCATCTACCAACAACCATCACACTGGAGGGTCTAACATCTAGCTCACTAAATCACCAATATTTCTATCATTATTCTTAGTGATGTCAACATACACTCAGATAATCCACCAAAAAATCCTGCCTCTCACTTGACCTCCTGAACTGAAACAATTTTTTCTTCCATTTTTTCTTCACCACAGTCAAAAACTCCCATGTTCTTGTACAATGAGATATTAAACTTGGGAGAAACCAGTTTATTGGTTCTGAAACTTTTCTCTAAGTCCCAAATTACTTCAAAACTAAAAGTTAAAAAAAATCTCCCATGTCCATCACGAGTCATTATACCAATTTCAAAAATCCCACATTCTAGGGCAGCCCCGGTGGCGGTTTAGCGCCGCCTGCAGGCTGGGGTGTGATCTTGGAGACCCGGGATTGAGTCCCACATCGGGCTCCCTGCAGGGCGCCTGCTTCTCCCTCTGCTTGTGTCTCTGCCTCTCTGCCTGCCTCTCTCTCTCTCTGCCTCTAATTTAAAAAAAAAAAAGGCAAAATTTAAAAAAAAATCCCACATTCTAAACACATAACTTGTATCTCTGCAGTTTATTTACTCTAGTACCTCAATTCCAACTATGCTTTCACATCATAGGACTTCAACCCATTAATCCCCACCCCCATTTTTCACTATCCATGTCCCAACTAAGACGTGCTGTTAAGTATCAAATTCATAAGATTCCAGATACTTAGTACAAAAAAAAAATAATAAAAAGAAGAAAAATGTAAAATATCCCTTTAATTAACTATACTGATTGCTTACTGAAGTAATTACATTTTGGATGCACTGGGTTATTAAAATTAATTTCAACCTGTTTCTTCATACTTTTTCTAATGTAGCATTAGAAAATGTTTAAATAACATATGTGCCTCACATTATATTTCTATGAGACAGTGCTAATCTATTCTATAATGATTCATAAAAGTGGATCTCTAACTCTCTTTCCTAAGCTCCAGAATGACCATCTGGTCTATTTGGTTGTCTAACTGGCATCTCATACTTAACAATCAGTACTCTTAACATCCTCCCACAGATGCACTACCATCCACTAGCATACTTAGAAAAAAATTTAAACTAAGAGTCATCCTTTGAGTCCTCTTTTCCTCATACTCCACATCCAATCTGCTGAAAGTTCTGTCCAGCTCTGCCTTAAAAATATCCAAGCTCTCCCCTCAAATCCCCACCCCACCACTAAAGTACAAACAATTCTCATTTCCTACCTGGACTACCACCATACCCTCCCTGCTGATTGATTCTGCTCTTGCCTTCCCTTCAGTACGCTTTCCACTCAGTAGCGTGAATGATTCTTTTAAAGAGTAAATCAAGTACTCTAAAGATAACCCCATCACACTTTGAATAAAATCAAACCTCTTTTCAAGGCCTTCAAAGCTCCTCATAATCTGGCTTCCAACAATCTCTCTGCCCTCTCTCCTAGCAGTTTCCCCTCTCACAAACTCTCCTCTAGCCACATTACTCTTAGATTTTTCCCATCTTTCCTTTTCCTCAGATCTTCCAATGGAAGATGCCATATCTACCCTCCAGCTCGAATGCCATCTCCACAGAGCCACTACCTAACTTCCCTAATTAAAGAAGTCCTCCTTCCAATTCAAATTTTCTGTATCATCACTCCATTTCCTTTTTTATTTTGTATATTTTTTATTTGGGGTTCGATTTGCCAACATATAGCATAACACCCAGCGGTCATCCCATCAAGTGCCCCCCTCAGTGCCCGTCACCCAGTCACCCCAACCACCCACCCACCATCCTCCCGCCCACCTCCCCTTCCACTACCCTTTCTTCGTTTCCCAGAGTTGAGTCTCTGATGTTCTGTCACCCTCACTGATATTTCCCACTCATTTTCTCTCCTTTCCCTTTTATGCCCTTTCACTATTTTTTATATTCCCCAAATGAATGACATCATATAATGTTTGTCCTTCGCCAATTGACTTACTTCGCTCGGCATAATACCCTTCAGTTCCATCCACGTTGAAGCAAATGGTGGGTATTTGTCGTTTCTAATGGCTGAGTAATATTCCATTGTATACATAAACCACATCTTCTTTATCCAGTCATCTTTTGATGGACACCAGGGCTCCTTCCACAGTTTGGCTATTGTGACATTGCTGCTGTACACGTTGGAGTGCAGGTGTTCCGGCATTTCACTGCATCTGTATCTTTGGGGTAAATCCCCAGCAGTAAAATCGCTGGGTTGTAGGGCAGATCTATTTTTAACTCTTTGAGGAATCTCCACACAGTTTTCCAGAGTGGCTGCACCAGTTCACATTCCGACCAACAGTGCAAAAGGGGTTCCCCTTTCTCCACATCCTCTCCAAGATGTGTTGTTTCCTGTCTTGTTAATTTTCCCCATTCTCACTGGTGTGAGGTGGTATCTCATTGTGGTTTTGAGTTGTATTTCCCTGATGGCAAGTGATGTAGAGCATTTTCTCATGTGCTTGTTGGCCATGTGTATGTTTTCTTTGGTGAAATTTCTGTTCATGTCTTTTGCCCATTTCATGATTGGATTATTTGTTTCTTGGGTGTTGAGTTTACTAAGTTCTTTACAGATCTTGGATACTAGCCCTTATTCTGATAGGTCATTTACAAATATCTTTTCCCATTCTGTAGGTTGTCCTTTAGTTTTGTTGACGGTTTTTTGGCTGTGCAGAAGCTTTTTATCTTAACTCCCAATAATTCATTTTTGCATTTGTTTCCCTTGCCTTCATAGATGTATCTTGCAAGAAGTTGCAGTGGCCAAGTTCAAAAATGGTGTTGCCTGTGTTCTCCTCCAGGATTTTGATGGATTCTTGTCTCACATTTAGATCTTTCATCCATTTTGGGTTTTTCTTTGTGTAAGAGAATGGTCTAGTTTCATTCTTCTGCATGTGGCTGTCCAATATTCCCAGCAACATTTATTGAAGAGACTGTCTTTTTTCCAGTGGATAGTCTTTCCTGATTTGTCAAATATTAGTTGACCACAGAGTTGGTCAACTAATAGAGCCCATTTCTGGGTTCTCTATTCTGTCCCATTGATCTGTGTCTGATTTTGTGCCAATACCACACTGTCTTGATGACCACAGCTTTGTAGTACAACTTGAAATCTGGCATTGTATGCCCCCACCTCTGGTTTTCTTTTTCAATATTCCCCTGGCTATTCAGGGTCTTTTCTGATTCCACACAAATCTTAAGATGATTTGTTCCAACTCTCTGAAGAAAGTCCATGGTATTTTGATAGGGATGGCATTAAATGTGTAAATTGCCATGAGCAGCACTGACATTTTCCCAATATTCATTCTTCCAATCCATGAGCATGGAATATCTTTCCATCTCTTTGTGTCTTCCTCAATTTCTTTCAGAAGTGTTCTGCAGTTTTGAGGGTATAGATCCTTTACGTCTTTGGTTAGGTTTATTCCTAGGTATCTTACGCTTTGGGGCGCAACTGTAAATGGGATTGACTCCTTAATTTCTCTCTCTTCAGTCTCACTGCTAGTGTACAGAAATGCCACTGATTTCTGGGCACTCATTTTGTATCTTGCCACAGTGCTGAATTGCTGTATGAGTTCTAGCAATCTTGGAGTGGAGTCTTTTGGGTTTTCTGCGTCCAGTATCATGTTATCAGCGAAGAGGGAGAGTTTGACTTCTTCTTTGCCAATATAAATGCCTCTTATTTCTTTTTGTTGCCTGATTGCCGAGGTTAGGACTTTTGGTACTATGTTGAATCGCAGTGGTGAGAGTGGACATCCCTGTCTTGTTCCTGTTCTTAGGGAAAAGGCTGCCAGTGTTTCCCCATTGAGAATGATATGTGCTGTGGGCTTTTTGTAGATGGCTTTTAAGATGCTGAGGAATGTTCCCTCTATTCCTACACCCTCAAGAGTTTTGATCAGGAATGGATGCTGTGTTTTGTCAAATGCTTTCTCTGCATCTAATGAGAGGATCATATTGTTCTTGATTTTTCTCTTCTTGATGTGATCTATCACATTGATTGCTTTACGAGTGTTGAAGCAGCCTTGCATCCCGGGGATAAATCCCACTTGATCATGGTAAATAACCTTCTTAATGTCCTGTTGGATCCTATTGGCTAGTATCTTGTTGAGAACTTTTGGATCCACGTTCATCAGGGATATTGGTCTATAATTCTCCTTTTTGGTGGGGTCTTTGTCTGGTTTTGCAATTAATGTGATGCTGGCCTCACAGAACAAGTTTGGAAGTATTCCATCTCTTTCTATCTTTTGGAACAGCTTTGTAGAATAGGTATTGTTTCTTCTTTAAATGTTTGATAGAATTCCCCTGGGAAGCCATCTGACCCTGGACTTTTGTGTCTTGGGAGGTTTTTGATGACTGCTTCAATTTCCTCCCTGGTTATTGGCCTGTTCAGGTTTTCTATTTCTTCCTGTTCCAGTTTTGGTAGTTTGTGGTTTTCCAGAAATGCGTCCATTTCTTCTAGATTGCCTAATTTATTGGCGTAAAGCTGCTCATATGTTTTTAAAATTGTTTGTAGGGATCCCTGGGTGGCGCAGCGGTTTGGCGCCTGCCTTTGGCCCAAGGCGCGATCCTGGAGACCCGGGATCGAATCCCACGTCGGGCTCCCGGTGCATGGAGCCTGCTTCTCCCTCTGCCTGTGTCTCTGCCTCTGTCTCTGTGTGTGACTATCATAAATAAATAAATAAATTTTTAAAAATAAATTTAAAAAATCGTTTGTATTTCCTTGGTATTGGTTGTGATCTCTCCTTTTTCGTGATTTTATTAATTAGAACCTTTTCTCTTTTGAAATGACTGGCTGGCTGATGGTTTATCTATCTTAATAATTCTTTCAAAGAACCAACTCCTGGTTTTGTTCCCTTAACCTTTCCTCATGGTCTTTGTTTTTCTCTTTTTTCCTCAGCTTTCTTCCTTACCATCAACTTGTCTTCTATGTCACTCTCTTCTACCTCATTAATCCTTGTCGTTAGGACCTCCAGTTTGGATTACGTTTCATTTAATTGATTTTTAATTTTGGCTTGATTAAAGTCTACAGTCATAAAGTCTCTTGAATCCTTTATCCTTTTTTCCAGAGCCACCACTAGCTTTATAATTGTGCTTCTGAATTGGCTTTCTGACATTGAATTGTAATCCAAATTCTGTAACTCTGTGGCAGAGAATACTGTTTCTGATTCTTTCTTTTGTGGTGAGTTCTTCTTTCTAGTCCTTTTGCTCAGTGCAGAGTGGCTAAAAACGAGTTGTACTTGTTAGAAGTGCAAATTCTTCTCTCTGTAGTATTCCTTCTGTTCTCTCTTTAAATCTCAGGTCGAATTTGTAGGTGTTCAGGATGATTTGAAAATTACCTAGGTAAGTTGGTGGAGACAGGTGACTTGGGGACCCTACTCCTCTGCCATCTTGCAGGATCTCCTAATTATCTTTTTTTTTTTTTTTAAACCAGTTCAGAGTAATATTATTTGCTTTGTTATATTTAGTTTTTTGAGTATAATTGACAATGTTACATTAGTTTCAGGTATACAACAGTGTATCCAGAGAAATCTATATATTATGCTACACTCACCACAATAATTAGCTACCATTTGTCAATATGCTATACTATTACAGTATCATTGACTATATTCCCTATGCTGTGCCCTTTAGTTCTATGATTTATTCATCCCATAACTGGAAGCCCATATCCCCCACTCCTCTTCATCCATTTTGCCCATACTTCCTTCCCTCTGGCAACCATCAGTTTGTTCTATATATTTACAAGTCTGAATCAATTTATTGTTTATTCATTTGTTTTGTTTTTTAGTTTCCCCATGAGTTAAATACTACAGTATCTGTCTTTCTTAGTCTGATTTATTTCACTTGGATTCATCTATGTTGCCACAAATGGCAAATTCTTGTCCTTTTCATGGCTGAGTAATATTCCTGTCTGCGTATATACCATATATTCCTTATCCATAAACCATCAATGGACATTTAGATGGCTTCCATAACTCGGCTATTGTAGATAATGCTGCAATGAACACAAGGGCACATGTATCTTTCCAAATTAGTGTTTTCATTTTCTTTGGGTAAACAGTAGTGGAATTATTGGATCATATGGTATTTCTATTTTTGATTTTTGAGGAACTCACATACTATTATCTATTAAGGCTGTATGTATTTACATTTCACCAACAGTGCATAAGCTTCCTTTTTCTCCACATCCTCACCAACACTTGTTATTTCTTGTTTTTTATGATTTAAATCATTCTGACAGGTATAAGGTGATATCTCATTGTGGTTTTCATTTGCATTTCCTTGATGATTAGTAATGTTGTGCATTTTTCCATGTGTCTTCTGGCCATCTGTATGTTTTCTTTGGAAAAATATCAATTCAGTTCCTCTGCCCATTAATCACTTTCTTTTCCCATTTAATTATCCAAACAACACTTCTCCCTGTCCAAAACAGTCTTTTTTTTTTTTTTTTTGCTCATTGTCTGTCTCCTAACCTCTATAATGAAAAATTCATAAGGGGAGGTGCTTGGCCTTACTCACTATAGCATCTCTGGGACCTAAGAGGAGAGTATCTGAGAAATGGTAGGTACTCAAGGAATTTTTATCAAGTGAAGAATGAATGATTTAATACGGTAATTCTTTCTGAACTACAAGACCTGACAAATAGTAATATTCAGACTGAGAGGAATGACAGAGAACAACATTTGCAAAGGCAGAAAAGAATGAAACTGCAAAAACTGAAAGGCCAATATAACTGGTGAGATAAAGGTAATAGGATGAATGCAGCAAAACTAGAAAAATAGGAGCTGTACTATATAGGGCCTCTTAGGTCTTATTGTGAGACTGTATACTTACGGGGAATCATTAAAAGATTTTTAAGCAGGGAGTGACATGATCAGATTTCTTTTGAAAATACCACTTAAGCCACAGGATATACAATGGGAACGTGATCAGAGGAAGATTCATGGTGATGTAAAGACAATTAGAAGCTATAGCAGTTATCTAAGCTTTACACTGGGATGGTAGAATAAGTCAATTTAAAAATCAACAGGACCTGTTACAGATGAAGGGAAGAGAGGACAAAGAGGAATAATGGAGTCAAGAATGATGCCTAGGTTTCTAATAGGTGAGTGAATGGACAGTAGTAAAGGAGACTAGGGAGAGGTGATGAATTCAGTTTCTAGCATCATAAGTCTGAGGCACATATGATTCAAATAAGCAGAAGTATCAATTAGACCACTTTAATACTTAAAGGCAGGGTGGAGAGTTGGACAAAATGGGTGAAGGGGAGTGGGAGCTATAGTCTTTAAGTTATGGAATGAGTAAGTCACAGAGATAAATGCCACAGCATAGGGAATATAGTCAAATGATACTATAATAGCATTGTATGGTGACAAATGGTAACAACATTTGTGGTAAGCATAATGTATAGACTTCTCTGGAATCACTACCTTGAACTAAAACTAATTTAACATTATGTATCGACTACACTCAAAAAAAAAAAAAAAACACCAACCCCTAGTACCTTAAAAAAAATAATAAATTTTTAAACAATACTTAAAAGTAAAGGAGAATAAGGGGCCAGAGAGTAACAGGAAAAGTAGGAAAGAATGTCATCATAAAAGCCAAAGGATTGGCTTTTCCTAAAAAGGGAAAGTAGTCAATTTTGTGAAATGATGCTGAGAAGACAAGCAAAATGAGAACTCAACAGAGGGCACACACCCAGATGGCTCAGTCAGTTGAGCATAGAACTCTTGGTTTCAGCTCAGGTCACCATCTCAGGGTTGTGAGATCGAGCACACATTGGGCTCGGATTCTCTCTCCCTCCACCCCTCCCGCTAATGTCTGCATACTCACTCTCCAAAATAAATAAACAAATCTTTAGAAAAAAATGAGAACTAAACAGCTTTCAATGAATTTTGCAGCATGTAGGTTACTGAACATAATTTCAGTGGAAAAGTAATGACAGAACAAAACAGGTTAAAGAGTGAATGCAAAGTGAGGGATGGAGGAGGGTGTATACAATAATTCTAATAAAACTCTAAGCAACATGGGAAAAAGAGGCCAGGTACCACATGGATCTATGAAGTCAAAGGATAATTTGCTCATACAATAAAGACTTGAGATGTTTTGATTCCAACTGCACAAATTCAATAAAGAGAAGATATAAGCGTAAGGCTTCTGAAAAAGGGAAGAGAGAATGGGACTCAGAGCAAAGATAAGGACTGACCTTAGCTAGGAGGAAGGACACCTTTCCTCCATTACAACAAAGAAACAGAATAGATTGGCAAAGGATGCTAGTAGGATTGGAGATGGAGTGGTAAAAAATTATGTCATATAATGAGGACTATTTTCTCCATGGAATAAAAGATGAGAAAGGAAAGAGATTTTAAAAGGGAAGAGAAACTTAAAACAGTCTATGGTAAACAGAGAAATACACTGGTATGAAAAATATAGTGGGATTGATGGGCTATGTTAAGGGTCCACTTGTGAGTAGAACCATAATTTTAAAATGGCATAGGGGCACCTGAGTGGCTCAGTTGGTTGGTCACCTGACTCTTCATTTCAGTTCAGGTCACCATCTCGGGGTTGTGACATTGAGGCCCTTGTCAGGCTCTGCACTCAGAGGGGAGTCTGCTTCTCTAGCTCGCTCTTCCCCACTTTTCCTGGGCCCCTCCCCCTGCTCATGCTATCTAAAATAAATAAATCTTAAAAAAAATAAAATGGCATTCACAAATCTTTTTATTTTTACTTTTTTTTTTTAAGATTTATTCATGAGAGAGATAGAGAGTGAGAGGCAGAGACACAAGCAGAAGGAAAAGCAGGCTCCCTGCAGGTAGCCCAATATGGAACTCGACTGAACTTCGGGATCACACCCTGAGTCGAAGGCAGCCACCCAGGCTTCCCTCATAAACCTTTTATAAACACAATTTTCTTGTTTTATTTTTTAAAAGATTTTATTTATTTATGAGAGAAACACAGAGAGAGAGAGAGAGAGAGAGAGAGAGAGAGAGAGGCAGAGACGCAGGCAGAGGGAGAAGCAGGCTCCATGCAGGGAGCCTGACGTGGGGCTCGATCCCTGGTCTCCAGGATCAGGCCCTGGGCTGAAGGCGGCGTTAAACCGCTAAACTACCCAGGCTGCCCTACTACACAATTTTCTAAAATCAGTATTTGTTATTGTCACAGGTTGCTAGTATTTGAACCAAGAAGTATCTTTTTTCTACATAATGCATTATATACATTTCCAGTGTTCACCTTTCTGGAAGGCATTAACTCCCTCATGGCACAAATAGAAAGGATTCTCAAAAAGCACCATCCATGCTTGGGGCACCTGGCTGACTTAGTAGAGTATACAATTTTTGATCTCAGGGTTCTGAGTTCAAGCCTCATGTTGGGTATAGAGATTATTTAAAAATAAAAATAAACCTTAAAAAAAAAAAAAAAAAAGCATACCATGCTTGCCTTTCCACAAAAGGAAAAAATAAAATTTATCAAATGTAATTTTATCAGAGCATGTAAAAATCAGTATTAGGAATTAAATATAAAGCATTCAGGAAACAAGTGACCTGTAAAGGTAAACTGAAGTTTTTCAATAATACACTTTCATTAGACAATATTTTTGTTCCCTTTAAATTTCAAGGAGATAAAAAATAAAAATTTGCTCTAATTAAAAGCGGCTGAGACTATCCAGATGCACATCTTGCATACTATGCTTCATTTAAGTTCTGAAGAAGAATTCACATTTGATTTAATTAGACAATCTCACAGAAGTTTCAGGTACTTTTAGTTTCAAAATATATTATGACTGAAATATTTTCTGCCTTAAACAATTTAAGTTTCCCAACTATACAGCAGTAACTTTACATTCTTTAAAGGCTGTGCATAGGGCAGTCCCGGTGGCCCAGCGGTTTGGTGCCGCCTTCGGCCTGGAGTGTGATCCTGGAGACCTGGGATCCAGTCCTACTTCGGGTTCCCTGCATGGAGCCTGCTTCTCTCCCTCTCCCTCTGCCTGTGTGTGTGTGTGTGTGTGTGTGTGTGTCTCTTTCTCTCTCTCTGTCACAAATAAATAAATAAAAGCTTTAAAAAATTTTTTTAATAAAAAAATAAAGGTTGTACATAGAAGTGATTTTTTAAATTTATTATTTTTAAGTAATTTCTATACCCAACATAGGGCTCAAACTCACAACCACAGATCAAGAGTCACATGCTCCACCAACTTGTAATGGTCTAAGCCATGTATATTTCTAAAAAGTTTAAAATTTGTGCAGTTCCTATATTTAATATCACTTCAGTAATGAAGGAAATTAACCTTATATATAAAGTGAAAAATTAGACTCCAAGTCTTTTTTTTTTTATTAAATAGCTTTTTATTTATTTTTTTAATTTTTATTTATTTATGATAGTCACACAGAGAGCGAGAAAGAGAGAGAGGCAGAGACACAGGCAGAGGGAGAAGCAGGCTCCATGCACCGGGAGCCCGACGTGGGATTCGATCCCGGGTCTCTAGGATCGTGCCCTGGGCCAAAGGCAGGCGCCAAACCGCTGTGCCACCCAGGGATCCCTAGACTCCAAGTCTTAATTGCTATCAGTTTACACTCATATTCTGAGTATATGTTCATGCCTGCAATTCCCTCATTACACTGCAATATGATAGTACTACAGTGCAAATTCAGATAGCTATATATTTCACAACAAAAGAGCATTATGAACCACTCCTAGGTGTATATACCAAAGAACTGAAAAGTACTCCAATAAACACCATACATGAATTTTCATAATACCATTCACAATAACCAAAAAGTAGAAATTCAAATGTCCAATAACAGATGAATGGATAAACAAAATGTGGTATATTTGGTAGAATATTATCCATAAAAAAGGATGAAGTACTAACACGTGCTATAAAATGAACTTCAAAAATATAATGTTTACTATAAGTGAAAGAAGGCAAACAAAAGGCCTCGTATTATATAATTCCACTTATATGAACTGTATAGAATACAAAAATTCAGAAAGCAAATTGGCAGGTGCCAGGTACTAGGTGGGTAGGGATAGGGACAAACTGCTTAATGAGTACAAGGTTATTCTGAGGAGTGATAAAAATGTTCTGGAACTAGATCAAGGTGATGATTGTGCAACACTGTAGAGTAAAAAATACCATTAAACTATATACTTTAAAATGGTTGGTTTTATATGAATTATATCTCAAGAAAAAAGAATCCACTTGGGAGCTCCCCTCTATTTGCTATGTGGGATGATCCTAGATTCATGAATTGCTTAATGAAGTCAATTAAATCGTAAAAGGAAAAAAAACAAAAATTCCATATGAACCAAATAGTATAGCTATATCTAATCAACCTATGGCAGGAATCACTAACAAAATTGGCTGTAAATTAAAAATGTTAACAGTAAAAATATATATATTAACCATTTTAAAGCTTTCTACTCATTTTTGTCACTTGTAAATTATAACATTCATCATCTTTTTTCTCCACATATAAAAGTTATGCAATAGATTTAATAATAACCCTTTATCTTTTAGGGCAATATTCTAATATATTCATGGATGAAATGATATGTAAAAGATAGGCTTTACAATAATGGTAAGGAGATTTAAGAGGAATATAGATGAAAGGAGACTGGCCGGGAGTTGATAATTGTTGAAGATGGGTAATGAACATAAGGTTTCATTATATATTCTCTCCATTTCTGAATATGTTTGAAATTTTCCATAATGAATTTTTAATTATTGTGTTACTAGTAAAATAAAGTTCAAAATTAGTTTCTTTATACATTTTTTTTAAGATTTAATTTATTTATTCATGAGAGACACAGGCAGAGGGAGAACCAGGTTCCATACAGGGAGCCCGACGTGGGACTCGATCCTGGGTCTCCAGGATGAGGCCCTGGGCTGAAGGAGGCAGTAAAATGCTGAGCCACCCTAGCTACCCAGTTTCCTTATACTTTAAGTTATATTTGAAATAGGATGGATTGGAAATGGTAAGTTTATTTTAAACAAACACAATCACAGATCACACCCCCATTTGTTCAAATACCTTTCTTCCACTACAGAGTATTAGCATTCTTTAGCTATCAGAACCAACTGGAGGACACAGAAGCACACAGAAGGCATTAGAAGTATCCTCATCCTGAGGAATTAGGATGTCCAAAAGATACAAGCATGCTAAAACTCAGGATCTAAACAGATCAGGATTAGATCAAAGCACCATAGGTAAAGTTCTTATTAGTACGAAAGTTACAAAAGGAAAAAGGAGAACTGTTTGTTTTTTTTAAGATTTTATTTGAGAGGGAGAGCATGTGAGCATGGCAGTGAAGGCAGAGGGGGAGAAGAATCTCAAGCAGGTTTCACGCTGAGCATAGAGCACAGTGCAGGGCTTTGTCTCACCACCCTGAGATCATGGCCTGAGTAAAAACCAAGAGTCAGACGCTTAGCCAACTGAACCACCCAGGCACTCTAGGACATTAGTTTTAACACAAACTTTCAAATAACATACAGCCCTAAAGAATAGTCCATATCCTTGAGAGTATTAATAATAAGAATTGATATAATGTTCTATCCTTATGAATGGACTTTTTGTAAGACCTAATATGGAAGGTCAGATCCTATCTGCTTCACAGCAGCATTAATAAACATGGTGTGACATGGTATAAATCAAACAACTGAGGATCTTCCATAAAATATCTAAAGCTCCGTTTTGTTTTAAATTGTCATAACATTAGCCTCACATGTACAACATCATTCAGTATTTGTATATACTGCAAAATGATCACCACAATAAACCTAGCTAACATCCATCACCACACAGTTATAATTTTTTTTTCTTACTATAGTGAGAATTTTTAAGATCTACTCTCTTAGAAACTTTTTTTCTTTAAGATTTTTTTTAATTCATGACACAGAGAGGGAGGCAGAGACACAGGCAGAGGGAGAAGCAGGCTCCATGCAGGGAGCCCGATGCGGGATTCGATCCCGGGTCTCCAGGATTGCGCCCTGGGCCAAGGCAGGCACTAAACCGCTGCGCCACCCAGGGATCCCTCCACCCTAATTTTCTTAACCATTTTGACTGAACCTAGTTTGTGTGGAAATCAGAAATAATTATAATATTTCAAGACTTTTTTGTTAACTTTTACTAATTTTTTTAAGAGTTTATCTATTTGAGAGAGTGAGAGAGCTCAAGTGGGAAGGAGGAACAGAGGGTGAAGCAAACCTCCCCCCCCCCCCCCCCCCCACTGAGCAGGGAGGCCAACTTGGGACTCAAACCTAGGACCCTGAGATCATGACCTAAGCCAAAGGCGGAAACTTAACTGATTGAGGCACCCAGGAGCCCCTGCTAACTTCTACTAATTATTATACAAATTTTCTTATCACAATTGCAAAGCTGAATCAGAATTTTAAAAACCAAAGATGCATAGAAAGGAAAGGATCCACCAAACTCAATGAAAAACTAGCTTGATTCCTATAATACAGTACTTCAAGTGCCAAAGCTACCATCCTTTGGTGATGAAGGCAAGTCCCCAAATTACAAACATACCTGTTCTTATACTTGCAACCTGGAACTCAGAAGAAACGATGATAAAATAGTTGTTAGATTCTAGATTTTCCAACAAGAGTCTATTCATCCTATGACATTTCTGAATTAGTCTAGATTCAATGGAGTCTGGAGACAGAGTGATATAGCAGGAGTTTAGCCTGTGGAGCCTCTCGGAGTTGGGCAGAAACCCTGACTGCCAATTACTAACTGTATGATCAAACAAAATTTATTTAACTTTTCTGACTCTTAATTTCCTTAACTATAAAAGAATACTGCCTATCATGGAGAGTTTTTTAAGGATTAAAGACAATACAAATCAACCAGCAGAGGCTGGGACGGGGTAGGTACTCAACAAGTAGAAGCAATTACAGTACTACCTTCTTCATACCAGCTTTTTATCCTCTATGCTCAGGTAAACATCCCCATTCAGTCAGTATTCATTAAAAGGAAAATCGTGTTTGATTCTACACACTGTCTAAACAAGATATAGAACTTTAGGCTAGGTATTTGATGCCTCTGACTACAGGCTGATCATCTGCTTAAAAAAAGAAAATCATAGGGACACCTGGGTGTCTCAGAGGTTGAGTGTCTGCCTTTTTAGCTCAGGGCATGATCCTGGGGTCCCAGGATCGAGTCCCACATCAGGCTTCCTGCATGGGGCCTGCTTCTCCCTCTGCCTATATCTCTGCCTCTCTCATTAATAAATAAATAAAATCTTTTAAAAAAAGTTATATGGAAGACTTTTATGCTTAAAAAAAAAAGGTATATTGGAAGACCCCAATCTAGCAATCTGCATGCTGAGAAACCTGTCTTAGCAGTTTCTACTCCTTTTCACTTAGCTTACCTTCCTATTCCCCAAAACAGTTTCCATGACAATGGCAATACAGACCCTAAAGTAGAGCAAAGAGAACTGGTCAGATACGAGTATGTACAAGTTGAGGAGTGACTGTCCTTGACCTAACCCACCAGAAAAACTCAAACTGAAGACAAAAAAAGGCAAAGATTTTTCTTCATGTCTATATATAAAATACTTTATATTTTGAGAATTATTTCCCCATAGCAATTTCAAAAGCACTATCCTTTTTTACAGTAATAGACTGTTTTGAGAAGTTTTGCTATTAATAAAACAATTTAATAATTAAAGTCAACAGGCCCTGAAGAACTAATAAAGTGCTCTATGCTCAACTGCACCACAGCCAAAAGAACTTGTCTGCTAAACAACTCACCTGAATTGTACTTCCAAACTGTATGAAAACAAAATAAAAATTGAACTCTGAGGATAAAAATCACCCAAGCAATAAAATAACTCATCTTGAGTATAAAAAATTCACAAAATATAAGTGACTATATTAAGTATATATATATATATATATATATATACACACACACACACATATATATATATATATAGGACTATATGCTTTCCCTGAGAGGTAATATGTTTATGTAAAATGTTCATAACTTAATCAAACCCAGGGTCACAGAAAGGATATAGAAAGATCTCAAAAGACAGCTAAATGTATATTTCTAGCACTACATGTTTCCTATTCCACCAAAGTTAGCAGAACAGCATGTCACAAAGGCTAAGCTACTACATCAACTTCCACAGCCTCCATCATCTTCTGAGCCTGACCCCATCTCAGGGAAGGCAGCTAGTAGCCTGCATCATGCTGCTCAAAATTTCAAGGCTACTAAGATAAACACTATGTGTGAATTTCATCTCCCCCACCCCACCCAAGTTCAAAATATCTTACTGGTGTCAAGTTTAGAACCACCAAAAACAATTTGGGGCCATTGGCAATGGCTCTTGGCACCACGGTACTAACATGTTTAAGATTACAGGGCAGCCCCGGGGACTCAGCGGTAACGCCGCCTTCAGCCCAGGGCGTGATTCTGGAGACTCAGGCATTGAGTCCCTCGTCTGCTCCCTGCATGGAGCCTGCTTCTCCCTCTGCCTGTGTCTCTGCCTCTCTCTGTGTCTCTCTTGAATAAATAAATAAATCTTAAAAAAAAAAAAAAAAATTACAGAAGAAACACCGTGATTTATCTTAACTAGGAATATTACTAATGAAGTTTAAAAGTGTTTCAGAGTTACATGACTGTGGCAAGAGGAAAGAGGTCAGGAAGGAAAAAAATAAAAACTATACAGCACACAACTACCTGAAAAAAAAAAAAGGAGTCAATAGACAAGTTAAAACAGGCATTTGCCAACACGTAGCAGTTACCACACCATATATTTGTCAGATTTCCCAACCGCAAAAGAAGCCACCCTTTCATGAAGTACTTATTTATGGACTTCTACAAAGAAATGATTTTTCTGGACTGGGGGACAAGAAACTTCCTGTGCTTTCCCTTTAATTTTCAGAATCTTCAGAACTTTCAGCAAATTGAGATTCACCTCAATTTTAAGGCTTTTCATGTTATGGTGAATACAAGTTGTATATGTTAATATCAATAAACTACAAGACCACTCTTCTTTTTGAAAACTATATTCACTTTTCCATAGATTTTAGAATTGTTTTTTAAAAAAAGGCTAACTACAAAGTTTGCAAAAACAAATACTACAGTAGACATGGTGGCCATTCAAGAAGTTTATTTATCAGAACTCCTAAAGTAAAAAGCTTGAAAAAGTTTAGGAGATAAATTCTTACTGGTGCTACTTAAGACACAATGTTACTATGGAAATTGAGAAATATTCAAAATATCCTGAAAACAGTATCTCCTTCTAAAAATAAAGGAAACAAACCATTTGCCAACATAGAAATTATTGGTTCTTGATAATCACATGGAAGGCATTTCTAGAAATACTTTAGTTCTAAATTGCAATAACTCGACTCTTTCAGAGCACGTCTGGATTATGCCTTATCCTAACAAGCGAATTTTTGATGTCATTATATTGATACAAAGGACTCTACTCCTTAACTGCTTCTACAGCAAACTGTTGGTTTACCCAGCTGAAGATCTACAAACCAAACTATCACAGTATAAATCACTTTCAATCATTAAAATAAAAACCAACAAGAACCTGACATAATTAAAGCCTGAGAATGTTCTAATAAACTTAGTAACATTTAACATTATGGTCCTAGGACTAAATACGTCCGGTAATCTACCTGGATTCATAGTCTATGCATTTACTTAGGTCGGAAAGAGAGAAACCTCAGAAAACAAGAAACCGGCAGTTACACTGTTCTATTTTAAGCTACTTTTAAAGCCAACAGTTCAAGAACTTTTGGGGAAGAGAGAGCGCAAGACATTTTTGCAAGTAGTTCAGAATAATTTATGTTTTACGATAAGGACAGTCCTCACCACCTCTAGAATGCATTATGGTGGGGCGGAAGTGAAAATGCGGGGGGGGGGGGGAACCCGACTTGAAATCGGACAGCCAGGCAAATTTACAAACCTTCAATTACAGGAATTTTGAGATTAACTTCTCTTATGCGCCCTCCCTCGCTCCCCATCCGCTTCCTCCTCTCCTCCGGGAGATCTGTGTAATGTGACTCATGACAAATTTTTTTTAAATAAATAAATAAAAAGACACACCCTCTGGGTTGAACTGACATAATCGCTCCCACCCTGCCCTCCCCCGCCACACACGAGCGCACACACACACATACACCCCGCTTTTCCTCTCCCTTCGGCCGCTCCTCCTTGCCCTCCCCTCTTCCCCCGTCCCAGACCCCTCCGGCACGGACGGCAGCGGGTTCTCCCGGACAGGAGCGCGGCGAACGGAAGGCGGCCGAGGGCAGCGCGCGACCCGGGGAGGGGCGGCGGGGGGGAGGGAGCCCGACCCGGGGGGGCGCTCCCCGAAGGGAGGCGGACGGCAGGGGGGCGCCGGTCTGCGGCCGCCGCGAGCGCCGGGATCCCTCGCCCATTTTCTCTCTCGGCTTCTATCGGCTTCAACCACCGCAGCCACTTCCTGTATCGCAGCCCTATCCCCTCAGCCCGGCCACTTGCTCTCTCTCTCCCGGGCTGGGGCTGGGGCTGGGGCTGGGGTTGGGGTTGAGGCTGGGGCTGAGGCTGGGGCTGAGGCAGCCGCTGAGGTTAGGGCAGCTCCCTACCCCGCCCAGTGGGCTGGTCACTCGGGCGGCAGGCGGCGGATCCTCGGCCCGGCCGGCCGGCTCCCGCCTGCCCCCCGCCCGCCCGCGCGCCTCACCTGTATGTAGTTGTTTTCACAGTAGTCCGCCACCCGGGTCAGATTCTGGTAACTCTCTATCAGGGCCCTCTTGCCGGACGGGATCTCCTCTTCTAGTAACATCTGCAGCTCTGCCATTTTCCACCCCTCTGCATCGCTTCCTCTCGCGTTAAAGAGACAGAGGCAGCAAGGTCCGCGGAGGGGCCGAGCACCTCACAGCCCGGATACAAACCGCCTACCGCCCTCCCGCCTGGTATTGTGGGACGGCACCTCCTCCTCTTCCTCCTCACCCTCTCCACCCCGCTCCACCCACTTCGCGCAGTCGCCTCAATCCCATTCTCTCGCGAGCCTTCACGTCTTTCCCTCCTTCTCCCCGCGACCACGGGATTTTTTTTTTCCTTTCGCAAGGCCTTCAGGGAATTGTAGTCTCTCACAGGCCGGCAAACCAAGAGCGCATGCGTGTAGGGGAACCTCCCGGGGAGGAAAAAAAAACAAAAAAACCCAGGGAGGACCGTAAAGGACCGCCCAGGGAGGGGGTAAAGGCGGAGATTCCTGACATCTCCGGCAGATGGCACCATAGAGAGAGTCTAGAAAATAAAATCCTTTCCCGAGGGAAGACTTGTGAATATTGGCAGAATTTGGTTGATAGGAAATGTCAGTGAATCAGAGATATCAACACTGATACGGGATTAAAAAGGGCTAGCATATGAAGGGATCCAAATCTTTACTCCCTGTCTTCTTAGATGTAACGCGACTCTGGCTTACTTCCTCCACTCTCCATTTATCATTTAAAATTTAGCAAACATTTGTCATTAAAGCTCTGTACCAAGCAATGTACTAACACTGGAGGTACGAGTTGAACAAGAATACTCCGTACCTAAAGATTCACAATTTAAAAATACACATAATTTCAGTGTTATTCCGTCCTAATTGCTTTTTCTTTAACTCTTCTTTGCAAGTATCTCCCTATACTTTTTTTTTTTTCCTTAGATTTTATTTCTTTATTCATGGGAGACACCGAGTGAGAGGCAGAGATGCAGGCAGAGGGAGAAGCAGGCTCCATGCAGGGAGGGGACTCGACCCCAGGACCCCAGGATCACACCCTGGGCCAAAGGCAGATGCTCAACCGCTGAGCCACCCAGGCTGTCTGCAAGGAGGCAGTGCATGAGGACTGTCTTTAAAGGGGGTAAGAAGGGCAGCCCTGGTGGCTCAGCGGTTTAGCGTCTGCTTTCAGCCCAGGGTGTGATCCTGATCAAGTCCCATGTCGGGCTCCTTGCACGGGGCCTGCTTCTCCCTCTGCCTGTGTCTCTGTCTCTCATGAATAAATAAATAAGTAAAATCCTTTTTATTTTTTTTTAAAGGGGGTAGGAAAAGGCGGCATGGTGACATATGGAATATTCCCTTTTTTGGGAACTGTGCCTAGTTGTAAGTAGCCCACTGGTTAGTTATGGCCTATGGATATTTTGACGTGGGTCACCTGATGGGCCTGTGTTCAGCCAGGTGGTCACTATGACCCTTTGTACATCCATTCTCAAGACTGTTTGCCTAAAAGTGGACTCTACAATATATTAGTATTTTTAATGTGATTTTTTTTAACAATGTGATATATTCTTTTTTTTTTTTAATTTTTATTTATTTATGATAGTCACAGAGAGAGAGGAGGCAGAGACACAGGCAGAGGGAGAAGCAGGCTCCGTGCACCGGGAACCCGACATGGGATTCGATCCCGGTTATCCGGGATCGCGCCCTGGGCCAAAGGCAGGTGCCAAACCGCTGCGCCACCCAGGGATCCCCCAATGTGATATATTCTTAAATTTGGTTTCCACATGAGCCAGATTTAACTACAGACATCACTAAGCTTGCTTATATCTATATATTGATACCTTTTTTTTTTTTTTTAAGTTTGGTTGGCTTTTGGTGGTTGGTTTTTTGTTTTTGTTTTAATCTCTACATCCAACATGGGATTCCAACTCAGGACCCTAAGATCAAAGGTCTTCTGTCTGAGCCAGCCAGGTGTCCCCACATAGTGATACCTTTTAACAACATTGGGGAGGTGATCCCTGGGTGGCTCAGCGGTTCAGCACCTGCCTTTGGCCCAGGGCATGATCCTGGAGCCCCAGGGTCAAGTCCTGCATTGGACTCCCTGCATAGAGCCTGTGTCTCTGCCTCTCTTTTCTCTCTCATGAATAAATAAATAAAATCTTAAAAAAAAAAAAAAACACAAAAAAAACCAACATTGGGGAAGTCAATAAACAGGTGCCCCTGCTTTACTATTTTCAAAGTACTACCAGATTTCTCTCATGCCCACAACTCTGAGGAATAAATGACCTAAAGATTCTCTTCTATCTTTACTAAATATGGAAATTTAAGCTAGAAAGCAAAAGAGTTTAGCTAAGGACACTGGAAATAGTAATCAAGTGCTTCAACTTCTAGATCAGTGATCATTCCTACTATCCAGTTAAAACTATCCATTCAAATACTTGTGGTTCATATAAAATACATTCAAAGAAGTTATCCCTCATACCTTTAAGGTAATTTAAGGTAATTGCTATCCTCTGTATTTTTATTTAAAAAATAGTTTCCCTGATAATTACAGTCTATAATCTGGCAATATTTCTTTATTAAAACCAAAGAGTGTCAACTACACTTCAACTTAAAAGGGGTTTGTGGAGATAAAACTGTAAAACACAGCACCATACTGTAGCTATGGGCTTTCAACACAACTCAAAATAAAAAATATTATATGCAACAAGATCCAAAACATAGGTAGGTAGGTAGGTAGGTAGATAGATAGATAGATAGATAGATAGATAGATAGATAGATAGATGATATACACGCTGGTATAAAAGTTTTACAAAACTAGGTATGCCTGGTGGCTCAGTGGTTGAGCATCTGCCTTCAGATCATGATCTTGGGGTCCTGGGATCGAGTCCCATGTGGGGCTCCCTGCTCAGTGGGAACTCTGCTTCTTCCTCTCCCTCTGTCCCTCCTTCTTGCTCCTGCTCTCTCTTTCTCAAATAAATAAATAAATAAAACCTTTAAAAAAAGTTTTACAAAACTAAATATGATTACTCTGATATTTCCTGTTCTATTTTATTTTACGTAATGTTGATAAGGACCACTGAATTCATTTCATGACCCACAGTTTGAAAACCATTTTTCCCTCCCAATAAATTAAGCTAAGAACTTAACTGACTCTAAGGACAAAATGTGACTCTATACCATAAGCATATGTTACTATCATAAATTTAGGTTAAGTTACAAACATAAAAAGTTACTAACAGATAAACCAGAAAAATGTATATATTCAAAGATTTAATAGAATAAAATTTAGCTGAAGGATCTAAATGTCTGTACTAAAACAACTTCCTTATACACCCGTATTCAAAATCCTAACAGGTTTTTAAAAATTGACAAGGTGATTCTAAAAATTATATGGAAATGGGGCAGCTCCGGTAGCTCAGCGGCTTAGTGCCCGGGGTATGATCCTGGAGATCCCGGATTGAGTCCCACGTCAGGCTCCCTGCGTGGAGCCTGCTTCTCCCTCTGCCTGTGTCTTTGGAAGTCCATCTTTGGAAGTCCATTAGTCAGCCTACTATAGCCATCATTAAAGTTAAAACACTATGCTTAAAAAAAGAATACTGTTAAGAAAGTGAGAAGATAAGCCACAACATATACATTTGACAGAGGACTCATCCTTAGAATATAACTTTAAAAGATTCCTCCAAGTCAAGGCACCTGGGTGGCTCAGTCGGTTAAGCATCTGATCTCAGCTGGGGTCACGGATCTCAGGGTCCTGGTTTGGAGTCCTGCATTGGGTTCCCTGCTCAGTGAAGAGTCTGCTTCTTTCTCTTCCTCTGCCTCTGTCCCTTCCCCAACTCCTGTGCCCTATCTTGCTCTTCACTCACTCTCTCTCAAATAAATAAATAAATAAAATATTAAAAAATTCTTCCAAGTCAATACAAAAAAGATAGTTCAGAGGTGCCTGGGTGGCTTAGTGGGTTAAGAATCTGCCTTTGGCCAGGACGTGATCCCACAGTCCTGGGATTGGCTTGCTCAGCAAGGAGTCTGCTTCTCCTTCTCCCTCTCCTGCCTCTCCCCACTGTTTGTGCTCTCTCTCTGTCAAATAAATAAATGAAATCTAAAAATAAATAAAGACAATTCAATAAAAAACAGACAAGAGAACTACATTTCACAAAAGGCCAATAAATACAGGAAAAGGTACTCATTACTCATCAAGAAAATGCAAACTAAAGCCATACTAGGGGCACCTGGGAGGCTCGGTCTATTAAGTATCTGTCTTTAGCTCCTGTCATGGTTTCAGGATCCTGGGATCAATCCCTCATAGGGGGGATCCCTGGGTGGCGCAGCGGTTTAGCGCCTGCCTTTGGCCCAGGGCGTGATCCTGGAAACCCAGGATCGAATCCCACGTCGGGCTCCGGTGCATGGAGCCTGCTTCTCCCTCTGCCTATGTCTCTGCCTCTCTCTCTCTTTCTCTCTCTCTGTGTGACTATCATAAAAATAAATTTAAAAAAAAATCCCTCATAGGGCTGCCTGCTTCTCCCTCTCCCTCTCTACCACCCCCTTACCCCGCCACTCGTGTGCACTCTCTCTCTCTCAAACAAGTAAATAAAATCTTTAAAATAAATAAATAAATAAAATAAAGCCATACTAAGATAACACTGCCCTGCACCAGGATGTAGTGTAAATTTTTTTCAGATTTTCAATTAAGTAATTAATTTATAGAGCATGGGGGCACACACACGTGCAAGGGTGTGGGGAGAAGAGTGAGTGAGAGAAAAACCCAACTGGATTCCACACTAGTGCAGAAGCCTCACACAGAGCTCAATCTCATGACACTAAAATCATGACCTGAGCCGAAATCAAGAGCCTGCTGCTAAATGGACTGAGCCACCCATGTACCCTGTAGTATAAATTTTAAAAGACTACACTACATGCCCATTAGAATAGCTACAAAAAAAATATCCTGACATTAGCAGAGACATTACATCTTATATATTACTGGCTACAAACTACTGCAGTCCCTCTGCAAAGCAGTATAGCAGTTTCCTATAAAGCCAAATATATACCTAATATATAACCTAGCTATCCTACTCATAGATATTTACCTGAGAGAAATGAAAATGTATGTTGGCACAAAAACCATTATGTGTGAGATCCCTGGGTGGCTCAGCAGTTTAGCACCTGCCTTCAGCCCAGGGCGTGATCCTGGAGTCCTGGGATCGAGTCCCACATCAGGCTCCCTGCATGGAGCCTGCTTCTCCCTCTGCCTGTGTCTCTGCCTCTCTCTCTCTCTCTCTCTCTCTCATGAATAAATAAATGAAATCTTAAAAAAAAAAAAAACATTATGTGAATGTTTATAGTAGCTGTATACATAACCACTAAAAGCTGGGAACAACACAAATGTCCTTCAACCAGCTATGGATAAACAATAGAATACTATTCAGCAACAAAATGTAATGAATTATATACTCACACAAAGTCATGGGTAGGGCATCTGGGTGGCTCAGTGGTTGGGCATCTGCCTTTGGCTCCAGGAGTGACCTCGGAGTCCTGGGATCAAGCCCCACATCAAGCTCCCCACAGGGAGCCTGCTTCTCCCTCTGCCTATGTCTTTGCCTCTCTCTGTGTTTCTCATGAATAAATAAACAAAATCTTTAAAAAAAAAGTTATGGGTGAATCTCAAATGCAATTTGCTAAATGAAAGAAGACAGACATACACACGACTACATATTGTATTATTTCATTTATATGAAATTTTAGAAAAGGCAAAACTGATGATTAAAAAATCACATCAGACTTTGCCAGAGGCCAGACTCCAAACAGACACAAATTAACTTTTAGAGGTGAGGGAAATATTCTAGATCATGATTGTAGTGATATGACTAAACGTACTTCTCAAACTTTATTGCACACTTAAAATAGGTGAGTTTTATTGTAATCTAACTGAAGCTGACCCCAAAGAAAGTATAGGCAGAAGAAAAATCCCTTGCTTCAAATACTAAAGAACAGGGGGGAAAATCGCATCTTTTGTTGGCTTTGATATAGGATAAAAAATCACACAACCCAAAAAGATAGGAGACAACTTGCTTCTCCAAGTTAAAAGGTGACTAAATGGTCAAGAGTTAACATTAAAATGGCAAGCAAACGTGGTGACACTAAATTAGAACATCATAAGAACTTCTGAGTTCAGTTTTTTTCCCATAATGTGCGCTTTTATACTATTCACTTATGTAGTATTTTTCTGTGGATTTTGTTAAAATAAATTAAAATGAAATGTCTTTCAAAGAAATCCCAACAGAATAAGGAATAAGAGTGTCTGTATTAAACTAAATGATGTATACTGAGGCCGGAGCTGAAAATCAGACCTTATACATTTCATTTCATGGATGTCTAGTCAAGATAATCAATTTGGTCATGAAAAACAGTTTGTAATTGCAAAATCTGCACATATGCATGGAGATAAATTGAAATTTCATATATTCAACTTTGAAATAGCAGATTGCTGATAATCATAAAAATTTAATTCAGAGTGATTAAGAGATGTGCCAGGAAATGATAATTTGGACTATCCTGGTACAAGATTGCTTCTCTTGCTATCTGGACACAAGTGACACTGCAAACTTAGTGAATCTCAGACTCCTGCACAGTTAATTCACATATCGCATCCCAGGATACTAACTTGGAATTGTGTAGTTAACAAACCAGAATGTAGATAAGAAACGTGGTATAATGGAAAGAAACCAGGAGTCAGGCAACCAGGGTTCTCTTCTCTGTCCTTCCTTGTCCTCATCCACCACACTATGTGACAGGGTCACAGAGAGGGTGCCTTGGTGGCTTAGTCGGTTAAGCATCTGCTTTTGGCTCAGGTCATGATCCCAGAGTCCTAGGATCAGCCTTGCTCTCTTTCTTTCTCAAATAAATAAATAAACATCTTTAAAAAGGGGGCAAGGTATTAGTCGGCTCAGGCTGCCAAAACAAAATACCACACAATGAGTGGCTTAAACAGCAGAATTTTATTTTCTCACAGTTCTGCAGGCTAGAGGTCCAAGATTAAAGTGTCAACCAGGTTTGGTGTCTCCTAAAGCCCATCTCCTTGACTTGCAATGGTCATCTTCTCACCATATACTCACGTGGGACTTTTCCCTGGTATCTATGTCCTGCTCTTGCCTTTTATATTTTTAAAAGATTTTATTTATTTATTCATGAGACACACAGAGAGAGAGAGAAAGAGGCAGAGACACAGGCAGAGGGAGAAGCAGGCTCCATGCAGGGAGCCTGACGTGGGACTCGATCTCGGGTCTCCAGGATCATGCCCAGGGCTGAAGGCGGCACTAAACCACTGAGCCACCTGGGCTGCCCTGATCTTGCCTTTTATTTTATTTTTTTTTTTAAGATTTTATTTATTTATTCATGATAGTCACACAGAGAGAGAGAGAGAGGCAGAGACACAGGCAGAGGGAGAAGCAGGCTCCATGCAGGGAGCCCGATGTGGGATTCGATCCCGGGTCTCCAGGATCGCGCCCTGGGCCAAAGGCAGGCGCCAAACCGCTGCGCCACCCAGGGATCCCTGATCTTGCCTTTTAAAAAATATATTGGGGTGCCCATGTGGCTCAATGGTTCAGCATCTGCCTATGGCTCAGGGCGTGATCCCAGGGTCCTGGGGTTGAGTCCTGTATCAGGGTCCCCACAGGGAGCCTGCTTCTCCCTCTGCCTGTGTCTCTGCCTCTGTCTGTCTCTCATGAATAAATAAATAAGATCTTACAGAAATAATTAATTAATTGAAATATTTATTTATTTATTTATTTATTTATTTGAGAGAGAGAGAGGGAAGAAGGCAGCATGGGAATGAAAGAGAAAATCCCAAGCAGACTCCATGTTGCTCACAGAGCCAGAAGCAGGGCTCAATCCCATAACCCATGAGATTACAACCTGAGCCAAAACCAAGAGTCAGGACACTTAACTGAACCACCTAATCACTGCCTAATCTTGTCTTTTGATAAGGACACCAATCATACCACATTAGGATCATATCCCATGACCTCATTTCATCTTAATTACCTATTTAAAGGCTCTATTTCCAAATACACTCACATTCTAAGGTCCTCGAGGTTAGGACTTCAATATATGAATTTTGCAAGGGACATGATTCAGTTCACTACAGGACATTCTAGGATTAATTGACATCCCAGGTTCTACAACCCTCAATTATGACCTCTCTTTGCTTCTTTTCAAATTAATAATACCATCCAGGAATCCTCAGAGAAGGAGGGTGAATGGAATGATCTGTTCAAACAGTGTAGCAAGGCCCACACAAGACCAGAGGATTTCAGGAGACAGAATGAATTGTAAACCTTCCTTTCAAATTTTATTATAATTGGTGGTGGACATTCTTTCATACAGAGTCATCATATTTGCAGCAGGCCAGACCTATAGGCTGGTTTTCTGGCAGGTCTGATTATTCATTTAACATGGGGGAAAGGGCTCCCTTAGACATGTTAAGTCAAGCCCCTGCAGAAGCTTGGTGTTATTTTAGAGTGCAGCAAGCTGTTATCCTGAAATAATAAAAAATTAGCAGTGGCTAAAAATGCAAAGTACCTGGAGTTCTGTAGGGAAAAATATAGCCTTTAAGTGAAATCTCATGCTATTTTTTCTTCTCTTCCAGAAGCTATAATATTTCCAGCATGGTTTGAATGAATTAATTTCTTGTTAATTTTGGAAGCTGCTGAATCAACACATCCTCCTCCACCTCTCATTTTCAGCTTCAACAATATCCTGCAGGCATTTGTGACAATCAGAACTGTTTCTGGAACAGCTGGTCTCACCAGCAATAACAAGTAGCTCATTCTTTGAACCTAGCAGAGAATCGGCTAATAATGGCCCTTCTCTGAACTTTGTCCCTCCAACCTTTCCAATGCTTTTACAAATCCCTCAGTGTTAGAAATACCTAGAGTAATTTCTCTTTTCCTGACAAATGAACAATATAATATTTAGAAGTTCTATAAACAAATGACAATCCATGTAAAGTTAGTATTCTTTAGTTGGATGTTACAGAAAACAAAACCCAATGTAGTATAAGACAGAAAAAGACAAAAAAGGGAAAAAGAAAAGCAGAAAAAAGTCCTCATCATGAAAATTCAGGCTCACCCACAGAACTCAAAACTACAAATGCAATCAGTCATAAAAAAAAAAAAAAAATACTAGTGCAAGTCATTTGGAAGGCCATTAGGAACCCAAGTAGTATTCTCTCTCTCTCTCTTTTTTAAGATTTTATTTATTTATTTATTCATGAGAGACACCCAGAGAGAGAAGCAGAGACACAGGCAGAGGGAGAAGCAGGCTCCATGCCGGGAGCCCGATATGGGACCTGATCCTGTGACTCCAGGATCATGCGCTAAGCCGAAGGCAGATGCTTAACCACTGAGCCACCCAGGCATCCCCCAAGTAGTATTCTCATTTAGTGTCCAATTTCTTTGTAAAGATTTTGGGTTTTTTTGTTTTGGTACCCTTCGTAAATGGTGAAGAGCATGGCAAATGTATGTACCAAATGTTTCATCTTTACCACGCAATAAATCCATCCTCTGGGATACCTGGGTGGCTCAGCAGTTGAGCATCTGCCTTTGGCTCAGGGTGTGATCCCGAGGTCCAGGGATCGAGTCCCACATTGGGCTCCTTGCAGAGTGCCTGCTTCTCCCTTTATCTATGTCTCTGTGTCTCTGATGAATAATAAATAAATAAAAGCTTTAAAAAATAATAAAAAAACCATCTTCAGCTCAAATTCCTCAGTTCCAAACCCATGTCCCCCCCCCCTTTTTTTTGGTGGGCAGCAAAGTTTATTGAATGATGACGTTTATTGAGCAATAGTAAGTACAAAGCTCCCGAAGAGGGAGCGGACCTGAGAGGATTGCCCTCAAATCCATTTCTCAAAAAGAAAATCTTTTTATTCCAACTGGAATTGGCTCTTCTTTCCAATCATCAGCTTTGGCAACAGGGACATGTTCAAACAGCCTTAGCATAATCACTTGAACGCCCTGAGATTGGTGTGGGAAGTTTCCAGAGAGACTAAATAATCAAAGAAAATAAGTGTCAGGTGTTCACTACAACTGGGAAAACTTGTGCAATACATAAACACGTGGTTGGGTGCTATTTGTGCAATCCTGCAGGTTACTCATACACAAGAGCATCTGGGTTTCTCCCCAGGATTTTATGCTGTTCTTTTTTTTTTTTTTTATGCCGTTCTTATTTGTTGTTTAAGAACATTTCCCAGCTAATTCTGTAATGTCTATATTCTTTGTCATTTGCTGCCACTGCAATATCTACTCAATGTCCCAGTGTCTCCTGGGCATGTACATAACTCTGCATATAGTCATGGTATTCTAGATCTCCAAAAATACATGTTGCTGCTTTTCAAAACCCTCTGTGAACATCTCATTCTCCACATTCTCTTTTTAAATTTTTTATTCAATTTCTGTTTGCCCCACCTATTATTGCTGCCATAGCCACTGCAATGGTAAACAATTAAAACTGGTTTTTCGCTTGTTTGTTTTTTAAAGATTTTATTTATTTGACAGAGAGAGATCAAGAGAGCACAGCAGGAGGAGCTGTAGAGGGAGAGGGAGAAGCAGACTCCTTGATGAGCAGGGAGCCCCATGCAGGGCTCCATCTCAGGATCCCCATATCATGACCTGAGCCGAAGGCAGATGCTTAACTAACTGAGCCAACCAGATGCCTCAAAACTGTTTTTTAACAAATACCTTGAGGATAGGATTGTTAGTGCTAAATAAGTTCTGAGTCAAATGAAAGATAAATTCTGAGAATAGAGCTTTTCAAGGGAGTTGCCAGCAAAGTCAAATAGCGATAATTCTCTGGGGATTGGACTTTTGGGGGCTTTCCCAATCTGTCCTTCCCCATCAAGAGGCTGCTAGGATGATGATTTTCAAAGCACTATGATTGCAAGATAGCTTGTTTCAAGGCTACTGTAGAGCTAGGGAGAGAGGGATGGAAAGAAGACAAATTCAAACACCACATGTTTATTGTTCTTACTAGATTTAGCTATTTTTTTAAGATTGATTTATTTGAGAGAGAGAGAGTACAGGTGTGAGCACAAGAGAGGGAAGGAGCAGAGAGATATTGGGAGAGGGAGACTCTCAAGCAGACTCCCCCAGAGCCCAGAGCCCTGAGCCCCAAGCCTGGAGCCAACTGGGGGCTCCATCTCAGGACACAGAGATCATGACCTGAACCCAAATCAAGAGTCAGAAGCTTAACTGACTAAGCCACCCAAGTGCCCCTCAGCTATTTTTCTTGAATGAATGCTCCTTTATTTCCAGTTATTTTTTTTAAATTTTATTAAATACTTTATTTATTGGGGCACCTGGGGGCTTAGTTGGGTATCTGCCTTCAGCTCAGGTCATGATCCTGGAGTCCTGGGGTTGAGCCCTAATGGGGCCCCCTGCTCAGTGGGGAGCCTGCTTCTCCCTCTGCTGTTCATCCCACTCCTGTGCTCTCTCTCTCTCACTCTCAAACAAATAAATAAAATATTTTTCTTAAAGATTTCTTTTCTTTTAAAAAAAAATATTTTATTTATTTATTTGAGAGAGATAGGGCAGAGGGACAAGCAGACTCCCCACTGAGCACAGAGCCCCATGTGGGGTTCCATCCCAGGACTCTGAGATCATGACCTCAGTCAAAGTCAGATACTTAACTGACTGAAACACCCAGGTGCCCTATAGTTAATTTTTAATGGTTATGGTTAATTTCCAGAATTTGGTTAGTTGCCAGAGTTTGGATAAAAATGATTTTTGCAATTTTACCAGTGTTCTCATTGCTTTTATATAGGTGGTTAAGACTATTCCTAGGCTGCTGTTCTGAAAGTGCGTCCTTTCATTCATTTTATTTTATTTTACCTTTTAAAAAAGATTTTATTTATTTATTTTATTTATCCATTCATGAGAGACACACAGGGAGAGACAGAGACATAGGCAGAGGGAGAAAAAAGCAGGCTCCCTCTGGGAACCCGGTACGCGACTCCATCCCAGGACCTTGGGCCAAAGGCAGATGCTCAACCACTGAGCCACCCAGGCGTCCCCCTTTATTCGTTTTAAATATAACCTTGATCATCCACCAGCTGTGAGACTCTGGGGAAGTTACAGAAACCTTGCTAATTCCTATGTTTTGAAAATAATAAAATTAACCATCAGCTACTTAGCACACCACCCATTAAAAGTGAGTGTTCAGGAGATGATGCCTCCTCTGCTGAGGAGAAAGCACCAGGAATCTGCCTCCTGCTCAGCAGGGAATCTGTTTCTCCCTGTCCCTCTGTCACTCCCCTTGCTTGGGCTCTCTCACTCTCGCTCTTTCTCAAATAATTAAAATCTTAAGAAAGAAAAAAAATCTTAAGAAAGAAAGAGAGAGAGAAAGAAAGAAAGAAAGAAAGAAAGAAAGAAAGAAAGAAAGAAAGAGAAAGAAAGAAAAAGAAAGGAAAGAAAGAAAGGAAGAAAGAAAAGCAACTGCAAATATAAGAAATACTAGAAGTAACTACACATGCCCTGGGAAAGGCTCTGAAAAGACTTGAGAAAATCTTTAGTTCATGCCCCAGGCTGATCCTCAACAGACAGCATACAACAATCAGCAAACAGTAATAATAATCAAACACAATAACAAAAAATAGGAAACCCTGGGGACTGGAGAATCTGGTACCCAGAGTTAGCACATTATTAGATTCAAATGCCCAGTAATCAACAACAACAACAACAACAACAACATCACATGGCATACAGTAAATATGGCCCATTCAATAAAGACACAAAACAACAGCTAATGTCACTCATAAAGATCTAATTAATGGCACATATACTAGAAAAAGTCTTTAAAACAACTGTTTTTAAAGATGCTCAAATAACTAAAGAAGGATGTGGAGAAAGTCAAGGAAGCATTGTGTGAACAAAATGAAAATATCAATAAATAGAAAAATCTAAAAAGAAAACAAAAATGGCTAATTTGCATTTGCCTATTGGTTAGCGATGTTGAGGATCATTTAATGTGCTTACTGACCATTTGCATACTTATCTCAGAGAAATGTCTATTCAAGCTCTTTGCCCATATTAAAATCTGATTTTTTTTTAAGATTTTTTTTATTCATGAGAGACACATAGAGACAGAGGCAGAGACAGAGGCAGAGGGAGAAGCAGTCTCCATTCAGGGAGCCCAATGTGGAACTCGATCCTGGGACCCCGGAATCACACCCTGAGCTGAAGGCAGACGCTTAACTGCTGAGCCATCCAGGCACCCCAAAATCTGATTGTTTTTGTTGAGTTGCGGGAACTAGTCTTTTAAGAGGAGGCATTTCAAATCAGGGGAGAAAAAAGGATTATTCAATAAGCAATGTTGGGCAATTGGGTAAAATTCTATAAAAAATTAAAAATTGTCACATTTTTCCTGTTTTTTATTTTTTTTCCTGTTTTTTTTTTAAGATTTATTTATTTATGATAGACAGAGAGAGAGAGAGAGAGGCAGAGACACAGGCAGAGGGAGAAGCAGGCTCCATGCTGGGAGCCCAACGCAGAACTTGATCCCAGGACTCCAGGATCGCGCCCTGGGCCAAAGGCAGGCGCGAAACCGCTGAGCCACCCAGGGATCCCTCCTGTTTGTTTTTTAAAGGGAAACAAAATATTTGGATAAAAACCTTTTATACACCATACCCAGTCCCTCCATCCACCAATGTAATCACTAGCATGAATTTATTGTTTCTCTTTTTTTAATAAAGATTTTATTTATTCATGAGACACAGAGAGAGAGAGAGAGGCAGAGACATAGGCAGAGGGAGAAGCAGGCCCCCTGTGGGGAGTCTGATGTGGGACTGGATTCCAGGACCCTGGAATCACAACCTGAGCCAAAGACAGGTGCTCAACCATTGAGCCACCCAGGTGTTCTTTATCATTTATCTTCTTATTGAAAAATAACTTTATATACTAAGTTGGCATAAACTATAATTCTGTTTTGCGTGTTCTATATATTCTAAATATATTCTTGAGATTCATATAGTCTCCTATATTCTTTTTCATTGTTACATAGTATTTCATTGTTCCAATGTTCCATATTTCATTATATATTCTCCATTTGAAGGTGTTTTGGTTGTTTCCAATGTTTCATACTACAAACAGCTATCTGATGAATATATCCTTCTATCTGTCTCCATGTACACACCAGTGAAGGTTTTCTAGAATTTATGCTAGAAAAGGAGATTGCTTCATTATTAAGTATGTATATTTTTCGTTTTTAGTAGAAAACATCAAATTGGTCTCCAGTAGGTTGTATCAATTTACATTCTCATTAGGAGAGCATGAGAGTTCCAAATGCTCATATTCTCACCAGTATTTTATACTGTCAGACCTAAGATCATTAGTAGGACTGAGGAATAAAACGTGGTATTTCGCTGTTGTTTTAATTTGCATTTCCCTGATTATTATAGAGCTTATCTTCCCATTTGTGTTTTTGGCCATTTATTTTTCCTCTTCTGCTATGTGCCAGTCTTTTCCCATATCCATTTTTCTATGAGTTTTTTGTCCTTTGGTTTTTTTGTTTGTTTGTTTGTTTTTAATTTATTTTTTATTGGTGTTCAATTTACTAACATACAGAATAACCCCCAGTGCCCGTCACCCATTCACTCACACCCCCCGCCCTCCTCTTCTACCACCCCTAGTTCGTTTCCCAGAGTTAGCAGTCTTTACGTTCTGTTTTCCTTTCTGATATTTCCCACACATTTCTTCTCCCTTCCCTTATATTCCCTTTCACTATTATTTATATTCCCCAAATGAATGAGAACATATAATGTTTGTCCTTCTCCGACTGACTTACTTCACTCAGCGTCCTTTGGTTTTAATTAACTATAAGAGTTCTTCATTCTGTACGAAAGATTTTTTTATCCATTACAGACTGTTTCAGTCAGAAATTCCATTTTGCTTTAAGCAACAAAACTCTTACAGTATGACAAATGTTTATTTTTTTCTTGGATCAGGAGATTTTGCCCAGACCCTGGTAGACTGGTAGAGGTGTTCATGATGTTACCAAGGATCCAAGTTCCTCTTCTCTTTCCATTTTCACCTCCATGTACATGGCTTTTATCATTATGGAACAAGATAGCTGCTATACTTCTATCTACCTCACAAAATTTCAGGAATAAGAAGTATGAAGGAAAAAGGCAGAGGCTAAAAAAGGGCAAAGGGGTGTTCCAGCTAAATCTTTACCCATTAAAAACCTTCACAGAATGGGGATCCCTGAGTGCTCAGCAGTTCAGCACCTGCCTTTGGCCCAGGGTGTGGTCCTGGAGTCCCGGGATCCAGTCCCGCGTCGGGCTCCTGGCGTGCAGCCTGCTTCTCCCTCTGCCTGTGTCTCTGCCTCTATCATGAATAAATAAATAAAATCTTACTAAAAAAAAAAAAAACCTTCACAGAAGCACTATTAACCAATGTCTATTATATACATAAACCAGACCAGTGACTGACACATGGCTACCTTTAGCTGTAGGAGAGTCTAGGATTTTGAATTTTGGGTTTTTTTTTATAGTCTCCACAAAGACAAGGGGAAGGGAGATGGATTTGAAGACTGTATCACTCAACACGTATTGAAAGTACTCTCTCCAAATCTATAGTACGCTTTAATTTTATATATGTATCTTCTTTCACACCAGAGTTTTTAAATCTTGATATAGTCAAATGTGTTGTTATGTGCTGAATGTTTATGTCTACCCTAAATTCATAGCCTGAAACTCTTTACCCCAGTGTTATACTTTTGGAGGTGGGAAATTTGGGGAGATAATTAGATTTATATTAGGCCATGAAGCTAGGACTCCTTTTTAAGATTTTATTAATTTGAGAGAGTGAGTTAGCAAGTGAGAGAGCACAAAGCAGGGGGAGCTTTAGAGGCAGATAGAGAAGCAGGCTCCTTGCTGAGCAGGGAGCCTGACATGCCTCCATCCCAGGACCCTGGGACCATGATCTGAGACAAAGGCAGATGCTTAACTGAATGAGCCACCCAGGTACCCCTGTTAGACGCTTAAATATTCATCTTTCTATATATTCCTGGAACAAATTTTGGCTACTTTAAAAGTAAAAATTAGAATAATTTGGTGAGTTTGTATTGGGTCATTATTTTTCGAGAAGCTACAATTACATCTCCCAGAATGCCCTTCTCTGTATTGTTCTAAATTAGGGTTGACCATAAGAATTTATGTGAGATTTGGCAGATAGGAGTCAAGCAGCTCTGAAGGGCATTAGGTATGGAGTAGCACCTTGACCCACTTTCCCAAGTCTTAGGTCAGGCATGAGTTCAGCTCCATGAAGACTGGTATCATTTCGTTCTGAAGGTCATCCATGTCATCTAGTTTAGACGCAGTGAGAGAGAACATAGAATTCAATTTGTCCTCACTGGTTTCAGTTTGTCTTTGTTCTGCCCTACTTCATGTAAGTTCTTGACTACAAGACACACTATAGCAATTTTAAGCTCCCCTCCAGACACAATGGCAATAGCTTCTCATAAACTCTTCAGTAGCTCCCATAATTATATAAGTCTAATCCCTGTAACTAATCTATTGTACTATATCAATCATAATGGTTGTGCTTTCTTGATCAAATTGTAGTTGATAGAAAAATATAGTCTTTATGGATTTGTTTTTTTCTAAAGATTTTATTTATTTATTCATGAGAGGCACAGAGAGAGAGGCAGAGACGTAGATAGAGGGAGATGCAGGCTCCTTGCAGGGAGCCTAATTCAGGACTCGATCCTGGGAAGGGGATCATGCCCTGAGCCAAAGGCAGATGCTCAACCGCTGAGCCACCCAGGCATCTCAAAGATTTTATTTTTAAGTAATCTCTATACCCAGTGCAGGGCTGGAACTTACAACCCTGAGATCAAGAGCCACATGTTCTACCAACTGAGCCTGCCAGGTGTCCCTATGTGTACAATTTTTTTAAGTGTAAATTTTAAATGAAGTATAATATACACAAAGAAAAATAAACCTTTTTTTTTTCTAAAGAGAGCAAAAGATTTTCTTTTTTTTTTCTTTTGAGTATAGCTGACTATACTCAACTAAAAGTTGTAACACAGTGCTACATTAGTTTCAGGTATATAATTTAGTGATTTGACACAAAAATGTACTATTTTCCCTTTTTTATGGTCATGAGGGAGAAGTGGGCTTATTCTTAATTAAAATATCTCTAGAAAAACACCATCAAGAATGCTTAATTTATCTGGTTCTTTGGTGGCTTAGTATGTTAGGTATCCGCTTTCTTTTTCTTTTTTTTTTTTTTGGGGGGGGGGTATCTGCTTTCCACTCAGGTTATGATCCTGGGGTCCTGGGATGAAGCGCTGCATCAGGTGCTCTGCTCAGCAGGGAGCCTGGTTCTCCCTCTGTCTGCCAACCCCACCTGCTCTATTAAATGAATAAATATTTTTTTAAAAAAGAATGCTTCATTTATTTGGTGATCATTTAGTACGTCCAAACACTCAATCATTATGTTTTACACCTGAAACTAATAGGTTATGTGTCAATTCAATCTCAAAAGAACAATGCTTCATAGTAGGCACTGCTCTGAAGGTACTGAAAGACAACCAGTGTTCCATGAGATGTATTTTAGGTAGAATTACAGGCTGTTCAGGTAAATGGAAGGCAGCTTAGGAACGGATCAATCCACCATATTCATCAGTGTGTTTCAGTAGGAGTTACCGTATATAAACCAGCACAGTTATATGAAAGTGCTTACTTTTAAAATACCTTTATCTGAATAATCCCAATTTCCTTTCTCCTTATGCTATTCTCCTTGATTCGAAATCCATACTACCTGCAAATGGAAATTCCATAAAAACCACTGACAGAAAATTCTTATTCATCCTTACCTAAAGACCAGAATACTATACATTTCTTACTCCATAAACTTAACGAAGAGTTGTCAAAATGAAGTCTTAGATTAGAAATCTAAGCTCTTGGGACGCCTGGGTGGCTCAGTGGTTGAGCGTCTGCCTTTGGCTCAGGTCATGATCCGGGGTCCTGGGATCTGGGATCCAGTCCCCTACCAGGCTCCCCGCAGGGAGTCTGATTCTCCCTCTGCTTGTGTCTCTGCCTCTCTCTGTGTCTCTCATGAATAGATAAAAAAAAATTTTTTTAAAGAAAAAAAATCTAAGCTCTTTCATGAGTATGCATGATTCAACAGACTGGAACTGAAGTGAATATGATAAAAAAAAAAAAAAAGGACATACAGGAAGCAGCAGATATAACACATAAATCCTTCCTAGTTTGAATAAATTACAAACAAACAAAAAATGGCTAGTCTTTCACTTTAGTGTCCTGGAATAAGTCCAAGATCTAAAAAGCACGAGTTTTATGGACTGACTCCTGGTTTTGTTACTTACTGAATTGTGGGACCTTGGGCTAATCAGTTACCGTGAGCCTCATTTCCTCACTCGTAAACACCCTATTGCCTTTTGGAACAGGTGCCATTCTCCTGGCAAACACCGGGCACTCACAAAAGCGGTAGTTCTTTATCACCCAAATGGCGCTCGTTTTCATATACTCGCCCTCAAAGTTAGTAAGCAATCAGGAGCAAAGAATTAGAGCCCAGTTCTCCGAATCACACCAGCTCACATCAGGGTACCCTCGAAGGCGTCACCGAGGGTCTCTTTCGGTGGAAGTGGATGTGGCATTAGAAGGGGCCCGGGGGCGCGACGCAGCGGGGAAGAAGGATTTCCGCCGCAACCGCCAAAGCAACCGCGGGCCGGAGACACCTAACCGGAACTGGTGAGAAGTACGCCTGCCGCGGAGGGAGGTAATGCGGAAGCGCCGCAGAGGGGGTTGGGGGACTACGTTTCCCATAAGTCCACGGGGCAGGGCGAGGGGCGGGCGGGCGACTGGGACAATACCGGACGGGCCTTGCCTGGTAATGCCAAGGTAAAAGCCGGTTGTGCGGCTCGGAGGGAAGAGCACCTTACAGTCTGCGCTTAGATATCTGCTAGTAGCCCTCCTAACCCACCCCAAACTGACAGTGATTTCCTGGCAATTCGGGGATTTCCGGGCCGCAGGACTCCATCCCTAAAACGCGTATCAGTACCTCCCCCCTCCCTCCACCCCCCAGTGGGCCTGGGGGAGATTCCAGGTGCCTGAGGTCGCGGGGCGTTATACTGGAAAGGTGAGGGCCCAGGGTCCCGTTTCGAGGGCTGACAGTCCGTTCTGGGTCCTCAGTGCCTCCTCCCTCGAGCCGTGCGACCTATTAAATGGCGCTGGAGCTGGACTGTGCCCGGTTCCCCGGGTGGGAGGACAGCAGTGGTGCCGGGGAAACTGCCCTCCTTCCCACCCCCAACCCTGAGCTCCCAATCCGGTCTGGCGGCCGGCGATCTTCCTGCTCCTTGGGGGGCTCTCGGACGTTCTCGACTCGAGGCAGCCCAAGCCCTGCTAAAACACTGATGCAGCACCTCTAATTCCTTCCTCTGTTAGGGTGCTGGCAAGACTGCCAATGCAGAGGCTGAGTAGCTTGCTCCAAGAGCTCGAGGTTCGCACCGAGTCTCTGCGGACCTAAAGCCCTTTGCTCACGTCCCTGCACAGTCCTCAGGCCGTAACTTCAGAGTTCAGGCGCTGTGAACCGCAGGGTCCTTTTTATATTTTCCCCCAACGGTACGGACTCTCGCTCGGCCCTTTGAGCCCAGGTGCGCCGGTACCGACGCGGCGGTCCCGCCCGTTCCAAAAGCGAGGACCCGAGCCGTCGCCCTTGCGGCCTTGCCTTCCTCCCAGGCGCCACCCGGTCGCCTGGCGGCAGCGCTCGCCGCGGGCTGCGACGCGAGGCGGGGGGTGGAGTCGGCGGAGCGGCCGCGGCAGCAGCGAGTGGGTCCGGTGGTGGCGCTGGGGCGGGGCCGCGAGGAGGGCGCCGGCTGACCCACGGACCCCGCCGGGATGGGGAGAGTGGCTGCTCCGCCAGGGTCCTGCGGGTGGGGGAGCGGCTCGGCGACCGCGGCTGGCCGGAGCCCTTCCGCGCTGTGCTAGAGATGCTCTTCCTCTCGGTGAGTGGTCGTTCGTTCTCGGCCGCGCGGCCTAGGTCACGCCCCGGGGAGGAGGAAAGAGCCGGGCCGCCTCGGTCCGTGCGGCCTGGAGGGCAGGGCCACGGGGCGCTGACTCGCTGCGTGGGCCTCCTCCTCCTTGGGCATGTTGATCCGCGGCTGCGCTCCATGTTCCAGTTTCATGCAGGCTCCTGGGGAAGCTGGTGCTGCTGCTGCTGCCTGATTCCAGCCGACGGACCTTGGGACCGGGAGCGGGGCCGGCGCTGGCGGCTGGAGATGGCGGACACGAGATCCGTGCACGAAACCAGGTTTGAGGCGGCGGTGAAGGTGATCCAGAGTTTGCCGAAAAATGGTAAGTGCGCTGGGCTCCCGCAGCCCAGCTCCAGAAGCCTCCTGCAGAGGCCCGAGGCCCCAGTTCCCGAACGTCGCCTCTTTGAACCTTCTCTCGGCTGGTAGACTTGCTAATTTAACCTACTTCGCTTCTGCGTTTACAACGAATGTAATTGGAGGGCAGGTGAAGAATGGGAATTAATTACCTGCTGATCTTGCAAGCTCGAGACGAATCTATTATCCAGCTTTTGAGTAGTTGCTATTGCTGAAAACAAAAGTCTGTCACTTAATGACTGCGGATTTGGGTATGTTTAAAAAAAAAAAACAAAACTGGGTGGGGGATGCCTGGTGCCGCCTACTCATATACTGCACTATTTAAGCCTTTCAAAAACTTTTGATGTGAAGGCAGGGAAAGGAAAGAAGAGCTAAATTCATTTGTAAAATGATTTATTTTAATACATACATGTATTTGTGACTTTTTTCAAGTGTGCTGTCCTCTGTATTCTTGTGTTCTCTTTCTTATACTTATATTGGGCCTTCCTTGCAGCTTAGGAGAAAAGTCATTTCAGTTCTTTTGTATTTAAGATTTTTCAGACTCCTTTCAAAATTTTTCTCCTCCTTATCCTTGGCTTTCAGCAGTTTGACTGTGATGTGTCCAGGTGTGGTTTTCTTCAAATTTATCTTGTTAAGAGTTTACAGAGCTTTTTGCATTTGTCATTTTATGTGCTTGACCAAAGTTGGGGACAAAGTTTAAAGCCTTTAAGATATTTTTTCCTTTGGAGAGGCTTGGCAAAAACAACTCTTATCTTTTACTTCGTATCCTTCTTCACTATAGGAATTATTTTTCACAATTAACTTGTATTTTCTGACGATGCTTCTTAAAGCACTATTACTGTGCCAGAGCATAAAATTCACTGAATACATCGTTAGCATATTTTTACAGTATTTCGTATGTTTTCTGTTTTAATTAATCATGAGTTGACTTGGTAATGACTATTCAACATGGTTTAATAAAAATTCATTAAGTGCAAATTCAAAAGGTTTTGAAAACAAATATACACAAAATAGTATTCTTTTTGTAATCTCAAACGTCAGACTGGAGGAGGAACATCTGAGATTGTGAAGGGGTTGAAAGATAAAAGAAAGATAAGAAAAAAAGAAAAAAGTGAATGAACAATATGTAAAGAAATAATATAGGAACTTATTTAGCTATTGGTTTTTAAAATGCCTGATTAAGAGGGTTTATAAAAAGGCATCATTCTAAGAGTTTTACATAAGTTGTAGCATCATCCTTTCTCTTAAACCAATATTTTTCTAATTTTTTGAAAATTGTTAAAGGTAGAACTTAACATCTCTAGTCTATTTTTTTGGGTATATATAATGTATTAAGAAATCTGTGTAAATATGAACTGTATAAACATAGCATTTAAGAAGCTATTGCAAAGTTAAGATATCCTGGCAAATGGCACCTGAGTTGGATAATATTCAGTATACTGTTATCCCCTGAAATTAAACTGATATTAATTGAAGCTGGAAGTATTGTTATAATGAATTAAAATTTTTTATAATAATACCTTTTAACAGGTGTCTGCCCTGAACAGTTTTGCAAAGAGTAATATCTTACAGTTAGTTCCTTGGCCTTTATTTAAGGTCTAAGGTTACAATGAATCATGTAGGATCTGTGTTTTATTTACCCTTGGCCTTTAGAAATTTAAATTCTTAGGGGACACATGGGTGGCTCAGTGGTTGGGCTTCTGCTCTCAGCTCAGGATGTGATCCCAGGGTCCTGGGATCAAGTTCCACATCTGGCTCCCTGCAGGGAGCCTGCTTCTCCCTCTGCCTATGTCTCTGCCTCTCTCTCTCTCTTTCTCTCCATGTCTCTCATAAATAAATAAGTAAAATCTTAAAATAAAAAGAAATTTAAATTCTTAGATGACATTTTAAATACAAATATCAAATATAGTATGTGTGAACACCTTAAGAACAGATTATATTTTATCTGGTGTTTATATATAGATTATATTCAATACATTATCAATTTTTGCTGTAATCTATTCTAATGTATATGTCACTCATCTTAAACTTTTAAATCTTATTTTGATTTACTGTAGATACTATGAGTTGAATCTCTTGGTGTTTTAAATTTAGATTTGTGTTATTTAATAGGTAACCATTTAAAAAATACTTCTTCAAATAAAACTTTATTTCAAAGCTTAAAAAAATATGTAGCCATTTTAACTGTAATTTCCCTATGTTTTTTAACCTATGTTATACCAAAGAGGACAATATTATTGAAATAATGTATCTAATAGATACTCCTAAAGGAGTATATATGATATAGAATTGTTATTGTGGTTTTGGAATTAATTATTCATTCTTGCCCATACCTGAAACACCAGCTCTCAGCTTGTCTGTGCTGTAATTTTCACAATGTTTATAAACTACTAGTTTTTGATTACTACACACTATTTGTTATGCAATCTATAAAGTTTTTAAAAATATCTTTTTACAGTTTTTATTTTTGTAATAATTTTGTATAAAAATAACATACAAACAGAATGTAAAAAATTTTAAAACACAAGCAAACAGGAAAATAAAAATAATCTCTATGCTTAGTATCTCCAGAAATATCTTCTTTAACATTTTGGTGTGTTTCCTTCTATTCTGCTTTTGATGCATATAAATATTTTGCAAAAATGAATTGTATTTGATATGCTATTTTTATTTTATTTTTTAAAAGATTTATTTATTTTGTTAGTTGAGAGAGAAAGCACGAGTTGAGAGGAGAGGCAGAGGGATAGGGAGAAACGGACTCTGCTGAGCAGGAAGCCCGATGTAGGGTTTGATCCCAGGACCTTGGTATCATGACCTGAGCCAAAGGCAGACTCTTAACCAACTGAGCCACCCATGCCCCTGGATATGCTATTTTTGAACTACTGGTTTGTTTGTGTGTTTGTTTTTCTTTTTTCATTTTATAATAGATTGTGAAACTTTTCTCAAGCCATTCTTTGTATTTTCATAATATATAATTTGTAAGGGCTGTAGTTATAAATCATCCAGTTGTATATATGTATATACGTATCATAATTATTTTGGCATTACCTATTATAAAACATTGGCATTCTGATTTTCCTTGTTATGAAATATTGCAACTTATAGTACTAATGCATACAATAAATTTTTAAAAGGTTACCTTTTATAAAAAGGTTATAGGTATGTTAGAGACATGTATGCACACTGATTTTCAAAGAAATTGATGTGTTCAAAATTACAAAGGTAGGAAGTGTGAAATCTCTTTTATCTTGGATTGATTCTTTTTCTATCACAGCACACACTGGTTGACTTTAGTCAAACTTCCTTATCCATTAAGAAATTGAAATTTGGCCAAGAGAGTTGAATTTCTTTTTTTTTTTTTTTTTTGAATTGAATTTCTTAATATTGAAGTTTCATTAAGCAGACTGTACATTTAACTTTTTCACTTATGCTAGGCAGTTTGATTTGTCACTATCCTTGTTTAGAAAATACCTTATTAATAGTTGCATAATGCAGCTATTCTGTATTTTCATATATTGCTTTTTGAAATGATATTTTCCAGTTAGTTACATCTAGAGCATATTTGTTCATTTATCCTTTTATTTATTGAACTATGTTAGGCATTGTTATTAAAGTGTAACAATCTCCAGAGTTTTTTTTTTTTTTAAGATTTTATTTATTTATTTATGAGAGACACAGAGAGAGAGGCAGAGACATGGGCAGAGGGAGAAGCAGGCTCCGTGCGGGGAGCCTAATGTGGTACTCCATCCTGGAACCCCGGGATCATGCCCTGAGCCAAAGGCAGACATTCAACTGCTGAGCCACTCAGGTGCCCCAAGAGTTTTATTTTCTTTTATTATTATTTTTTTCTTTTTAAAGATTTATTTATTTATTCATTCAGAGAGAGCGAAGAGAGAGGCAGAGACACAGGTAGAGGGAGAAGCAGGCTCCATGCAGGAAGCCCGATGTGGGACTCGATCCTGGGTCTCCAGGATCACACCCCGGGCTGCAGGCAGCACTAAACCGCTGCGCCACTGGGGCTGCCTGAGTTTTATTTTTTTTTTTTAATTAGAGGACTAAAGCAACTTACAGAGCCATGACATTTGTTTCTATAAGACAAATAAGTGATTATCTGAACTATTAATGAAATATTTAAAAATCACTATTATTATAACTGAGCTGATTTATAGCTTTAGATTGTCAATTGTATTCTCCAGGTGATCTGTTTTTGATATGTTTCCAATAGGTTCATTTCAGCCAACAAATGAAATGATGCTCAAGTTCTATAGCTTCTATAAGCAGGCAACTGAAGGACCGTGTAAACTTGCAAGGCCTGGATTCTGGGATCCTATTGGAAGATATAAATGGTAATTTCATATAGGGAGCTATGAAAGGAATTTTATTTTAATGACATAATTATCATATGACTTATTTATGTGGTTACATATTATTCTGAGCAGATACTGTTCTAGCGTATTGGATCCGATTTTTATCCTCCGCGTTCTTTTAACACAATTTCATATGAAGAGAAAAGTCTTGGGGAAGAGAGGAAAACAGTAAAACCAAAAAGGACAGGTGTATCAAAGATAAAAAAATCATTTTCAGGTAGTCTTTCCTTTTAGGAGTTTTTTTCATTTTATTGTAAGAAGAGCAACTCCCAAGAGCAGTTAAACTCTCCTGCCTCTTTTACCAAGAAAAATAATGACTTTTACTTGCCAAGTGACACTGTTTACTTTGAGCCTTTAGGTGATAAGTAACTAGGCACATGCTGTGCTAACTTTTGGTCTGGGCTATCACTCTTGTCCCACTGTACTTGAATAGAAATTTGATTTTTAATATACATAAGAAAGTCGTAAAATAGCCAGAGAAACCTCCATAACATGGACTGTACTTTAGGAACAGAGTATGCTAGCTGGTGTAGCAGATCTTAAGAGCCACACATTTTGATGGTTAAATTTATTTACACTGAATTGGAAGTCCTTAAACTCCTTTGAGGATTTCTTAGTACTATATTTTCCTCTAAGTTCTTTGTGAATAGTCATAAATAAAAGGTTAAATGTAATAGCTGTCTGTTAGTTGATCTGTTTTAAGACAAGTGATTTACCTTACGATTTTTCCCTCAGAATTGACCATTGGTGGATTTAAACTGCTTCTGGAAAAAATGTGTAAAAAGAAAGAGTTTCATTATAGGCAAAAATTTCAGAGGACTGTTGTCCTTATCTAGGGGTTTAAAATGTCTTATGCAAAAAAAAATAATAGAATAAAATAAAATAAAAAATGTCTTATGCCTCACATTTTTGTTTCTAAGAAGTAGGAAGCCACTTTTATTTTTTGAGTATATGTTAGACTCTTGTTTAAAATTAATGGAAACTTTTAACCAGAATTTCTGTTCATTTAAAACATGGCCATGATAGTTCATTTCATATAGAGTCTTTTAAAATGTTCGTTACTGTCACCATTCTTTATCATACAAAATTTTTGAAGAGTTCTTAGCAAATATTTTTCAACAATATATAGTATCTACTCTATGGTATATATAATAGTCTCTGTAACTTATAGTTTATAATTTACAGATGGGCTACATATTTACTACTTTTAAATAATATTTAATTTGACAGTTTATTTTCTCTGATACTTTTTTTTAAGATGGTACTTTTATTTCTTTTTTTAAGATTTTATTTATTTATTCATGAGACATACACACACACACACACACACACACCCCAGAGGCAGAGACACAGGCAGGGGGAGAAGCAGGCCCCATGCAGGGAGCCTGATGTGGGACTTGATCCCGGGACTCCAGGGTCATGCCCTGGGCCTAAGGCAGGCGCTAAACTGCTGAGCCACCCAGGGATCCCCTAAGATGGTACTTTTAAAGAGATCCTTTGGAAGCATAATATTTTTGTATAGGCTTTAAGAAGAAAGCCTGTTTTAAATTAATGACCCTATAGCATTGACTACAAATTGTATTCTGAGCAATTGGAAATTGTTCAGTAATTTGATATTTGCCTGTTCTTATTTCTAGGGATGCTTGGAGTTCGTTGGGTGATATGACCAAAGAAGAAGCCATGATTGCATATGTTGAAGAAATGAAAAAGGTAGGGGAAATCATTCACAGCAGAAAATGAAAATATTAGACCTCCGGGATGACTCAGTGTGTCTGCCTTTGGCTCAGGTCATGATCCTGGGGTCCTGGGATTGAGTCCAGCATCAGGCTCCCTCTGGGGAGCCTGCTTCTCCCTCTGCACATGTCTCTGCCTTTCTCTGTGTCTCTCATGAATAAACAAATAAAACCTAAAAAAAAAAAAAAAAAGAAAATGAAAATATTCATGGGGCACCTGCATGGCTTAGTTGCTTAAGCATCTGATTCTTGATCTCAGCTCAGGTCTCTTTTTAATGTTTACAATTTTTAAATTTTATTTTCAGGTCTTGATCTCAGGGTCATGAGTTAAAAAAAAAAAATATCCAGCACAGCTGAATTAAATTAATTTTGTTATTAAGCAAATTAGCTTCTTTGTTTTAAGGAACAAAGAAATTATAATATGTTAGCATATAATATTTAAGATGAATTTATTAGGGCTTTATCTGTCTCTTCAACGTTCATCTTTTTTTTTTTTCAATGTTCATCTTAAGATAAGTGTTTTTACCTTAAGATCACACTGTAGTGATGGGATTTTTTTTAATCTTCTCTGTATTTGTCCATAGCTTCTTCAGAAAATGTAGAAATAGGAATCTTTTGAAATATTGAAGCCCCTTCCTCAGGAATCTGGGGAATACCTGAGCAACCTTGAAAGCATTTCTGCTTTGGAACTTTTTATTTAGGAGAAATAGCTAACAACCCTGCCCATCAGTGTTTTCGTCGAGTTTGACTCACAAATTGAAATACTCCCATCATGGGATTTCTTAATAACAAGGATTTCTTTTCCTTGAATGCAGAGATCCTTCAGAAACAAAATAAGATAAGGATGCTTTTAATTTCTCTGGTAATTGGTAAGGACAGCTTTCCTTACTGACTAGCTTTCTTAAGTCTGCTCAAGGGATTTTTTGAGGAGCAAATTTATGAAGAAATCATGATTTTAAAGATACTCTTAGTGTCTTTTTATAAAGCACCATTGCTGTGTTGGAACTGGATCAGAAATTGTGAAATTTGGGATCCCTGGATGGCTCAGTGGAGCACCTGCCTTTGGGCCAGGGTGTGATCCTGGAGGCCCAGGATCGAGTCCCACATCGGGCTCCCTGCATGGAGCCTGCATCTCCCTCTGCCTGCGTCTCTGCCTGTCTCTCTGTGTCTCTCATGAATAAATAAATAGTATTTAAAAAAAAAAAAGAAATTGTGAAATTTAAAGATGCATGGGTGGCTTAGTGGTTAAGCATCTACATTTGGCTCAGGTTGTGATCCCGGGGTCCTGGGACTGAGTCCTGCATCAGGCTCCCCAAGGAGCCTGCTTCTTCCTCTGCCTAAGTCTCTGCCTCTGCCTCTCTCACTGTGTTTCTTGTGAATAAATAAATAAAACCTTAAAAAAAAAAAAGACATTGTGAAGTTTAGGTCTGTTTTATAATCTTAAATAAGTTATCTTTGAACATAAAATCTGTAAAAAGGAACACTTCTTTTGCCAGCTTGTTTGCCAGTGTTAATTTCTTTTTTTTTTATTTGTTTTTATTGAAGTTTGATTTGCCAACATAGAGTATAACACCCAGTGCTCATCCCATAAAGTGTCCTCCTCAGTGTTCGTCACCTAGTTACCCTAACCCCCCTCCCACCTTCCCTACCACAACCCTTTGTTCATTTCCCAGAGTTAGGAGCCTCTCATGGTTTGCCTCCCTCTCATTCAGTGCCCTTCCTTTCCCTTATAATCCCTTTCATTTCACTATTTCTTATATTCCTCATATGAGTAAAACCATATAATGATTGTCCTCCGATTGACTTACTTCATTCAGTATAAATACCCTTCAGTTCCATCCACGTCAAAGCAAATGATGGATATTCATCGTTTCTAACGCCTGAGTAATATTCCATTGTATATATAGACCACATCTTCTCTATCCATTCATCTGTCAAAGGACATCGAGGCTCCTTCCATAGTTTGCTATTGCAAACATTGCTGCTATAAACATTGGGGTGCAGGTGTCTCAGTTTTTCACTGCATCTGTATCTTTGGGGTATATCCAAAGGGTATATAGGTTATAGGATATAGGTCATAGGGTAGCTCTATTTTCAACTCTATGAAGAACCTCCCTCCACACATTTTTCAGAGTGGCTGTACCAGTTCACATTGCCACCAACAGTGCAAGAGTGTTCCCCTTTCTCTACATCCTCTCCAACATTTGTTGTTTCCTATCTTGTTAATTTTCACCATTCTCACTGGTGTGAGGTGGTATCTCCTTGTGGTTTTGATTTGTATTTCCCTGATGGCAAGTGATGCGGAGCATTTTCTCATGTGCTTGTTGGCCATGTGTATGTCTTCTTTGGTGAAATTTCTGTTCTTGTCTTCTGTTCTTGTCTTCTGCCTATTTCACGATTGGATTATTATTATTTTTTTGGGGTGTTGAGTTTAATAAGTTCTTTACAGATCTTGGATACTAGCCCTTTATCTGATACGTCATTTACAGATAACTTTTCCCATTCTGTAGGTTGCCTTTTTTTTTTTTTAATTTTTATTTATTTATGATAGTCACACACAGAGAAAGAGAGAGAGAGAGAGAGGCAGAGACACAGGCAGAGGGAGAAGCAGGCTCCATGCACCGGGAGCCCGACGTGGGATTCGATCCTGGGTCTCCAGGATCGTGCCTGGGCCAAAGGCAGGCGCTAAACCGCTGCGCCACCCAGGGATCCCTGTAGGTTGTCTTTTAGTTTTGTTGACTGTTTCTTTTGCTGTGCAGAAACTTTTTATTTTGATTAAGATAAAAGATAGAAGATAACTATTGGGATCATTCATTTTTGCTTTTGTTTCCTTGGCCTTTATAGATGTATCTTGCAAGAAGTTGCTGTGGCCAAGTTCAGAAAGGGTGTTGCCTATGTTCTCCTCTAGGATTCTGATGTATTCTTGTCTCACATTTAGATCTTTGATCCATTTTGAGTTTATCTTTGTGTATGGTATAAAAGAATGGTCCAGTTTCATTCTTCTGCATGTGGCTGTCCAATTTTCCCAGCACCATTTATTGAAGAGACTGTACTTTTTCCAGTGGAGTCTTTCCTGCTTTGTTGAATATTAGTTGACCATAAAGCTGAGGGTCCACATCTGGATTCTCTATTCTGTTCCATTGATCTATGTGTCTGATTTTGTGCCAGTACCACACTGTCTTGATGATCACAGCTTTGTTATACAGCTTGAAATCATCATTGTGATGCCCCTGGCATTGGTTTTCTTTTTCAGTATTCCTCTGACTATTCGGGATCTTTTCTGATTCCATACAAATCTTAAGATGATTTGTTCCAACTCTGTGAAGAACATTCATGGTATTTTGTTGTTTTTTTTTTAACTAAAATTTTTATTTATTTATTTATGATAGAGAGAGAGAGAGAGAGGCAGAGACACAGGCACAGGGAGAAGAAGCAGGCCCCATGCACCGGGAGCCCGACGTGGGATTAGACCCCAGGTCTCCAGGATCGTGCCCTGGGCCAAAGGCAGGCGCTAAACCGCTGCGCCACCCAGGGATCCCCATCTATGGTATTTTGGTAGGGATTGCATTAAACGTGTAAATTGCCCTGGGTAGCATAGATATTTTCACAATATTTATTCTTCTAGTCTATGAGCATGGAATGTTTTTCCATCTCTTTGTGTCTTCCTCAATTTCTTTTAGAAGTGTTCTGTAGTTTTTAGGGTATAGATCCTTTACCTCTTTGGTTAAGTTTATTCCTAGGTATCTTATGCTTTTGGGTGCAATTGTAAATGTGATTGACTCCTTAATTTCTCTTCCTTCAGTTTCATTGGTAGTGTATAGAAATGCCACTGATTTCTGGGCATTGATTTTGTATCCTGCCACACTGCCAAATTGCTGTATGAGTTCTAGCAATCTTTGGGTGGAGTCTTTTGGGTTTTCTGTGTCCAGTATCATGTCATATCATGTCATCTGCAAAGAGGGAGAGTTTGACTACTTCTTTGCCAATTTGAATGCCTTTTATTTCTTTTTTTTTTTTTTAATTTCTTTTTGTTATCTGATTGCTGAGGCTAGGACTTATAGTACTATGTTGAATAGCAGTGGTGAGAGTAGACATCCCTGTCATGTTCCTGATCTTAGGGGAAAGGCTCCCAGTGTTTCCCCATTGAGAATGATATTTGCTGAGGGCTTCTCATAAATGGCTTTTAAGATGCTGAGGAATGTTCCCTCTGTACCTACACTCTGAAGAGTTTTGATCAGGAATGGATGCTGTATTTTGTCAAATGCTTTCTCTGCATCTGTTGAGAGGATCATATGGTTCTTGTTTTTTCTCGTTGATGTGATCTATCACATTGGCTGTTTTACGAGTGTTGAACCAGCCTTGCATCCCGGGGATAAATCCCACTTGGTCATGGTGAATAATTTTCTCAATATACTGTTGGATTTTTCTAAATTTTATTTATTTATTCATGAGAGACACAGAGAGAGAAAAGAGAGAGAGAGAGAGGCAGAGACACAGGCAGAGGGAGAAACCGGCTCCATGCAGGGAGCCTGATGTTGTACTAGATCTCAGGTCTCCAGGATCAGGCTGAAGGTGGCCCTAAACCGCTGAGCCACCTGGACTGCCACACTGTTGGATCCTATTGGCTTGTATCTTGTTGAGAATTTTTGCATTCGTGTTCATCAGGGATATTGGTCTATACTTTTTTTTTTTTTTGGTGGGGTCTTTGGTTTTGGAATCAAGGTAATGTGGCCTTATAAAACAAATTTGTAAGTATTCTGTCCCTTTCTATACTTCGAAACAGCTTTAGTAGAATAGGTATTATTTCTTCTTTAAACGTTTGACAGAATTCCCCTGGGAAGCCATCTGGCCCTGGCCTTTTGTGTCTTGGGAGGTTTCTGATGACTGCTTCAAGTTCCTCGCTGGTTACTGGCCTGTTCAGGTTTTCTATTTCTTCCTGTTCCAGTTTTGGTAATTTGTGGTTTTTCAGAAATGTGTCCATTTCTTCTAGATTGCCTAATTGGTTGACATATAGCTGCTCATAATGTTTTTAAAGTCATTTGTATTTCTTTGGTACTCGTGATCTCTCCTCTTTCATTCGTGATTTTATTAGAGTCTTTTCTTTTTTTTTTTTTTTTTTTAATTTTTATTTATTTATGATAGTTACAGAGAGAGAGAGGGAGGCAGAGACACAGGCAGAGGGAGAAGCAGGCTCCATGCACCGGGAGCCCGACGTGGGATTCGATCCCGGGTCTCCAGGATCGCGCCCTGGGCCAAAGGCAGGCGCCAAACCACTGTGCCACCCAGGGATCCCGAGTCTTTTCTTTTTAATAAGACTGGCTAATGGTTTATCTATCTTATTAATTGCTTCAAAGAATCAGGTCCTGGTTTTGTTGATCTGTTCTACAGTTCTTCTGATCTCTAGTTCATTGAGTTCTGCTTGAACCTTTATTATCTCTCTTCTTCTGCTTGGTATAGGTTTTACTTGCTGTTCTTTCTCCAATTCGTTTAGGTGCAAGGTTAGCCTGTGTATTTGTGTTTTTTCCAATGTTTTGAGGGAGGCTTGTATTGCCATGTATTTCCCTCTTAGGAGCACTTTTGGTATCCCAAATATTTTGAATGGTTGTATATTCATTTTTATTATTTTCCATGAATCTTTTTATTTCTTCTCTAATTTCCTGGTTGATGCATTTGTCTTTTAGTAGAATGCTCTTTCACCTCCATGTATTTGAGTTTCTTCCAAATTTCTTGTCATTGAGTCTAGTTTCAAAGCATTGTGGTCTGAAAATACGTAGGGGACATTCCCAATCTTTTGGTATAGGTTGAGACCTGATTTGTGACCCAGTATGTGGTCTATTCTGGAAAAAGTTCCATGTGCACTTGAGAAGAATGTGTTTTCAGTTGTGTCTGGGTGGAAAGTTCTGTATATATCTGGGAAATCTGTTTGGCCCAGTGTATTATTAAAGGCCCTTGTTTCTTTGGTGATGTTCTGCTCAGAATATGTGTCATTTGCTGAAAGTGCTGTGCTGAAGTCTCCTACTATTAGTGTATTATTATCTAAGTATCTCTTTCCTTTGTTTATTAATTGATTGATATACTTGGCAGGTCCCACATTAGGAGCATAAATATTGTTAGGTCTTCTTGTTGGATAGACCCTTTAAGTATGGTATAGTGTCCCTGTTCACCTCTTACTACAGCCTTTGGGATAAACTTTTCTGATATGAAGATTGCTACCCCAGCTTTCTTTTGAGGACCATTTGAATGGTAAATGGTTCTCTACCCCTTCATTTTCAGGCTGGAGGTGTCCTTAGGTCTAAAATAGTCTCTTGTAGACAACAAATTGATTTGTCTTGCTTTTTTATCCAGTCTGAAACCCTGTGTCTTTTGTTTTTTTGTTTTTTAATATATTTTTTAAATATTTTATTTATTTATTTAGGATAGTCACACAGAGAGAGAGAGAGGCAGAGACACAGGCAGAGGGAGAAGCAGGCTCCATGCACCGGGAGCCCAACGTGAGATTCGATCCCGGGTCTCCAGGATTGCGCCCTGGGCCAAAGGCAGGCGCCAAACCGCTGCGCCACCCAGGGATCCCACCCTGTGTCTTTTGATGGGATCATTTAGCCCATTCACTTTCAGAGTACCTATTGAAAGATATTAATTTAGTGTTGTAATACCTATTCAGTCTCTGTTTTTGTGGATTGTTTCTTTAGACTCCCTCTTTCTTTTACAAGGTCCCCCTTAATATTTCTTGCAGAGCCAGTTTGGTGGTTACATATTCTTTCAGTTTCTGCCTATTTTGGAAGCTCTTTATCTCTCCTTCTATTCTGAATGAGAGCCTTGCTGGATAGAGTATTCTTGGCTCCATGTTCTTCTCATTTAGTACCCTGAATATATCCTGCCAGCCCTTACTGGTCTGCCAGGTCTCTGTGGAGTGGTCTGCTGTTAATCTGATGTTTCTCCCCATATAAGTTAAGAATCTCTTGTCTCACACTGCTTTAAGAATTTTCTCTTTATCTTTGAAATTTGCAAGTTTCACTATTAAATGTTGAGGTGTTGAATGGTTTTTATTGAATTTTAGGGGGGGTTCCTATCTCTTGGATTTGAATGCCTGTTTCCTTCTCCAGATTTGGGAAGTTCTCAGCTATGATTTGCACAAATATACTTCGTGGTCTCTCTCTCTCAGCCTCTTCTGGAACCCCAATTAGACATATATTCTTCCTTCTCAAGCTATCATTTATTTCCCTAAGCCTTTCGTCATGGGCTCTTAATTGTTTTTCTCTTTTTTCCTCAGCTTCCTTCCTTACCATCAACTTGTCTTCTATGTCGCTCACTCTTTCTTCCACCTCATTAACCCTCATCGTTAGGACCTCCAATTTGGATTGCATCTCATTTAGTCTATTTTTCATTTTGGCCTGATTAGATCTAAATTCTGCAGTCATGAAGTATCTTGATTCCTTTATGCTTTTTTATAGAACCACTAGTAGCTTAATAATTGTGCTTCTGAGTTGAATTTCTGACATTGTATTGAAATCCAATTCTGTAACTCTGTAGCAGAGGGTACTGTTTCCTGTTCTTTCTTTTGCGGTGAATTCTTCCTTCTCGTCATTTTGTCCAGTGCAAGAGTGGCTGTTTGAGCGGGCTGAGTCAAAAATATCGACCACGACCTAAGTAAAATACACCCTTGATGATTCTGAAGAGGTCAGAGATCAGAAAATAAAAGAAAAAGAAGACCAGAACAAAATATAACAGAAGGACCACTGGAGTCAAAAACAAGTTTTAAAACACAGAAGTAAAAATAAATAGCTAAAAGCTAAAAACTAAAAACAAAGAAAAAAAAGTAAAAGTAGAGAAAAGAGGAAAAAGAAAAAAATTAAAAGGTGGGGGGGATGGTGTTTGTGAGGAAGTAGTAATGGAGAGAGAATGTAGTCTACCTGAGGAGTCCTATAGGGTGATCCTCTTGGTTCTCAGTGTATTTTGTTCTCTATGTTAGAAGTTGCTCAATTCCAAATTTATATGAACCAGCAATACTTATTATATAAAGCCCCAACATTGACCACAAAAACATAAACAAGATAAAAGAGGGTACAGAAGAAAGAAAGAATATAATCTCACAGAATTACAGTGTTCCACTTGGTTCTGAGTGCATGTTGGTCGTATTTTAGAAGGTACTAACTTCCACCATCACAAATTAAAACAAGGCAGAAAAAACAAAAAAACCCAAAAACCCATGTCTTGTATATGTACCAAAATCCCAGTGTTAATTTCTATAAGTAATTTTTGTGAGGTGATTGAGACTCATTTGTTTTGTTTTATTTTGTTTTCTTCTGCACTGCTCAAAGTTGTGCCCTTTGTTAAATTGTCACAGTTTTTTTTTTTTTTTAAGTTTTATTTATTTATGATAGTCACAGAGAGAGAGAGAGGCAGAGACATAGGCAGAGGGAGAAGCAGGCTCCATGCACCGGGAGCCCGACGTGGGATTCGATCCCGGGTCTCCAGGATCGCGCCCTGGGCCAAAGGCAGGCGCTAAACCGCTGCGCCACCCAGGGATCCCTGTCACAGTTTTTATTTAGTGGATGTGGTTTATCTATAACAGAAGGCAGAGTTTAATCCTTTTGACTGTTAACTGTATCAGTAGCACAACAACAAAGGAACCTCTTAAAAGCAGAAAGAAAATCTAAAGCCTTTTTGGTTTGTTAACTATTCCTTTTCTTTATTTTAAATATTCTGATTTGGGGGGCACACTTCTATAATGTAAAGTTGAATAGACACATCAGGTAAAATTTACCCATTTTTCCTATCCAATTTGATTAAGTAATGATGTAGTTACAGGTTAAAATGGGAGGGATACGGTTTTAAACTATACTGCTGCCTTTTAGCTGTCTTAAGATACTTTAACTGTACCCATAGATTTCTATAACTACTTCTCTAATTCAAGAATATACTTTTAATTTTTTTTAAAGATTTACTTATTTATTCATGAGAGATACAGAGAGGCAGAGACATAGACAAGACAGAGGAGAAGCAGGCTCCATGCAAGTAGCCTGATGCAGGACTTGATCCTTGGAATCTAGGATCACACCCTGAGCCAAAGGCAGTCAGCTGCTGAGCCACCCAGGTGTCCCATCCATTCAGACTTTTAAAATTTCATTTTTCAGAAGGTGAATATAATAAAATTTTGGTAGACTTTTAGAGATAAATCTAAAATGTTAAGATACTAATCAGTTGAAAATTTGATTCATTTTTTAAAGTATTTGCAGAGTTTTGCTTTGTGGACATCAGTAGATACAATTGTATACTTTTAAATAATGATGTGGCAGAGGGTGGAAGGGACCTGGCTGGCTTAGTCAGTAGAGCATCCAACTCTTGATCTCAGGATTGTGAATTCAACCCCCACATTGGGTCTATAGATTATAAAATATTCATGTATATAAGTGTGTATATATATATATTAGATAATGGTATGGGATGGTACATTATCCCAAAGATTAGGTTACTGAATATGGGACTTTTTGTAATTGTAGTAATTAATTAACACAACCAATTAGGAATTTAAATTATATTTTAAATATAGTTCAGTGTGCTATTGCTCTTTAGAATTACTCTTGTATTATAAATCTCATTCTTTTGCTTTTGCATTCACATGTTTAGGGAACTTGTCCATTGGGATCCTTGGGTGGTTTGGCAGTTCAGTGTCTGCCTTCTGCCCAGGGTGTGATCCTGGAGTCCCGGGATCAAGTCCCGCATCGGGCTTCCTCTTTGGAGCCTGCTCCCTCTGCCTGTGTCTCTGCCTCTCTCTCTCTGTGTGTCTCTCACGAATAAATAATAAAATAAAACCTTTTTTTGAGAAAAAGGAACTAATCCATTTAATTTATATTTTATAATAGATATTTGTAAAAAGATTTTATTTATTTATTCGTGAGAGACACAGAGAGAGAGGCATAGACATAGGCAGAGTTCTAGGCTCCTCACAGGGAGCCTGATGCGGGACTTGATTCTGTACCCTGGGATCATGCCCTGTGCTGAAGGCAGACATTCAATCTCTGAGCTACCCAGGTGTCCCTAATAGATAATATTTTATAGAAAATTGCTTTTGTAATCTATAAACTGTCCAGTGAAATATCATTTAAAAAGTTGCTGGAATCAAAAATTCTTTTAAATTAATAGGATTTTAGCTTTGAGGGAACAAAAAAAGTAATGTGGTTTGTGGGAAAAATCTGTAGTTCTTTTAAATAAAGTTAATTTTCATAATCAAAAGGAAATATAAAATTCTATTTTCTGTACAAATTTTACAGGCTATCTGTTGTTCTTTTAAAGATTTTATTTTTAAGTAATCGCTACACTCAATGTGGGGCTCAAATTTAGAACTCCATGATCGAGGGATCCCTGGGTGGCACAGTGGTTTGGTGCCTGCCTTTGGCCCAGGGCACGATCCTGGAGACCCGGGATCGAATCCCACGTCGGGCTCCCGGTGGATGGAGCCTGCTTCTCCCTCTGCCTGTGTCTCTGCCTCTCTCGCTCTCTCTCTCTCTGTGACTATCAGAAATAAAAATTAAAAAAAAATTAAAAAAAAAAAAAAAAAGAACTCCATGATCGAGTCGCATGCTCAACCGAGCCAGTCAGCCAGCCCCAAATTATATAGGCTATGTTAATGAGGGTTTCTAGAGAATTCAGCCAAAACAAAACTTGAATAATATGCAGTATGTCCGTTGGATGTAAAGAGAGATCAGTGTCCTCAACTCTGGCTACACATTGGAATCACTAGGGGGATCTTGTTTAAAAAATATATATATAAAAAAAAAAAATATTGCCCCAGCATAACCTCAGACTAATCATTTCGGGATTTCTAAGAGGATGGGATAATAGCTGTACCAGAGGGAAGATTAGAACAGAGTCTCATAAAGGATGGAACCTGAAAGTCACCATGAATGAGGGTCTGGTCTGTACCTCTGCCAAGTCCAGAACATTGGCTTTCTTTTCTAAGGGTTGACAGATGATAACCACCTTTTGGAGATTTGGAGAAAAACCGGAATACTAATTTTTTCCCCCAGAATGCTAATTCTTTAACTTACAGAGGGTGTTATATTTTTCAAGTGTGCAGCATACTCCTGATTAAGATATAGGACACTCCTCAAAATGTCAGAGGCACTTGGGAAACTGGATGAATGATTGCTAAGATTGTCTATTGAACAGAGCATAGAACACTGAGATTTGGATGGCATTAAGAGATCTGTTCATTTGATCAAAAAAAAAAATCTGAGCAATTTAATCTTTGCTTTACAATACAGTGTATCTGTGCCTCTGATAGTATATTTTTATCATACAGAAATGATGTTTCTTATCAAGAAAATGTGCTGGAGAACTGGAAAAATTACTGTGCTTTGGGTGCTGTTTTTTTTTTTTTTTTTTTAATAAGATTTTATTTGAGAGAAGCATAAGCAGGGCGAAGGGCAGAGGGAGAGGGAGAAGCAAACTCCCTGCTGAGCAGGGAGCTTGAAGTGGGGCTGAATGAATCCTGGGACCCTGGGATCATGACCTGAGCTAACGGCAGACACTTAACCGACTGAGTCACCTAGGCACCCCACAGATGCCACTTTTATGGAATCTGTGCAGCTCACCAAACAGTTTTCATTTGGATAGGTTATAATCGAATTGAATTGATTTAATTCACTTATACTGTAAATAAAATCTTCTCTAGGAGTAGTTACCTAGACTGAGGTTTGCCTGGCTCTGCTTGTCTCTCTGTGTCTGTCCCTGCCAGTATCATGCGTGTGTGTGCGTGCACATGCCATTTCTTTTATTTCAGCATTGGAGTGAGGGAGAGAATTTTGCAGATGACTAAGATCATTCTTCTTGGGTTTTGTATTTTTAGTTTTTTCTTCAGAGAGTAATCTCTTAAATTCTGGCTATATCTTGCTGTGGCTGCTTGTGTCCTGATTTTATTGACTATTGAAATTCTTTTTCTTTTTTTAAGATTTTATTTATTCATGAGAGACAGAGAGAGAGAAAGGCAGACACAGGAGGAGGGAGAAGCAGGCTTCATGCAGGGAGCCCAATGTGGGACTTGATCCTGGGACTCCAGGATCATGCCCTGGGCCAAAGGCAGGTGCTAAACCGCTGAGCCACCCAGGCATCCCAAATTCTAGCTTATTGAAAGAAAAATAACTCTGCTTAGATTTGCCTAGGACTAGCACATACTACATATATTTAGTTCTGACATTTGAAATCCATAATTCAGTCCGTTACTTACGGGTATAAACTGAAACAGATTTGAGTAGCTCTACTTAAAGACAAATTTGATAGACTTTTTAGAGTAATATCTAATTGAGAGATAACTAAAAGAGATCTGGTTTGAAACAGGATCAAAGGAAGTTTTGGGTGGAGTGGGTCAAGATGGAATATATGGCTAGCTTACCAGATTCCATTGAATCTTTGCATACATACACTATTCTAGTATTAAATAGTGTAAAGGATGTTGACTTGTGTTTGAATTATATCTCTGCCATGTAGTAGCTGTGACTTTGGCCATATCAAAAAATTTTTTTTAATTAATTTATTTATTTATGATAGTCACAGAGAGAGAGAGAGAGAGGTGCAGAGACACAGGCAGAGGGAGAAGCAGGCTCCATGCACCGGGAGCCCGATGTGGAATTCGATCCCGAGTCTCCAGGATCGCGCCCTGGGCCAAAGGCAGGCGCCAAACCGCTGCGCCACCCAGGAATCCCTGGTCATATCAAAATAAGCATTACCTAATGGTTTCAATTTTGGGGTTGAATCTATTATAATCCATATATATTCCAGATCATATATCTATATTAAACTATAAAAATGCCCTCCCTAATATCCCCAGCCTCACAGTAACAAGTACTCCCTTCTAAAAAAGATATTTTATGGTTAAAGCAATTTTTTTCAGTTCTATTCATTGATAGGAACAGCAATTAGGTAATTTACATTTAGCTCTCAGATCACATTATAATCACTGTAACTAGTTATTTTTAGCATAGTTCATCCTGTATAATCTCCCAACATACCTCCGCCTTGTTGATTAAAACTAGATGAAGGCCCTGTTCTACTGAGCTTACATTGTATTGCTCTGAAAGATAGGCAGTAAGCCAACAATAAAGCAGGGCGGTGACTGACGAGTCTGAGCTTCTTAATTTTAAAGGTGTAAGTGGCCACTTTAAAACTGTATATAAGCTGAAAAATATGCAAAAATGATATAGGACTTTGGTTGCTTAAAGTAATAAATGTGTTCATCTTAGTAGTAAAAGTAATAAATGTAAATGAAAAAAATCCAAACATCAAAAAAAAAAAATGAAGAGTCTTTCCTATTCCCTCCATGTTAATTCTTTGAGTCTAATTACTTTTAATTCTATTTTATAGATTGATTCAGAAAACACATATATGTATATCTTCTTATTTTAAAAGAGAAGAACCTTGGGATCCCTGGGTAGCACAGCGGTTTGGCGCCTGCCTTTGGCCCAGGGCGCGATCCTGGAGTCCCAGGATCGAATCCCACGTCGGGCTCCCGGTGCATGGAGCCTGCTTCTCCCTCTGCCTGTGTCTCTCCCCCCCACCCCGCCTCTCTCTCTCCGTGTGACTATCATAAATAAATAAAAATTAAAAAAAAAAGAGAAGAACCAATAATGGTATCATATTCCTACTGTTCACTAACTACCTTTTTGCTTATAAAAAAATTCAGATGTTTTCCCAGTCAGCACACACAAAGCTAACCTTATTCTTTTTAAATATCTGCAAAATATCTCCTATATGGAAATATTTTCTTTTATCAGTTACCAGTTGATCGCCATTTACTTGAAATTAATTTACCTTGCTCTTTAAATTTGATGATTCTAAATTGGCCCATAGGTGTGAAAATGACAACCATTTCCTACTTTCCTTTTATGCCCTTTTAGAAACATGACCTTAGAGAATGGTTTTTAATGCACAATTTATGGGTTATTGTATAAAATTTTAAAAGAAGTTTATGTAAAACAGTCTTCGAAGTGAAGACACTTTTATTTTATTTACTTATTTAAGATTTTATTTATTTATTTGACAGAGAGAGAGCACAAGCAGGGGGAGCATCAGAGGGAGAGGGAAAAGCATACTCCCCGCTGAACAGGGAGCCAGTGAGGTACCTGATCCCAGGATCCTGGGATCATGACCTGAGTAGACGGCAGATGCTTAACTGGCTGTGCCACCCAGGCACTTGATGAAGACACTTTTTAATAAAGTCTTTAATATACTTGGATTTTCCTGAAAGAGTATACAGTTTATGTAATTAATGTAGATACTTTGGGAACTTGAAATCTCAAAATTATTGCTAAATAAATTGTAAATATTATGTTATTTGGTACTAGTGTAGACCATAGTAGTAGTTTGTGATTTCACAAGGTTTGTTTCTTTTGATTACAGATTCTTGAAACTATGCCGATGACTGAGAAAGTTGAAGAGTTGCTACATGTCATAGGTCCATTTTATGAAATTGTAGAAGACAAAAAGTGTGGCAGAACTTCTGATTTAACTTCAGGTTGGAATGTTTTACCTTGTTTTTAAATCCAGCAACTGATGTATTATGCATGCATTAATATTTATATGTCTAATTTTTTTTTACTTTCACATGCCAGTCCGACTGGAGAAAATCTCTAAATACTTAGAAGGTAGGAATAATGAAATACATGTAAATGTTTTGTTTAAAATTTACATGCCAAAAGAATTTTACACAAATTTAACTTATAAGCTGGTCACTCAAGAGTTTTCATTTCAAGCAAATACATTACATAAAGTTCAAAAATAATATAAACACTCAAATTTTAGCCCTTCAATTATTAAAACATGACAGGTGGCTCACCAAATATATACAAGATTATAACAATTTATGATTTTATTTTGATGATTTACTTTCTGGTTTGCTTTCTGTATTACATTAATGGTGCCATAGCTGAAATGATTTTCTAGCTAATTTTAATGTAGATATGTTTATAATATAGCTTATATAGTGTAGCAATCTAAAACAAGATGCCAGGGAATTCACTTAGCTTGGTCTTTTTTTTTTTTTAGAATTCTAATTTTGTGTTCTCAGGAAAGAATTGAAAGGCTTATCTTTCACGTATTAGCAGGAATTGAATAATAGGCAAATTTGCTGGCATTAAGTATAAACATTACTCTTTAAATTTTTTTTTTTTGAAAGCAGAGTGAAATGAGCCTGTAAGAATTATTTCAAATGAAAAATATGTTTTATTTTCCTGGAATCCCTATTTACAAGGTATCTTTTACTAACTGACAGAAATCAGGGGTTTCAGAACAGTTACCTTCCTGTGCGTCATAAGATCTGCAGTTTGTGTCTGCAGTAGTAACTGCTATAATGCTCACTGAGCATAACATTCTTATAACCACATCCTCTATATCTGATTTGCCTAAAGAAACACATTTTAACAAATAATCTTCCTTATAAGTCATGCTGTTCAATGCAGAAAAAATATTATTTCCTCTGTATGAAGCATGTTGTTAGGATTTAGAGGGGAGTAAATCTGGATCTGTTTTTAGTAGTATCTAAGCCGGTTAAAGGCAAATGTTTAAACAGCTAATTATAAAGACAAGGAATAATGATAGTAAATGCTCAGATCCATAATCCCTAAGTTATAATTTAAAATTCAAAAACCTTGATAAACCAGATATTTTTTGGTGACTCATTTGAAAGCAAAGCCTGTCCTGACATGAACTAATTGAGCAGCCCACCCTGACCTGATTTGACACTAGACTTTTATTTTTATTTTTTAAAGATTTTATTCATTTATTCATGAGAGACACAGAGAGAGAGAGGCAGGCAGAGACACAGGCAGAGGTAGAAGCAGGCTCCATGCAGGGAGCCTGATGTGGGACTTGATCCTACTCCAGGATCATGCCCTGGGCTAAAGGCAGGCGCTAAACCGCTGAGCCACCCAGGGATCCCTACACTAGGCTGTTTAAAATATTTATTCTATTTAGTGTGACTACCCATATGTTTTGCTGTAAAAACTTTCTTTATTATTAGTTTTTTTAGTGGGAGCTGCCTAGACTCTATTGAAGATGTTACATAATGTATAGTACATACAGTGTATGACCTTTGCAAAGTTAGAAAACTGGATTTTAAATCATATCTGCAAGGATTGCAGATGCAAGGGTTATAAGGAATATGGACCTGTACCATAATTTATTTAACCTGTATAATTCTAATGGACATTTAGATTGCTTCCTCCTCTCTTTTTTATATTAAGCTTTTATTTTAATTCCAGTATAGTTAACATACAGTGTTACATTTGTTTCCTCTTCTGGTCTTCAAAAGCTGCTGAAAGTAACCCTGTACAAATGTCATTTAATAAAAGAGAAAATATATCTGTAAGAAATAATATTAGAAATGTAATAACCAGGGTTAAAATATTTGAGTGTTTCATAGTTTGCAATCTTGACTTGTTTTTTTTTTTTTTTTTTTTTTAGCAAAGAATGGTATTGAAAGCCACTTAGGCCCAGTAAAACAGATATATCTGTGTCACATGGGCTTTTTCATAGTTCAGATGCATAGTAAGTTTTGAAATCAGGAAGTATGAACTATTCAACTTTGTTCTTTTTCAAGATTAGTTTGACCATCCTGGATCTTTTGCATTTCCATATGAATTTTTGAATCAGCCGGACAATTTTTGCATAAAGGTGTCACCTAGGATTCTAGTAGGGATTGCACCGAATTGTAGGTCATTTTGAGGAGTATTTTGTCATCACAACAGTATTGTCTTCCAATCCATTTATTTAGTTCTTTAATTTCTTTGAAAAATGTTTTGTCATCTGCCGTATAAAATTCTTATACCTTCTTTTTTCCAGTGTACTGCTGAGCATTTTATTCTTTTTGCTGCTATTATAGATTATTTTCTAATTTCATTTTGTATTGTTCATTGTTAGCCTGTAGAAATACAATTGATTTTTGCTTATTGATCTTGTATCCTGCAGTCTCATTGAACCTTTTGTTCTTTTTTTTTTTAAAGATTTTATTTATTTATTTGTGAAAGAGAGAGAGCATGAGTGGGTGAGAGGGGTAGAGGGAGAGGGAGAAACAGACTTCCCATTGAGTAGGGAGCCTGATGTCGGACTCTATCTGGAGACCCTAGGATTATGACCTGAGCCAAAGGTAAACTCTTGACCTACTGAGCCACCCAGGTGCCCTCCTTTTGTTAATTCTAATAGGTTTTTTTTTGTAGATTCATTAGGATTTCTTGTATGTAAGAGCATGTCATTTGCAAACAGAGACCATTTTTTTTCCTTTTCAGTCTGGATGCCTTTTATTTACTTTTCTTGTCTAATTGCCCTGGCAAGAACTTCCAGTACAATATTAAATAGAGATGGCAAAAGCAGACCTCTTTGTCTTGTTTGTTATTTTAGTAGCAAAAAACACTCCGTCGTTTAACATTGATTATGATGCTAGTTGTGAATTTCTGTAGATGACCTTTATTAGATTGAGGAAATTCTCTTGTATTTTTAATTTCTTCAGCATTATTATGAAAGTATTTGATTTTTGTCAATACTTTGTGTCTGTTGTGATAATCATGTGGCTTTTGTCCTTTATTCTGTTAGAATGATGTAATACATTAACTGATTTTTGGATGTTGAGTTGGGCTTGCTAGTAATTCTCTGTGCTTTCTATACCTCTTATCACAGAACTGCTGTGGTGCTGCTTTTGCTGCTGTCAAGTAGTTTTACTACAAACATCTATTTGGTGGGGGCTTAGGGAATTCTCTATTGCTTAGTTTTGTTGAAGATGTCCATGAGTGGTGGGTGTTTTTGTTTCTTGGTGGTGGTGGTGGTGGTGGTGGTTGTTTTGGTTAGTTGTTTTTCTTTTTGTTTTGTTTTTAGTTTTTTGTTTTTGTTAATCTTGCTTTTTCTGGTTGGCAGGGAGAGAACAAGGAGATTCATAAACTGTGATGCTTCAGGTTCTCTAAAAGAGAGTAGAATACGATGGCAGTGGTAGAGTTGAGTTTTTATTCTTTTGTTCCTGTTTAAGATGTATGGAGATTGTGAAATTTAGTTGTTGCTTGGGATGCAGGGAAGCATCCAAAATGCATTTGAGTAGGTGAAAATGAGCCCAAAGGTTTATGAAGGGAGACCACTGTTTTTGGCCAGTAGCCATGTAGGAGGCCTTATTATCTTAAAGAGTGGTGGAAATTCCCTGTATCTCAAAATGAGGTTCAGTATCCAACAGCATTGGCATCACAGAGGAGCTTTATGGAAATGCAGAATCTTAGATCATCCCAAACTTACTGATTTTTAACTGGATCTCAGCTGATTCCTATGCATATTAATGTTTGAGAAGTTCTGGTGTATTTATTCACAAGATATGACTGGCTAGTAGGACAATTTATGTACCTTTTTAAGTGATTGATCTCACTAACTGATGCTTTAGAAGAAAATAATTTAAATATAAAGCATTAAAGGTAATAAAAGGATGAAAAAATTTTAAATGTAGTTCATTTATAATATTGATGAGAGTGTTGTATTTATGTTTTCAGTATGCTAGCATGTAACAACTGTCTCTTCATTTACGGTGTATAAAGATCATTTATCTCTAACTTTATTATTTGATATTAACTTAAAAAAACATTCTCTGCCTTGCTTAATAAGGATTTATCATTTTTGTTATAAACTGATACTTGAAGTTTATTTATGTAATATATGTGTACTTATAGTCAAAGAAAAGAATACTAGTTATATATCAAAATTCTAAGTTTTACTTCAAAGTAATTTTATTAGTTATTTATAAATGGCAGTATTATTTGTAAATGATAGCATTATTGTATGTACAGCACTAGAGATTAAGTGATCATTTCATATTTTAGATCTTGGTAATGTTCTAACTTCTACTCCAAATGCCAAAACTGTTAATGGTAAAGCTGAAAGCAGTGATAGTGGAGCTGAGTCTGAGGAAGAAGAGGCCCAAGAAGAAGTGAAAGGAGCCGAACAAAGTGATAATGGTAATCTTTGGATGATGAACTAATAATTTTACATTAAATTAGATAAAATATGAAGAGGTCTGGGCTGATTTGGTTTTGTATGAGAATAGTGTTTATGGTAGGATCCAGGCTCTTGACTTTACCAATAAGTTTTTTTTTTTTTTAATTTTTTATTTATTTATGATAGTCACAGAGAGAGAGAGAGAGAGAGAGGCAGAGACATAGGCAGAGGGAGAAGCAGGCTCCATGCACCGGGAGCCCGACGTGGGATTCGATCCCAGGTCTCCAGGATCGCGCCCTGGGCCAAAGGCAGGCGCCAAACCGCTGCGCCACCCAGGGATCCCTACCAATAAGTTTTTTGTGGACCGAAAATACAGGGACAATCAACCTTATGCATAGATAGAATAGATGAGATTGAACCCTAACAAGAATAGACATTTCTCTAAATCTGTTGCCTGAAATGTTGCATTAGGAATGTATTCATGTTGGGATGCCTGGGTGGCTCAGCAGTTGAGCGTCTGCTTTTGGCTCAGGGCTTGGTCCCGGGATGGGGTCCTGCATAGGGCTCCTTGCGGAGAGCCTGCATCTCCCTATGCCTGTGTCTCTGCTTCTCTCTGTGTGTCTCTCATGAATACAAAAAATCTTAAAAAAAAAAAAAAGAAAAGAAAAAAAGAACATCTGACTATTGATCTCAGAGTCATGAGTTCAAGCCCCATGTTCAGCATAGAGTTTAGTTAAACAAACAAAAACAAGTGTATTCATTTTAGATGTTCCAAATATGAATATCCATATGTTACCAAGGAGAGGAGACAGGTTAAACTCTCAATACCTTGTCAAGAATAGAATGGAATCCAGAGAATTGGATACAGGAAGAAATTTTGATGAAGAAGGAACACTGGAGTCATGGGGTACTACACTAGGAGGGCCTTGTTAGTAAGAGTAACAGTGATTCTTAGGAAGACTACTTTAGAAGGGGGAGGCAGAAAGACACTAAAACAAATGGCACAACTTCGTTTTGCTTTTATTTTCTAGTAAGATATGATGAATAATATCTTCTTTGAAGGATATTATTGATTATGTGGACCCCTTTGTACAACTGGGTCTCATAGGGTGACTTGCCTGTGCTTGAGAGTGTTATCTTGACCTTGAGAAGTTATCTTTTTTTTATTTTTTAAAGATTTATTTATTCATGAGAGACACAGAATGAGAGAGAGAGGCAGAGACTTAGGCAGAGGGAGAAGCAGGCTCCTTGCAGGGAGCCTGATGCGGGACCTGATCCCGGATCCCAGGATCATGACCTGAGCCGAAGGCAGGTGCCTAACTGCTGAGCCATGCAGGCATCCCAAGAAATTATCTTTTAAAAGGGGCTCTAGGGGACGCCTGGGTGGCTCAGTAGTTGAACATCTGCCTTCAGCTCAGGGCGTGATCCCACGGTCCCCGGATCTAGTCCCACATCGGGCTCCCTGCATGGAGCCTGCTTCTCCCTCTGCCTGTGTCTCTGCCTGCCTCTCTCTCTCTGTCTCTCATGAATAAATAAATAAAATCTTTAAATAAAAAATAATCATAAAAAATAAAATAAAAAGGGCTCTAGGAAAGCCTGGCTGGCTTGGTGGGTGGATCGTGTGACTCTAGATCTTGTGGTTTTGAGTTCTAGCCCATGTTGGGTGTTGAGTCTATTTAACAATAAAGTAAAGTAAAAATAAAATAGCTTCTAAAAGATTCACAGGGAACTGAAGCAGTTTTGAGTGGGCTGTCAGCATGTAATAAACCCCCCTTTTTAAAAGATTTTATTTATTTATTCATGAGAGACACTCAGAGAGAGAGAGGCAAAGACACAGGCAGAGGGAGAAGCAGGCTCCATGCAGGAGCCCGATGTGGGACTTGATTCCAGGATCACGCCCTAAGCCAAAGGCAGACGCTCAACCACTGAGCCACCCAGGCATCCCAATAAACCCCTTTTTAAAGAGTATTTCATCTCTCTGATCCATGTAGGAAACTGATCAAAGGGATTATGGTAGGTTGGAGAAGTGATTACTTGATTTTAGAAAATATATGCAGAAGTTGACCTACTGTGAACTTTTATGAATCTCCCTACTTTCTTATAAAAGATAAGAAAATGATGAAGAAATCTGCAGACCATAAGAATTTGGAAGTCATTGTCACTAATACCTATGATAAAGACCACTCTGCTCAGGAAATACAGAATGACATTCATGCCAGTTCTTCCTTGAATGGTAGAAGTGCTGAAGAAATAAAGGCTGTAGATGAAAACTTGGAGAAAACTGGAAAAACTGCTATCTGCATTCACCAAGGTACAGTCCTATAATAATGATCTGTCCAGCCTCTTCCCTACCAATGGAATAGTCTCTTCATTATTTGAGGATGTTTAGGAGCAATTTAGAATTAAAAACCTCTTATCTAGGGGGCACCTGGGTGGTCCAGTCAGTTGGGTGTCCAACTCTTGATCTCGGCTCAGGTCTTGATCTTGGGGTTGTGAGTTTGAGCCCCATGTTGGGCTCTGTACTGGGCATGGATCCTACTAAAAAAGAGGGAAGGAAGGGAGCAAGGGAGGGAGGGAGAAAAGAGAAAAAGAGGGAAAAAAAGAAAAGAGTCCCATAAAAATCTTTCATTCAGTAATATCTTAGGGTTTATTAATATTATAAAGATGTATGGCTTTGAATGATAGTGAATTAGGAGCAGGGCTTCTATATTTTTATTGAGACATTTTTTATTGTGTTTTTGTATGACATTTTAAAGATTTTATTTATTTCTTCATGAGAGAGAGAGAGAGAGGCAGTGACACAGGCAGAGAGAGAACCAGGCTCCATGTAGGGGGCCTGATGTGGAACTCGGTCCCGGGACTCCAGGATCACACCCTGGGCCAAAGGCAGGCGCCAAACCACTGAGCCACCCAGGGATCCCTTGTATGACATTTTAAAATAAAATTTGAGAGAGAGGCAGAGGGAGAAGCGACTCCCCATTGAGCAGGGAGCCCAACATGGGGCTTGATCCCAGGACGCTGAGATCATGATCTGATCGAAGGCAGATGCTTAACCATTTGAGCTATCCAGTTGCCCTTTGATGTTTCTTTTCTTTTTTTTATTTTTTCATTTTTTCACTTTTTCATTTTTTAAAGATTTTATTTATTTATTCATGAGAGACACAGAGAGAGAGAGGAACAGACACATGCAGAGGGAGAAGCAGGCTCCATGCAGGGAGCCTGACGTGGGACTCGATCCCTGGTCTCCAGGATCACACCCTGGGCTGAAGGCGGCACTAAACCGCTGCGCCACTTAGGCTGCCCCTGATGTTTCTTTTAACCCAACCTCTGATTATACAATGCCTTTGCTCTTTATTCATAAGTTACAGTCTTTTCGTATCTTAGGACTCTAGGGGTGAGCCTGTCATATATATTTGATGAATTATGAACATTGCTGCAATTCAGTCAAGAAACCAGGAAATGAACTTATTTAATGTAACAACTGAACTTACATAGTTGCTATCAGTTTAGGCCTCCTAGCTGGTAGTCAGTTTTCTCTTATAAGGTTATTAGTTTTGTAAGGTTTGATATAGACAATGTCTTTGTGCAATTATATGATAAAGTACTTTATAATCTTTTCAAGTAAAAATTATCAACTAAATTTAAAGTTTTGGTAAGTTAAAAGAAAAAATATGGCTTGATAAATCAAATTTGTCTCTAGTATGAAAATAATATTGAGCTGTTAAATTTTGACAATGGAGTAAGTGCATTTTTCTTCAATTAGAGAATAATAATTATTTGTTCTTTTTTAGATATAAATGATGATCATGTTGAAGATGTTTCAGGAATTCAGCATTTGACAAGTGATTCAGATAGTGAAGTTTACTGTGATTCCATGGAGCAATTTGGACAAGAAGAGGTAAAAATGATATTTTTTTAATTGGGAAATCTTTAAAGTGATAGAATTCAGTGCATAACTTATTTTAATTATTTTTTATTTGCTTTTAAATTTTATTTTTATTAACAGATTTTATTTTTAGGGACACCTGGGTGGCTCAGCAGTTGGGCGCCTGCCTTTGGCCCAGGGCGTGATCCTGGAGTCCCGAGATCGAGTTCCACATCAGGCTGCCTGCATGGAACCTGGTTCTCTCTCTGCCTGTGTCTCTGCCTCTCTCTGTGTGTGTTTCTCATGAATAAATAAGTAAAATCTTTAAAAATAAATAAATAAAAATAAAAGATTTTCTTTTTAGACAGAGAGCAGACATAAGGTGGGGGAGGGGCAGAGGGAGAAGGAGGTAGAGAATCTCAAGCAGGCTCTGTACCCAGTGCAAGCCTAATATGGGGCTCAATCTCATGACCCTGAGATCATGACCTGAACCTAAGTCACGAGTTGGACACTTAACTGACTAAGCCATCCAGGTGCCCCCCATAACTTCTTTTAATACCAGTGCCTATCACTTTGAAAATCTACATATAAAATATTTAAATTTTGTATTTAAAATTATTTTTGTAAATTTAAAAAATATATTCCTGAATATTCAAAAATATTTAAATATTATAATTTATAATATATTTGTAAATATTCTGAGAGTGAGGTGGGATGGAGGAGGCAGAGAGTAAACTCAAACTAGTTGCTATGTTTGAAACATTGATTGACAGTCAAGAAAATTGAATAATTGACAAATAAATCTGTTCTTCACAATAACTTTAAGTGTAATTAACAAAATATTATATTAGTTTTAGGTGTACAACGTGTTGATTCAATGATTCTGTACATTACTTGGTGCTCACCATGATAAGTGTAGTCACCATACGATTCTATTACAATATTATTGACTATATTTCTTATGCTATACTTTCCACCTCTGAGACTTAACTTACTTTATAATTGGAAGTTTATACTTGTTAATCTTCTTTATCTATTTCACCCATTGTCACCTATCCACTTCCCCTTTAGCAACCACCAGTTTGTTTTCTATATTTGAGAATTATTTGGGGATTCCTGGGTGACTCAGCGGTTGAGCATCTGCCTTTGGCTCAGGGTGTGATCCCGATCTGGGGATCAAGTCCTGCGTCAGGCTACCTGTGAGGAGACTGGTTCTCTCTCTGCCTGTGTCTCTGCTTCTCTCTCTGTGTCTCTCAGGAATAAATAAAATCTTTAAAAAAAAAAAAAAAAAAAAGGAATTGTTGGGGTTTTGTTTATTTGTTTTTTAGATTCTACACATAAGTGAAATCATAAAGTATTTGTCTTTTTCTGTCTGACTTATTTCACTTAGCCTAATAGCCTCTAGGTCCATCCATGTAGTTAAGAATGGCCAGATTTCGTTCTTTTTTTATGACTCAGTGATGTTCCATTGTATGTATGTATGTTTGCATGTGTGCATACACACATATATTGTCTTTATCCATTCACCTATTGATGGACACTGGGGCTGCTTCTATATCTTGGCTATTGTAGATAATGCTGCAATAAACATCTAGGTGTATATATCTTTTCAAGTTAGTGTGTTCATTTTCTTTGGGTTAATACCCAATAGTGGAATTACTGGAACATTTGGTATTTCTATTTTTAATTATTTGAAGAACCTCCATACTGTTTTCCATAGTGGACACACCAATTTACATTCCTACCGATGGTACACTAGGGTTCTCCTCCATATCCTCACCAATGCATGTTACTTCTTGTCTTTTGGATGCTAGCCATTCTGATTGGTGTGAAGTGTAGTGCTTTTTGAATACAGTAATGTTTTTATCTTGTATTTACATTATCTTGGTTTCTGTCCTTACTGTAGGGTTTATGGTATGAAAGCATTGCGTCTCATTGGTTTAACTAAATCTCTGACCTGTTAGAAGACCTTATGCTTATGCCCTGGGAAGGGCCTCATCTCACTTAACAAATTTATGTTTAAAAGAAAGTTTTTTATTTCAGTCCAATTTAAATAAGTTATGTCACTTATAAATGCCTTTATAAAAGGCTGAAATTTTGAAATATTAGTAATTATTGCTTTGTAGAAGCTAAAAATAGAAAATGATTCTAGCATAACCATTTATCAGAATAGTGATTGGTTTGGAAGTGCTGTTCTAAAAGAGATTTGAGATAGGAAATATTTATTTTATATATACATGTACATATACTTCTGATATTATTGCAAACCAGTGACCAATACAGACCAGTGTACTTGGAATTTTGTTAGGTGGATTTAGATTTCTAAGATTTCTTTTTAATGATAACAAATGTTATTTTAGTATATTTCATTTTTTTATTTTAGTATATTTCAAATAAAATATGAACAACTCAGAAGTATTTGCCATATACACCATTCCTATATATATCCCTTTAAAAAAAATTTTTTTTATTGGTGTTCAATTTGCCAAAATATAGAATAACACCCAGTGCTCATCTCATCAAGTGCCCTTGTCAGTACCCGTCACCCAGTCACTCCCACCCCCCCACCTCCCCTTCCACCACCCCTAGTTCGTTTCCCAGAGTTAGGAGTCTCTCATCTTCTGTCTCCCTTTCTGATATTTCCCACTCATTTTTTCTCCTTTCCCCTATATATATCCCTTTGGCATAATGACTTGATTTCAACTTTTCTTTCCTCTTTTGACCCCTTAAATTTGGTATTCTTCACAAATATATCTCTAGTTAACTACTCTGTTGGTTTCAACCTTCACTCACATGCTGATGATTTTAAAAGTGTCATCTCCAACCTATATCTCTGAATTCTAACTGCTCTATTAAACATCTTGCCTAAGAACCTCAATTTATACTTATCTATAACTATACCATTGTCTCTTTCTGTTCCCCTGAAACCTGTTTGTCTTCTGTATTTCTTTTCTTGGTGAGTATCTCAAAATCATCGGGTCTTTTCCTTTCCCTTACTTCCTACATTCAGTATTCAACTCCTAATGATTCTGTAATCTCAAAAGTTCTTGAATCACCCTCTGTCCCACTACTACTCTCTTGGTACAGGCTGACATTATTAGTACACCTTCAACTTGGCTTATACTCATTTAAGTCTTACTAGTTCATATCATTTCTTCCAGGAAGCCTCCACCCAGCCCCAGTATGAGTTAGGTACCCTTCCTGTGAATTCCTATAGCAAGCACCCTTTGTCTATGTTTTTCATGACACTTATCAAACTACACTGTAATGATCTTACATCTCTCACTTCCTTACCAAATCTAGAAGCCTCTTGCAGACAGAGCTTTTATCTCTTTTTTCATGTTATCCTTAGAGTTTAGCATAGTAACTAGAAAAAGAGTAGATATTTTTTAAAAGTCTCTTGGATGAATGACTGACTCATGAGAACAGTTTACTGCCAAAACTACTCAATTCTTTGCTCATGGATGAATCATCCCTAACTCATTTTTCTACATATAGGGAGCAGAAAATGAATAACTTTTTAGAAAAATAATATTTCTGGAGCACCTGGGTGGCTCAGTAGATTGAGTGTCTCCCTTTGGCTCAGATCATGGTCTCAGGGTCCCAGGCTCAAGCCCCATGCACCTGCTTCCCCCTCTTCCTGTGCCCCCTCCCCACTCATGTTCTCGCATGCTTTGCTCTCTCTTGCTCTCTCTCAAATAAATAACCTTAAAAAAAGAAAATATTTCCTATCATAACGTGAAAAAAGTTTTATAAAAAACAATTCTATTGGGATCCCTGGGTGGCGCAGTGGTTTGGCGCCTGCCTTTAGCCCAGGGCGCGATCCTGGAGACCCAGGATCGAATCCCACGTCGGGCTCCCGGTGCATGGAGCCTGTTTCTCTCTCTGCCTGTGTCTCTGCCTCTCTCTCTCTCTGTAACTATCATAAATAAATAAAAATTAAAAAAAAATTCTATTATCATAAAAACTTATGTTTATAGCTTTTAACTTATTTTAAATTTGTAGTCTTTAGACAGCTTTACATTAAACAACGGACCATTTCGATATTACTTGGGTGGTGATCCCAATAAGCCCTTGGAAAACTCTGGTTTTCCTGAAGATGGATCTCCTGGAAATGGCAACACTGGGGATATGCAGGTGGTAGCAGTTGAAGGAAAAGGTGAAGTAAAGCATGGAGGAGAAGATGGCCGAAGCAACAGTGGAGCACCACACCGTGAGCGACGGGGTGGAGAAAATGAGTTCTCTAATGTCAGAAGAGGGAGAGGTGTGTATTTTTTCTTGTTCTCACTAACTATCCTTATAAAGTAACTAGTAAAACAAGAGTTTCAGATAGGAGCAATATTAGAACTATCCATCTGCAAACGGAATGTTAAAAGTTATCCTTACATACATCTGACCATTTTTCTTTACACCTGGTTCTTACCTATGATTCTACAAGGCATAGTAGTTTGATACGGGTTGGGGTGAGGGGAGCATTTCTATTTCTGCATCTTTTTTTTTTTTTTTTAAGATTTGTTTATTTATTTGAGAGAGAGCACAGTGGCAGAGAGAGGGAGAAGCAGGCTTCCCACTGAACAGGGAGCCCAATGCAGGGACTCAATCCCAGGACCTGGGGATCATGACCTGAGCCAAAGGACTGAGCCACCCAGGGGCCCCTCTATTTCTACATCTTTTACACGGTTTTTTGAGGTAGCCAAATTTATGTTCTGTCACCCCTCCTCCCTGCAATCAGTTACTCGTTCCTCCAACTGCATTTCTGCTTTTTTTGCTACCATAGGTAAAAATTTGAATTCTGTCTTTTCCACATTTCCCTCCTTAAATCAAAGATATCATTTAAAGCTGACAGATCAAGTAATAAATGTAAAATATCATTTAACAATCCAAAGGGAAACATTAAGAATAGTAAGGTGATCAGGTAACAGATTAGAGTTGAATAGTGAAGAATGTAAATATATATTAATTTATAATTGTTCGTAGTTAGGAATGGATAGGTAATGTCAAAAAAGAATAATGGAAAGACAAATTCCATATGATCTCATATGTAGAATCTAAAAAAAAAAAAAAGACTAAGTTATAGATAGAGAATAGGTAGACAGATTAATGATTGCCACAGGCGGGGGGTGTGGCGGGGGGAGGGGAGGAGGATGTGAAACAGGTCAAGGGTCAAAAGGTAAAATCTTTCAGTTATAAGTAAGTCACTCATGGGGATATAATGTACAGCATGGTGACTGTAGTTAATCTACTGTACTGCATATGTGAAAGTTGCTAAGATAGTAAATCTTAAAAGTTACCATCACAAGGAAAAAGAGTCTGTAACTGTATGGTAACAGATGTTAACTGTACTTACTGTGATTATTTTGCAATATATACAAGTATTGAATCATGTATGCTTAAAAAAAGGAAAATCCCTATATAATTTTATGAGATCGTAAAAAGTTAAAGGAATATCTGTGTATCTGGTTGAAAAATCTACATAAAATGAAGACGGGGGAAAAAAGAGAATTAATGGTATTAAGAAACTAATTGTTTAACCAATAGGCATTTGAACATATACCAATTGTAAATATTCTAACAAAGAAGAGAAAGATCACAACATATTACTAGAACCTCAGATTTAGGTTCCTGTCTTTAGGCAATTTACCTAAATTGAATGTATGAAAGGCTTCCCATTTATAACGCGAGTTCACCTGTCCTATAAAACACCACAACTCCCAGCAATCACAGGAGTCCATACAAGGGGCAGACCCTAAAGTTAAGCTTCTTGAGCTTCATAGTAAATCTGCCTCAGCATTAAATAGATATTATTGAGCTGTTCTTTGTCAGGCTGTGTTCTAGGTCCTGGGGATGCTGTAGAGAAGGAGACAGCCCCTTCCACAGACAGAGCTTATGTTCTAGTAAGGGGAGCTGACAGTGAATACATAAATAATTCAGATTGGTTGCAAATGGCGATAAATGCTCTGAAGAAAAGAAAATGAGTAATTGGACAGAGTGACTGGAGGTGGGGATTACCATAGCATGGAAATAGTCTGATTAATCCTGTCTTTGTGAAGGCTGGTTTGAAAGCTCACTATGACATAGGACATAGTAAAGTGAGCAAAGACAGGAGTGATTCTTCAGTACCTACTAATAGGCCCTCATAGAATTTCTCCATCTCTTAAGGATACAGGAAAATAAGCCTTTAGACCAGACTTCCACTTTTTTTTCCCCTTGTAAATTCCACACCAGTCGCTGAAGTGGTCCTTTCTTTCTTAAAGAACCACTTCAAAACTTACTTCCTTTCGATACAAGAGTAGAAGTCTTCTTGAAACTGGCATCAAGCCCTCAGCGTTCTCTTTGGGCTTTAACTTGGCAAACAGCTTTAGTTCCATTTTTCTTACAAGACCAAATAAGGTGATACAAGCTCACCTTTGGAAATCCTGCTGCTGCTTTGGGGCTCCAGGATGCCAAAGGGCAATGAGGTAAACAGGTTCTTGGTTATTATTTAAAACAAACAAAACTTACCCAACTGTATTAGCAAACGGACAAAAACTTGTAATATTTCATTTCTGCACAGTAGTGCTTTTTATATACTGCAATATAAAACTGTTGCAGCCTTTCTGAAAAATAACCTGGCAGCACTTAATGAAGATCCTCTGCAAAGCGGTGCCTGGGTGGCTTGGTTGGTTGGGCATCTGCCTTCAGCTCAGATCATGATCTCAGGTTCCTGGGATGGAGCCCCACATCATCCAGCTCCCTGCTCAGTGGGGAGTCTGCTTCTCCCGCTCCCTCCACTCCTCCTCTCTGCTTGTGCTCTCTCTCTCAAAAAAAAAAAAAAAAAAACCTCTACAAAGTTGTCATCCTTTTACCCAGTAATTCTTTTTTGATTCTGTTTTTCCTAAAGAAATCTGGGCAATAATTTATATACAAAGACATTCATCACAGTGTTATTTGTAATCACAAAAATTTGGAATCGTCCTAACTATCCAAAAATGGAGAATGAGTAGATTTCTTCATGGTCTTACTGGGGAATTTATGTAGACATTGCAGTGGTTTTGAAACAAAATTTAATGATGCAGATACATATTGATGAAATTTTTTTAAAAGAAGGACACAAAATCATGTGTTAGGGGTAATGCCAATTCCTTAAGTATAAGCATAGGAAAAATGATGGATATATAACATAATTTTAATAGTGAAAAAAATTTTAATAGTGATAAGTATAATAGAATTTATAATAAAAAATACATTAAACAATCTTTTGGGAGATTTACAGTATTATTAAATTAAAAATGACCAAAAAGGAAAATGTGTAGCTTTTAATACTCTAAAGAAGCAGGAGGAAACTGAGTGGGGAAGAATTCGAGAGGAAGACAAACCATGAGAGACTCCTAACTCTGGGAAGCAAAGGGTTGCTGAGGGGGAGGTAGCTGGGTGACTGGCACTAAGGAGGATGGCACATGAAATGAGCATTGGGAGTTATACTATATGTTGGAAAATTGAATTTAAATAAATTATTTGTCAAAATACTCTAAAGAAGCAGTCCTCAGATTTTTTTTCAATCTTGTTACTTTATTAGTAAAGAATTTTTGTGAATGCAGCTCAAATATGTAAATTCTATATGAATTATATGCATTTAGTCATTTACTAGTGCAGTAAATACATTATAAAACCTTAGCAGGAAAAACTTTGAGTAAATCAGTATAAATAGAAGCTTATATATCTGCTTCTTTGCTCCCAGTATTTTGTGTACACTTTCTGATTGCTTCCACTCCACTTTGGAGATTTAGATCTCAAAGAAATAACAGAGGAAAATGAGTAAAACGCACTTTTCTACTTTTATAAGAATTATTTAAAACTAACTTATTTTGCTTTCTTAAAATAGGGCATAGGATGCAGCATTTGAGCGAAGGATCTAAGGGTCGGCAAGTAGGGAGCGGAGGGGACGGGGAGCGCTGGGGCTCGGACAGAGGCTCATGGGGAAGCCTCAATGAGCAGATTGCTCTCGTCCTCATGCGCCTACAGGAGGACATGCAGAACGTCCTGCAGAGACTCCATAAACTGGAAACACTAACAGCTTCACAGGTGAGCGTTCAAATTTGTCTTCTTCCACTGCTGCTGATCCTGCATAACAGCATGTAAGTGTAGTCTGTGTTGATCTGACTTACACAAATCAGCGTAATGATTTTTTTTTAATTTATTTATTCATGAGCCTACACAGAGAGGAGAGAGAGAGATAGAGAGAGAGAGAGAGATAGAGACAGAGAGAGAGTCAGGCAGAGGGAGAAGCAGGCTCCATGCAGGGAGCCCGACGTGGGACTCGATCCCAGGTCTTCCCTGGGCTGAAGGTGGCGCCAAACCACCGAGCCACCTGGGCTGCCCCAATGATTTTTTTTTTTTTTTTTTTTTTTTTAAATAGGACCTAGGAGCAGGACTCCTGGGTGGCTCAGTAGTTGAGGGTTTGCTTTTGGCTCAGGTCATGATCCTGGGGTCCTGGGATGGAGTCCCACATCAGGCTCCCTGCAAGGAGCCTGCTTCTCCCTCTGCCTCTGTCTCTCTCTGCCTCTCTCTCTCTCTCTTTCTGTGTTTCTCATGAACAAATGGATGGAATCTTTAATAATAATAATAATAATATGCACCTAACTTAAATAATTTTCCATCTCCATATTTTCTTTGCAACGGTTATAGTTGTATGGGATTTTTCCTTTCAAAAATATTTTTAAAAAAATCAGTAATCCTTATTTTAATCTAGCCATATAATGGTAAGTAGGATTTCTAAATATGAAAAAGCTACGTAAAAGCCACTGGTACTGACAAAGATTCATTGCCAGCCTAAATGTTAGATTCCTGAACTTTCTCTTAGGCCCAGTTCTTCACTTCTTCCTTATAAAATCCAGTTTTATCAAGAACCCTGCTAAGTTAACCAGACAGGCTCCTCATCCTCCACCAGCTGCCAGATGATGTCTGATCATCCCGGCCCGCCTTCCACAAGAATCCTGTTAGGTCAGTTTAGCCAGAATCTTCCTAACCCCATGTTTCCATTTAGGCATTTTCCATCTGCTCATCCTTGCCATATGCCTTGACACTACATTCCCCCTCACCCATGCTGTGCTGGGTGTGCAGGGAATGAGCCCCAATCCCTGCATCGTGATAGCCCCTACCCCCTTGAAGAAAGTCTTCCTTTTTGTGCTTTCACAAGTGTCATTGATTCTTTTTTTCAACAACATGGATAAATATCATTACAGCAAAAAATCATAACGCTAATTATAACAGCTAGTGCCAGTACTTCTTAGATGAAAGCAGGGGTCCTTGGGAATCTTCATTTGCTTTTCAGACTTTATTACTTAGGGAAAAAAATCTGCTAATAGTTAACATTTAATAGTTCTGACTCCACTTTAGTATTTGTTGGTAGTTGCTGCTTTAATGAGGAAGAGCAGCTGTGTCATCACATTGGGATTTGGTCACCTTGAATTCCATCTAGAAATCACACTGACAAATGTGACCTTGATTAAGTCATCAGATACCAGGGAGCCCAATTTTTAAATCTATCCTTTATTCTGAAAAAATGCCATAAAGTAAATCTCCTAGTTAAATATCACGCCGTAGGGCATTTGAATGGTTCAGTTGGTTGAACGTCTGCCTCCTGGTTTGGCTCAGGTTATGATCTCAGGGTCTTGAGATCAAGCCCTGTGTTGTGCTCTGTGCTCAGCGGGCAGTCTGCTCAAGATTCTCTCTCTCAAATAAATAAATCTTTGAAAAAATATATATATTATTATGCCTACAAGGTACAATTACAACTAATATAAAGATCATTGGTTTGTCTAGATTCTTTCAGCACTTGCAATTTGATTATGCCCTTCTGTACACCTTGATGAGGTGAGGACTAATGCAACATCTGGAGGCAACTAATTTAGTTTTACCTGTAAGGTATAGTCCTACTGAAGTCCTTGATACTATATTACCCATAACAAGGAAATTTAAAGCCTGCCTCCTCCCTACCACTTCCTGCTGTAATTTCAGCATACAGGCCTCTGTGCTGAGCCTTGAACTTGCTTGAAGGCTCCCTCCCACCTTGGATCCTTGTACTTGCTAATCCCTCTGTAGGGAAGATTGTGCTGCACACACACCCCTGCCCCCCCACCCTCCCTCCCCATTCCTACCCCCCACCCTCCCTTCCGCCTCCCTTAGCTACATAGCATACTGTCAGCAAAGCCTTCCATCACCATTGTATTTAAACTTGCAAGACTCTCCTCCTCCAACATGTCTCTTACTCTCCCTGTTTTCTTTTTCTTGTTTTTCCCTCCTTCCTGTTTTATTTTTCTTTATGGTGTTTATTGCTACCTGATACATTGCATATTTTACTGATTTATTCATTATTATTTGTATCTGTCCATTATAGTATAAGCTCCATTAGGGCAGCACTTTTTGTCATTTTGCTCTCTGTTGCATCTCTAATGCCCAGGGTTAACTGGTACATAATAGACGCTGAGTATTTACTGAATGAATGAATGAATGAATGAACAAACGAACGATCTCATTTTCATACTTTCTCTGAAGATATAATAAATGGAGAAACTGGGATCCCTGGGTGGCACAGCGGTTTTGGCGCCTGCCTTTGGCCCAGGGCGCGATTCTGGAGTCCCGGGATCGAGTCCTGCATCAGGCTCCCGGCATGGAGCCTGCTTCTCCCTCCTGTATCTCTGCCTCTCTTTCTCTCTCTATCATAAATAAATAAATAAATCTTTAAAAAAAATAATAATAAATAAATGGAGAAACTGAAGTAATAAGTTTCCAACAATTAGTATAAGGAAACTTGTTTTCTGGATGAGCCAAATTGGAATATGTTTTCTCAATTAATTTGAAATTTTTCTGTTTAGTTTATACATCTCATTAAAAATCCTACAATACTCCTCCCCTCAAAAATAATAACTATGTAAAGTGAGGAATGTGTTAATTAACTTGATTATGGTAATCATTTCATATTGTATATATGCATCAAATCATCACATATATATATATATATGTATACGATTTTATTTATCAAGTATACCTTGATAAAGCTGGAAAAAACTTAAAAGCAAATCTATAGTACCAACAGTTCATTTCTATCATACCTCTTGTGCTATAACTTATGAATTTTCAGGGATGCCTGGGTGGCTCAGTGGTTGAGCATCTGCCTTCAGCTCAGAGCATGATCCCAAGGTCTCAGGATCAAGTCCCACATCGGGCTCCTTGCATGGAGCCTACTTCTGCCTCTGCCTCTCTCTCTCTGTCTCTCGTGAATAAATAAAATCTTAAAAAAAAAAAAACAAAAACCGGGGATTCCTGGGTGACTCAGCAGTTTGGTGCCTGCCTTCGGCCTAGGGTGTGATCCTGGGGTCCCAGGATCAAGTCCCATGTCGGGAGCCTGTTTCTCCCTCTGCTCATGTCTCTGCTTCTCTCTCTCTCTCTCTCTGTGTCTCTCATGAATAAGTGAAATCTTTAAAAAAAAAAAAAAAAAAAAACCCCAAAACTTAAGAATTTTCAAAGCAGATCTTTCGATATGATTTATAATTTGAAAATAATCAAGGCTGCAGTTCTCAGATGTGTTTTTAAATTTGTAATTTGTATGGAAACAAAGAATTACTAAGTTAATTAGATAATTTAGTAACAGTATACAAGAAGTAATGGTTCAGATTAATTTCAGGTTTTATTTGATGATTTTATATAATTTGAACTATAAAACATAAAATGTCGAAGGTATTTATTTGACTAGGAATTTAGGGACCTTGTTATTTGGCCAGTATAGGTTTCAGTATAATCAAAGTATGATTAGCAGAAAAACATAATAAACTAATGTTTTAGACTTTTTAAAAAAATTGAAATACTTTTATATTTATTCATGAGAGACACAGGCAGAGACAGAGGCAGAAGGAGAACCAGGCCCCATGCAGGGAGCCTGATATGGGACTTGACCCCAGGACTCCAGGATCACGACCTGAACTGAAGGCAGGCACTCAACCATTTAGCTACCCAGGCTTCCCTAGACTTTTTTTTCTTTTTTTTTAAGATAAGATATAGAAAAAATTACTATTTTTTTTTCTCATTTTGTCAAAGCTAAATTACTTTCATTTGTATTTATAGGCAAAATCATCGACATTACAGACCAGTAATCAGCCTCCCTCGCAGGTAAGAAATTCTTTTCTTAAATTTAAGTCTAAAATAAGGGTTTCAAATCTAAAAATAAGGGCTTCAAATAACTTAAAATAAATTTAGATTATATGAGGTTCTTGAAATATTCCAAATGAAATCTACCCTTTAGAGCTTTGAAATTAAAATAGATTTTTAATGTTTTTAAGTCTAAAGTACTCCTGAACGTCTGTGTACTGAATTACACTCTGAGATACAGAATATCTCCCTTCTCTTTAGCAGGGCTGAGATTTGTTATTAAGTTTTATATTTTCAAAATTATGAATTAGGTACATTTTATATATACAGCGTGTAATAGACTGGTGACCAGCTTATTTTATTTTCTCAGAGACCATCTTGGTGGCCCTTCGAGATGTCTCCTGGTGCATTAACTTTTGCTATCATATGGCCTTTTATTGCCCAGTGGTTGGTGCATTTATATTATCAAAGAAGGAGAAGGTAATTTAGTTTTATAATTGAAAATAGTATGCAAAGCCTTATAATCTACAGTAGACAGAGCTTTCAACAGCAATGGAAACGATAGCTCCATTTTGTAGCTATATTGTCATACTGAACATTCTGTACCAATCCTGAGACTGAAACTCTCTTCGAAATCATATCTAGTGGATTCCTAGGTGCCTGTTAGACTTAAAAAAAATCAAAGTCTGATGTTTATTTTGGGCCTTTTGCTAACATTAAAGGATTGTAGACAATAGGTAGGGAAACAATACCTGCATGCTCTCTATACCTTTGAAAGAGACATTGACATTTCAGAAGATTTTTATTTTTATCTCTAGAAATAGAGATTTTTCTAATGTGAGGGCCAAACTTTCAGTTTGGGATGCCAGGAGATACCTCAAATTGGTCTGAGAATAATAAATTGGGATCCTTGAAAGGGCTCTGAGATTGTCTAGGTTAGGAATAACCAAAGGCTCAGTCTCTTGGGTTCAAGAAAATCCTTAAAGTATGTGTGTGTGTATATGTATATATACACACACACACATATTTTTTTTTTTTAGACAGTATGTAAATTGAATTACTTCCCATGGATGGGCATATTGATCATTATTTACCGCGTCACAGTCTCACTTACTATGGTTTTGGTGTTTCATCACCATTTCCTATTAAGTAACAACAGATAGGGAGAAGAAATAGAATAATTGATAATAACATTTTAAGTGCTCTCTTAAATACATGCAATAGAAACACATTTTTAAAGACCTACAAGTTTAAATAATTATGGATATGTTGTTCTTCTATCAAAGAACCCAGGTCCCTAAATTAACAACACTTGCTACCAAAAGCAGAAATGAGACATTTGCCCTTCTCTTCTCTGAAAGGGATAAGCAGCACATGAGTTAGTATAAGTACTCCAGAGATAATACTTGATGGCAGAGAAACTGAAATCCATCAGGATTTGGGTGAATCCTTTCAATCTTCCTGCTTTCTGCTTATGTTAAGACAGTTCAGGTCACCTAGATGGCTCAGTCAGCTTAGCATCCGCTTTCAGCTCAGGTCCTGATCCCAGGGTCCTTGGATCGAGCCTCGTGTTGGGCTCCCTGCTCTACAGGGAGCCTGCTTCTCCCTTTCCCTCTGCCTGCTGTTCCGCCTACTTGTTCTCTCTCTCTGTCTCTCAAATAAATAAAATCTAGGGGAAAAAAAGTTCAACTTATGTTCATAAGAGAACTAAAAAATTTTGTGGTACATTCGTGTTCTTGGACTACACTGACCCACTTGAAAAAACTTTAATTCAGAAGCATGAACTGCTCTCACAGTGTTATTTACCTCCTTTCTAGGTCATTTGTATAGATGTCATTTCAGCTCTGTGTAAAGTTGGTGTAAGGGTTCAATAAACTTTAGCTTATGTCCTTCCTTTTCTTCTTTTCGCAAATTTTACATTTATCCCATGATGGTTGGGTTTAGTGCGACACGGTGTTTTAAATTTTAAATTCCCTGATAATAGGAGGGAAAAAGAACCGAACCTTTTTTCACTATGTAGTAAGTGCTAGATTCAAGCAGCAAGGCACTAAATGTAGGTGTTGACATATTTTGCAACATATTTCAAAGTTCTTTACATGTTTCCTTTGTTGATCGTTGAGCATTAGAGAGTAGAAAAATTTGGCACAGGACAAAAACTGTTAAGCTTACTTGGGTTAATAATTTATGTTATGCTTAAGTTTGCAGCAGCTTGTCACTTTAATAAAGACTGAGAAAACAATGACTCTGCTTCAGCAGTCACCAAAAATTGGAGTTTTTCTAAAATTATTTTTTTAAGATATTCCTTGCTGGTACACATCTGCACCATTTCTCCTAAGTTGCTTACAGATGTCTCTGAATGGAGAAATTCTCCTATTTTTAATATTCTACTTTGTTATTGTTGAATCTTTATCAAATTTTCAGTAGGTTAAATGTTTAGTCCTTTCAAACTACCAATTTTTTTTTAAACTTTGTCTTTTTTTTTTTAAGATTTTATTTATTTATTCATGAGAGACACAGAGAGAGAGATGCAGAGACACAGGCAGAAAAGAAGCAGGCTCCTTACAGGGAGCCTGATGTGGGACTCGATCCCCAAACTAGGATCATGTCTTGAGCCAAAGGCAGACCCTCAACCACTGAGCCACCCAGGCGTCCCAAACTACCAATTGTTTAGCACTGCGCAACTGCATTTTGATGAGATAGTGGTTTATTTTTAAAGATTTTTTTGTTTAGGGAGAGAGCATGCCGTGGAGAGGGGCAGAAGGAGAGAGAATCTCAAGCAAACTCCCTGCTGAGAGGGGAGCCTGATGTGGGGCTCAATCCCAGGACCCTGAGATCATGACCTGAGTCAAAACCAAGTGGCAGACGCTCAACTGACTAAACCACCCAGGCACTGCCAATGAGAGTCTTTTCTTTTGTATTGTTTGTTCATATACATAACAAATTAACAGGGATTGGAGACAGAGCCATATTTGATATGGAAAGAAGTTTCAGGCTTGAAGGGACTTAGACATCTTTTCATCTGGAAGTGTGTAGCAATTTTTAATCTGACAGTTATAGGAATGAAAACTAGAGAGCAGTGTGTATAGTTTGAAGGAGATGGGTTCTGTGTTAGAGATGAGGAGAAAGATCCAGAAATCCAGTTAGAGTGGGGAAAGGTATGAAAAGGAGTGGGTGTGCTCTATTCATAATAGGGACCATCCTGTGCCTCGACCCCTAATTCAGTGTTTGGCATGTAGTAGGCTTTCAGAAAGTGTGTGCTGAGTGCATGACTGAATACCCACTATTTGTAGGAGGTCACACTGAAGTACTATATGATATAGAAAGCTTTTAGTTTATTTATTTATTTAAATTTTTTTTTCCATTTTACTTAATAAATAGGCATCTGGGTACAAACACAGTGAGATAGTTCTATATATATGTAAAATAAGTAGCTATCTATTTGTGGTAAGCTTTTTGAAATAATAGTTTGTTTTCTTCAACATTAAAAGCAAGGTGAAGGGTCCACTGTTTGATTCCCCCTCTCTCCTCCCAGTGTAGAAGAATATAAACTCAAAAGTAAATTTCAGGCATTATCACTCTGCAGTGGATCAGAAAAAAAATCCCAAAAGACGTTTTTTTCTGAATGTGGTATGAAGAGCACATTCCTTTTTAAAGATTTCATTTTTCACTCACGAGAGACACGCAGAGGCAGAGACATAAGCAGAGGGAGAAGCAGGTTCCCTGCAGGGAGCCTGATGTGGAACTCCATCCCAGGACCCCGGGGATCATCATGACCTGAGCCGAAGGCAGATACTCACCGCTGAGCCACCCAGGTGCCTCTCTGTAGGAACACTTTTCAGATGGAGCCTGCCTCAAAAAGTCAGGCCCAGGCTTCTGAGGAAGGGAAAGAATCTCATCAGTATAGCCAGGGCAGATAGTTTAGCAGGCAAAGTGAAAGGCATAATGTTTCCCTCTACCTTTAATCTGTTGTTTTCTGTAACTTTTCTTCTCTTATCACACCATACCCTACATTTTGCAAGTTAATTTAAAAAGAAAAAAAGGACGAAAAGATCTCATGAGGAACCTTGAAAAACATTCTAAAATTCTGAAAATACGGATGGGAATTTGTATGTATTCTATTTCCCTATTACAGGAGAAGATAGAGGGTTCAGAGAGTTATGTGCTTTTTTGTAAATATGCAAAGAATTTTGTGTAGTAATCTACATCACATAGGTTCTTAGTAAGTGTTGCTAACTGTTCATGCACCATCCAGTGAACATTTCTGCTAACCCCTCACTTAGGCTGTTAGTGAGGGCAATTCTGTGGTGCCTGTGTGACTCAGTTGGTTAAGTGTCTGCCTTCAGCTGGGGTCATGATCCCAGGGTACTGGAATCGAGGCTGAGCAGGGAGCCTGCTTCTCTCCCTCTATTTCTGCCCTTCCCCTCTGCTTGTGCTAGAACACACACTCTCTCTCTCTCTCTCAAATAAATAAGATCTTTTTTTTTTTTTTAATTTATTTATGATAGTCACACAAAGAGAGAGAAAGAGGCAGAGACACAGGCAGAGGGAGAAGCAGGCTCCATGCACCAGGAGCCCGACGTGGGACTCAATCCCGGGTCTCCAGGATCGCGCCCTGGGCCAAAGGCAGGCGCTAAACTGCTGCGCCACCCAGGGTTCCCTCAAATAAATAAGATCTTTAAAAAAAAAAAAAAAAAGTACCACTCATAATTCTGTTCTGGCTCCAGGAGCCTTTTTTCCTTCATGCCCTTAGGGCTCTCCTTATGTGAAAATTGATCTATTTAAAATGTCACTCCTGCCAAGGAAGTGTACATAAGAGGATTTCTACAGAGGATAGAAGATGATCGTATTATTTAAAATATCCCTCCTGCCAAGGGGATTGTGTAAGAGCATTTCTGTAGAGGTGAGGAAATGAATCTATAATGAGAACATTTCAGGCATTTTGGCATCTAGAGTGCTGGGGAGGATATAGAGATTTTTACAGGTGTGGGACCTCTCCCAGATGTCAGATCATACGTGATTGTTGTGTCTTGTGCTGACAAACCCACCCTTCTCTGATCACTCGTTCACTCTGCTATCACTAAAACTGTCATTTTATACCTATCTGAATTGTGAGTTTATATGTTCTCCCTCCTACCCCCAAGCTAACCTGAGAGCTCTTTTAAGAGTCGAGAGCCTGCCTCATTTATGTTTGAATCCCCAGTGCTTGGCACAGAGCCTGGAAAGTCATAGACACAAAATATATGTTGATTAAATGAATAGTCTAGGTTATACATCTATCAACCTATTATAGTCTTATTAAGCATTTTTTGTTTCACAGCTTTGCCAAGTTGTAAAATAATTCCCAAAACCCTGAATCGCCTTAAGCCAACTACAAAAGGATGAGAATTTCTTAGGAACTACTGGCAATTTTATGATTTGATTCTGAACGTGAATATGAATTGTTATGTTATCGTCCAAAGAATTCTCTGGTATGGATGTGTTTCATATTCAGGTTGCATTTATATTCACAGAAAATTGGTTTTTACTTTCTTTTTAAAGAAAACTGAACTGAAGAAAATGGTGTTTTACCCAAGAAGACTACTGGGCCTGAATGACCTCAGAATGAAATGGAATGTGGAAATCACAAGAGAATCTTAGTTTGTGATGATTACACTTCTTTTTGTCGTCCAATAGTTTGGTTTGTGTACATATATACATATATATATTTTGCACTACAAAAATGATAACATTTAATATTGCTGATACTTGAATAATTAATCTCAGCTAGGTTACAAGTAGCATACATAGATTTGCCCTACCTTGAACTTGAAGAGCATTAAATTATTAATTATTGTTTGGTAACATATTTACCTGATTATCTCCCGTAGAGAACAATAAGCTGCTTTTCCAAGGTACAGTTGTGATAATGAGATATTTTATTTTTAATTTTCTAAATTAACTATAAGAAAGAATACAAACCAGGAGTGAAGTTCAAATGAGATTAAATGAACTTTTCAATTTAGTCAATGAATTGCCATGCCAAGCAGTAGAAAACTGCTGGAAGAATTTTCTCCACATCCTCTCTGTGGGCTGCCCATAATCTTTCCTGGGCATTCACAGCACTGACTTTACTGTTCAGGCGTCGTTATTACAAAGTAGAGCCCTATGTACCAGGCTTACTTTTTACAAATGAACACAGACTAGACATAACCTGCTGACAAGAATGATGAAGAATCGGCTTCTAGGAAGTTTAGAAGTATACTCTGAGCCTGTAGATCATTGATAAGATTTTATTCAATCGTATACATTTATTCCTTTGTAATCGCTTTTCTTTGAGGATATCTTGTTTCTGCTTCATAGGGTGCTTTGAAATATAAAATGAAAACTTATTTATACTGTTTTTACAAAAGGTCAAAAAGGAAACACATGAAAATCACTTTTCTGCAACTGGTAAACTACACAGACTGGACTCTTAACCTTTTAGTGCCTCTGTTTTTCCCTTGGGGTATAATATTTGAGATACACCTATTTCACAGGGGTAATGGAAGGATTTGCAAGCAAGCAGGGCTTATGCTTCCATGTGAAGAAGGCACACCCAACTAACCTGAATGTAAATGCTTCCCCCGCCCCCCACATTTAGATGAGAAAGAAGACTGTAACATATAGAGATCCTTGAAGGCTTTGTTTGGAATTATTCTTCCTGTATACCTTCCAAAATTTCACATTTAGATGTAGCTTGTACTTGTAGATTTCTCTCATTCGAAGGCATAGTAGCAAATAATTTTTAAGCATTCTCGATATGTGTGATGTTGGGTTAAGCATCCTGTGTTCAGAGTGTTTTAAGAAAGTAATCCATCCCTTGCATAGAGCGTGGTTCTTTGCTTGAAGAAAACAGTATAAGAATACAATTTGCTTTCCCCAAATTCTTTGTTCCTTTTTTTTTCTTGTAACTTGATGGTTTTATTTTTAAATCACATCCTGATTAAAATGTGTCTCTCTAAAGGGGTTACTAATATTCACCTTTTAAAAACTCTATTTAGGGGAAAAAATGAAGCAAGTAACTGAATTATATGGAAAAATAAGGTTCACACCTGTGGATCAGGGATTATTTTTTAAAAATTAGATATTAATTTGGTATCAGACAATGGTGGTGGCATTTCTTGATAGTAAATAAAATAACTAAAAGCAAATTTAAGAACATAAGCAGTTGTGATTCATTATAGGCAGTGGGAGGTAACTAACTCCTAGGGATAACCATTTGTATCCTATTCCAAAGTCTTATTTTATAGTTTGAAAAGTACTTTGCACACAGTTCTTGTATATATAAATAAAGATGTAATTATAGGATATGGTGTTACTGCTTTGTTAAAAAGAACCTCATTTAAAATTTTAAATTGACAGCTGGTATTTTTTTAATGATCTTCTTTTCTGTTCCTTTATTGTAAAACTACATTAAAAATAAAAAGGTTAATGAGAAATGCTATGGTTTTTATTACTTGTTACTGGTAGAAATACATTGAATAAAGGATTAAACAAGTGTAAATTGTGGGAATTCATAGAAAGTAATCATGCCTCTTTCAGAATAAAACCATGGTATTACATAGAATTTCATAAAAGTTCAAAACTGGGATAAAGTAGAAGTCCTTTAGTCATTTGGTTGAGAATGTCCAGTCAAAATCTTAGTTTCCATTCTTACACCACATAGATAGCTTCCCCCAGCCATGACATCTTAAATACACAATTGGTCTTAGGTGGAATATGCTCAGAGGATTTGTGTTTTTTTTTTTTGTTGTTTTTTTTTTAGGGGGGTGTTTTGTTTTTTTCTAAAGACTATTCATTTGAGAGAGAGAGCACAAGGGAGGGGTGGAGTTGGGAGGAGGAAGAAGTAGGCTCCGCACTGAGCAGGGAGCCCTGCTGGGCTTAATCCCAGGATCCTGGGACCATAACCTGAGCTGAAGGCAGGTATCTAACTGACTGAGCCACCCATACACCCATTTTTTTTTTTATTAAAGATTTTATTCATTTATTTGAGAGTGTGAGAGACAACCAACAGGAGGAGGGGGTTGGGCAGAAAGAGAGAAGGGAGCAGATTCCCTGCTGAGACCCCAGGACCCTAGGATCATGACCTGAGCCAAAGGCAGATGCTTAACCAACTGAGCCATCCTGGCGCCCCAGGATTTGTGTTTTTCATACAAATATATAACTTGTAACTTTTACAGATACTGATAAAAGTGATGTTAGCTATTTGTATCACCTAAAATACCAGTGTTTGGGTGTCTGGGTGGCTCACTGGCTGAGTGTCTGCCTTTGGCTCGGGTCATGATCCTGGGGTCCTGGGATCGAGTCCTGCATCAGGCTCCCTGCTTCAGCTCCTCCCTCTGCCTATGTCTCTGCCTCTCTCTCTCTGTGTGTGGCTCTCATGAATAAATCTTTTTTTTTTTTCTCATGAATAAATCTTAAAAAAAAAAAAAATACCAATGTTGTGCTGCCTGTCATAAAAACGTCAGTGACTTGACCAAGTAAGTTTGGGGTTTTTTTTCTCAAATACAAGAAGTACACAGGGCGCCTGGATGGTTCAGTTGGTTAAAAATCTGGCTTCCACTCAGGTCATGATCTCAGGGTCCTGGGATCCAGTCCCACATCCGGCTCCCTGCTCAGCATTCTGCTTCTCTTTCTCCATCTGCCCCTCCCCCTGCTTGCGCTTATTATCTCTCTCTCTGTCAAATAAATAAATAATCTTGAAAATAAAAAAAAGAAGTCGCTCAGAGGTAGGAAGCCTAGGGCTGGGTGCTTCCACAACATGGTTAGGAAGAGGCTCCTTTCTGTTCTGCTGTCTTTGATGTGTAGCTTTTGTTGTTCTGCTTGCCAGATGGCTGCTCCACATCTAGGTCTAATGTTTATTTTACAAACAGATAAAGATCTTTATCTGATCAGGAAACAGTAAGTTTCTTGGAACTCTCACACAGGACACTCCCTCTCCCTATTATTGGCTAGAGCTAGTTTACCATAGTTAGGTCTTTTGTCTATAAAAACATTATTTAAAGGCCTAAAATTACTCCAGTTTATACATATATACAATTTTACAAATTTATTTTTGCCCATATATCAGGAAAGAACATGTGTTTGGGTTTAAATGCCCCCTTCTTTAGGTCTCTACTTGTTTTTCCTTTTTGCTTCTCAACCATTGTTTGCTGATTTTCTCTCCATCAATCCTCTTTTGAAATGGTACCACATTTTATAAACTGGAAAGGGATAAAAGTCCTTTCCCTTTAAAAAACAAAAGGGGGGGGGTGGGAAAAAAAATAAAAAAAAATAAAAAACAAAAGAGGGATCCCTGGGTGGCGCAGCGGTTTAGCGCCTGCCTTTGGCCCAGGGCGCGATCCTGGAGATCCAGGATCGAATCCCACGTCAGGCTCCCGGTGCATGGAGCCTGCTTCTCCCTCTGCCTATGTCTCTGCCTCTCTCTCTCTCTCTCTCTGTGACTATCATAAATAATAAAAAAATAAAAAAAATAAAAAACAAAAGAGAACTTTTAAATATGTATGTAACACAGAGTGTTGCCACTGTTCTGTTATCCTGCCTAGCATCCTTCCCTCCTTCTCCTCCGATAAAGACACCGCCCTCCTCTGTCCCTCTCCCTTTGGAGAGCTCTTCATCCTCCATTCTCAGTAGGTGATGGGGGTGGGGGAGGTGAGGGGTTCCTGCACAATAGAACACCCAGCTATGCCAGCCCTACCCCTCCTCAAGCCACGGTGGTGGGCCTGTGACTCAAACCTGGTCAGTGTATATCCTTTCTACTGACCACAGTGACAGTCTCAAGGATGGGCAGATGACCATAAGGCTATGCCAGCCCTACCCCTCTCTGGAGAATGAGGGTGGGGTTGAGAATTCCAAGCTTCTAGTTATGGCTTTGTCTTTCTGGCAACCAACTCATCAGAGTCATCTCATCAGAACAAACGATACTCCTGTCACCCAGGAATTCCAAGGGATTTAGGAGCAAAAACAGGTGAAAGACCAGATGTGGGAACAAAAGATGCTCTCACTGTTCTTATCACTTAGGAAATTACAAGGATTTTAGGAGCTCTATACCAGGAACCAGGGACAGAAGTCAATATGTATATTTTCTATTATCTCACACCAGTCTTATTTCTTCCTCTTTGGATGCTTATAGTATCTTCCTTTTGCCCCAGTGTCTGAAATTTCACTGTTGTAAGTTCCTATACATAGGAGATACTTGCTACAATGATGCCATGTAACAAATGACCTCAAAGTTCAATGTTCTCATTATCCTTACTCATAGGTCTCTGGGTAGGTTGTGCCCATGCTGGACTCAGTTCAGTTTGTCAGAACAACGCTTTGATTTGAGTTCATTTCTGTTCCATGTGCCTCTTCCTATTTGGACCATGAGCACACGTCATGTCTACTAATCTTCCATTGGCCAAAGCAAGTCTCATGACCACACCCAAGTTGGAGGAAATTTATTTCAACCACTCTAGGGAAAACACTACAATCTTGCATGAGAAAGGATGTGGAGTGGATTGGAAGCAATAATACAATATACATCAGTACTGTTTTTTCCTTATGCTGACCATTTGGCTCTTCCGATCTGTAAATTTATGTCCTTCAGGCTGAACATTGTTGTTTTCATTAATCATTTCTTTTCCATTTCTCTGTTCATTTTCTCTGGAGCTCCTATTATTTGGACAGTAAACTACCTAAACTAAACACATCCTTGAAATTCATCTTTTCTCTCCTATTTTTCAACTTTGTCTTTTTACTCTTTGGGAGAGATTTCTTCAACTTTGAACCTTTCTATTTAGTTTTCATTTCTACTATCATTTTAAAATTTATTTATTTATTTGAGAGAGAGAGAGAGGGAGAGAGAGAGAGAGCAGGAGCAGGGGGAGTGGCAGAGGGAGAGGGAGAAGCAGATTTCCTGCTGAGCTAGATCCTAGGACCCTGGGATCATGATTTGAGCTGAAGGCAGACACTAAACCGACTGAAGCACCTGGGCGCCCTCTAGTACCATATTTTTAAAAATGTTTTAAAATTTTTCTGAGTATTCTTTATACTATAGGCAATATCCTTTATTTTTTTTTTAATTTTTTAAATTTTTATTTATTTATGATAGTCACAGAGAGAGAGAGAGGCAGAGACATAGGCAGAGGGAGAAGCAGGCTCCGTGCACCAAGAGCCCGACGTGGGATTCGATCCCGGGTCTCCAGGATTGTGCCCTGGGCCAAAGGCAGGTGCTAAACCGCTGCACCACCCAGGGATCCCAAGGCAATATCCTTTAAAATGTTTCTGGGGATACTACTGATAATACCTTTGAAGTTTTTTCTGTGTGTATAGACTCTGCTTCCGTCATGACTTTTTCTTCAAATTGTTTTGGTCAATATATTTAAAAAGACTTTCCTCAGGTATCTGTAATCTTTAGTTGTTTGCTCATATTTCTGAGTAAGAGACTACAAAGCTGATTGGAGGCTCTCAGTGGGGCTTAGAAACAGTAGGTTTCACTGAAGAGCTTTCTGTATAAGCCATTTAAAGTTGGGGACATCCATGTCACATTTTTTTTTTTTTTTTTAGAGTAAGCTTTACACCCAAAGTGGGCCTTGAACTCATGACTCTGAGATCAAGAGTCACAGGCTCCACCGACTGAGCCAGCCAGGTGCCCTATCTTTGGATATTTTTAAAGATCTCTTGAGGTGGTTAAATTCCTCAGACTACTAATCTCTTGCCTAGAGGCTTAGATCCTTTCTAACTGCATTCTGGGAGCTGACTGAGGGTTGGGGTTAGAGGGTTGGGGGTCTTGGCAGTTGATGTACATGTTTGTTTAAAGCCTATTTTAGTGGGATGCCTGGGTGGCTCAGTGGTTGAGTGTGTCTTTGGCTCAGGGCGTGATCCTGGGTCTGGGGATTGAGTCCTGCTTTGAGGAGCCCACCTCTCCCTCTGCCTGTGTCTCTGCCTCTGTCTCTCATGGATAAATAAAATCTTTTTTTAAAAAGCCTATTTTAATGCTATTATTTATATCAGAGACTCAACAGAAATGCAAATTCATTTGGATATGTTGAGGAGAAAGGAGAACATAAAAAACCTATTTAATGAAGGAATGGGCAGGGTATAAGGAAACCACAAGGAATACTTTAGTACTGTATCAGTCTGCTAGGGCTGCCACAACAAAGTACCATAGACTAGGTGGCTAAAATCTAGCAGTGGGTACCTGGGTGGCTCAGTGGTTGAGTGTCTGCCTTCAGCTCAGGTCATGATCCTGGGGTCCTGGGATTGAGTCCTCCATCGGGCTCCCCACAGGAAGCCTTCTTCTCCCTCTGCGTATGTCTCTGTGTCTCTCATGAATAAATAAAATCTTAAAAAAAAAATAAAACTACCTAGCAGTCAATAAATCCAATTTTTTTTCCCTCACAGTCTGGAGTCTACAAATCCAAGATCAGGTTTTTGATGGCTGATTTCTTCTGAGGCCTCTCATGGCATCTTTTCTCTGCAACTCTACACAGTCTTCCCTCTGCATTTGTGTCCTAATCTACTTTTCTTTCTTTTTTTCTTTCTTTTTTCTTAAGGATTTTATTTATTTATTCATGAGAGACAGAGAGAGAGAGAGAGAGAGGCAGAGACATAGGCTCCCTCAGGGAGCCCCATGTGGGACTTGATCCCAGCACCCCAGGATCATCATGACCTGAGCCAAAGGCAGATGTTCAAACACTGAGCCACCCAGGCATCCCCTAATCTACTTTTCTTATAAGAATGTAGTCATCTGGTATAGGGACCACCCTAATGGCCTCATTTAACTTAATTATCTCTTTAAAGATTCCATCTCTAAATATACTTAGAGTCTGAGGTACTGAAGGTTAGCACTTCAATATATGAATTCTGGGCTGACATAGATCAGATCATAACGAATGAATCCCTTGGGAGTTAATAGCAGTAGGTCTCTGCTGCTACCTCCTAGGTCTTCAGGGATGAGGGGAAGGAGCATTATCAGATGCCATAGACAGATTGGGACTGTGGAGATGGTTACTTTACAAGAGCTGAAAACTGGTGGAGAGGCAGCCAGCCTACCTGGACTTACAGGGAAGAAAGTATGGGAATCAATATTCCTACCTCACTCTCTTCCTTCCCTTGGATCTCCTGGTTGATACTCTCCAGTAGCCAAGTCTATCTGGCAGCCAGAGTGTAGGAAAGTCTGTTGATTTAGTCAATGCAGGTCAGCTTCCCAGGACACAGAACAGGCTGGAGAAGGGTGGAAGTGGATTTGGAGGGGCAAATGAAAGATCTACAGCACAGCCAGTACCCCTGCTTTCATGTGTGCTTGGTACCCTGCCTGTTTACCTATCCTGAGGAAAAAAAACCTACAATATCTGCCAAGAGGAAGGGAGAGCATATTCAGAAGGATGTGTGCAGTTGGAGAGGGGGATCTAGAATTTTTTTTTTTTAAGATTTTATCTATTTATACATGGGAGACATAGAGAGAGGCAGAGACATAGGCAGAAGGAAAAGCAGGCTCCCTGTGGGGAGCCTGATGCAGGACTCAATCCCAGGACCCCAGGGTCACAACCTAAGCCAAAAATAGATGCTCAACCAGTGAGCCATCCAGGTGCTCTGATACGAAATTCCAGGAATTATTTTATTTTATTTTTATTGTTTTATTTTATTTATTTTTATTTTTATTTTTTTAATTTATTTTTTATTGGTGTTCAATTTACTAACATACAGAATAACCCCCAGTGCCCGTCACCCATTCACTCCCACCCCCCGCCCTCCTCCCCTTCCACCACCCCTAGTTCGTTTCCCTGAGTTAGCAGTCTTTACGTTCTGTCTCCCTTTCTGATATTTCCCACACATTTCTTTTCCCTTCCCTTATATTCCCTTTCACTATTATTTATATTCCCCAAATGAATGAGAACATATAATGTTTGTCCTTCTCCGACTGGCTTACTTCACTCAGCATAATACCCTCCAGTTCCATCCACGTTGAAGCAAATGGTGGGTATTTGTCATTTCTAATAGCTGAGTAATATTCCATTGTATACATAAACCACATCTTCTTTATCCATTCATCTTTCGTTGGACACCGAGGCTCCTTCCACAGTTGGGGTATTGTGGGCATTGCTGCTAGAAACATCGGGGTGCAGGTGTCCCGGCGTTTCATTGCATTTGTATCTTTGGGGTAAATCCCCAACAGTGCAATTGCTGGGTCGTAGGGCAGGTCTATTTTTAACTCTTTGAGGAACCTCCACACAGTTTTCCAGAGTGGCTGCACCAGTTCACATTCCCACCAACAGTGTAAGAGGGTTCCCTTTTCTCCACATCCTCTCCAACATTTGTGGTTTCCTGCCTTGTTAATTTTTCCCATTCTCACTGGTGTGAGGTGGTATCTCATTGTGGTTTTGATTTCCAGGAATTATTTTAACCACTTTTTTTCACTCTTTGAAATGTTCCTGGTACCGACTCCTAACTGAACCTGTTTGAGGGCTTTTGTAGTGCAAACTGGATTTACTTTTGGTGATCTCCAAGACTCAAAGAGGATTTCGTTTCCTGTTTTTTTTATTTATTTAAAGATTTTATTTATTTATTTATGACACACACACACACACACACACACACACAAACACACACAGAAAGGCAGAGAGAAGCAGGCTCCATGCAGGGAGCCCAACGTGGGACTTGATCCTAGGTCTCCAGGATCACACCCTGGGCTGAAGGCGGCGCGAAACCGCTGAGCCACCCAGGCTGCCCCATTTCCTGTTTTTTCCTACTTACCCATTTATTGTTCATAAAATTTTATTTAAATTCCAGGTAGTTAACATACAGTGTAATAGTTTCAGGTGCACAATATAGTTATTTCAGTACATCACCTGGTGCCCATCACAGCAAGTGCACTGCTCAATCCCCCCACCCATCTCCCTTCTGCTTACCCATCAGTGTGTTCTCTATAGGTAAGAGTCTTTTTCTTGGTTTCTCTCTCTCAAATAAACAAATAAAATCTTAACTGTAACAGATTTTTTAAAATAAAGATTTTATTTATTCATGAGAGACACACAGAGACAGAGACAGAGAGGCAGAACTAGGCAGAGGGAGAAGCAGGCTCCATGCAGGGAGCCTGACGAGGGATTTGATCCCCGTCTCCAGGATCACGCCCTGGGCTGAAGGCAGCTCTAAACTGCGGACTCACCGCGGCTGCCCTGTAACAGATTTCTGTACACTAGTGACTTTACTGAATTCTTGTATCAGTTTTAGCAGGTTTTCTTGGAGTCTTTCAGAGTTTCCATGTAATCTGAAAATAGTGAAAGTTTTTAAGATTTTATTTATTTATTTGAGAGAGAGAGAGTACACAAGCAGGCGGAGTGGCAGAGGGAGAGGGAGAAGCAGGGAGCCTGACATAGGGGTTTGATCCCAGGACCTTGGGATCATGACCTGAGCAGAAGGCAGACACTTAAACATCTGAGTCACCCAGGTGTCCCACAGATAGTGAGATTTACTTCTTTCTTTTGATTTGTCTGATTGCTGTGGCTAGGACTTCCAGTACTATGTTCATAACAGTGGACACTCTGTCTTGTTCCTGACCGTAGAGGAAAAGCTCTGTTTTTCCCATTGAGGATGCTATTAGCTGTGGGTTTTTCTTATATGGAGTTTATTATGCTGAGGTATGTGCCCTCTAAACCTACTTTGTTGAGGGTTTTTATCATGATGAATCAGGTTGTATTTTGACAAATACTTTTTCTACATCTATTGAAACGATCATATGGTTCTTATCCTTTCTTTTAATATATATTAATATCATGTTGACTTGATTTATGAATACTGAATCTATTCCATCACCATCTTCCTTTCTCTTGGACTACTCACCCATTTATTTGCCTCTAGGTAACATTAATATAGTGAAATTGAATCTTATATATTTAATTAGAAGGATGTTGACAGATGATATACTTGAAGTGTTATATTAAGCAAAAATAAATTATTTTTAAGGGTCAGGTTTTCTTATAATGTTGCACATGTTCTAACAAATTCTTTGAAGATGTAAACCATCACGTTTTTTATTAAAATTGAATAAGCTGGGCAGCCCGGGTGGCTCAGCAGTTTCATGCTGCCTTCAGTCCAGGGCGTGATCCTGGAAACCTGGGATTGAGTCCCATGTCGGGCTCCCTGCAAGGAGCTTGTTTCTTCCTCTGTCTGTGTCTCTGCCTCTCTCTCTGTGTCTCTCATAAGTAAGTAAATAAAATCTTTAAAAAAAAATTGAATAAGCTGTTAAAATTGCTACAGCATATCACACCAAAGTCCTCCAGTATAATTTTAAGCAAATAGGTGTTGTAGAGAAAGCACCAGAAGCAGCCAAGGCAGCAAGAATGTATTCGTAGCAAAGTAAGCTAAAGCCTCTATCCTTTTTATTCCTCATGCCTTAGAGAAGTTACACTACCAACTGATGGAATTTCCCAGCTGCAGTTTTGAGGCCACAAGAGCAACCTTAAATGACTGCTCTCTCCGGACCTGAGCTTTTGGAAGCAATCACGTCTAAATAAAATTACAATAAAACTGTATGATTTTGGGCAGCCCAGGTGGCTCGGTGGTTTAGCGCCGCCTTCGGCCCAGGGTATGATCCTGGAGACCCGGGTTCGAGTCCCATGTCGGGCTCCCTGCATGGAGCCTGCTTCTCCCTCTGCCTGTGTCTCTGCCTCTCTCTCTCTCTCTCTTTCTCATGAATAAATAAAATCTTAAAAAAAAAAAGAAAGCTGTATGATTTTGTTATTTTACACCAAACTGAACAGTGGACTGAAATCAACATGTGAAAGAAAGGCTGGAAGCTAACTTTTCTAACAGAGTAGTGTCATTTTATTTTTATTGATGCATTACTTTTCATAAAGTGCAGTAACAAAATAAATAAAGTGAAAAAGGTTCTAAAGATCTATATACAACTCTGAGATTAAGATAAGTACTGATTGTTATCTTGATAGACTTTTAACTGTGTGGAAGCTGTAACATACACTGCAAACTCATTGATCCAAGTAATGTAATGATTCTTTTTCCCCCTTAGATCAGTCGACTCTGAAGGTGTATATAATTATGCTAGCATATTCTGTAAGACAAGATTAGATTAAAGGGAAAACTGATGATGTGCTATAGACTAAATCCAGATACGGTCAGGTGCTGAGCATTATTCCTGGCTTCAAAATAGGATGTATCTGTTTCGTCATCTGGTTGAGGTATGAAAGGCATAGTTTGATGCTGCAGATTTTCCCAGTCCACGTCACTGAAGAGAGGATGACATTTCAGCTCTTAGGAAAAACATAAAATAGAGTATTATGACACCATTACCTAGTAAGTACTGTTTTATAGTAATAAGGGAAGGTCTCCACATATATCTTACCCTTGTTTTGCTTCACATATGTGTTGTGTTTTTTTTTAAAGTTTTTATTTTGAGACAGAGTGTGAACGAGAGACAGAGACAGACACAGAGAGAGACACAGAGGAGAGAGAGAGAGATTGCACCAACAGGGTGGAGGGGCAGAGGGAGAGGGAGAAGCAGACTCCCCCTGAGCAGGGAGCCTGATGTGAGACTAGATACCAGGTCCCTAGGATCATGACCTGAGCTGAAGGCAGATGCTTAACTGACTGAGCCACCCAGGTGCCCACAATGTCTATCTCTCTGTGCAACCATGTACTTCACAATGGTACATATTATGTCATTTTGTATTAACACTTAACACATGACAGGTGCTTGGCCTGTATCTATCAAATGAGTAAATGCGTGATGTGCTTTAACAGAAGCCTATCTTTCTCATGCCTCCATCTTCTCACACAACCCATGACTTGATGGCACAAGAGCTTGGACTATTTCCTGCTCCCAGACACAGCTTCCACACCACTAATCTTCATGGTTAATGCTCCACTTCTCATTCCAAGTCCTTCTAGCTGTTTTTCTCTCTCTGTGATCCTTAGCACCACCTACTGCCCTACGTAACTCTGGTAGGAAGTCATCCTCCACTACCTTAACTTTCTTCTCTATGTTCCATCCTTCTCCTTCATGGTGATTTTTAACACATACACTGATGAAATTTGCGACACATTCTCTTCATGGTTCTTTGACTTCTTTGATTTCATTGACTTGTATCTTGACTACATGCCCATTTTGCAGGATGGTTATATCTGGAATTTTTACTGCTTCACTTACAAGATCTCAACTTGGTCATTTCTTTAAGTACATTTGCAATACCTAATTCCTTCTACCTACTAAAATGAAAACATACTCTTTTGATCACACTGTGATACTTAGTTGTTAGACACAACCTCCCCTCTCCTCAACCCTTCATGTTAAGTGAACAATAAAGATGTTGGCAAATTAATTGATAATTAGGGCATTAATTAGTTTTAAAAAAATCAACAACCAAATTTAAGGATAATATTAGGAGAAGACAATAGAGACAGGAAAGAATTATGTGTCTACATTAGGAGTGATGGGTTGGGTAGTTGATATGTCTACAAATTGGTTTTTCCCTAAACTAAAAGACTGGTGGGAAAATAAAACAACAAAAATAATTCACATTTAGAAAAAGTGTCTCTTAATTGTTCAAAGTAAATGCCTGAGCATAGATTACTTTAGAGTTACTTATAGCAGTAACTCTTAAACTGTGATATCTGGCTGTGATGTGAAACTTGATGACTCTCTCATCATAATTATTTATTTAAACTGAACTCACAAAGGAATTCTAAGCTAATTTAAGATTAACTCTACAAACAATTGTTGCAATGACTGTTTTTATTTTTATTTATTTATTTTTTATTTTTTATTTATTTATGATAGTCACACACACACACAGAGAGAGAGAGAGAGAGAGAGAGAGAGAGAGAGAGAGGCAGAGACACAGGCAGAGGGAGAAGCAGGCTCCATGCACCGGGCGCCCGACGTGGGATTCGATCCCGGGTCTCCAGGATCGCGCCCTGGGCCAAAGGCAGGTGCTAAACCGCTGTGCCACCCAGGGATCCCGCAATGACTGTTTTTAAAACTGAAGACTACTCCTGTCATCTGCTTCACTATGTAAGTCGTTCACTAAACAAACAAAAATCTGAGGTCATTGGTGAGAATGGTGTTCTTCTGTCTCCGCTTATTTTGTCCTTTGGGAAGCAGAATTACCCCAGATGAGAACTCCTATTCCAAAGTAATTTTAGAGCTGAGCTTTCAAATGTCTGCACACTCATTTTACAAAGGATTTTCTTCAAATCTCACTTGTCACAGAGGTCTTCCCAACCACTTTATCTATCTAGATCTCTTAACACTTTGTATCTACTCACTTGCTTTACCTTTCTTCTCAGGACTCACTGCTAGATGGCATTATGTCATGGTTGTATCTGATTACTTTGTCTTTTTTTTTTTTTTTTTTAAGATTTTATTTATTTATTCATGAGATACACAGAGAGAGGCAGAAACATGGGTAGAGGGAGACTCAGGCTCCCTACGAGGAGGCCAATGGAGGACTCAATCCCAGGACCCAGGGATCATGACCTGAGCTAAAGGCAAAGGTCAATCACGGAGGCACCCAGGCGCCCTACTTTCTGTCTTTCCACTAAAGACAAAGTTCTATAAGCACATGGATTTTAGTTTGTTCATCCTAGAATACCTCCAACGCCCACAGCAACATTGCCTGGCACCTAGAAGTCACTCAATAGGATTTGTTAAATAAGTAAATTGTTGGTCTTATTAGAGGGAACACCTAGAAGCTATATGAGTGACATTACTAAAGCTCATTTTTTTCTGAAGACCTTATACCACATGGAAATGCATTTGGGGACATAACTGCTTCTTTGACTCAATATGTACTTTGTTACAAAGGCAATTTTTAAAAAAAGGAATTTTGGGGCAGCCCGGGGGCTCAGCAGTTTAGCGCCGCCTTCGGCCCAAGGAGTGACCCTGGAGACCCGGGATCGAGTTCCACATCAGGCTCCCTGCATGGAGCCTGCTTCTCCCTCTGCCTGTGTCTCTGCCTCTCTCTCTCTCTCTCTCTCTCTCTCTCTGTTGCTCATGAATAAATATTTTTTTAAAAAAGGAATTAAAAATATGTATTTATTAGAAAGAGACACAGAGACAGAGCTAGTGAGAGAGAGCATAAACAGGGAGGAGAAGGAGAAACAGGCTCCCCCACTGAGCAGGGAGACCAATGTAGGGCTCGATCCCAGGACCCTGGGATCATGACCTGAGCGAAAGGCAGATGTTTAACTGACTGAGCCACCCAGGTACCTCTACAAAAAAGACCTTAAGGCAGCTGACATTATATCTAATTTGAAACTAAAGTAAAGCTAATGAGTTTTTCTAGTTTCAAAATTGGAATTTTAATATACACCTGTATTGGAAAAAGCCATTGAATGGTTCACAAATATACCAGATTTGTCTTATTTGAGACAACCTGGCACTTGCTACATTTGTCAGTCAACAGTGGTATCAGAAATGAAGCAGTAAGAACTTACAGAAAAGAGTTTTGATTTAAAAAGTTCCTGTATTTGTTGATGAATAACTTTAACACTTTGAAAAAACCTAAGACATTGAAAAGGTAAGATTGCTTTAAGGTATCTGTTTGAGATTAATAAAATTAAGTGAGTGAATATCCCCACCTGATGCATTGCATTTTAATGCAGAATAGGGGCAAATATATCAATGCATACCTAGTCAGCAAAAATAAACTGATGAAATTTTTAACCAATTTAGCAGTCATTATCTATAATATTGTACTAGAACTTGATATCATTACCATTCATCTGAAACAAACCGAGAATAAGAGTTTTTTTTTTTTAAACTTGATTTTTTTTTTTTTTTAATTTATTTATGATAGTCACAGAGAGAGAGAGAGAGGCAGACACACAGGCAGAGCGAGAAGCAGGCTCCATGCACTGGGAGCCCGATGTGGGATTCGATCCCGGGTCTCCAGGATCGCGCCCTGGGCCAAAGGCAAGCGCCAAACCGCTGCGCCACCAGGGATCCCAATAAGAGTTTTTTTTAACATAAAACCTTACCTTTAATTCCAGCTCTTTTTGCATTATCAATAGTTAAAAGTATTTCTACCGCATTTTGAGCATTATCTGATAACTTTTCTTCACCTTCAGGCCAAGGGATATCTACAAACACAAACAGCTTGTTAATCACTGTTCAAATAATACTCAGATAAATGCATCTATCTTTTTTTTTTTTTTAAATGCATCTATCTTAAGAGAAAAAGAATCACCTCTTTTCAGAATATTCTGGAATACTTGCTGTGATGTTTCATCATTGAAAGGAGGAATTCCTGTAAGAAACTCAAACAAGCAAACTCCAAGTGCCCACCAGTCTACCGCAGGACCTAGAATTTAAGAGGGAGTAGCTGAACTTGCAAGCATTTTGTATAAATATTTCACCAACTAAAATGTTAATACACGGATATTTGGGCACAGTCAAGGCATTCATTTCCTAAGACATTCTTCTAGCTTCTTAAGGTACAAAAATCCAAATTACCTTCACTTTGGTAATATGGCAATTACTTTCCTTCTCTATTCTCCAAGAAGTTTAGATTAGCAATCAACACAGCTAGTCAAAGAAAAATGAAAGGTATCTTTCTTTTGTCACTAACAATAACCTCTGATATTCTGGACACTTACTTGTTCTAAATCCTAAAACAGAACGAAGGAATGCATTTAATCTAAAGATTAGGGGCAGCCCCCGTGACTCAGCGGTTTAGCGCCGCCTTCAGCCCAGGGCCTGATCCTGGAGACCTGGGACTGAGTCCTGCGTCAGGCTCCCTGCATGGAGCCTGCTTCTCCCTCTGCCTGTGTCTCTGTCTCTGTCTCTCTCTCTATGTCTGTCATAAATAAATAAAATCTTAAAAAAAAAAAATCTAAAGATTACTCTCTAAAATAGAGTACTAACAGAGTACTCAATTTCAAATCGGGGGAAACAAGAACATTGAGATGATTCTGTATTCCATTTACTTCATATGGGTATGAGATAAAGTAGCAATATTTATACTAATTGGAGGACACCCTGGTTAACAAGGAAAAGTCTTAGAATGTTTTAAGGTATCCTCACTCCTTCTAAGAACATAGGGGGACAAATTAGTTTCACAAAAAATATTCACTTAAACCATAGCTTGAGGAAGTAATTTGGGAGTAAGTCTTAATAAATATGTAAAACCCCTTTCTAAATAAGATCTTTACTGGAAGCATCATCTATATACAAAGATGTTTTAAACAATTATTTTAAACATACATGACCTTATAATCTGGTTTATACTTTTTTTTTTTTTTAGTTTTTATTTATTTATGATAGTCACAGAGAGAGAGAGAGAGAGGCAGAGACACAGGCAGAGGGAGAAGCAGGCTCCATGCACCGGGAGCCCGACGTGGGATTCGATCCCGGATCTCCAGGATTGCGCCCTGGGCCAAAGGCAGGCGCTAAACCGCTGCGCCACCCAGGGATCCCTCTGGTTTATACTTTTGTTTAATTCTATGAAAAAGTATTTCCTAAGTAAAAGTTAATTTTAGTAAAAAAAAAAAAAAAGATTAACTTCAATATAAATTTAAAATAGGATTTTTTTTTAAAGATTTTATTTATTTATTCATGATAAACACAGAGAGAGAGAGAGAGAGGCGGGCAGAGACACAGGCAGAGGGAAAAGCAGGCTCCATGTAGGGAGCCCGACACGGAACTCGATCCCGGGACCCCAAGATCACGCTCTGGGCCAAAGGCAGGCGCCAAACCGCTGAGCCACCCAGGGATCCCAAAATAGGAATTCTAGTCTAGTACTAAATGTGCTTGAAAATTACTCTTTAAAATCAACTTCACACAATTTATTATTGTGGTTAAGAAACTACCACCTTTCCATTTAAAAAAAAAATTATTTATTTATTCACGAGAGATAGAGAGGCAGAGACACAGGCAGAGAGAGAAGCAGGCTACCCGCAGGGAGACCAGTGTGGGACTTGATCCCGGGACTCCAGGATCACTCCCCAGGCAGATGCTCAACTGTTGAGCCACCCACCCGTCCCTACCAACCATTCCACTGTATTTTTTTATTTTTCATTATTTTTAAAAAAATTTTATTTATTTATTCATCAGAGACACACAGAGAGAGGCAGAGACACAGGCAGAGGGAGAAGCAGGCACCATGCAGGGAGCCCGATGTGGGACTCAATCCCGGGTCCCCAGAATCACACCCTGAGCTAAAGGTGGAGCTAAACCACTGAGCCACCCAGGCTGCCCCCAACCATTCCATTTTAAAACAAGTAGGAAAGTGTTGTGGAATCTGCCATTAGGAAAATAATCACATGCATTTAGAGTGCCTCTTCATGGCAAGTCACAGAATCCCATCCTCCCTAAGGAACAAACAGTCTATAGACTTCTATTTCTAGAAGTAATGTAATACGAATGCATGTAATAATCACATACAAACCACCTCAGTTAGTGGATCTTTTAAATGGCATGGAGAAAGAATAGATAGTATAACCAAATAATAACAAAAAATTAGGGGAGAAGTCAGGAAAAAGACATATATTTTTATTATTTTACTTAGGTTAGAAATTAGAACCCTTTTCCCAGCTCAGCCAAAATGTCCTCATGTCAAAAACTTACACGATTTCTCCATAGATATGTCACACATATCCATATATTTGAGTCAAAGTCTAATAAGATCACATATTATGATAAATTGTAGCAATTATAATACATACTATTAGAGAATAGAACACATTTCTTTTACACTATTGGTTTTCTTTTCTTTTCTTTTTTTTTCTTTCTTCCCTCCCTCCCTCCCTCCCTCCCTTCTTTCCTTCCTTCCTTTAGATTTTATTTGTTTATTCATGAGAGATACAGAGAGGGAGAAGCAGGCTCCACGCAGGAAGCCCCATGTGGGACTCAATCCCAGGACTCTGGGTCACCACCTAAGCAGAAGGCAGGTGCTCAAACACCGAGCCACCCAGGCATCCCTACATTATTGGTTTTCTAATTCAAAACTTACATGTGTAATTTGTACATTGATACTGTTATGCCTTTCTGTTTCCTAATAATAATGGAATTAAATGGGTAGGAAAATTCAAGCCCTGTTGTAGGAGCTAATTTAAAATATTTTATGAAGCCGGTTTCCTGGGTTGCAATAGAAAAGGCTATATCTCCACTCTCTGCCACCTTTAAAAGTTATTTTTAAAAATGCTATATGCCTACATTTGTTTTCAGAGAAGAACATTTTCTCTGATGTCTTCCTGCTCAGAAGACAGAATATAGTTCATTTTGTATTTCCTAAGTGAGATGAAACAAAATTTTTTATACAATGTGATCTAGTTATACTTTGTTCAGTGTAATTTGCTTTGGCATATTACTTCATAGAGAAGCTCACTCACCCAGAGTCAGAAATCCTGCATGTAAGAAAAGAGTAATTAGGTAACATTGTATAAAAATCATGAGTTCATTCTCATATCATTCATTGAACTATATATGAATTATTATGCCAGATACAAGGGATGCAAAGATAAATAAGAAAGAGCTTTTCCCAAAGAGAAAACAACCTACTCTGGGAGAGACAAACATAATTTTGACACAATGTTAACAGCAATGAAACAAAAATATGCACAAACAGCCATGGGAAACTGGCCAGAGTTCCTAAGTAATTGGCCTAGGGGGAAGACCAGGGAGGACTCAGAGAAGTCTTAGCTGTCCTCAGTATGATGTTTAGAAACAGAGAGGTCAATACAAGAAACAAAATTGGTATAGACAGGCCTTGGGGTCTGGAAATTGGGGAAACAGGTATAAAGCAGTGATTTTTTTTTTTTTTTTTAAATCATAAATTGCTTTGTACTGCAGGGCCTGGTTGACTCAGTCTGTTAGCATCCAACTTTTTTTTTTTTTTAGCATCCAACTCTTGATCAGGGTCCTGAGTTCAAGCCCCACAGTGGGCTCCCAGTGTGGAGCCTTCTAAAAAAAATTGCTTTGTATTGTTATTTTAAGAACTGTGTATCAAATATTTTATAGAAAATGAAAATCTTAAAATGTATCACTAAAGGGGGAGCCTGGGTGGCTTAGTTGGTTAAGCAGCTGCCTTCAGTTCAGGTCAAGATCTCCAGTCCTGGGATGGCAATGGCATTGAGCTCTCTGCTCTGCCGGGAGCCTGCTTTGCCCTCGCTCTACTGCTCCCCTTGCTTGTGCTCTCTCTCTCAAATAAATAAATAAAATCTTTTAAAAGTATATATCATGAGACAGTAAGGTAACTAGGTGTCCTATTAAAATAGTGGCAAAGATCCTAAAAAACAAACTTTTACATGTGATGCTTACTTTCATACTGTATCCTGAGTAGAGAAAATGTATATTATAGGAAACCAATGAGCAAATCTGTGACTTAGCAACAGGGGCACTGTATAAAAATGAGTTAAGTACCCAGAGGCACTTTTTATCCCTTTCTCTCAAGAATTTTCCCTTCCTACATTCTGAAACCAACGGTTTTGATTTCCTAGAGCTACTGTCACAAAGTGCCACAAACTGGATGCTTCAAAACAGGACTTTATTGTCTGATGGCTCTGGAAGCTAGAAGTCTAGAATCAAGGCATTGACAGGACCATGCTCCCTCTGAAACCTATAGGGAAACTACCTTGCCCTGCCAGCTTCTGGTGGTTTGCCTGCAGTCCTTAGCTTGCAGGGGCCTCACTCCAACCATCCCTCTTCCTGTGATATCCTCCCTGGGTCTCCATGGTCGTGTGGCTGTGTTTTTATAAGGACACCAGTCATATTGGCTTAAGAGCCCACCCTGCTCCAGGGTGACCTCATCTTAACCTACCTACCTAATTATACCTGCAAGGACCATATTTCCGCGTGGCACATGCAAAAAATCTCAGGGTGAAAACTTCAATGTGTCTTTTCAGGGGGACAGAATTCAGTCCAATACCGTTCGTTTCAGAATGTAGGAAGGGAAAATTCTTGAGAGAAAGGGATAAAAAGAGGCTAGGTAAAAATGTCATCCTTGTCTTCCTATGCTGCAACCTGAAGAGAGCTCATTCCTGGCTTGACCCTGTGGAGAGGGAGGGAGAACGAGCTCTAAACAGGAATGTGCTGCTGCAGACTGAACAGGAGTTTGACTCAACTTTGTATTCCTGAGCCAAAGCTGAAACAGACCCGAGAAGAATTTTTGAACAAAAATAATAGAGCAGGTAGACTAGGGATTCTCTGGATCACTGAGAGTGAACAAGAAGGCAAAGAACAAATGGCTGCATGTCTTCTTTAACCATAAGAAATGCCATATTTATGAGAAAACAGTATCACATGAGCTCATTTTCTTTTACTCCAGGCAATCCAAGTACCAAAGAAATTTAAAACCATTTTACCTTAAAAGAAAACGTAGTAATTGATAATACTTCAAAAACTGAAGACATGTAAGTCTTACCATGGGCCCTGCCCAGTAACAGCTCAGGAGCAAGGTAGTCCGGGGTTCCAAGAATTCGCGCATCATCTACTGGGGCCGCTCCTCGCCTTACACTCTTTGGAGTTCGGTATGGAGTTTCTGATTTGACCTGATTTGGGGTCTGCCAATTTAAAAAGAGTTTTCAGTAAATCTCTTCATTCCTTCTACAGTGAACAGAAATACTAAAACAAAAGCAAAGCTAGGCAGTCAGGCATAAAAGCCATACTCTAATCCTTGATAAATTTTGAAAATGGACTCATTACCAACGATGATTCCAAACAGTCCTAGTATCTGGTGAAATTATTTTTTTTTAAGATTTTATTTATTTATTAGAGACAGAGACAGAGAGAGAGAGAGAGAAGCAGGCTCCATGCAGGGAGCCTGACATGGGACTCGATCCTGGGTCCCCATGATCACACCCTGGGCCGAAGGCGGCGCTAAACTGCTAAGCCACTAGGGCTGCCCATCTGGTGAAATTAAATAGCTTAGATAAGACCAATTACTTTAATAAGATCTAGATATGCATGCAAGAATGAAGAAATCTGTAAGAATTTGATAGCGTGGATTTTTTTAAAAAAGATTTGAGAGAGAGAGAGAGCACAAGCAGGGGGAGCGGCAGAGGGAGAAACAGGTTCCCCACTGAGCAGGGAGCTGGATGTGGGACTGGATTCCAGAACCCTGGGATCATGACCTGACCCAAAGGCAGACACTTAACCAACTGAGCCACCCCAGCACCCTGATAGCATGGATTAATACAAACTTAAGAATGGTCACTGAAGGATGCTATGGTTGAAAATGACTGAATTTTATGTGACTGAACACATAAGCTGAAGTAAATGTAAATAACCTCTTGTGCTAATCAGTATTTGTTTAAGATATCCTGTATTCTCACAAGGACTCTGTGAGACCAGTGGGACAGGTGTCAGCACATTCTACGGAGAGACAAGAAATAGGCTCTGAGGAAAAGGAACTTCTAAGTCACTCAGTGAGTTCTGATTAGAAAACCCCAAGTCTTAATTGAGGTGACCTTAATTCAGTTTGCATATTTTCTATTTTATGATGTCTCTCCAAAAAAAGAAAAAAAAATTAAAACTTTGGGATTATTAAGATTAAAAAAATGAAAACTTTGGGATTATTAAGATGAAGATTATTAGACAATAAAAACAGAAGACTTGAAATATATACTTTCCAACTATTTTCTTTGAAAAGAAGAGATAATGTAGGAAGGTCCTTGGAAGGGAGTAAGATAGACTGAACTTTAATATTGTAACTTGGAGTTGCTTTCATCAAGTGAAAATATGTGTCTGTAAATAAGTAAACATGTGAAAGTCTAGGGGCACCTGGGTGGCTCAGTCTGTTAAGTGTCTGCCTTTGGCTCAGGTCATGATCTTGGGGTCCTGCGATCAAGCCCCACAGCGGGCTCCTGGTGCAGCAGGGAGTCTGCTTCTCCCTCTCCCTATGCCCCTTCCTTCTTCCCCGACTCATGAGCATGATCTCCCTCAGAAAAGAAAATCTTAAAAAAATAATAATAATAAAATAAAATCTTAAAAAAAAAAAAAAAAAAAAAGCAAAAAAAGAAAATATGTGAAAGTCCAGAGAGCAAATGCAGGAGGCTCTATAGTTAATAAAATTACCACCAGCTTTACCTTTCTGCATCAAAACCTCCAATAATCCATAGATTCCTAACCATCAAAACAGAACTTTATGATTAATCTCAGAAAGTCTAGGTGAGAGGCAAGTATCTGGCCTTCAGAGTTTCTTGTTATAAAATCTAGAGACAAAGTGTTAAAAAGTTATCACATACCTGATATGGCACATAGGATATTCCTTTTTGGCTAGGGGTTATAGCCATGGGATATGAACCACTATAAACACAGGAAATATCCATTGCATCTAAAGAGGTAACACTCATTTTGGATGGTTCTGAGTTATTGGACGCATTAATATGACTGTTAAAACTTCGAAAAGCTACTGCATTTCTTTTAGATAAGGTTAATGTTTTTAACACATCAGAAGACGAAGCTAACATTTTTTGGCTACTGGCTTGGACAGCCAGATTCTCATCATCTTTTGGCAAGGGATTTTCTTGCCAGCTGGGTGATACAGCAAGTAGGTCTTCAATGTTTGATTCTTCAAAAGAAGATTCTCTGATGCTTTTATCTGGATCTAAGGACTGCCTTTCTAATGAACTTTCCATTATAGAAATTCCAGGAAAAGATGAATCAGAGTCCATACAGATACTTTTAGAAGCTCTCTCATCATCAGAACCCAGAAAGCTAGAACTTAAGAACTTCTTATTATTCTTGTTGCAATCTTCATCCAATTCACACATAAGGTTTTTTGCTATCATTGGGATAGGTGATTTTTCTGGGGTTTGTTGTTTATCAATGGAAGAATTGACCATGTTCTCCTTATTGGCACAGTCACTTTGTTGACTTTCACATACCGATAGCTTCAGGTCTTGGACTTCATTGGTTAAGCTTGTCCTTTGATTTATATAACCATTACTTTTTTCATTTCTAGACTTATGCTCTATACAATTTTTTTTATTCTGTATGATGTTCTGACAAGGACTAGAGTCAACTAACTCAGAATTTCTTTTAAAACCTCTTTTTCCACAGTATTCTTCAGTCCCATCACTGGGATCCACAACCCACTGATCCGATTGATGGAAAACACACCGGGTGGTGTCAGTGGCCACATTAACATTATTTATGTCCAGTTCTCTTGCTTCCCAAGAAACTTCTCCAGGGAAGCATTTTTTAGCCAGGTTTACACAAGAGCTTCCAGTCGCAGGAATGATACTGCTGTTATGAATAGGAGAAAGGGTTAATTCAAAATCCTTTTTATTGAAACCTTTTGTCTCAATGGCATCGGTAGATTTTGTACACGAAGACTTTTCTATTATATTCCAACTCATCACTGTAGAGCCCAGTGCATCATCACTTTCCTAAGAGGGAGAAAAAAACACTCTTTTAGTTGTATAAAACCGAGATTCTTGAATCTTTTAAACCTCTGTTGATTTCGGTGGAATAGATGACCTCATAAATTACTATGCTACCTATTCCCAGTTTCCACTGGAACAATAGAACAATGATATCACAGAATTAAAAAGCATAAACAATTAAAGTATGTTTTATTAGGTATTGAATGAAACAGCAGCCTAAAATTCAAATAAACTATTTTCTAATATGCACTTGCATAATTTAATATGTATTTGATATTCTATAATACATATTTGATACGTAGTATTTACAGAGGACAAATTAATAGGCAACATTTTCAGGTAAAATTGAGGGTAAAGCTATATTATGTGTATATTTGGTTTGCAATAGCGATATAGATGATTCTGTTTTGAATTACAAAATGCACAGGACTTAAAAATATAGTTAATGGAAAATTATAGACAAAAATTTTGTTAAACAGATCACTTTGCACAAGTATAATAAAACCAAGCTGATAAAGGTGAAGCTAAACTATCCATAATTTATAATTAAAACCCAAAATAACAGAAATTAAAATCCACTGTCAACAAGATGAAATGATGATGCAAATGATAATAACAAAATACTTATACAATATGTTTTCTTGAACAGGAAAGAGGTGAACTAACAGTATTAGGAATGGAAACCTGTTTGTCCTGTAGTGTGTATTATCTATAGAGCAGCCTATAAGAGACGAAAAAAGATTGAGAAATCCTGCCTTGACTAAAAAATAATCTGACCTGACTTCTAGAATACAAATATCCAACAGTGAAGACCATCATATTACTGAGAATAATATTCATTGAATTTCTTAAGACTAGAGTCTAGGTTTCCCTTCAACATGATATAATTTGACGGAATATACAGGGAAATGAAGACTATCTTGACTGCCATTTACCTAAGTTTCATTTCCTTACAGAATTTACACAGAAAAGTATAAAGTATCTCCGTCATTCATGTGACATGAAATTGGCCTGGGTTCAGATAAATGTCCCTCTAACCTGGCAGTCTTTTTCCCATCTGGGACTGCTGTGGCACTCAGACTCCACACTGGACAGGAAGGTGTGGCTCTGACTGCTGGCACTTGATGTAGCCAGCCTTCTCCTGGACTGCAGTAGATTAGATGTCAGGCACTTCACAGGCATCCCAGGATCGGAGGTAACTGTTTCAAGACCTGGAGGGAACAGAAAACACTGAGGCTTATGTCACATCCTTGAGCTCCTCACTGAACCTGAATCTTTCCAGTTAATTAGGCAAGGTATTAATAAGTATGTATATCAGGACTCTGTCTGTGTAAACATTATTTAATCCACAGGACAGCTCAGGTATTTTAGACATACAAGTACGGTTATGAACGTTTAGGAAAAAAAACAAAACAAAAACCAAAAATAACCCTTAACATTCACAAGTGAAAATCAGGACAAAAGAACTAAATTGTAATTAGGGGAACACCCATTATCCAATTTGAAACTCATCTTGATAAAGGAGTATTATTGATATGCTATATCCACATATGTTATAAGATGGGAATGTCACTAAATTTACTCAGTTCAATTTGTGTTTAATTAAAACCATAGTTTTAGGGGTGCCTGGGTGGCACATCAGTTCAGCATCTGATTGTTGGTTTCGGCTCTGGTTGTAATTCCAGGGTCGTGACACTGAGCCTCGAATTTGGGTTCCATGCTTAGCACAGAGTCTTGATTGAGATGCTCTCTCTCTCTCCCTGCCCTTCCCACTTGTGTTCTCTCTCTCTCAAATTAAAAAAATACCTTTATTCTAATGTTGAAGTTTATGTGATTACAAGTGTGAAATTATCCACATCCATAAAGATTTTTGTTTTTTTTTCAATACTACTGTAAGATAGTGACTTGGCTAACAGCAAGATAGTGACTTGGCTAACAGCAAGCCAGTGCAAGATGGTAGCATCACCTACATGATACATGTTGGTTTATTACATAAACTCTTGTTTCTGAACTTATGAGACAAAATAGGCAACTATGCTTTTACTAAAGATCATAGTTTGTGCATATACAGATTTTCCATGTATGGATACGATCTGTATATCTTGTTTTTTCTTTCCCAAAGAGTTTAGGTAAAACACATTACTTTAATCCCAAGTAAGTTTGTACAGTTTTTTGATTTAATGAACCTTGGAACTTTATATATATATTTTTTTAATTTTTATTTATTTATGATAGTCACACAGAGAGAGAGAGAGAGAGAGGGGGGCAGAGACACAGGCAGAGGGAGAAGCAGGCTCCATGCACCGGGAGCCCGACGTGGGACTCGATCTCGGGTCTCCAGGATCGCGCCCTGGGCCAAAGGCAGGCGCCAAACCGCTGTGCCACCCAGGGATCCCGAACCTTGGAACTTTAAAATTAGAAGTATAGAGTTCCAATGGCCATATATTTTTTTAAAGTTTTTTTTTTTTTTTTAAGATTTTACTTATTTATTCATGGGAGACATACAGAGAGAGGCAGAGACACAGGCAGGAGGAGAAGCAGACTTGCTGCAGGAAGCCCAATGTGGGACTCTATCCCAAGGCCGTGGGATCATGACCTGAGCCAAAGGCAGACGCTCAACCAACCAAGCCACCCAGGCGGCAACCCCAATGGCCATCTAAAACAACTTTATTTTTGGTACATAAACCCTCTCAGTGAAATTCCTGAAACTCACTGGACACTGACCTTGATAGTTGACTAAACCACTCAGCTTACCTTTCCCCCTAATGTGGACATTTCTGTCTACCCCAATGCCATGTGCATACTGTATACTTGCTAAAGAGTTTTTTTTGGATCACTGATATGATGAGACCATTTCTCTCTTTGGAACTTTTGATGATTCCCCTGTTCTACAGCTTAAATTCTAGGTTCCCTGTAATGACAATTGATCCTTCCCCATCTATCTGCTAAATGTCCTTTCCCATTGCACATGCTTCTCATTCTGACATAACATATTCAGTCCCCATTGTCTGAAGATGGGATACTTTCAAGTGTCCATGCCTTTGTTCATTCCTCTATCTGAAATGCTTTTTTTTTTTTTTTTAAGATTTTATTTATTTATTCATGACAGACAGAGAGAGAGGGAGAGACACAGGCAGAGGGAGAAGCAGGCTCTCCACAAGAAGAGCCCGATGTGGGACTCAATCCCAGACTCCGAGATCACACCCTGAGCTGAAGGCAGACGCTAAACCGCTGAGCCACCCAGACATCCCTGAAATTCTCTTTTCTAATACATTTGGAGTTATTGCTGTGTCTTTACTGAGAAACATTCCTGATTTTCTCAATTAGCATTTAACACTGTCTGTGTTGTATCACAGTATCCTTCTTATGATTTTAGAGGAGCTATTGTTAATCCTTTTACACATGTAGTCAACACAGAATTACAAGTTCTTCTGAGGCAAGGACTGCTCTCATTCATCTTAATAGCCACATAGTGACCAGCAGGGTGCCTTGCCCTGATCTACTTCTGACTAGATGAAGAAAACAACTCAGGAAGATGCATGTACTTTCATTTAAGAATAAGGCTGTAGTAACATCTGCATATTCTGTATTTTAGTAGTTTTGTATTTATCAAAGCTATATACATTTTTCAGCCACTTAGTTTTCCATAGAAGTGATTTTGACAGAAGAAATAAGACTCAGTGACTGTGGAAGAAAGGGTCAATGGACAGAAAATTTTATTTGCAATCAGGACTTGGCTTACCCATTACTAGTGTGAAACTAAACGTTTTCAAACATTAGGTTTCTCATTTCTAAGTGAGATATCCTGGACATGTACAGATTTGAGGACCAAATTCAAAATGAGGTTAACGTCTATGAAAACATGTTAACTAATTGTTCTTTAAAGCGTCATTATTCACATTCTTTTTTTTTTTTTTATTTTTTATTTTTATTTTTTTTTTTTTAAATTTTTTTTTTTAATTTTTATTTATTTATGATAGTCACAGAGAGAGAGAGAGAGAGGCAGAGACACAGGCAGAGGGAGAAGCAGGCTCCATGCACCGGGAGCCCGATGTGGGATTCGATCCCGGGTCTCCAGGATCGCGCCCTGGGCCAAAGGCAGGCACCAAACCGCTGCGCCACCCAGGGATCCCTTATTCACATTCTTAAGACAAAGAACATGACTGAAGAGAACTAAATCATCCACATTTCTGGGCACCTGGGTAGCTCAGTCAGTTAAGCGTCTGCCTTCAGCTCAGGTCATGATCCTGAAATCCCAGGATCAAGTCCTATGTCTGGCTCCCTGCTCAGGAGGGAGTCTGGGTCTCCCTCTGCCCCTACCCTACTCATGCTTACATGCATTCTCTCTCTCTCAAATAAACAAATAAAATCTTTTTTAAGAAACCATCCACCCTTGCTGACTTATAAAAGGTGAAGTGCTATACAAATGTCCCATTCTCTTCCTCTACTACTTTTGTTTTTTTATCGTATGCTAATAAAAAATTATATTTTTACTTCAGCTATTTTATTTCAAAATCTTTTGGAAATAATTTTATAAAGACACAAAATATTATAGGTACTATATCTTCTCTATATAAATCTTCCATAGACCCAGTACAGTGAAATTTATCCAATGATCATTCTAATACCAAGCTAATTGAAGCATATCTCATTAGCTAGATATTTTACTCTGTTGACTTACAGAACTGCAACTGGGGAGCCTGGCTGGTTCAGTCAGTAGAGCATGTGACTCTTGATCTTAGGGTTGTAATTTCCAGCCCTATGTTGGGTGTAGAGACTACTTAAAATAAAAATTTTATAAAAAAAAAAAAAAAAAAAAAAAAAGATCTGCAGCAATCTGTGTCAGAAATGGCATTTACATTAGGAAATGTAGGAATGCCACAGACTGTTCAAGTATTGGCTTTCAAACCTACATTAGAAATTAAAAAATTCAAAAATATTTTGTTTCTCAAAAGACACACTTAATGGAATAAACTATCATTTCTTTTATACTCACATGAGTGTAGTAGTTTGCTAGAATAAGGAGTGGTATCCCTGTGATCTACAGACATGGGACAAATTAGTCCTTGAGAAAGCTGTGATGTTTCAAATACATGGGTTGAAAGAATATTTGCAGAGTCTTTGTCTTTTTCTGCAGCTGGTGTGTACTATGAAAGAAAAAAACAAATGCTATGATTTAACTCTACAAAAATACCACCTAAATACCAACCATTTAAGTAGATAATGTTAAAGTAACTCAACATCCTTGATATTTAAATTTATTTATTTATTTTTTGATATTTAAATTTAAATTTATTTTAAACAAGTTTGAAAATTTTAAGTGGCAATCATGAAAGGGCATGTTATGTGAGTTTTTTCTAATCAAATACTTACAAATCTTAAAGAGCTGATGAGAGATAACACTTGTCCTGGGGTTCTTGAATAATCTTGTCTAGGTTTAGCCATTGACGGTGTTGTAAGGATATCCATCATATTGATATCTATGTATGGAAAGAAAAGTATATGAAATTCTTTAAAAACTTCAATGCCGTTGACTTACTAGGCAATAATCATCTGTTCTAAACTTTGTCTCCTTTTCCACATTATTAACATTATCTTTAACACTAGCTCGTGTAAGATGAACATATCCAGAGAAGCCACCACATGACAGAGTAAACATATACAACCAAGCTGACAGAGAAATACAAATACTGTATGACTCCTATTATATATAGAATCTTAAAAAACAAAACAAAAATAAGCTCCCAGGTATAAAGAACAGATTGGTGGATGCCAGAAACGGGTGGGGGATAGGAGAAATGGATGAAAAGGGTCAAATAAATAAATATTTCCCTATTAAAAAAAAGCAAGTGATTGAAATTGTTAAACTTTCATAGAACAGTCTTGCTCTAAAATGAATAGAACACAATGTAATGACCCAAATTAGGGAGTAGTCACTAAACAAGAATATTACCCCACTGGCAACAAAATAATTCTTGGTAAATCAAATACTAGAAAAGGATGTGGTAAGAAATATTAAGAAAGGAATATTAGGAATATAAATTAAATTTCAATAGGTCAAGATAGAAATTTATGCAGAATTTTTATCAGTTTCAGGGCATAACATTGTAAAATAATTCAATGTTCACTACATTATATGTGAGTTCTAAGGAACACAGTACTTTAGATACCAAAAATGGTAGGTGCCTGGCTGGTTCAGTCGGTAGAGCATGTGACTCCCTGATCTCAGGGTCATGAGTTAGAGCCCTACATTTCATTGGGTACATAGATCCCTTTGTCTGTATTTGTTATCCTGTACTTTTCATACCCATAATTTATTCATTTCATAACTAGAAGCCTGTGTCTTCCACCCCCTTTCACCCATTTTTTACCCTTTTGCCCTTTCTCCCCAACATTTATCAGTTTGTTCTCTGTATTAATGGGTCTTGTCTCTGCTTTGTTTTTTTAGATTCCATATATAAGTGAAATCATAAGTACTTCTCTTTCTGTCTAACTTATTTCATTTAGCATAATCCTGTCTAGGTCCATCCATGTTGTCACAAATGGCAAGACCTCATTCTTCTTTTATGGCTGAGTACTATTGTATTGTGTGTGTGTATACCACATCTTCTTTTTTTTTTTTTTTTTAAGATTTTATTTATTTATTCATGAGAGACACAGAGAGAGAAGCAGAGACATAGGCAGAGGGAGAAGTGAGTTCCTCTCAGGGAGCCTCTTGCAGGATTCGACCCTCAGACCCGGGATCAGGACCTGAGCCGAAGGCAGATGCTCAACCACTGAGACACCCAGGCATCCCTGCACTACATCTTCTTTATCCATTCATCTAATGATGGACACTTGGATTGCTTCCCTATCTTGGCTATTGGAAACACTGCTGCAATTAACATAAGAATGCACAATATCTTTTTGAATTAGTATTTTTGTTTTCTTTGGGTAAATATCCAGTGTACTGTATAGTAAGGAACATCCTTAGTGGCTTCTCATCTAGCCACCTGTACTCAAATATTATTATTACTGCTGTGAAGCATCTGAGTAGTTATGTGAAATGGGATTAATAAAAATCATAAATACCTCACATCAGCTCAGGTCAGATTTTATCAAATTAAATGAAAATCCTTAGGTATTCAAAACTTTTTGAAATTTGTACTTGCAGTTTAAGATTGATAGATCTGTATTTCTTTTTAAAAAATTAAAATTCCTCCCCCCCCCAAAAAAAATTACAATCCCATGGTAAGCCCAATTTTGTGCTCTACTGTTCATTTACTTCTAAATGCTATCATTTTAATAGGTAACACAATAGGTTACCAAATTTTTAATTTTTTAATTTATTTATGATAGTCACAGAGAGAGAGAGAGGCAGAGACATAGGCAGAGGGAGAAGCAGGCTCCATGCACCGGGAGCCTGACGTGGGATTCGATCCCGGGTCTCCAGGATCGCGCCCTGGGCCAAAGGCAGGCGCCAAACCGCTGCGCCACCCAGGGATCCCTAGGTTACCAAATTGATAAGCTCACAGGTATTCATGTTTCTATGATAAACGTAAGTAGGGGCAGCCCTGGTGGCGCAGCGGTTTGGCGCCGCCTGCAGCCTGGGGTGTGATCCTAGAGACCCGGGATCGAGTCCCAGGTCGGGCTCCCGGCATGGAGCCTGCTTCTCCCTCTGCCTGTGTCTCTGCCTCTGTCTCTCTGTGTCTATGAATAAATAAATAAAATGTTTAAAAAATAAATAAATAAACATAAGTAATTTCTAGTTTCTCCTTATAAGAAACAAAGGTGCTACAAAGTTTTATTCATTCATTTTCTTCTCTTGAACAGTTTCCTTAGAATAAATTCCAAGACAGACTAGGTCAAAAAGAATTAAACTTTTTTGTTTCTTTTTTTTAAATTTTTAATAAAGATTTTGTTTATTTATTCATGAGACAAGAAAGACAGAGAGAGAAAGAGACAGAGAGGCAGAGACACAGGCAGAGGGAGAAGCAGGCTCCATGCAGGGAGCCCGATGTGGGACTCGATCCCGGGACTCCCGGATCACACCCTGGGCCAAAGGCAGGCGCTAAACCGCTGAGCCACCCGGGCTGCCCAACTTTTTTGTTTCTTAAAACACATTGATAGATATCTGTTGGAAAGCACTGTGCTAATAATCTATAGTGTTTCTAGAAAAACTAACTGTGCTTTTGCAGCCTCATTAACTTTAGATCTTCAGTTCTCTTTTTTTTGCCTAGCTTAATAGTGTGATTCATTTGCTATTTTTTAAATTAGCATTACTTTCATCACTAGTAGTGAAATTAACATACTTCCAAAACAAGTGTCTGAATTGTGTTCAGTTTGTCTTTTATCAAGGTCTTTGTGGTGATCTTGTCTGTGTGAATAAGTTCTGTAGGCATTATGGTTCATCATGTTATAGGTATTTTAGTCATTTTACCAATGTTTATTTTATTTATTTATTTATTTTTTTCATTTTACCAATGTTTAATTGTTCAAATCAGTTTCAATAGAGACAAAAAGTCAGGAGAACAGAAATTCTGAGTTCCTCTTTGAAGATTCAAAGATTTTTGAGTGCCTTTGAGGATTTAGGAACAATTATTCCCATTCTCATCTTTATGTATTTAATTTTTAAAGATTGTATTTATTTATTCATGAGAGACAAAAAAAGAGAGGCAGAAAAACACAGGGAGAGGGAGAAACAGTCTCCCTGCAGGGAGCCCAATGCGGGACCTCGGAATCATGACCTAAGCTGAAGGCAAATCCTCAACCACTGAGCAACCCAGGCATCCCTCATATTTATTTTTAATACCATTATGCTTTTCTAGTCTTTCTTTGGAACAAATAATCATCAAATTTTAGCCACTATAAGCTAACAAAATAATGTAAGTTAATAGCATGTAGTTGTTGGGTTTTTAAAAAGGTACTAACCTGCTATTTTCCTTACCTCTATTCAAAGTAATTTTGGAAAGCCCAAAATCTGTTAGTTTAATATGACCTTCATTTGAAATAAGCATATTGTCTGGTTTCAAATCCCTGCACATAGAAAAGACAAATAGCAGATAATTAAAAAAGAGCTAGTGGTAATGTTAGAAATAGCAAGGAAATACCCAGAAAGTTGCAGCAGAATCAAACCCTATTTATTTTCTCTAAAATAAGACACTTATCACTGGCTCTGAAAGTACAAAAAAAAAAAAAAAACACTCTCTGTAAATAATCTTCTGTATATCTGAACCTACAAGAAAGTGAACCGATTTAATACTAGATTATCTTTGGCATTATTTATTAGATAGCCTATTAAAACAAATAAACCTCAGGCCAAGTCAAAATCATATTTACCTCTTTCAAGGAGGGTAAGACTAAACTTTAAGAGAGAAGAGCCACTTAGAACATGACTTTAGTTGCAGAGTGAAACATTGTAAGTTAGAATTATAAAATACAGCACTTTTGTATGACAGTAGCAGAGTGGGAAAATTCTTCACAACAAAATGGTGTACCCATGCTCAAAGCAACATATTTAAAACACAGGGAGGGGAGGAGATGAAAGAAGAGTTGATGGAGTTTCTATTTTTTTTTTTTAATTTAGTGCTTTTATTTATTTTTTTAAAAGACATTATTGATGAGAGAGAGAGAAAGAGAGAACCTGAGCTGGGGGAGGGGCAGAGGGAGAAGCAGACTCTCTGTTGAGCAGGGAGCCCAATGTGGGGCTTGATCCCAGCACTCTGGGATCATGACCTGAGCTTAAGGCAGATGGTTAACCAACTAAGCCCTCATTAGAAGAAATTCTATCTTCTAAACTCACACAAGTTACTCCCAAACTTTAGATAACCTGGATACATGGGCACATGGTTATGCAAATATTTCCAACTCAAATATCTAATACATAATTTGATTACTTCCACTTTTAAGGAATAGTTTGTAGAACTTTACCTGTGGATGATTCCATGTCTGTGAAGATAGTCCAGAGCCAAGGCTACTTCAGAAATATATTTCACAGCCATCTCTTCATCAAAGTAACCATATATATGTAGGAGAGACTTGACATCTCCACCAATAAGATATTCCATTACCTATCAAAAAGGAATATATATGTCACAAAATAAAAACAACATTATTACTTTAAAAACATTAGTTGTTACAATTATACATTTTTAGCATGGTTCTGCAACAGACACATTTTCTTGATATCACTACATATTAATAACCAAGTTTGCTCATGTTGCCATATAGTTTTTTTTTTTTTTTTAAGATTTTATTTATTCATGAGAGATACAGAGAGAGAGAGAGGCAGAGATACAGGCAGAGTGAGAATCAGGCTCCGTGCCGGGAGCGTGATGTAGGACTCGATCCCAGGAATCACCCTGAACTGAAGGCAGATGCTCAACTGCTGAACCACCTAGGCGTCCTGCCATATAATTTTTTAAAGTGAAGTTAAACTGTTTAATCTGAACAAAAATTCAGACTTACAGAAAAAGTATAAGAATAGTCCCATATATTTTTCTTTTTTTTTCCATATATTTTTCATCTAGATTCACCCACTGTGAGCATTTTGCCACATTTGCTTTTTTCCTCTCCACATGTAGGAATATAAAATAAATGTTAATAACATAATTATGTTACATAATAAACAAAAGACACAAATATTAACATAAATATCTTAAATTCATGTATTTTTATTCTGACTAAACGGTTTTAAAAATGTGGCAACCGGGGATCCCTGGGTGGCGCAGTGGTTTAGCGCCTGCCTTTGGCCCAGGGCACGATCCTGGAGACCCGGGATCGAATCCCACGTCAGGCTCCCGGTGCATGGAGCCTGCTTTTCCCTCTGCCTATGTCTCTGCCTCTCTCTCTCTCTCCCTGTGTGACTATCATAAATTTAAAAAAAAAGAAAAAAAAATGTGGCAACATCAACAACTGACATTTACAGCTTTTAAGGTTTTGCTAAATAACTGGAGAATAAAGTTGAAGAGGTCATGACCTGTCACCGCCAAATTTTTCAACATGTATCTTCTAACAAGGATTTTTTTTTTTAAGATTTTATTTATTGGGATCCCTGGGTGGCGCAGCGGTTTGGCGCCTGCCTTTGGCCCAGGGTGCGATCCTGGAGACCCGGGATCGAGTCCCACGTCGGGCTCCCTGCATGGAGCCTGCTTCTCTCTCTGCCTGTGTCTCTGCCTCTCTCTCTCTCTCTGTGACTATCATAAATAAATAAAAATTTAAAAAAAAAGATTTTATTTATTTATTCATGAGAAACACAGAGTGAAAGGCAGAAACACAGGCAGAGGGAGAAGCAGGCTCCATGCAGGGAGCCCGACGTGGGACTCGATCCAGGGTCTCCAGGATCAGGCCCTGGGCTGAAGGCAGCGCTAAACCGCTGAGCCACCCAGGCTGTCCTAACAAGGATATTTTTACATTACTACGGAAAAATAAAATTTAAGGAATTTTACACTAATATAATAATATAATCTATAGTCCGTGTTCAAATTTCTCTGAGCATCTATTTTTTTTATTTTTTATTTTTTTTTAATTTTACTTATTTATGATAGGCACACAGTGAGAGAGAGAGAGAGGCAGAGACACAGGCAGAGGGAGAAGCAGGCTCCATGCACCGGGAGCCTGACGTGGGATTCGATCCTGGGTCTCCGGGATCGCGCTCTGGGCCAAAGGCAGGCACTAAACAGCTGCGCCACCCAGGGATCCCTTCTCTGAGCATCTAAATAAATGTCCTTAACAGGGCATCCCTGGGTGGCTCAGTGGTTTGGCGCCTGCCTTTGGCCCAGGGCAGGATCCTGGAGTCCTGGGATCAAGTCCTGCATCAGGCTCCCTGCATGGAGCCTGCTTCTCCCTCTGCCTCTCTCTCTCTCTCTATCATGAATAAATAAATAAATAAATCTTTAAAAAAATAATAAATATCCTTAACAGCAATTTCCCTCACCCTCTTGCTCAAGCTAGGACCCCCATGGGATTTAGTTATCATGGTTGTTCAGGCTCCTTTAATCTAGGGCAGTTTTTTGCCTTTTTTTTTTGAGGGGGGCAGTCTTTCCTGACATCTGATTATTTCCTCACTACTCAATTCAGGTTTGCATTTTTGGCAGGAATTCTAAATAAGTAATGTTGACTTTTTCTTAGAGATTCCCACCAGTTGAGACACCTAATGTCAGCATGTTCCGTTACCGGTGATGTTAACTTTGATCACTTAGTTAAGGTCGTGATTTCCATATGTCTCCATTGAAGAAACACTTTTTTAATCCCTTGGTAATTAATAAGTAATGGGGGGAAATACTTCTAGAGTATGTAAATAAGCTACTTCCCAACAAATGTGCAAGCACTGATCTTAGCATCGTGTGACCAGAGATGATTCTTGTTTGAATTCACTATTGCTATGTGGTTGCAGAGCTCTACTATTCCTCTACATACAGTAGTCATTATTCTATAAAACTCATATAGTTTTAAGGTATAAAACACTGCCTCGTAATAACTTCATAAAACTAAGTCCTTTCTTTCCTCTTTAGGTCAATAGTTTCCCTGCTAGTCAATGTTCACTGATGAGATCAATCATTAAAACATTTACTAAGCTCAAAATCTGTGCTACACACTGTGCTAGCTCTGGTAATTTAAGTATGAATAAAATGTCTCTGCACTGAAAGAGTTTATAATTCAGTAGAAGGCAAATAAATAAACAGATACTGTATTTGAGCTCATGAGAATGTTTATTTTCTTACATCCTCATCAACAATAATTATTGATCCTTTTTATCTGTCATTCTATGAAAAAGTGGACTTATTTATTTTCAAGAAGATTTAGGACTTTCAGGGAGATTTAGGGTCTTTACACTATTTTTGGTCTTTTTTTTAAAGATTCTATTTTTAAGGGGCCCTGGGTGGCTGAGTACATGATCCCAGGGTCCTGGAACTGAGACCCCCCCTTCAGGCTCCCCGCAAGGAGCCTGCCTTTCCCTCTGCCTATGTCTCTGCCTCTCTCTGTGGGTCTCTCATAAATAAATAAAATTTTTAAAAATTCTACTTTTAAGTAATCTCTACACCCAATGTGGGCCTCGAACCCATAACCCCAAGATCAAGAGTCACATGCTCCACTGACTGAGCCAGCCAGGTACCTCTATTTTTGGTCTTGTATGTGTCTTCTCTGAATATTTTCTCCAAACTTGATATTTGACTACATAAATGGTTATTTTGTGTCAAATGTTTAATTTTGTTCTTAATAAGACCTACACCAATTTATGATTATAAAAATATTCACATCAGTTTTGTTCTAGTACTTTTTTTTTGAAAGATTTTATTTATTTGAGAGAGTACACATGAGCGAGCACGAGTGGGTGGGGAGGGGCAGACAGAGAGGGATAAGCAGATTCCTTAGGGAGCTCCATTTGGGGCTCTATCCCAGGACTCTGGGATCATGACCTGAGCCAAAGGCAGACATTTAACCAACTGAGCGACCCAGGTACCCCTTTCTAGTACTTTCATGGATTCCTTTTACGTAGAAATCTATGATACAAAAAGGGGAAACAAATGACCCTCGCACTAACTCTAGTTTCATAACCATGCAGAAAATTATTTCAAGTGACTTCAAAAACTAGAATTTTGGGATGCCTGGGTGGTTCAGCGGTTGAGCATCTGCCTTTGGCTCGGGGTGTGGTCCCGGCATCCTGGGATCAAGTCCCACATTGGGCTGCCTCGAGGAGCCTGCTTTTCCCTCTGCCTATATCTCTGCCTCTCTGTGTCTTTCATGAATAAATAAAATCTTAAAAAAAAAAAAAAAAAACTAGAATTTTGATAGTATATCCTAAGGACAAAAAGAGCTGCAAAACAACAATAACAACAACAACAACAAAAAAACCTAAATTGAATCCGGTTGTTTTAGTGTCAAAAAAAATATTGATATCATTATTTTCAAAATATTAGATATACATAATGTTGTAACTTAAAGCAAATTAATAATTATGTAATTAGGAACCCAGATGGTCAGGGTAAAAGAATACATTTTTTTTCAGAATTTTTTTTTTCAAAGATTTTATTTATTCATTCACAGAGAGAGAGAGAGAGAGAGAGAGAGAGAGAGGCAGAGACACAGTCAGAGGGAGAAGCAGGCTCAATGCAGGAAGCCCGACGTGGGACTCGATCCTGGGTCTCCAGGATCACACCCTGGGCTGCAGGCGGCTAAACCACTGCGCCACTGGGGCTGCCCTTTCCAGAATATTTTTGTATGTTATATACTCTTCAAAGATGTTAAGTAAAAATTTGATAATTTCCCATTGAATTGGAAATTTCATCATGAACTTATGATACATTTTTCTCCTTCTATAAAAATGTTATAGGGGCGCCTGGCTGGCTCAGTCAGATAAGTGTCCAACTCTTGATTTCAGCTCATGATCTCAGGGTTGTAAAATTGAGTCCCACCTTGGGCTCTGTGCTGGGTGTAGAGCCTGCTTAAGATTCTCTCTCTCCCTCTGCTCTGCTCCCCTCTAAAAAAAAATGTTATAAAATACTAAGTCACAGGGATAAAAAGTACAGGATAGGAAATACAGTCAATGATGTTGCAATAACTTTGGTGACAGATGGTAACTAGACTTATTGTGGGGATCATTTCATAATGTATAAAAATATGGAATCACTATGATTTACACCTGAAACTAATAGGATATTGTTTTTAATCCTTTAATTCTTTCTGGTGCTCTCTAATCCCTTTACTACATACTGCTTCATATGCACTGTGTGATTAAATAGTCCTCTACCTTCTCTGGAATGGAATGTATCAATGTTTCCTTTTTTTTTTTTTCCTGTAAGGTGCCAAACAGTAAATATTTTATGCTTTGCAAGACATATGATCTGTGGGCAAATACCTCACTCTTGTAATGTAGCACAACAACAGATAGTAAGGAAACAAAAGGATACAATTGTGTTCCAATAAAATACTTGTTCAGTGAAGTTCAAATTTCATATAATTTTCATGTATAATGAAATATTCTTCCTTTGATTTTTTCAACATTTTAAAAATGCAAATACTATTCTCAGCTTACAGGCTGTGCAGAAACAGTGGGCCATATGTGGTTCACCACAGGCTTAAAAGATGGAAAGTCAATTATTCCTATAGTACTTGGTTTTCACCTTCCTACTGCTGCTCTGTATTGTTTTCAACTCTTTCAGATAGAGAACCACCCTATAAAGTAGACCCACATCTCTGGCTTTCTTAAAACCTAGGCGTCTCCTAAGGGGCTGTCTTTAATATTGCTTTGAGGGTGAATTCCAACACAAATTTGTATCTTTGCTCCAAAATCCCTCCCCACAGCATTATCAGGTTTTATCTCTCACAGAGAAGGTCACTGCAACTAGGTACCATGCTAAGGTATTCATTTTGGAATGTTGTTTAGATTGGTAAAAGAACCCAAACCAACTCATCAATAGGGCATTTGTTTTTTCTTTTTTTTTCATTTTTAAATTTTTTTAAATTTTAAAATTTTTTATTGGAATTCAATTTGCCAACATAGAGTATAACACCCAGTGCTCATCCCATCAAGTGCCCCCCTCAGTGAAGGGCATTTGTTATAAAAATTATGGAATTCCTAAATAAATCCATGTGATTCTGCATAGCCATTAAAAAGGATGAGGTCACCAGTAAGTGGGAAAAAAATATGTAGAACACCATTTATAATATGATCACATTTCTTGTACTTAAACTCTGTAAAAACTTATTGATCTTGAATTAGTCCTAATGTAAAAATGGTGCCCACCACTCTCCTAGAAAAACTCTGTACTCTCCAAAGTTTTCTGGCCCTCCCATCAAATATTTGAAACCACATAAATGTTAGCCTAAATCTGTTAGTTACTCACAGATTTACTGAAAGACTAGAAATGGATTTAAACATCAGGTGCCAAAAGAGTTTTAGATTTGTCTCTATTTTTATTTATTTTTATTTTTAATTTTTATTACTTTTTAAAGATTTTATTTATTTATTCCTGAGAGACAGAGAGAGGGGAGAAGCGGGCTCCCCATCGGAGCTTGATGTGGGACTCGATCCCAGAACCCCAAGAGCATGATCTGAGCCGAAGGCAGATGCTCTATCACTGAGCCACCCAGGTGCCCCGTCTCTATATTTATAATCTATCCTGAATTTTCAGGTGTACAGTTTAAAGTTGGATATAATGTTCTGTTCAGTTTCGAGTTTTTAATATAGCAAAAAGTTGAAGTGTCACACAATAATGTTCCACATACTTACAAGAGAGCTTTAGCATATTGAGGATAAAGGAATTCCACTCAGATCAGATTATGAAAGGAATGAGCATTCTGTTGGTAAACTACTGATCTGGAGTCTAAAATCTACATCCTATTGGCAAATTGAACTCCAGTAAAAAAAATAAAAAATAAAATAAAATAAAATCTACATCCTAAAATCCATTCATTCATAGAAAACCATTTATGTTCATGCTGAATAGAAGCCATTGGAGATACCAAATATTTAATCCACAAACCATTTCAGAAGTTAGGATCTCTAGAATTTGCAGTCAAAATATCCTCACCAATTCCTGTTCCCTCAAATTCTTCATTAGAAATGAAAAGCGAGCAACCCTTGGGATGCCCTCTACCTATGTCTCTGCCTCTCTGTGTGTCTCTCACGAATAAATAAATAAAATCTTTAAAAAAAAAAAAAAAGAAAAAAGAAAAGCAAGCAACCCTCAAAGTCCATGCACCCAAAATCCATCACTTCCCAGTATCTTTCCTTACTATACACCAAACTTTATATAGTATTCCTTTACTTACCAATGGTTTTAGTACTATGTGCCAGATACTGTTTAATATGCTTTATATTAACTGATTAAAATTTCATAACAACCTCTGAGGTATTATTATTATCTCCATTTTGCAGATGAGGAGACTGAGGTGGGTAGTTAATCTTATGTATCAATTTGACTAAGCCATAGTACTGAGATTTAGTGAAACATGAACCTCAATGTTGCTGTGAAGTTGTGTTTCAGATGAGATTAACATTTAGGTAGACTTTGAGTAAAGCTGATGACCCTCCATAATCTGGGCAGACCCCAACCAGCCAGCTGAAAGCATTAAAAGAAAAAAGATCAAGGTGTTGTCCTTCATACTCCCCACCCCCAACTCACCCCAAAAAGAAGGAATTCTGCCTCTACACTGCTTTTTGACCTGAGTTACAACATTAACTCTTCCCTGAGTCTGCAGTCTGCTGGCTTACCCTGCAGATTTCACACTTGCCAGCCCCGACCATCACATGGAACAATTCCTTAAATCTCCACCCTCTACACACACACACACACACACACACACACACACACACACTATTAGTTCTTTTTCTCTGGAGAACCCTGACTCATACAACAGGTAAGGGTACTTGCCAAAGTTATGAAGCTAATAAGTGGAAAAGTTGGAATTCAAACCCAAGTACTCTAACCCAGAGACTGTATTCTTTTTCTTTTTTTAAGATTTTATTTATTTATCTGGCAGAGAAAGAGCATGAACAAGCAGGGGGAGTGGCAGGCAGAGGGGAAGGGAAAAGCAGGCTTGATGCAGGACTCAATCCCAGGACCCTGGGATCATGACCTGAGCTGCAGGCAGATGCTTAACTGACTGAGCTACTCAGGCGCCTTTATACACACACACACACACACACATATATATTTTTAAAGATTTATTTATTTTTTAAATTTATTTTTATTTATTTATGATAGACATATATATATATATAGAGAGAGAGAGAGAGAGAGAGAGGCAGAGACACAGGCAGAGGGAAAAGCAGGCTCCATGCCGGGAGCCCGATGTGGGACTTGATCCCGGGACTCCAGGATTGCGCTCTGGGCCAAAGGCAGGCGCGAAACCGCTGAGCCACCCAGGGATTCCCTTAAAGATTTATTTTAAAATAATCTCTACACCCAATATGGAGCTTGAATTCAGAACCCTGAGATCAAGCTGCTGGCTAAGCCAGCCAGCCCCCCACTCGCCTTGTCAACTTGAGGCACTGAATTCAGTGACTGCTAAATAGAAGAAAAAAACGTAAAATCATTTACTTACCAAGTAGACATTGTTTGCTGACTGTAGTGAATAGTACAAATGGACAATGAAAGGACTTTTGCTTAGTGCTAGTGCATCCCTCTCAGCTTGTACCTGATGAGTCATATTTTTGTTGATCATATCTGCTTTTTTGACAACCTATGGTAGACAACATAACAATACATTCATTTTATTTTTTATTACAAAGTGTTCTCAGGTTTCAGAGTTGCCTTCGTGAAAACCATGAAAAACATAGATACCATTATTATTACCATCAAGAAACTGTCAGAAAAAAAAAGAAACTGTCAGAAAAACAGCTAATATGGTGAAACAAAACTAAACTTTTTTCAAGAGAACTACTTATTTTGGAACCCAGTGGCAAAAGAATCACATCCCTTTTTTTTTCAGATTTTGTTTATCTATTCATAGAGACACACACAGAGAGAGAGAGAGAGAAAGAGAGAGGCAGAGACACAGGCAGAGGGAGAAGCAGGCTCCATGCAGGGAGCCTGATGTGGGACTCCGGGATCATGACCTGGGCTGAAGGCAGGTGCTAAACTTCTGAGCCACCCAGGGATCCCTCATTATTTTTTTTTCTTTAAAGATTTATTTATTTATTTATTCATGAGAGACACAGAGAAAGAGAGAGGCAGAGACACAGGCAGAGGGAGAAGCAGGCTCCCCACAGGCAGCCCGATGCGGGACTGATCCAGGATCCCAGGATCCCACCCTGAGCCAAAGGCAGAGGCTCAACCACAGAGCCACCCAGGCACCCCTCCATTCATTATTCTTATAACAAAGTTAAAAGATAGTAATGATCCTAATAAGCCCCCAGGTAATCAGGAATCTAGGCACAGATAATTAGTGGCTAATAATTTTTTTAAACTTCTATTCTTTGATGGGTGAGAACTGAATCAGGAGGAAGAATAATAATATGGGAAGTTTGTTTGCCTAGAAAAAAAAATCTTGAGAGAACTACTGAAAGTTAAGTCTCAAATACTGTCTTACAGAAAATAGCAAATTACCCTTTTCAAGTTTCAAGGTAATTGGCACAAAAGCAAAACTATATATAATATCCACACTGAAATTAGATCACTAAACTGAACAGTAACATTGAGATCACTTGTCATGATGATTAAAAGGCATATTTTTTCCCAGAGACTCATTAGAATATTTGATAAAATCATTAATACACTATAAAAAAATACACTATAAATTCCAGCCTTATATCCTTTCCATAAGAAAAATGAGAGAAATTAACAAAGCCAGCCTCTAACATGATTTCACCTATGATTCCACTATATTGAAAGCTCTGTGAAGGCATGTTTGTTTTGTTCACCACTGGACCCTAGACCCTGTACACAAAAGGGATACTCAACAAATACTCATTGAAAAAAATCAATTGGTGTCTTTATTTCAACAACTGATAATGACTGATTAGGAAGTACAGTAGAAGGAAATGCAAAAAATTGATGGAACATATGAAGCGAGGAAGATTAATTTCAATGAGGTGGGTCTGAGAAAGGTCAGGGAAAGTTTGAAGAGGAACCAAGATGAATCTTTTTTCTTTTTTTTTTTAAGATTTTATTTATTTATTCATGACAGACACACACACAGAGAGATAGAGACATAGACAGCAGGAGAAGCAAGCTCCCTATGGGGAGCCTCATGTGGAACTTAATCCCAGGACCCCAGAATCATGTCCTGAGCCAAGCGCAGGCGCTCAATCACTGAGCCACCCAGGAGTCCCTCAAAGATGAATCTTAATATGCAAATAACACAGGTGGAGAAGAGCAGAGAATGGTGGAAGAGAAGCTCTTAAAGAGGAGCCAGCTTAAACACAAGCTCAGAGGCAAGATAATACACAGTATTCAGGGACTAGCCAATTGTCTGGGGTGGCTGGAACAAAGGATTTGTGGAAGTTATAGTAGAAGTTTAGTATCATTATTTCATTATTATTATTATTATGATTGCTTTTCTAAGGAGTTTGGACTTTAGCTTGCATGCCACAGCCTAAAGAGCAGATGAAAAAATTAGTGATCCTAGTTAGGAGCCTATTCCAATAGACGAGGTATGGAAAGGCAGGTGTGATGAATCTCAAAAACAGATAACAAACAAACTCCACCAAACCCAAAAACAGATGCAAAAGACTATATATTGTATGATACCATTTACATGGAATGTAGAGAAAAGGCGAACCTATAGAAAGTAGATTGCTGGTTACCTGGGACTAGGGGAAAGTGCTGCAGAAAGGCAGGAGGTGTTTTTAGGGTGATGGGTATGTTCTAAAATTGGATTGTGGTGATATCTACCCAATCTTTACTAAAGACTGATGTGTACTTTTAAAAAGGAAGGGAGAGAGGGAGGGAGGGAGGAAGAGAAAAGCAAAAGAAAGAGAAAAGTGAAGCCCTCTAATTGGGTAGACTTGGGAATGGAATAGAAGGGATTAAAAAAAGGAGTATGAGACAGAATTGACAGGACTAGTTGAGACCTTGGTTATAAAGATGAAGTAGTGGAAAGTTAAAATGACTCAAGTTTCCAGCCTGAATGACAGCGATGAAAGTGATTTTATTAAATGGCGAGAAGGAAGATTCATTGTTTAAGACGGTAGGTGGAGAGCAATGATTGTTCTTCAAGATATAGGGTAGCTATTCACATACCAATGTCCAATAGGAAGTTGGAACTACATCAGCAGTGAGACTGCTGGTTTCTTTCCCTTTTTATGCTCACTCAGTGCTGAAATAAAGAGTCATCTGAAAGTACGGGAATGGGTGAGGACCAAGAGCGGCCAGAAGAGCTTCAAATGCTTTTGTAAAGGTATATACCGCTGCAAGGATAAAGGAGTAACATGTTCTAACATGTTTTAGTTTAGTCTTAAATTGTTTCAAATTTAATGTTTCCAACTCAATCCCGGTAAAAGTCAAGGTGGTAAAAAGGACTCAGAAGTCCTGGTGTCTCCTAAGCAGAGGCGGTGTGAAAAGAAGGGCGGGGCAGAGGCGAGACACCCAGCCTCCGGGCGCTCACGTCACTCCAAGGAAGAAGTCACCTCACAGGGTTATAGGACTCCTAGAGCCCTGGGGCCTGCCCAATTCAGGAGGCAGGAAGGAGGCCCGAAGATCGGAACTCTATCCCTCTTCTTACTCCCCAACTCCTTACCTTCACAGCATACAACTTGCCGCCTTTCTGCCCGAGATACACCTTTCCAAAAGCGCCACGGCTAATGGGTTTTACTATGGTGAATTCCTCAATGGAGGGAGGTCTTGGCACCGGGATCCTGTTCGCGCACTCCGCTGTAACCGTGTCTCCGCCACTCTCCGTCTCGCTCCCCGCAGTGGCCTCCATCGTGAGCCAGTCCAGACGGAAGCCTGCAGCATCAGCCACTACCCCTTTCCAGCCACAGCTCCCGCCAACCGGGTTCAAAGTAAGAAGACCCCGCCCACGCAGCCCGTCGACCGTGACGTGACCGCGTTGCCGCGGACCCCGCCCCGCGCAGCCCCGCCCCTCCGATCACCTCTCGTTGGTAGGCGCGGAAGCGCCCAATGGCGGTGCGGGAGGGGACGCTGGGAAATTCTCCAACCAACCACAGACTCTTCGAGGAGGGCGACCGCGACCCAATTACTTCATTTGTAATAATGGCGGGGGGTGGGGGGGCCCCCAGGCAGTCTTTAGCCTGCAGGGAAAAGGGGCTACTTGGACTTGAAACTCAATCGCAGCGTTGAGGTCTCTCCAGATCTTCAATCAAGGTTGATGGGACCCTGCCCTCATCTCGCTTTTGCTTTGTTTTGTTGTTTTCTTACTCCTTCGCGACCTCGCACCCTCGCGAGAAACGTAAGCCAGTTCGGTCTGGCCAGTGGAAATCACAGAATGTGGAAAAACTGGATACGCAGGAAGCCCGTGGCTGGCCCTGTCATCTGACGTAGTCACAGGATGTAACTTGCCTGACTGAAGCAGGTTAGGACCAACAGGAAGAATTTTCGATTTATTGTATGGAAGATAAAGAGCACCAAATTGTAGCCAAAGATACATGATAGTACCTCATAGTACCTTTATGACAGTTCCTCAAGGGCGAGTCGGAAAAGGAGTATATTATATATCGGAAGATTTAAGAAGTTAGATGTTCAAAGATTTAACAGAATCTATGCCGTCCCTGCTTAAGAAAATCCGGCCAGAGAGCTTAGGTGACGGGTACTTGTACTGTTCAACGAGAGCATCAAGCAGTTTGGGGGCCCCGGCACCTCAGCGGCAATAGTACGTGCGCCAGTCGGTGAAAAGCTGGCGGGCGGACGCATGCCCCCTGGTGGTGCGGCCCACCTGCCCCGGAAGTAGTGTTGCATTGGATACTTGCCTTCCGGGCAGATTGTCTGTCGTTGCGGCAGCTGTAAAAAGGGGAGGCCATTTTCGGGAGGCCATTTTCTGTTAGTAGGAATAGTAAGGGCTAGAGGAGAGGGGGAGAAAAGGGCTCAGCACCTCCCCGCCGAGCCGTGGACAGAGGGGCGCTTTTGGCAGGCGGGTGAGGTCGCTGAGGGCCCGGAGGAGATGTTTTCCCTGTCCAGTACGGTGCAGCCCCAGGTGAGTTTGGCATCCGTCCTTTTTTTCCCCCTTCTCTCCTGACCGCGGCTGTTTGCCGTTTGCGTTTCTTAGAAGCTCTTTCTACGTTTGGGATCCTCGGAGGGAAGCGATCAACCCAGAGCGAGTCCTAGGGTTGAGAAGGGCTCAGCGGCCACGCTGAGAGTAAAAGGCGGACGGTGGAGCGGATACATGTTATGATGGAGACCTTGGTTTATCGAGTTGATAGCGTGGAATTTTTACTAGAGAATCCATCTGGGGTGGGGGTGCAGAGTGAGGATGGAAACGCCTGTGCCTCGTGTAAACGGAGCGAATAATGTTTTCTTCCCGTCTTATCACTCCTCCAGAGATTTTACTATAACGACCCCGATACCCAGCTTTCCCTTTTAAATGGAATTTAACTCAAACATATTGTAATAATTTGAATACTACGAATTCATCCTTTTGTTCTTTTTTTCCGGCCAGAAAAAGACTAATAAACGGATATATTTTTAAGTTACTGACTGCTTGCGTTGATATTTTTATTCAGTCTCTTTCCCATGTTTTCATAAAGCAAAAGATAAGGCAGAAAAAAAATCATTCCCAGGGTTTTTAATTGTCCTCTTTCAGGAGTAATCACTTGTGACAGTGTTTCGTCCTTGGTTAATTTAAAAATCTTTTTGGTGGCAACATTTTGATAGCTCTTTTTTTTTTTTTTTTTGAAGTTCTCAGTTTTGCAAATAAACAGTTTTTGAACACATTCAGATTTCAAAATAATTTTTAACAGTTATTTCAGCACGTAATTTCATTCCTTTGTGTAACCCCCACTCTCTGGGTGTTTTGTTTTGTCTTGTTGCTAGTATTGGCTGAGTAATGGAAAATGAAATGATTATTGGACATCAGTAATGTGCTTGCCAGGTGGACAAAACAAATGTGGAATCTTGATGGATGTGAAGAAAAATTGAATAGAAGTTAGCCAGGTGAAGAGTGAAAGGAAGTGAACAGGTATCCCAGGGATATGGAGGGATAATCTGGAGGTCCTGAGATAGGGAAGGGCTTAGCTGATTGGAGGAACAAAAATAAGACCAGTTTGGCTAGAATGTAGTGATGAAAATGTGTGATGACAGAAATGAGGTTGGGGAAAAGCCTTGAGGCAGATGACACAGAAAATTATTATAAGGTTTTTTGGATTTTAAGTGTATTGGGAACTATTGGATGTTTTTAAGCACAGAATGCCATGATCAGATTTACATTGTCAGTAGACTTACTCTGGCTTCTGTGGAGATTGTAGAAGGGCAAGAGTTTTCACTTGCCCTTAAGTTTTCACTTAATGATGCTATTGCAGTAATCCAGGAGGGGATAATGCACCACTACAGTGGAGGCAGTGGTTGTGGAAAGAAGGGGATGAGTTAGGTTTTTTTGTTTGCTTTGTTTTGTACAAAGAATAGAATTTAATGAGGGTTTGGATATGAGGGATGATGGAAAGAAATGTTTCTGGTTTGATAATCTGAATGCATGAAAATACTATTTACTAAGATGACAGTATCCATGTAACCAAAGTCTTGGAGTCAGGGTTTGCTACTACAACCCAAGGGAGTGTCGAAAACAAGGAACTTTATTACTTCTTACAAATAAGGAGACAGATGACTCTTAAAGCACTGTGTGTGTGGGGTTAGTGTAAGGAGCTTTTATTTAGTGTATTAGGAGGTTGGGAGGGAGCTCATAAAGGCACTTCATTTCAATTACTCATGCCTAGTATTTCAGCATGCTAGTGTGTACATTGTATGTTCAAAAAAAATGGTGGAAAACTCTGCCTCTAGGAGATCTTGGTATCATAATGAGCTAAAGGTAACTGCAGGACTGCTCAGAGGGACTTCTGTGCAGTTCCTAAGGGCCAGTCCAGCTCATTCTGGCTCACATAAGGGGCTGTCAGGTGAGACACACCTACCATGGGCCTCTGAGGTGAAACACCATGTCTGCTTGGTTGGAACTGTTGGTTCTACAAAACAAAACATATTCCTTTTCTGCTTTTGTTCCTTTCCTTCCACTCTTTTTGTTGATAGCTTTCTGCCCTCTTTCTTGAGTAACTTCCTATTGCATGCTCATTTACACCTGGAGAAGCCCTACCAGTTATTTTAAAAGAAGTCTAATCTGGCCTGTTGAATACAGAAGTAAACCTTTTAAAACTGAAGTTCAAGAAGTTTATATTAAGACTCAATTTTAGTAGAATTTATCATCAGCTGGATGGAGGGTTAGTGGGACGTGATGTTGTAGAGATGTTGAAGGTATTTTGTGTGCTGTAGGTAGGCTTAACTGGGCTCATATAGGACCCTTATGCTTGGAAAGATGATAAGCATTTGTAATTCCTGGTTGCTTAGTTGATTGAATAGAATCATTTGAATTTAAACTGTGAAGTTAGGAAAGATACCAAAGGCAAACGTTTTCATTGAGGAGAGATCAAACCATCTTTTAGTAATTTGAATCCTTTTTTGGATGAGAAGAGATATAACTAATTGAAAGAAAGCTTTTCAGAGAAATAGGCAGAAAATATGTATCTTAAAATAAGTTGGTTCCTGGGTTGCTCAGTCGGTTAAGCATCTGTCTTTGGGTTGGGTCTAGGGCCCTGAGGTCAAGCTCTGCATCAGGCTCCCTGTTCAGTGGGGGAGGCTTCTCCCTTTCCCTCTGCCTGCTTGTGTGCTCTCTCTGTCAAATAGATAAATAAAATCTTAAAAGATACCTGTAGTTTTAAAAAAAACTTATTCTTTCTCACACTAAAAAATAATACATGCTCATTGCCAAAAATTCCAAAAAGAAAAATACAAATAAGAAAATAAAAATCCTCCATAATATCATTGCTCAGACATCATATTTTAGAATATATTCCTCATACATTTTACCTCTCCACAAATATGTGTATGCATACTTTTTAAAAAAGATGTAGTTTTACATTAGTTTAACAATTTTTTCATTTTATAACAATGAATTTATTTCTGTATCGGTAACTATGGGATGAAAAGTCTAACTGGGGGCAGCCCCAATGGCTCAGCAGTTTAGCGCCACCTTCAGCCGAGGGCGTGATCCTGGAGACCTGGGATCCAGTCCCACGTCGGGCTCCCTGCATGGATCCTGCTTCTCCCTCTGCCTGTGTCTCTGCCTCTCTCTCTCTCTCTCCCTCTCTCTCTCTGTCTCTCATGAATAAATAAATAAAATCTTAAAAAAAAAAGAAGTCTAACTGGAATCTAGAGTCAGATGATCTTGGTTAGAATCTTGTTAACTTGCAGAGTGTGACTTTGAACATGCCACTGAACCTATCTAAATTCTTGTCTTCATCAATTAAATAGGAAGTAAATAATATTGTTCATGCCTGTTAAAAGTGTTAAATGAGATAATGTAAAATGCGCATAATACAAAACCTAGCAGACAGGCATGCCTTGAAGATACTGTGGGTTTGGTTCAAGACTACTACAGTAAAGCAAGTATTACAGTAGCACTAATCAAATGAATTTTTAGATATCCCAGTGCATGTAAAAGTTATGTTTGCACTATACTATAGTCCCTTAGGTGTACAATATATGTCTAAAAATGTAATACTCTAATTAAAAAATACTTTATTGTATTGCTGAAAGATGCTATCTGTGTGTGTGTTTTTTTTAAACATGTATTTATTTTTAGAGAGAGTACACATGCACGCAACAGAGGGAAGGGCAGAGGGAGAAGGAAAGGGAGAGAATCTCAAGCAGACTCCTTGCTGAATGCAGAGCCCCACACAGGACTTGATCTCAGGACCCTGAGATCATGACCTGAGCTGAAATCAAGAGTTGGACGCATAAGAGACTGAGCCACTGAGGCTCCCCCATCATCTTTGCTTTCAACAAGTCATAATCTTTTTGCTGGTGGAGGGTCTTGCCTCACAATTGATGGCTAATGACTGATTAGGATAGTGGGGTAGTGGCCATAGCAATTTCTTAAAATAAGACAACAATGAAGTTTGCTATATTGATGGACTCTTCCTTTCATGAATGATTTCTCTGTAAGATATAATGCTATTTGATAGCATTTGACCACAGTAGAACTTCTTTAATTATTGGACTGCTGCTTTTTTATCAACTAAGTTTATGTAATATTCTAAATTGTTTGTTGTCATTTTAACAATCTTCACAGCATCTTCACCAAGAGTAGATTCTATCTCAAGAAACCACTTTCTTATCCATAAGAAGCAACTCATCCATGTTCATTAGATTGCAGCACTTCACTCACATCTTTGGAGTCCACTTCTAATTTTCTTACTGTTTCCACCACATCTACAGTTACTTCCTCTAACCCCTCAAAGACAACCATGAGGTTTGGAATCAGTTTCTTCCAAACCCTGGTTAATGTTGATATTTTGACCTCTTCCTATGAAAATGTTCTTAATGCCATCTAAAATTGTGAATCCTCTTCCAGAAAGTTTTCAATTTTCTTTGCCCAGATCCATAGGAGGAGTCATAGACTATGGCATCTGTAGCCTTTACAAAATGTATTTCTTAAATAATTAGACTTGAGAGTCAAAATTCCTTCTGACCCCATGGGCTAGAATGAATATTGTGTTAGCAGACATGAAAGCAACATTAATCTGGTTGTATACATCCAACAGAGCTCTTGGGTAACCAGTACATTGTCAATGATTAGTAATATTTTGAAAGGAATCTTTTTTTCTTCTTTTTTTTTTTTATGAGCAGTAGGTCTCTTAACAGGGGGCTTGGAGTATTCAGTAAATATTGTAAATAGATACTGTGTCAAACAGTCTTTGTTTTTCCATTTGTAGAGCAGAGGCAGCATAGGTTTAGTACTCTTCTTAAGGGCCTAGGATTTTCAGAATGATATAAGCATTGGCTTCAACTCAAAGTCAGCTATATTAGCTCCTAACAAGAGAGTCAGCCTGTCCTTCAAAGCTTTTAAGCCAGACATTGATTTCTTCTCTCGAGCTGTGAAAGTCCTAGATGGCATCCTAGAATAGAAGGCTGTTTCTTGTACTTTGAAAATCTGTGTCGTGTAGCCACCTTTGTTAGTTACCTGTGTTCTCTAGACCTGGAAATTTGCTGTAGCTTCTACATCAGTATTTGATGCTTTAGCTTGTACTTTTATGTTAGAGAGATGGCTTCTTTTTTTTTTTTTTCTTTTTTAAAGATCTTATTTATTTATTGAGACAGAGAGAGAGAGGCAGAGGGAGAATCAGGCTCCATGCAGGGAGCCTGATTCTGGGACTCGATCCCAGGTCCCCAGGATCACACCCCAGGCCGCAGGCAGCACCAAACCGCTGCGCCACCAGGGCTGCCCGAGAGATGGCTTCTTAAACCTTATGAACCAACCTCTGCTAGCTTCAGACTTTTTTTCTGCAGCTTCCTTACCTTTCTCAGCCTTCATAGAATTAAATACAGTTAGGGCCTTGCTCTGGATTAGGCTTTGGCTTAAGGGAATATTGTGGTTGGTTTGATCGTCTATCCAGACCTCTAAAACTTTCAGCTATAAGGCCATTTTGCTCTTGATCATTTGTGTCTTCATTAGAACAGCATTTTCATTTCCTTCAGGAACATTTCTTTTGCATGCACAACTTGGCAAAGTATAAGAGGCCTATCTTGGCTTTCGACATGCTTTCCTTATCAAAATTAATCAGGTCTAGATTTTGAGAGTGAGAGATGTGTGACTCTTCCTTTCACTTGAACACTTAGATGCCATTGTAGGGTTATTAATTGCCCTAATTTCAATGTCGTGTCTCGGAATGGGGAGACCTAAGGAGAGGGAGATAGGAAGGAGCAGTCAACACACAAACACACACACACACACACACACACACACACACAATAAATTGATTAAGCTCAGTGTCTTACATAGGTGTGGTTTGTGGCATCCCAAAACAATTGCAGTATTAACATCAAAGATCACTATTCCTAGGCAACCATAAGAAATATAATAATAATGAAAAAGTTTGCAGTATTCTGAGAATTACCAAAATGTGGCAAGGAGACACGAAGTGAGCAAGTCCTGTTGGAAAAATGGTGCCAGAAGACTTGCTTGATGCAGAGTTACCACAAACCTTCAATTTATTAAAAAAAAAAAAAAAAAAAAAAAAAAAAATTGCAGTGTTTGCAAAGTGCAATGAAGTGAAGCAACAATAAAATGAGATGTACCTATATGGTAGGAACCCATTTAATTCTTTCATTTATTCAAGAAGTATTTATTTGGCATCTGCTGTGTGCATTAGTGTTGCACTGGGACACAGTATGAATTAAATAGAGAAAAATGTAAAGTATGGAAGCTACATAAGTACTGTGTAAAAGCCTTTTGTTATGGAAAACTGGGTTTGTCTCCCTGAACGTGAAGCCAAAAGACACAGGCAAGCCAAATAATAGGAAAAGGAAAGGTCTTACTTGAAACAAGTAAAGGAGAACACCAGGCATCTTTCCTAATAAGACCACTAGTGTCTCCCTGAATAACCAAATTGTAAAAGTTTTATTGTAAGGGTTCATACATACTCATGGTGAGGCTTGTGCAGTAGGGACTACATCATGGAATTGGGGCAAAAGTCATCTTAAAGTTACTGAGTCCAAGTCAGAATCACAAAGGCCAGCAAGGGATAGTATCATCAGTTCTCTGGCTCCAGGTGGTTCAGTATCTTGAGTACTCAAAGGGATTTTAGATCCTGCAAAGATAACTCAAGAATATGTGTCACTCTTGAATTTGGAGTTTTACCACTGATTTATTGTTCCTGACATGGTTAGACTATCTCCTGGCCTGGTAGTGGCTGTTTTTATATTCTTTCACAAGTTGGCTAGGAGGCTTTATGTCAAGAAAGTTATATCTGTCTTTTTCCAGGGACACTCTTTCTGTTAACAATTTTACTTTAAATACATAGTTGTTATTAGATAAATAAAATATAGAAAAAAAGAATAAAATATAGAAAAAAAATCCCTTGCCACATCGAACTTATATTTTAGTGGGAAACTGTTGGTATATAATACAAAGTAAATATTTGGTCTTTGTTCCCATTTCTATTGTCATGAAGCTCCTAAAACGCTTGGAATTCCTATGTGGTAGGAATATCTTACTCTCTTTTTAATTAATTAATTAATTAATTAATTAATTAATTAGAGAGAGGGGATGGGGAGAGAGGCAGAGGGAGAAGAGGAAGCAGACTCCCTGCTGAGCACGGAGCCCAGTGTGGGGCTCAGTCCCAGGACCCTGAGATCATGACCTGAGCCTAAGGCAGATAGATGCTCAACTGACTGTGCCACCCATGTGCCCAGGATTATCTTATTCTTAAGGCACCCCTTTGGATCACAGCTGGATTTATGCTTATGAGGTGACTTAGGATAGGGTCATTGGACAGCCTCAGGGCTGGGCTGGTCACCTGGAAGGCCTAGTGATGAGATGTGGGAACTCTCAGCCCTAACCTGCTAGCGTTTGGGAGGGGAGGACTGGCCTGGGATTGATTGATCTCTATAAAAACTCTTTAAACAGTGAGCTACAGTCCAAAGATTCACCATGCAGAAGGATGGTACACTCCATATCTTTTGTTTTGGACTCCTCTGGCTGTAACCTTATGTACCTATCCACCTGGCTGTTCCTTCCTCCCTCTTTTTTTTCCTTTCTTTTCTATTTTTTCTTTGGCTGTTTGTTTCTGTCTTTCATAATGGACCAGTAAATGTAAAGTACATTCCTTAGCTCTGTAAGCTGTTCTACCAAATTATCAAGCTTGGGGAGGAGATTGTAGGAAACCCTGATTTATAGCTGGTAGATCAAAAATATGAATGGCTTGAGGCTTGTGGCTGGTATCTGAAATGGGAACAGACCTGTGCGGTTGAGCCTGTAACTTGTAGGTTCTGCATGACACTGGGTAATTAGTTATAGAATTGGATTGTTTTTTTTTTTTTTTTTTTTTTTTTTTATGATAGGCACACAGTGAGAGAGAGAGAGAGGCAGAGACACAGGCAGAGGGAGAAGCAGGCTCCATGCACCGGGAGCCTGACGTGGGATTCGATCCTGGGTCTCCAGGATCGCGCCCTGGGCCAAAGGCAGGCGCCAAACCGCTGCGCCACCCAGGGATCCCTAGAATTGGATTGTTAAACAACCAGCTGGTGTCAGAATTGGTTGAGAGAAACAAGAAATAGACAACATACAGATAAATAAGTAGATTATGTATAAAGTATGCTAGATACTGAAAATGTCAAGAAGAGAAAATGGAGCAGTAAAAGGGGATAAGAAATTTTTGCAGGGGGAGGGTTGCAATTTTAAATAGGTTGGCTAGGGAAAAGATGGCTTTTGAATTAAGAACTGAGGGAAGTCAGAGAGCAAGCTAGACAACAGTGAATAAAAGCAATGCAAAGTCCTTGAGGTGAGGGTTTGCTAAATATGTCTCAGGAACAGCAAGGAGGCCCAGTATGGCTGGAGAAGAGAGGATGAAGGAGAACATAGTGGTGGGTAAATTTGGAGAACTAATAAAAAATTATAGAGGGCTTTCTATGTCACAGTGCTTAGGACTTTAGCTTTTATTGTGAGTAAGAAAAGCCATTGGAGGGTTTTGAGCAAGGAGTAGTGAGATCTGACTTTGTTTTTAGTAGAACAAGTTCAGGGAGAGTAGTTAGGAGGGCTATTGTGAAAATCTACATATAGATGATGGTGACTTAGAAGAGGATGAGAACAGGATGTGCAGTGAGGAAGTTGAGAAGAATAAAATTCTGGATATATGCTTACTTTAAGTCTGAAATATTTCATTTTGTGTTGGTATCATTTATTTAGCCCACTCCCTTAAAGGTGGACATTTCTACCTTTCCACTGCTTTTTAAACGTTTTGATGAAAATTGTCATCTGTACATATATAAGCCCTTTTCAGATTATTTCTGTAGAATAAACTACTAGAAATTAGATTGATGGGAAATAAAATATATTTTTATCTTTTTTTTAAGATTTTATTTATTCATGAAGGACAGAGAGAGAGAGAGAGGCAGAGACACAGGCAGAGGGAGAAGCAGGCTCCATGCAGGGAGCCTGACATGGGACTCGATCTCTGGATCTTGGATCATGCCCTGAGCTGAAGGCAGATGCTCAACCACTGAGCCACCCAGGGATCCCCCAAAATATATTTTTAATACATTTGATTCATACAGCCAGAATACCATTTTAGAGGAATTTGCCTGTTTTTTCCTACCTGCAATAAATTTGAGTATTTACATTTTTAATGTAGAGTTCTGATATACAATGGATGTGTAACTTTTTACAAATCCCATGACCTTACAATAAAGAGTTTTTCTAATTTTAAAAAGCACAATATTTATTTATTTATTTATTTATTTATTTATTTATTTATTTATTTATTTTTTAAAAGATTTTATTTATTTATTCATGATAGTCACACACAGAGAGAGAGAGAGAGAGAGAGAGGCAGAGACACAGGCAGTTGGAGAAGCAGGCTCCACACAGGGAGCCCGACGTGCGATTCGATCCCGGGTCTCCAGGATCGTGCCCTGGGCCAAAGGGAGGAGCCAAACCGCTGTACCACCCAGGGATCCCAAAAAGCACAATATTTAATTTCAACTTTTCTTTTAGGTTACAGTTCCTCTGAGTCACCTCATCAATGCCTTCCATTCACCAAAAACCACATCTATATCTGTCAGTGCGTCAGCTTCGCAAAACCAGCATCGAGATGTAGTTCCAGAGCATGAGGCTCCTGGCAATGAGGTAATAGTTTTTACGCTAATTGTGTGAGAAATAGCATTTTTTATTTAGTATGTTGTAAACATGTCTGAAATGTCCTTCTGTGGTTAGGCACTTGTAACAAGGGATTTCTGTCTTCGGCTTATCTCCTTTATGATTACAGATGTCTAATTTTGGCTTTATTGTGTATATAGGAAAGCTACTTAGTCTTATTCTTTAACATTTAGTTTATTAAAAATTTCATGTGGCAGTGGTGCATGGCTAGCTTAGTTGGTTAAGCAGACAACTCTTAATCCTCAGAGTTATGAGTTTGAGCCCCACGTTGGGCATGGAGCCTACCTTAAAAAAAAATTCATGTAGAAGTATATTTAGTGTTCATTTTCTAGATTATTAGTTGTATGATACCATTTAGATATTTTGTATTGTTCCAGCACTAGCAGTGAACCCATAATTAACTGACCATAATTGCCTCCTAAGTCTCAAGGAACATAGAATGTAAGAAGTTACTGTCTACTGAGATATAGGAGTGTTCAGTGTAATCGAACAATTAGAATATAGATCCTGAAAGTGAAATATATAAGCTATGAAACTATTTTCAGTGTTCAGAGAGTTATAAAACCAGTGTTTCCAGTGTTTCCTAGGATACAGGGAATTCGCAGCCTAGGAATCTTGGTGTTTACAGGGTTTATTAGTAAGATAGCTGCATGTTGCTCAGAATATATTTTTCATAGAAAACACTATAATTTGTAGTTAAATTTCCTAAAAACCTCTTTTTTTTTTTTAAGGTAAAGGGAAGTTTTTTTTTTTAATTTTTATTTATTTATGATAGTCACAGAGAGAGAGAGAGAGAGAGAGAGAGAGAGGCGCAGAGACATAGGCAGAGGGAGAAGCAGGCTCCATGCACCAGGAGCCCGATATGGGATTCGATCCCGGGTCTCCAGGATCACGCCCTGGGCCAAAGGCAGGCGCTAAACCTCTGCGCCACCCAGGGATCCCTAAAAACCTCTTTAATCCACAAGTACCTTATGTTGTTAGTCCTGATGTCAGGGACTGTGTGGCAAAGAACAGTAGAGTAGGAGTTGAAAGTGTTCACTTCTTGGGAGGGTTGGGGTCAGTCTTGGGATAAAATTTTAATTACATGAAAAGTTTGTCTTCAACGTCTTTATTCCTTCTTTCTATAGGCAATCCATTGTCTTTCTACTGCGGTGATAACCTTCTCCTACATTATAGTTCAAGAGAGCCTGCCTTATAAAAATACATGTAACACAATTGGTACATATAGCAATATGGTGTTTATTTTAGACATTTTGGAAAATACTGTATAGGTGGAAGAAATAAAATTCTCCTGTGATCTTGTTCCCCGGAGATAATGCTATTAACATTTTTTAAAAAAGATTTTATTTATTTATTCATGAGGGACACACATACACACAGAGAGAATGGCAGAGACACAGGCAGAGGGAGAAGCAGGCTCTATGTAGGGAGCTCGATGCGGGACTCGATCCCGGGACCCCAGGATCACTCCCTGGGCTGAAGGCAGGTGCTAAATCGCTGAGCCACCCAGGGATCCCCAACATTTTGTATTTATATTATCAAGTCTCTTTTGTCTCTTATGCTTTCTGTTTTGTTTTGTTTTTTTTGAAGTTGGCTGTATGTGCAAGCATGGAGCCCAGTGTGGGGCTCAAACTCAGGACCATGAGATTAAGACCCAAACCAAGATCAAGAGTCAGACATTTAACCAGCTGAGCCACCCAGGCACCCCTGTACTTTTTAATTTTATAATTGGGTCATTCTGAATATTGCTGATTTAGATTCTCCTTTGTTCATTTAATAGTCCTTATGGTCTTGTTATGCCATACATTTTCTGTATTTTAATGACTTCAAAGTATTCATTGTATGATATCCCATTGTTGGATATTGTTCCCAATTTTTTTTTTGCTATAAGAAACATCATTTTTACTCTCTGCATTGCTAAAGACTATTTCGTTAAGTGAAATTGTTAGGTCAGGGGCTTGAAAAGTAGCTAAACTCTAGAAGCCGATGATCTTATGAGTAATGGTCTCAAATACAGAATCGGTGTCCTTAACCTCTTATACACCCTCATTAGCCCTATTGTTTGTCTTCAGTGAGTGTTCTTCATTGCTTTACAGAACATTTTCTTTCTCCTTAAGCATCCTGCTTCATCTCTACTCTTAACCCCCTTGCTTTCATTATGTCTTGCTTATCCAAACATCCACTCCATCATGCAATTTTAAAAACCTTCCTTTCAACTTCTTTCAAAGCTACTGACTTATTTTCCCTTTGCTTTCAGATATCTCGAAATAGTAGTCTGAACTTGTAACTGTTCTTGGTAAACTTTTATTCATACTATATCTCATCATAGTTTGCTACTTTGTACCATTTTACAGACTCACTTTGTTAAAGTTGTTGATTTCCTTCATGCTAAATACAGGCCTTTTTAAAAAGCCACATCTTTACAACTTTTCCTCAGCATCTGGTCTTGTTGAATAATTACTACTTTCAGAATGCTTGAATTTAGTGATGTTAGATTGATGGTTTTTTTCTCTTTCTGTTTTGCTGGCTTGTGTTTTATTGCCAGCCCCATAATTGACCTAATTTTCATTATGCATGCATTCTCCCAGGTCATGTTACCCATTTTCATATCTTCACCTAACAAGTATGTGTGTATGTGTGTGCGTGTGCAACCTGATAACTCCCAAATATGTCTCCAACCCTAAATTCTCTTTAAATCTTTGAAGTAATTTATTAAGTGCTTTGTTGAAATAACCCTTCTGGAGAGAATTTCTGGGACCTCTAAATTAAGATGTCCAAACTCAGCTACCCTCCCATTCCAGTGTATTCAAACTTATAGTGGATTCAGCCCCTTTTTATGAGTCTGACTCCAACCAGGAGAGAGAAGCCACATAATCATCTGAACAGTGGAAGTTTAATGCAAAAATTAGTGTAATCTTTTGGTTTAATATTTTTAAAACCCTATTTTTATAGGGAATTAGAATAACTAGGGATTGGTTAGTAATAAACTCTAAAATATACAGAACTAGCTGATTTAAGGAGTAGCTAATACACTTAGGACTGAGATAGGGCATCACAAGAAGAGTTCTTCACCGGCAGGCTGAGGTCATAACCGTTTTGGAAAAGAGGACATGGCTCACTGAATGGCTGAGAAGTCACTGGTGTCATGCTAGCTGCACTTGATGGGAATCTGCCATCTAGGGTCTCAGGGAAAGTTATTCATGGGAATGTCTCTTATTGGAAAAGCTGCTACGGCTACCCACTGTTTACTATAGGAGCCAAGTTTTAGAGCAGCTACACAGGTGGCAACCAGATACCAGAGAAACCATGGGTGTTACAGATGGAAGCCTGCTGGATGAGCACACTGGAACCAGGAGCAAAAACACTTTCCTCCTCCAGGGTCTCCAGTGCTCTTTAGTGACAAAGCTTAACATTGTCCCAGCTGTCAAAGAAAAAATATTTGAAGAGCCCGGATCACTGTTCATGGAGCAAACAAAAAGGATTAAGAGAAGCTAGGAGACAATAGATTGATAACTAGCATATCCATCCAGAACCCTTCTTCCTCTCAGTCTCTTACGGGTTTTTCCAAATCTCTATTGTTATTTCCAATTTTTGTTGGGCTTGGTTCAGGCTCATACCATTTTTTTGTTGTTGTTGTTTTTGTTCCGTCAGCCTTCTTTTATCCAGTTTATTTTATTACACAATCCAGGCCCTTTGATGATATTTTGTTTGTCCCTTACCCCAAGACTTTTTGTCATTTTGCAAATCAGTGAAGCTGTTTCTGACTTATGAAATTAGTTGCTTTCTGTTTTCTTACCACTTTTTGTTGTAAATATCTCTGTAATACCAGTCATATGTTTTATGATAATTGCTATATTTATATGTACCTTATTTTTCTTTACATTCCAAGGACCTAACAGGCAATAAGTAAGGGAAATAATTTTAAGTTAAGAATCTGCATTTCCCTTTTGAAGTCTTTGTACTGTAAATAGACTTTCTGGCTTCCCATTTTAAAAGATAACTTTTGTGGGGCGCCTGGGTGGCTCCTTCAGTTAGGCATCTGAGCTTGGGTCTTGATTTCAGAGTTGTGAGTTCAGGCTTCACATTGGGCTCTTTGTGGAGCCCACTTAAAAAAAAAAAAAAACTAATAGAAGAAAACTTTTGAAAAGTACCTTTTGAGTGTTGTAGTCCTGCTCTTTTCATCATAATAATATGCTTTATATTGTGTAGTTTTTAGTACAGAGCACTTTATTTATTTCATCATGCCTTTAACTACCTTTGTACAAGTGTTAGGATGTCAGATGAGCACATGGTCTTTTCTATTGATCCATACATACCATCTTGTGAAGTAGGCAGGGCATGTCCACAGTCATTTTACTAATGAAGAAGTTGATTCTAAGAATATGTGACAAAGCACTTGTCACAAAGCTACTAAATGACATCAATCCAGAGCTATATAATTCGTGGATTATATTTATTTATTTATTTTTTCTGTGACTTCACATCGTCATCAGAAGCTGATACTTACTCTGTTTATTTTTGCTTTCCTCACTTGAATATTTAGTGTCTGGGGCTTGTCTTTTATGTCTACCTGACAGCTCCTGTGGACAAGAAAATAACTCACTTCTATCCTGTTTGTAGATAGTTTAGAACTATTTCAATGTGACCGTACTTTGTTGCCTAGTTTTCACACATTTTTTTACCTTTTCAATTTCCCTCCTTATTAAAAGTTAGATATGGGTAACTATAGCACCTCTCAGTTCAAAGAAGGATCTCAGCAATGAGACCAAAGAAGTGAGATGTCCTCTGGTAACCGCATACCCTTTTTTTTTTTTTTAAAAGCAAATGGGCTTTTGTTTATGGTATTAGAGACTGAGGAAGTTTTAAATGTCCATAACTTAGAGATACTATTGGGAATACGATAATTTTAACCTTTGTCAAACCTCATGACTGATCTCCATAAAACTAGAATTATAAAAATATTTGCACCAATTTTTATTTTTTCCTATTTAGTTTTTAAATATTAGAAAAGAGGAATCAGTACATTTGTTAGATTTTTTAAAAGCTATATTATTTTGATTGATAAGAACTCTTTAATTAAATACCTTGATAATAATGCTAACTTGGTTGACTCAATTTTTTACAGTCTGTACTTAACTTAAGAGACCTTGGATTATCTGATTTAAAAATTGGACAAATTGATCAACTGGTAGACAGTCTACTTCCTGGATTTTGTGAAGGCAAGAGTGTTTCTTCCCATTGGCATACATCTCATGTCTCTGCACAGTCCTTCTTCGAAAATAAATATGGTAAGTTAGTGTATGTTTTGCTCCAATTTAAGTAAGCCGTTGTAGTTACTAATAATTTAACAGATAGCATATATTAACATTTACTGTGTTCAAGTTTTTTCCTGAGTTCTGTTCCATTCCTTTCCTTTCTTTTCCTTGATAATTTTTCATATTGGAATAATTTTAAATATACAGAAAAGTTGCAGAGGTAGTACTGAAGTTCCTATATATCTTTCACCTGGTTTCTCCTAATGTTAACTGCTTGTTAACCATGGTGCATTTTGTCAAAACTAAGAAATTAACATTGGAATGATATGTTTAACTATAAATGGTATTTAGATTTTACCAAATGAAATTAAATCTTATTAAATTACTGGTTTTCCACTAGGGTTCTTTATTTGTCCCAGGATCTAATAGAGCATACATAGTATGTGATTTTAGGAGAGCAGAGGGTTGTTTTAAATTTAGGTGACAAACATTTATTGGATTCCAGGAACTGTACTAGTTCCTGAAGAAATACATTGAAGAAATAGTCGTAGTCCTTTTTTAAAAGAATGTCTGTATATTTTCTTATTTAAGTCTTGCTACAATCTGGTGTTACAATAAGTGGGTAATTTGTAGAAGGGGTTTCCGTCTCATGAATTTCTTTTTGGATGATACTTAATGAATGTTAGAACTTATCAAAATAATTGTGTTTTATTGATGGAAGAAAATATTTTAAAAATCAGTATAAGCTATAATAGCCCAGGAAAAAAGTGCGGATTTAAATAGTTTTGTGGGGATCCCTGGGTGGCGCAGTGGTTTGGCGCCTGCCTTTGGCCCAGGGCGCGATCCTGGAGACCCGGGATCGAATCCCATGTCGGGCTCCTGGTGCATGGAGCCTGCTTCTCCCTCTCCTGTGTCTCTGCCTCTCTCTCTCTCTGTGTGTGTGACTATCATAAATAAATAAAAATTAAAAAAAAAAAATAAATCTTTATCTTTGTGATAAAGATTTATTTATTTATTTATTTAAGATTTTATATATTTATTTGAGAGAGAGGCAGAGGGGGAAGGAGGCTCTCCCTTTAGGGAGCCTGATGTAGGACACCTGAGCCAAAGCAGATGCTCAACCACTGAGCCAACCAGGTGCCCCTAAAGATTTTATGTAAGGCTGTACTTCGTACAAGCTTAATTCATTTACTCCTCATTCTATTGCCTTTATTACATATATGGGTTGTAGGGTAAATAAAGAATTTAAAAGTGAGAAAAATGAAGTTTTTGAGTTTGGGGGCTTAGGTTAGAAATCTGCTTCTATTATTTTATGTTATGCGACTGTCTTCCTGAGAGAAGTCCTGAGGCTTAGTTGTTAAGGGTGAGGAGTAGGTTAGGATCAAACTCAGTCCTGCCACTGAGCAAGCTGTGGCATTTACTTTATTCCTCTAAACTGTTATTTTCTCATTTTCATGAAGCACGAAGAAAAACTCCTTATCTTCGCAGGATCAAATGAAATAATCTGAATAGTTTACTTAGCCATACTATAATGCTTGGCTCATAGTAAAGTGTTCACTGGAGTAAAATTTTTGTTATTATCGTTGTTATGTAGTAGTAGTAGTATTACTGTTGTTCTTCTGGTCTGCATATTTACATTTCCTTTTCCTTCCTTTTCTTACATTTCCTTTTTCTTATTGCCAACTGCTTTCTTGGCTTAGGAAGGCTAGAGGTATTAAGAAGGAGTTTGTTGACTTAACGATAAGATTTCCAGAAAAATCCCTGAATTGTAACTGGGATAGATGAGAACCAGTTTCTATTGCTCCTTTCTGCTTTTTCCCTAGGATCATGGATGTGTAAAGTAAGATGGGGCCCATTACTCAACAGTGGGAATTTGAAGGATCACCAAAGTTTATGGCTTCCAACTCTGGAAGGAACTATCTTTGTACACAGTGACCAGAATCTTTGAGAAAGAGAGATAACTGTGCTTTGGTTTATAGTGTTTAATCACATAATTTATTAGAGTTTTTGAAATTGTCCCTAGGAAATAGCAGTTCTTTATGTCTTTGTGTTCCTAACTAAAGGTAACTTTAGCTAAACATACATATCTTTTCCTTTTGGTTTGAATTGAATTTCATTGGCAGCTATAGTCATATAGAAGATAAAAAAGATAATCTAATGGCCAAATGATAGATAGTAAAGGGATAAAGAACTGTAATTAGACTAAAAGTGTTTTTAGAAACTCCTAAAAGCAGAGTCATATGAACACATAAAAGGCTAAATTTATACTTTTATTTTTCTAGTATTTGGTAAAATTATATTTTGTTACTTTTTTAGCTTGGTAAATAGAAAATTTACTTTTTTCAATTTTCCTCCAGGTTACTTAGATATGTTTACTACTTTACGTTCCTCTTGCTTGTACAGACAGCATTCAAGAACTCTTAAAAGTATTTGTTCAGATCTTCAGTACTGGCCAGGTAGGAAATAACTGTCTTTATTTTGAAAAAAATTAATATATATTTAACAAATTCTAATTTATCTTTCTTAATTGTATTAATGTTTATAAACATTCATTTGTAGCTCATGGTAGAACTGATAGAGTCAATTAGTTGGGTATGTCCATAATTTTTAATACAGTATTTGGAGTCCATTAGTTTGGGTATGTCCATAATTTTTAATTTGGAAAATACATAATAGCTGAATTTTGAATGTAAGTGATAAGTGCCATAGTAAATCAAACTTTAGGAAACTTATCTATACCTTTAACATAATTAACTAAACATATTTGTTTACTTCCCCATATTTTTAAAATTTCATTTTCAAAATTGTTTCAATTGATTGCAATGACAAAAAAAATGTTGAAAAAGTCAGGGCAGCAGCAGAGGGGCTTCATCAGTGGATCAGAAATTTGAGGACTTTCCCTAAGGTATGAAGTAGATGACATCACATTGATAGCAAAATCAAAGATGCATATTTATTTATTTATTTATTTATTTATTTATTTATCTCTCTCCTGCTCCCCCTACTTGTGTTGGTGTGTCTTTTTCTGTCAAATAAAATCTTAAAAAATAAAAGATTTATATTAATCTCTGTTGGCAAAGATGTGGAGAAAAGGATGTTCCTATTCATTGGTAGATGTATAAATCAATAACAGTCTTTTAGAGGGCAGTTTCTTAGTGTTAAATAATTCAACCTCACAGTTTCACTCTTAATAAATCAGTCTACATGTGCTAAAAGATGATACGTACAAGAATTTTAACTGCAGCATTTTTAGCAATAAGAAAACAGGAAACCACTAACATTCATGGTAGAAAAGTGGTTGAATATTTAAATTGCTGTACAATGATAAATTGAAAAATATTAACAGCCATTAAATTGAATGCACAATCTGTCCTGTTCTGAAAAATATTCATGATATACTGTTAAGCGCACGAAGATAATTGGCAAAAAATTTTACACTACTTATATAGAAAGAGCATGTGTTCACATACATAGAAGGGTAGTCATGAAATTGTTTTTCAAAACTTTTATTCTTTTAATTTATTTTACATAGGCTCCATGCCTGGTGTGGAGCCCAGTGCAGACTTGAACTCATAATCCTGAGGTCAAGACCTGAGCTGAAATTAGGAGTTGGATGCTTAACCGACTGAGCCACCCAGGCGGCCTAGTCGTGAAATTGTTAACAGTGGCTACTTCTGGAAGATGCGATTGGGGTTTGAGGAATTAGACCATGACTTTTATTTGTGCTCATCAGTGAGGTTTTTTTTCTTTCACATTTTAAAACTACCAAGAAACTCTAAAGTTAATTTATAGATTCAATCCATTTTAATGACTTTAATTACCAGGGTAGTGAAGTATCAGGCAAAGAACTATGTTAAAAAAAGAGATGATAAACTAGGATGTATGGATTTGGTGTCAGTTTTGAATCTTAGGCATTTTTCTTATAAAATTTGCAATAAGAAGTAAATGTGATACTGTTCCGTTCAGTTTTCATACAGTCTCGGGGTTTTAAAACTTTGAAATCAAGAACTCGACGTTTACAGTCCACCTCTGAAAGATTAGCAGAGACACAGCATATAGCACCATCGTTTGTAAAGGTAATTAGACCTTTTTTGTTGTTTGAAAAAGCAGTAATTTTCAAATTATTAAAATGAGAACCTTCAATATCTGATTTCTTTTAGTAGCCAGTTGATTTTCTAAAGGACTAGTAACCTGTGTAATCATTATACCTACAGCTCTTCTGAGTGCCAGTCGTGTTTCTCTTGGTCTATTAGACATCTCCCTTTATTCTTTTCCCTACATACCTACCTGTGTGTTCTCTGTGTTCATGAATAGCATCCGCCCAAGCTAGAAACCTGGTGATCAACTTTGATTTGTTCATCTTTTCTCCCCTCTCACATCCATTAATCACTAAAGTCCTGTTGATCCAGCCTCTTAAACATTTCTTAGATTTGTCTCTTTATCACCAATTCCACTACATGATAGACTATAACAGTTTCTTGCCTAAAGGACTCTAGTAAACATTCATTTAGTCTCCTTGCCTTTTTTTTTTTTTAAGATTTTATTTATTTATTAGAAAGAGAGCACGTGGGATCCCTGGGTGGCGCAGCAGTTTAGTGCCTGCCTTTGGCCCAGGGCGCGATCCTGGAGACCCGGGATCGAATCCCACGTCGGGCTCCCGGTGCATGGAGCCTGCTTCTCCCTCTGCCTGTGTCTCTGCCTCTCTCTCTCTCTCTCTGTGTGACTATCATAAATAATAAATAAAAATTAAAAAAAAAAAAAAAAGGAAGAAGAAAGAAAGCACGCAAAAGCAGGGGGAGTAGCCAAGGGAATGGGAGAAGCAGGCTCCCCTCTGAGCAGGGAGCCTGAAGTGAGCCTTGGTCCTGGGACCTCACCCCAGTACCATAACCTGAGCCAAAGGCAGATGCTTAAGTGACTGAGCCATCCAGGTGTCCCTTTGTTTTTTTAAAAGAATATTTTATTTAAGAGAGAGACTCAAAAAGAGAGAAAATCTCAAGCAGGCTTGGCACTGATGGTGCCTGATATGAGGCTTGATCACATGACCCTGAAATCATGACTTGAACAGAAGTCAAGAGTCAGATGCCTAACCAGCTGAACCATCCAGGCTCTCTTTAGTCTCCTTGCCTTTAGTTTTGTTACCTACCAGCCTCTAGACTGCCACCAACCCATCATCTGTCTAAAATGTATTAATGTAATAATAATTGGATAACTTTGCTTTATTGTCAAATTCCTACTGTAATATCCATTTGGCCTCTGCCTACCATTTTCCTATTCTCATCTTTAAATATGGCACCCCCCCTGAACCTCCACCCTACTCCTCTCTTGGCATTTTAAAGTCCTATCAAACAAGATTGCTTGCAGTTCTTGAGCACTAAGACCTGTTATTTCATGGCTCTGTTAATGTTGTTTATGTGTTGTGTTCCCTGTGGTTTAGAAATCCTGTACCCTGTGATTTAGAAATCCTGACTTCCTAAAGTAGCATTTATTTTACCCCAGACCTAAAACAACTTTGTCGTTGTTGTTGTTGTTTTTAAGATTTTATTTATTTGAGAGAGAGAGCACATGAGAGCAGAGGGAAAGGAAAAGGAAGGGGAAAGAATCTTCAGATTCTGTGCTGAGTTCAGAGCCTGAGGATAGGCTTGGTCCCTTGACCCTGAGATCATGACATGAGTTGAAACCAAGTGTTGCTTAACTGACTGAGGCACCCAGGTCCCCCCAAACCTAGAACTTCTAATATATCAAAATGATTTTTAAAAATTAGTTATTTGTGTATCTCTCTCCTCTAGTAGACTGAGATCATTCAGATCATTGGTTATTTATCTTCACATTTTCAGAACTTATACAAGGCTAAGGATATAAAAGGTTCTCACTAAACATTTAATAAATTAATGAAGTTTTTCCTCTAGTAGAGATAAAGGAGTGTGAACATCAAACCATTAAAACCCTAAGTACATACATATATGTAACCAGGTTTCAGAATAGTATTTTTGGAGAGAATTTCTGTATTTTAATTGATTGATGCAAGTATAAGGTCCAAAGTTAGTTTCTTAGCCATTAAGTAATTTATTATTGAGTCTTAGTGTAACTCTTTAGGTGGATAATAAAAATTAGAAATTCTAGAATTTTTGAATGAATTTTTTTGTGAGTGGTCACTATATTTTTGGGCAGTGTTCTCTCTATAATCAGTACTGATGCGTTGTTTGTGTATTTAGGGGTTCCTTTTGCGGGACAGAGGATCAGATGTTGAGAGTTTGGACAAACTCATGAAAACCAAAAATATACCCGAAGCTCACCAAGATGCATTTAAAACTGGTTTTGCAGAGGGTTTTCTGAAAGCTCAAGCACTAATGCAAAAAACTAATGGTAAGTTGATTTGACACTATCCATATTTGGGAAGAACATCTAAAAAGAAGTCATAGTCCTACCTTTAAGTGATTCTAAATATTTTTTCTAACAGGTATGACCCTTTTCATTGGTTATATTCCATTGTATTTGTAACTTAGGCTGTGTCAAAATGAAAATATCTATTGACACTCTCCCTTTTCTCAAATGAGAACCAAAGTCAAGGACAGAAGCATGAATGCCTTCATGAGGCTTTTGGTAACAGGGTGTTGAAAGGAAATTCTGGCAATTAAACAAAAGAATGCCAGGTTCCAGAATTGCATGTGATGAAATGTAATTACCATCAGTAACCTAACACTTTTCATCAATCTGTCATTTGTCATTATTGTCATTTGATTTAAGCTTATTTTTCCTCCTCCAGATTCTCTGAGACGAACTCGTCTAATTCTCTTCGTTTTGCTGCTGTTTGGCATTTATGGACTATTAAAAAACCCATTTTTATCTGGTAAAGGCTCTTTTTATTTTTCTGACTTTTAAAAAATCTTTTAAATAGTTGATTTTTTTTCATAGTCTGGCTAAGACTTAGGAGAGAGGAAACATTTACTGTTCTGGTGTCTAGGCCTTTCTTTCCCAAGTTAACACTTCACAGATTGGGTCAATTTGAGATTGTTTTTTTGCATTGCAGTAGAAAAGTTTTAATCTGTTATAGTTACATGCCATCTACATTGTCAGGGCTTATTATATTTACATTGTTTTGTGGATTACTGGAAAAGTTGCTTCAGACACTGTACAAATTTTAAGTTTTACTTTTGAGAAAATAATTAATATTTTGTTAAAGTTCCAAAGATTATGTTGCAGCAAAAGTGTTGGATTAACTCCTATGAGTGGTTTTTCCAGATTTTTAGAAAATTATACCTATCCAGTTATAAAAGTTAAAAAACTTGTAGAACAATTGTATAATAGCAATACAAAGAAATAGTTACTTATTTCAAAGACACTAATAAATTGATGAAAAATTTATATATAATACATGATTAAATATTTAATATACAATTAAAATCGCTTTAAATGAGTTTCGTTTTCTCAGTTTGCCAGTCTGCAATGAATAATGTCAGTTTTAAGTGGTTCCTGTTGCTTTCTCATCTATTCACTTTTTACCCTGTGTTCTCTATGTTCTTTGTGATTGATTACCTTGAGAGAAAAATACATATACAGTTAAAGAATATCAGTTGACCTGGATCAGGACTTCATCCCAGAACTTGTATGTAACCCCAGATATTTTAAGTTTTTTGTGGCATCAAACCTGAGATGAGATTTTAACATTCAGGAATATTCTTTTGATAGCTAGAGTCAGCTTCTCTTGTCTCCTTATTTTCAAAACTGAACCAGTATAGGGACACTGAGTGATATTGGAAGGGTGGGATGAAATCTGGTTATTCTTTTATGTTTCTTAATTAATTTCTTATGTTAAGCAAAGTGTATATCAAAATATGAAGTGTGTTGCTTTTGGGTAATTAATTTCTTACAAGGTTCAAGTTGTTTGGCTGTATTTAATTTGCTTTATTAAGTCCATTTGTGTACATCCTTAAATAAACAATTTAGTGGACTAAAACTATTAGTGTCCATTGTAGAATTAGTGTATAACATTTGCTCTTCCAATTTGTATATTCTTGATAAGTGTTTTCTTGTTATCTCTGTATTTTTGCCTATTGGTTTTTTGGCATCCAAATTTCTATCTTTTTTTTTTTTAGGATTTTATTTATTTATTTGACAAGAGAGGGAGAGAGCACAAGCAAGGGGAGCAGCAAAGGGAGAGGGCGAAACAGGTTCCCCGGTGAGCAGGGAGCCTGATGTGGGACTCCATCCCAGGATCATGACCTGAGCTGAAGTCAAACACTTAACCAACTGAGCCACCAAGGCACCCCAAATGAAATTTTTTTTTTTTAAATGCGCTCTCCTGGGCTGCCTTCTAAATACCTACAGACCTGAAGTTTTGGGCATGTCCTGGGAACTTGTATTAACACATTTCTCAAGTGATTTTTATGCACATTGGAGTTTGAGAATGTTTTAAATATCTATTGTTAATAGTACAGGAGAAGAGGGAAATAATATTTCATTTTAATTGGAACATATAAAGATGTCATTCTAATGTGAATCATTTATTCCTTGTACATAGTCTAGAAATCCAGAAGACCTAGTGTCTGTACTTCACTGTGAATTAATGTATGTAAACTTAGGTATAGTTTTTCTTTATTTTCTTACATGTCAATAATAAGATGGTTGGAATTTTATGAATCTATCAAATATATAAACATTTCTTTTCTCCTTAGTCCGCTTCCGGACAACAACGGGGCTTGATTCTGCAGTAGATCCTGTCCAGATGAAAAATGTCACCTTTGAACATGTCAAAGGAGTAAGTTTAAAAAGATTACCCTTCTTTCTTCAAATATTATCTCATTATGTAAGGCTAATATTTGATTTTAAAGGTATAAAGTAGAAAATATACATATTGGTCTCTACTCCAGTTCCAGGCGCTAAAACTCTTATAATTCCCTAAATGACGAGCACTGGGTGCATCTTTGGTTCTACAGTTTAGTCTTTGAGACCCCAGTGTTTGACACAGGGCTCTGAATCCCTAGGAACTTTCTGGGTGTGCTCTTGGATGGGTGTATGGAGATTAGAAAAGACCAAGTCATGATTGGAACCTTGGAACTTTAAGCTTCATTACATGTTCTCCAGCCCTCCTTTAGATATTGGGATAGAAGAAATAAATCTCTGCCATCATGGATTTTTAATTCTGACAGAAATTGGACAATGACACAGCATATAAGAAATAATAGAGTATGTTATGGGGGAAAAATGGAGCAGGTTAAAGAGGATTAGGAGTTTTGAGAGAAAGGTCACAATTTTAAGTGGGGATGTTCAGTGTATGATTGAGAAGATGACATTTGAGTGAAGATTTGAAGAAGATGAAGTAAACCATGCATGTATTTTTTTTTTTTTAAGATTTTATTTTTAAGTAATCTCTGTAGCTATCGTGGGGCTCGACTTTACAACCCAGAGATCCAGAGTGACATGCTCTACTGATTGGGCCAGCCAGGCGCCCCCATAACATGCATGTATTTGAGCAAAGAACATTTCTAGCCAGAGAAAGAGAGCAAAGATCTTGAAGAATTAATGTGCCTGATTTTTTTACTGACCAATGAAAAAGCTACTTTAATACAGAACAGAATGAGAGCTTTTCCTCTTTACGCACTGAGTTCTCTATCTATGCATAAATATTTTTCATGACCTATTTCACAACTATTAGGGAATAAAGTATCAGGAATCACTATGATAATTTTATACCAAGTAATCTTTTCCTTCCCTTTGCAATTTAAACAGCTGTGAACCCTGTTGGAATCACAAAAAAGGGAATAATTGAGGAAGAAGTTGGTGCAATGAGTATTTGAAAACTTGAGTCATTAGTGCAGAAGGCCCTTCCCATTTTGTTTAAGGTGTGCAGTCAGAGCCTGCTTTACACTGAACCTGACTGGTCAGCAAGGCATTCTTACTTTCTCCCTGCAAAGTATATATTTCATTACTCCGTATGCTACACTTCTTTTGGAATGAGTCCACTTCTGAGTACGAAGCTAAAGAAGACATGCTGATAATACTAGAAATGGAAACATCACAAAATTTTTAGATTGTCAAAAGCTTTCTGTGCGAATATATACAAATATTACAATTATTGCTATAATTTTATATTGTTACCATTACTATAGGACCTATATAGACCAAAATAATTTTCCATAATAGGTATGCCAGTAGGTGATACCTGTGATCAGTTTTGCCGAGTGTTAAAGAACTAATATAGGCATGTCATTTCCTTGCCTAGAATTTCTGATTATATAGGAATAATTTTATATATAGCTGCCATAAAAATACTAACAAGGGCTTTTATAACTTCATTCATTGCCTTAATCCCCTAAACTCTGTTTTCCTGTGTAGATCTTACATATTTCTATTGGGAATTTTCTTAACACTGAGATTGGGCAGAGAAAATGTAATCTGAGTAATAGGTGACATCTAATTGTTTTCCTCTTTCTTACAATTTAAAGTTATTCATTACCTTGACCAAATGTAGTTTGGCTTCCTTTTAGTATATGGATGTCTTTGAATATTTAAAAAACTTATTTTAATTGATAAAGAGCCAAATCTCTCTTCTTTAAAAAATATTTTAAAAGATATTTATTTATTTATTTATTTATTTATTTATATGAGAGGGAGAGAGAGAAGTGGGGGGGAGGGGCAAATGGAGAGGGAAGCAGACTCCCACTGAGCAGGGTGCCTGACTCAGGGCTTAATCCCAAAACTCTGAGATCATGACCTGAACTGAAGGCAGCCGCTTAACTCGTTAAGCCACCCAGGAACCCCCAAATCTCTTTTAAAACATAAATTTTATTGAAGCTCAGCATTCACACAAAGCTGCACAAGTCATAAGTCTATACCTTAATAAAGTTCACACAGTGAACTCATATTGGCACTCAGCTCACGAAATAGAATATTGCTAGAAACTTTCTAGTGCCCTTTGTTTTCCCACCCCAAGCATGATCATTGTTCTGATAACATCTATTAATTTGGCCTGCTTTTGAATTTTGCATAAATGTAATACATGTAGCATATATGGGTCATTTCACTTAAATGATGTTTGTGAGATCTATCTGTTTTTACATGGAGTTGTAGTTTATTTATCCCCATTGCTTGGGGGATGACTTTCTTGTGATATGACTATCACAATATTGTGTATTCTACATTAGGTAGACATTGTGTTGTTTCTAGTTTTGGCCCAAATACTGCTATTGTAAATTTTTAAAAAATATTTTATTTATTTACTCATGAGAGACCCAGAGAGAGAAAAAGAGAGAGAGAGAGGCAGACACAGGCAGAGGGAGAAGCAGGCTCCATGCAGGGAGCCCAATGTGGGACTCAGTCCTGGGTCTCCAGGATCAGACCCTGGGCTGAAGGGGGCGCAAAACTGCTGAGCCACCTGGACTTAGGCAGCGGTTCTTAACTTATATCTGAGTTTTTCAAGTTAAGCTAATATTCTGCTTGCCGTCTTTTTTGACCAGATTGGGCTTTATTCTTCTTAGGGATCTCAGTTCTACATGATTTTTGTATTTGGGATATTAAATCTTTTAAACTTTTTTGCCACACCCATTTACCAAACAATCATTACACTATACTTTAATTTAGGCACCATCCTTTGGGCATTTCTAGGAACTATGTCATTTGTAATCTAATGGTAATTCCTTATAATGAAAATAATTTCATAATTAATCACAAATTAATGTTATAACTTAAATACAGGCTCCCTTCTCATTGATATATATTAAGCCCACATAATTTGCCCTTTAAGTTTATAAGCCAGGTCAAAAGTTCTGGAGTTGAAACTTGGTAGGTGAGTCTTTCTGTTTATATCAAATGCTGCTGACACCTTTAACTAGAATTGTGAATATAAGTCCTTGTTAACTGGAGGAAGCACTGTTTCTTGAAAATGTAATAAGAGTACTTTTGTTGGGTCATGTAAGGAGACTGTATAATTGGCAAAAAGAGTCCAATGAAAACTCTGTTGTGTGTGCATTTATAAGGGAGCCCTCTTGTATACTTCTTTCACTGAAACAAAGAGACAGCCAAGATAATTTCCAGTTAAATTTACTATTTTCTAGTTAAATTTACTATTTTCAAAAAGGAGGCCTTGATAATCTAATCATTGCTTAGAGTTATTTGATAAATTGTGTCACTTTAGGTGGAAGAAGCCAAACAAGAATTGCAGGAGGTTGTTGAGTTCTTGAAAAATCCACAAAAATTTACTGTACTTGGAGGTAAACTTCCAAAAGGTAAGATATCTTCCCTTTACCGTGATTTGACATAAAAAAAATACTGTAATCCGTTGCTAATTTATTTTTAACAGATTTAAAGCTTAAAGTTTAGTTCTTAATTTCTTATTTTACAAGTAAGTCTTCATTCTGAACATACCATTGTATAACCTTTTTTGAGAGGAGTGGGGATTTTTTTTATTACAATTTCAGACTAAGTTGTGAGAATAGTGCAGAGAAAACTGTACTCTTAACCAAACTCAACAATTTTTCAGCAGTTTGTGCCATCTGCTCATCCATTTTCTTCACATAAATGTATTTTTAAACTATTTAAGAGTAGATTGTAGATATCATACTCCTTTAACCCCAAATACTTCCTTATGTATGTCCTAAAAATAAGAATATTCTATTACATAATTCCACTATAGTTACTAAAATCAGGAAATTTCGCATGGTTCTAAAACTATTAGGAAATTCAGTTATATTCAAATTTCAGCATTTCTCTTAATAATTAAGGTCCTCTCATCCACCATCCCCAACCCCAGGTTTAGGACTCAGTGCAGGTTTACACATTTAGATTTTTCTTTAATCTTTTAAAAACTTATTTATTTATTTGTTTGTTTATTCATGAGAGAAACAGAGAAAGAGGCAGAGACATAGGCAGAGGAAGAAGCAGGCTCCTCACAGGGAGCCCAATGTGGGACTTGATCCCAAGACCCTGGATCATGCCCTGAGCCAAAGGCAGTCTCTCAGCCACTGAGCCACCCAAGTGCCCATATTTATTTATTTTAGAGAGAGAGAGAGGAAGCAGGAGGGGAGGAGCAGTGGGAGAGGAAACAAGAGAATTCTCAAGTAAACTCCCCATTGAGTGTAGAGTGGAACACGGGGCTCAATCCCAGGAGCCTGAGATTATGACTTGAATCAAAATCAAGAATTGGCTACTTGTACATAGTCTAGAAATCCAGAAGACCTAGTGTCTGTACTTCACTGTGAATTGAGCGACTGAGCCACCCAGGTGCCCCTAGATTTTTCTTTAACCTGAAAAAAATTCTCAGCCTTTATTTATTTATTTATTTATTTATTTATTTATTTATTTATTTATTTATTTAAGAGAACACACACACAGACACAAATGTGCTTGTTGGTAGGGGGACATAGGACAGAGGGAGAGAGAGAACTTAAAGTAGACTCCTCGCTGAATGTGGAGCTCCACTCAGGATTCAGTCTCAGGATCCTGAAATCATGGCCTGAGCCAAAGTCAGATGCTTAACTGATGAGCCACCCAGGCCCCTTTCTCAGCCTTTTAGTATAGGAATAGATGTAGATCTTTTATGACCTTAAAAATTGTGTAGTAGACTACACACTAATTTGTAGAATGTTCCTCAGTTTGATGTTTTCTCCAGTTAATATGATTTTTAATGATTGTTGTGATTTATAATAAATATAGTGATGACAGCAATAGATTTGTCTTCTGAACAAGGTGACTTTTAGAACACACCTAAGGTTAGAAGCTGGTTGTCAGGAAAATCAACCATGTGATTAGAGGGCTGGAACTTTTAGTCTCCCTGTTGGCTATCTGGGAGGGGAAAGTCACTGGAGGCTGAATCAGTCATGCTTATGTAATGAGTCGTGCTTATGTAAAAAAGCATGTTTTTATGCTTATAAAAACCCAGAAGGATAGGATTCAGTGCTTCCAGATTGGTGAATATGTGCAGATGTGGGAAGAGCGGCATATCTAGAGAGGGCACAGAAACTCAGCAATCCTTTTACCTTTCCTTACCATATGCGTCTCTTCCATTTGACCGACTCTTGGCTGAGTTGTATCCTTCTATAATAAACCAGCAATCTAGTAAGTAGAATGTTTCTCTGAGTTCTGTGAGCCATTTTAGCAAATCAAGTCCAAGGAAGCAGTCATTGGAACCTCCTCTCTATAGTCTGTCAGTCAGAAGCATAGGTAACAACCTCGTCTTGTAGTTGACATAGGGAAGGGTGGGGCTAGAGGCAGTCTTTTAGGACAAAGTGCTTAATTTATGGTGTTTGATACTATTTCCAGGTAGGTAATATCATAATTGAATTGAATTGTAGGACACCCAGCTGGTGTTGGAGAATTATTTGTTGGTATGAGGGAAAAACCATATGCTGGAATTGAGTACAAGATTATGACTTCATGAGGTCCTTGTACTATATGATTGTTCTATACTATAATCATTAATATTGAACTTTGAAATGGTTTCCAATGTTTTGCTGTTAAAATTAGCAGTGTGTTAAAATTAGCCTGGGTGGCTCAGTTGGTTAAGCATCTGCCTTCAGCTCAGATCATGACCCCAGGATCCTGGGACTGAACCCTGCATTGGGTTTCCTGCCCAGTGGGGAGTCTGTTGCTCCCTCCACCTCTGCTCCTACAGCTGTGCCTACTTGTGCTTTCTCTCTTTCTCTCAAATAAATAAATAAACAAAATATTTAGAAAAAAATAGCAATGTGGAGGCTGGGCAAAATGTATGAAAGGGAGAGGGAGAGACAGGCTTCTATTTGTAGAATGAATAAGTCAGAGGAATAAAAGGCCTAGGAAATATAGTCCATGATATTGTAATAGTGTTGTATAGTGACAGATGGTAGCTACATATGTGATAAGCACAGCATAATGTATAAAGTAAACTTGTTAAATTACTGTGTTGTATACCTGAAATTAATGTAACTGTGTGTCAAGTATACTCAAACATTTTTTAATTCAAAAAACAAAAATCTATGATGATCATCTTAATATCTCAAGGCTTTGCCTACATGCTTAATTATCTCATTAGAATAAATTCTGGATTTACTCATTTATTTATGCATTATTCTAGATTCCAATTCTAGAAATGGAATTGGTGAATTAAACGGAACAGTAAGGGCAGCCCCGGTGGCGCAGCTTTTTAGCGCCGCCTGCAGCCCAGGGTGTGATCCTGGAGACCCTGGATCGAGTCCCACGTAGGGCTCCCTGCATGGAGCCTGCTTCTCCCTCTGCCTGTGTCTCTGCCTCTCTCCCTCTCTCTCTCTCTCTCTCTGTCTCTCTGTCTCTGAATAAATAAATAAAATCTTTAAAATAAATAAATAAATAAATAAATAAATAAATAAATAAATAAATGGAACAGTCATTTTTTTAATATATTTTTTAAAATATTTATTTATGATAGTCACAGAGAGAGAGAGAGAGAGAGGCAGAGACATAGGCAGGGGGAGAAGCAGGCTCCATGCACTGGGAGTCCGACGTGGGACTCGATCCCGGGTCTCCAGGATCGCGCCCTGGGCCAAAGGCAGGCGCCAAACCGCTGCGCCACCCCGGGATCCCGGGAACAGTCATATTTAAGATTTGTTTTTATACTGCTCACTTGAATCTTCTAATTCAAGATTTATTTTTTTTAATTTTTTTTTATTGGAGTTCAATTTGTCAACATATAGCAGAACACCCAGTGCTCATCCCGCCATAGGATTCATTTATTAAAGCCAATACTATGACATCGTAAAGGACATGTTTAAAATCATAAAATAGGTACACTTTTCTTACTAATCACAAGGAATATTTATAAAATTGTGGGAAAATTCTCAGGTACCAAAATATATTTTACAGAAATTGATGTGATGATTTAAATGAGTTAGGAATTATCATAATGTGGCAATACAAGGGGACAGTCTTAGGGGTATTTTTCAGCAGATTTGCTTTAGGAAGAGTTTTTATGTTTAAAATATAGCATTAATGCTTTTCTTTTCCTTTTAAAAAAATGATTTTATTTATTTGAGAGAAAGAGCACACAAACAGTGGTGAATGAGGGGCAGAGGGAGAGGGAGAGGGAGAAGCAGACTCCTTGCTGAATAGGGAACCTGACTTGGGACTCTATCCCAGGACTCTGGGATCATGACCCGAGCTGAAGGCAGATGCTTAACTGAGCCACCTAGGCACCCAGTTTTTTTTTTTTTTTGCCTTTTTTTTTTTTTTCTTCTTTTTTTTTTTTTGTTTTTTGTTGACAACCCTTTTTTTGCCTTTTTAAATGTAGTCTGAAAAATGAAAAGTTGTGGAAACCAGAGAATTCAGTCATTCTAACTTCTAAAAAACTTAACTGCTGTTATGAAAATTTTCAAACATAACAGAAAAATTACAAAACTGTAGACACTAACTACTTTATATCTAAATGCTTTGTTATGTATCACCTAGGACTAAGGATATTTTCCTAAAGAAGGAGGATAATTTATCCTGCCAAATAAAAATTAAATGTTATTTCCTTAATATCTTGTATTCTAGTATTTTTTTCAACTTTTCATCAGCTATCCCTGGAATTTAATTTCTTTTTTTTTTTTTAAAGGTTTATTTATTTATTTATTTATGATAGACATAGAGAGAGGCAGACACAGGAGGAGGGAGAAGCAGGCTCCATGCCGGGAGCCTGACGTGGGACTCGATCCTGGGATTCCAGGATCGTGCACCGGGCCAAAGGCAGGCGCTAAACTACTGAGCCACCCAGGGATCCCTCTTTTTTTTTTTTAAGATTTTATTTATTTATTCATGAGAGACACAGACAGAGAGAGGCAGAGAGATAGGCAGAGGGAGAAGCAGGCTCCATGCAGGGAGCTCAATGTGGGACTCCATCGCGGGTCTCCAGGACCACGCCCCGGGCCGAAGGTGGCGCTAAACCACTGAGCCACCTGGGCTGCCCTGGTATTTAATTTCTTAAATATGTTTTTCATGGAAGAGTATCAGGTCAAGGGTTCATGCATCACATTTGGTTGTTTAATCTCTTAATTTGTGTTTATGTGAATTTTATCTTATTTAGTGATAAAGAGTTTGTTATTCCATTCTCAGGATTCTGAATTGTCTATGATGAGATATAAACAGTATTTAAAATGATAGAGGGAAATTATTTTTGAAGATCTGAAGTGAATTATTCTAGAGACATTTGTTTTCCTTTGTTTCAAAGTATTGGTTATGTGCCTTCAACCTAAAAACTATATATTAATAACTGTTTTATAGATTCACATTAGGGTTTATTTTAATTTGTTGTATTTTATTTATTTTATTTTTTAAAAGATTTTATTTATTTGAGAGCACATGAGAGAGTGAGCATGAACAGAGGAAGGGTAGAAGCAGAGGGAGAATCAGATTCCCTGCTAAGCAGGGAATGCGAGACTCGATCCCAGGAGCCTGAGATCATGACCTGAGCTGAAGGCAGACACTTAATGACAAGCCACCCAGGAGCCCTATTTTTATTTTTTTAATTTGAATCATTCTATTTTTTTTAGGAATTCTTTTAGTTGGACCACCAGGAACAGGAAAGACACTTCTTGCTCGTGCTGTGGCTGGAGAAGCTGATGTTCCTTTTTATTATGCTTCTGGATCAGAATTTGATGAAATGTTTGTGGGTGTGGGAGCCAGTCGTATCAGAAATCTATTTAGTATGTTTTAATGTAACTTTAATACAATAAAAAAAATTTGTTAATTTTAGGGGGAGAGCTTCTTACCCTTTCTTTGCTATTTGATTATGATTGATAGCTGACCTAGCTAATGTGTGAGCTAAAACAGAACTGTACTTTTTTCTCAAATAGAAGAGCTAGGAGAAGCATTAGATGAGGTTGGGCCTGTTGAAAAGCTGAGTTTTTTGTTGTTGCCCTTTTTATCTTATTCATCAATTCAATATATGAAATTAAAGAATAATTAGCCTCACACCCGATTGTATATGGTTTGTACAGTTGGAAGAATGAATACTAATTTGTTTTTATTATATATCATTCTGTGTAATATAGTTTTGTCTTTGAGATTATTGTTCTTAAATCAGTTATTTATTCATTCATTCATTTATTCATTTAATTTATTTAAATGTATTCATGAAAGAGAGAGAGAGAGAGAGATAGAGAGACACCAGGCAGAGGGAGAAGCAGGCTCCATGCAGGGAGCCTGACATGGGACTCAATCCCAAGTCTCCAGGGTCACGCCCTGGGCTGAAGGCAGTACTAAACCACTGAGCCACCTGGGCTGCACTTAAATCACTTTTTAAAGAAAGAGATCTCCTTTTGTGGATTTCTCCTTAATGAATGTCTTGTTGGCTTTTGACAATCTGACAGGTTTTTAATATATATATGATTTTGTTCAGAAAGTATTGATTTCATTAAATTCCTTTGAATCTTTTCTCTTTTCCTAGGGGAAGCAAAAGCAAATGCTCCCTGTGTTATATTCATTGATGAATTAGATTCTGTTGGTGGAAAGCGAATTGAGTCTCCAATGCATCCATATTCAAGACAGACTATAAATCAACTCCTTGCTGAAATGGATGGGTAATTGAATCTCCCTCTGTCTTTTGGAATATGGTGATGTATTTGTTAACCATTCAAGATATAGCGGGGCATCTAATTGGCTCAGTCAGTGGAGCATGCAGCTTTTGATCTTGGGGTTGTAAGTTTGAGCCCCATGTTGGGTATAGAGGTTACTCAAAAATAATACCTTAAAAATAGGAAAAAATATAGGCAATAGAGAGTAGTCCCTGTGCAAGAAGTCAAGACAAGCTGCATTTTCTGTATTGTATTGTTTCCATTACTAATGGAGTGATTGATGTATCAACTCTTAATTGGTGATCTCTGCACCTTTTTTCATTATGAAAGGAAAGTGATGTTTCCAGTTGAGAATAGTAGTGTATTTGGTGATGTAAAGGGATCATATGATGGTCCTGACACAATTTGTGACTAGCTTTTAGTGTTGTGGTAGATTTAAAGTTGTTTTTTTTGTTTTGTTTTGTTTTTTAAGATTTTATATATTTATTCATGAGAGACACAGAGGGAGAGAGGCAGAGACACAGGCCAAGGGAGAAGCAGGTTCCCTGCAAGGAGCCCAATGTGGGACTCGATCCCAGATCCCAGGATCACACCCTGGGCCAAAAGGCAGATGCTCAACTGCTGAGCCACCCAGGCGTCCGAGATTTAAAAAGTTTTCATCATATAAAAAGCAAGAGGTGGGGTTGCTTTGAAAGAAGGAAAAATATTTTAAAACCATATAAGTAATTTTGAAACAAAGTCTAGGAGTAAAAATTTCAATTGGTAAACTTGAGAAGAATTCTTCACAAATTAGTCAGGTACCCAAGCCTTTTCTGTTAGGTCATCTCTTGCTAAGCAGAATAAATATTGTGAAGGCATGTAATCATAGGACTTTTTGATTTATTAATAAGAGTTTTATTTTAGTATGCTGGCCTAGTAACATTTGTCCCTTTTAAGAAATAAGATGTTAGTGGATAAAAAAGATCAACCTCCGTTTCTTTGCCGTTACTAAGTTTAATGATAGACCATTTTATGTAGAGCATTTCTATATGTGTACTGTTTTAATTATCAGTGAAAAGTTACTTTTTTTCTTTTTTAAATAGTTTTAAACCCAATGAAGGAGTTATCATAATAGGAGCCACAAACTTCCCAGAGGCATTAGATAAGTACGTATTAAAAGACTTTTTTTTATAAGTATTGATACATACTAAAACATGGATGAACTTTAAAAGGAGGAAGCTCAAAAAAAAAAAAAATAAAATAAAAATAAAAATAAAAAAAAAAAGGAGGAAGCTCATCACAAAATACCACATATGATTCTGTTTATATGAAATGTCCAGAATAAGCAAATCTGTAGCGACAGAAAGTAGATTCTGGTTGCCACAGATGGGAAGAATGGGGAGTGACTGTTGGTAGCTGTGGGGTTTCTTTTGGTGTGGAGGCATAAAAATATTCTTGACTTAGATTGTTGATAATTGCACAACTCTGAATACATTAAAAACCACTGGATTACCTCCTTTAAATTCTGGAATATGTGAATTAAATTTCAGTAAAGTTGTTAATTTCTGAGAACTTTGTATCATAAAATTTTGGGGGTGGTAGGATTTTAAAAATAAAACTTACTATAATTTTAAATTTTTGTTGATTTTGTCATAGAATTAACTCATTTTAATTTGATGTAATAGTTTGTTTTTGCCTAAGTCTCTAGTTTAATATTCTGTACTTAATAGTAGTTATGATAGGAAGCTTTCATAGTGTAGATCTCCTGATAGACTGCTCTAGAATTATTGTTCCTTGAATGACCAGATTGCATGTTTTTGTTTATAAGGGTTGTGTACTATCTGTATCAGCCTTTGATCTGTCATCTGGTTATTGAAACTGTTACTTGAGCCATGTTTTACAGGAAGCTATCTGAATATTGGTTTAGTTCAAAACTCCAATTTAGGGTGAAAAAGATGATGGAGATTAAGGAATGCACCTGTTGTGATGAGCACTGGGTGATGTGTGGAAGTGTTGAGCACTGTATTGTACACCTGAAACCAATATAACACTGTATATTAACTGTACTGGAATTAGAATAAAAAACAAAACTCCAGTCTAACCTCTGGTTGCTAATATCTTTCCATCCGTATTCAGAGTTAGTCCTTTGAACTAACTAGTCCAGCATATTCAGGTTATTAATTTATAGTTTCTTTTTATATTTTCCCTTTAGTGCCTTAATACGTCCTGGACGTTTTGACATGCAAGTTACAGTTCCAAGACCAGATGTAAAAGGACGAACAGAAATTTTGAAATGGTATCTCAATAAAATAAAGTTTGATCAGTGTAAGTCTAATTCCATTAACACAAACTTTATTATTTCTATAGAATGGTAATATTTCATTCCACCATTTGTGGTCCTTACCTTAAAAATGTCTCAAAAGACCAGTTTGTTATATGTCCTTTTTAAAATGTTTATTTCATAATTCTTGTATATCTAGGAAATTGTCATTTGAATCCTGATTGTAAAGAATGTTTTCTTGTTAATACCCAGATAAATAATATTTGAAGATAAATATATAAATATTTTTAAGATGAATGTAAAATATGAAATAGTAGAAAAAGTGTATATAATCACTTTGGGTTGAAAAGAGGCAAACTGTAAAACGAAATACCTGAAAATATTATGGGCCCACTTACTTAACAAATGTAGCTATTAAGCTGCAGTATTTTCACAGATAGATGAATCAATTTGTAAGAACCAAATATGTTCCCTATAATAAGGGGAACTCTTACAAATGTACATATAATACTAAATACTTAGGTATAAAATATTTCAGGATGAAATTCGGAAAATGTCTGTGAGTTCACATTTTTAGTTTGTGCTTAGGTGAGTAACAGTTTAGGTCGTAATTTGAAGGTTTACAAATCATGTCAGGCAACTCTGCATTTCTTTGTTTTTCGTAAAGTTATTTAAATTTAAAAACTTTTGTAATTTGTCCCAATGGTAATTTTAATAGCATTTTGGCTTTTTTCCTTTAGAAAAAGTAAGTTTATTTTGTAGTTTTAGCAAAAAATAAATATTTTAAGTTCTAGTTCAGGATTGCTGTTTTCTTTTGGAATGTGAATTATTTATGAAGAGCTATTTTGGAATTTTAATATTGCGATTGTCTACACAGCTGTTGATCCAGAAATTATAGCTCGAGGTACTGTTGGCTTTTCTGGAGCAGAGCTGGAGAATCTTGTGAATCAGGCTGCATTAAAGGCAGCTGTTGATGGAAAAGAAATGGTTACCATGAAGGAACTAGAATTTTCCAAAGATAAAATTCTAATGGGTAGGTTTTCTCTCTCCCCCACCCCTTTTTTTTTTCTGTCTTACCCTGTTCATTATAGTAGAGAATAAGTTCTTTTTAAATAAAAGGTTATAAAAAAGAAAGGTACAGGAGCAAGAAAATATATATACTCAAAAATAGCCATCATTTGGGTCTCATAGATAACAAATACAGTTTCTATGATTATACTTTTTGCGGGCAGGGGGTACTCATGTGTTTTGTCTTATTTATTTTTTTAAAAGATTTGTATTTATTTATTCATAGACATACACAGAGAGAGAGAGAGAGAGAGGCAGAGACACAGGCAGAGGGAGAAGCAGGCTCCACGCAGGGAGCCCGACGTGGGATTGATCCCGGGTCTCCAGGATTACACCTTGGGCTGAAGGCTGTCACTAAACCGCCATGCCACCAGGGCTGCTCTCATATTTATTTTCTGAAATTAGAATTAATTAAGGGATGCCTGGATGGCTCAGCAGTTGAGTGTCTGCCTTTACCTCAAAGCATGGTCCTGGGTTCGGGTATTGAGTTCCGCATCGGGCTCTCTGTGAGGAGCCTGCTTCTCCCTCTGTGTGTGTCTCTGCCTCTCTTTCTGGGACTCTCATGAATAAATAAATAAAATCTTAAAAAGAAAACCAAAAAAACTTGTTGATAGGATTAAGATGACATTTCTTCCTATTTTGGTTATCAGTTGGCAGATTGTTGTGGTTTAAAATATTTATTAATGTCACTCTAAGAACTACATAAGGGCAAGTGGTTTTCATTCATCTAAATAGACCTTCCTAACAGAATAATTTTATTCAATTAAATTTTTATCCTTAGGCCCTGAACGTAGAAGTGTGGAAATTGATAACAAAAACAAAACCATCACAGCCTACCATGAATCTGGTCATGCTATTATTGCATATTACACTAAAGATGCAATGCCTATCAACAAAGCTACAATCATGCCACGAGGGCCAACACTTGGACATGTAAGTATCTGGTAGTTTTTTTTCTTTTCTTTCAAATAGCACTCTCCAAAGTTTATGTAAGAAATTGTGGATGAAAATAATTAAAAAGAAAATTCAACTAATTCCTAAATATGCTGCTAACTTTCTTCTTTAGTATTCTGAACCATCATGAAATCAGAGATATTCATGAAACTTACCTGCTAATATAAAGGATACTAATAGTTCAGATGTTATATATTTACATTATGAAATTTATTTATTTATTTTTAAATTATTTATTTATTTATTTATTTATTCATGAAAGAGAGAGAGGCAGAGACACAGGCAGAGGGAGAAGCAGGCTCCATGCAGGGAGCCTGACGTGGGACTCGATCCAGGGTCTTCAGGATCACGCCCTGGGCTGAAGGCAGGTGCTAGACCGCTGAGCCATCCAGGCTGCCCTACATTGTGAAATTTAAATCTGGAATGACAGCAAACTTTCATTCTTCTTCTTTTTTTTTTTTTTTTAAGATTTTATTTACTTATTTAAGAGATAGCACATACGAGCAGGGGGAGGGACAGAGGGAGAGAGACAAGCAGACTTCCCGCTGAGCAGGGAGCACAATGCGGGGCTTGATCCCAGGCCCCAGGATCATGTCCTGAGCCAAAGGGAGACAGATGCCCAACCAACCAAGCCACCTGGGTGTCCCCAAAGTATTATTCATAAATACGTAATTGTTCTTTTCCTTCCACAAAGAAACTGTCAGTGTTTCCATAGTTATTCTAAGATTTTTCTCACTGAGTACAAGTTTCATTCTCTTATCTTTCTAATTATAAACATATTAAGCATTTTTGTGCACCTGGATGTAAGTCCATCCTATTGAAGCATTATATACCTATTACATATAAAATATATAAACTTTGGCTTAATAAAGAATTTTTCTTATTTTGTATATTGTCAGTTTTGTCATCAGTCACCTGAGATCCTCTCTACTAAAAATGTCTTTGAGCTGTCAGCATCCTGATATTATATAGTGAGAGCCAAATGATAATTCTGATTATTAATATAAGTATTTCAAACTGTGTCTGAAGTTTTTCTTTATTTTCAATTGTCTAGGTGTCCCTGTTGCCGGAGAATGACAGATGGAATGAAACTAGAGCTCAGCTGCTTGCACAGATGGATGTTAGTATGGGAGGAAGAGTGGCTGAGGAGCTTATATTTGGAACTGACCATATCACAACAGGTTGGCTGTAAAGAATGGCTTTAGTTCACATTATGCTTACTGATTTAAAGATATTTTTAAAAATTGAGTTCTTATGTATATATTTAAATTTTAGGTGCTTCCAGTGATTTTGATAATGCAACTAAAATAGCAAAGCGGATGGTTACCAAATTTGGAATGAGTGAAAAGGTAATAGCTAATTTTAGCCCTTCCTCATGTATCAGATGATGATTTGTCAAGTGTTTCTTTTTGAGAGGGTTCTCATGGTAAATTGGTAACATTTACTTTTCCCCTGTCTCATTCCAAGTAGATTTATCACTGCTTATTCTAAACTAAACGTTATTTTCTGAGTAATACAGATAGTATTCTCTTTCCATTCTAGCTGCTTGGACAGTAATAGTATTTCATGAGTTAAACAAAGGATAAGATACTTCAATCCCTATGACCTAAAACACCCACTTGCTGAACTTGCTTACTTTGGCCTTTTCACATATTTCACTTTTCTACATTATCATTGTGGCTTCATGAAGCACTACTATATACTACATTGTGGATTTCTGGGTTTGGAATAGCTGCAAAGGTTTTCTAAGAAGGTACTCAGAACCATGCTTATGATTTTAAATTTCCTCTCTTTGCTCATACTTTTAATTTGAGTCTTCTACTTTCAGAAGAATGATGACATTTCTTTGTGCTCAAGGGCATTTTTATATTGAATTTCTTCCTTGCCCCCATGATGTTTTCTTTAAGTATAGGATAGTATTATTAGTGATTTAGGGTTTTTCTGTTCAATTTCTTTCTTTTTGTTTGTTTTAGCTTGGAGTTATGACGTACAGTGATACAGGGAAACTGAGTCCAGAAACTCAATCTGCTATTGAGCAAGAAATTAGAATCCTTCTAAGGGTAATGATTATATTTTTCTGTGCTTATTTATCTAGTCCTAATGTGCCTAAGTAGTAGGTGCTTACCAGAAGATAATGGTTATCCTCTGTTTAGAAATGTCACTATATACAATAAAGAGAAAAAGGGCACCATTGAAATGATTTAAATATGTTGTTTGGGAGTCTCTGATTATAGACTGAGTCTTTACTTTATTCTGGCCATAGGCTAAGAACAGTTTATATCAGTAATTATAAATATTCTACTTTAGCTGTTAAAACTATACAGTTGTTAGAATAGGAGATCATGATTATTTGAGTCTTTATTGGTTTTTTACTCCGATATATATTTTATTCAACAAGTAGTATTTGCTTTTTGCCTACCTGTGTGCATGTGCTAAGAATGAAGCACAAAGATCTTGAAAATGAAAGTCTTTTGATTGTAGTATCCAATACAGAATATGTGAGTTGTTAGGTACTGTGGAATATCTTCATTGTACCACAGATGTCTGGATTAGGGCATTGAGAGTGGAAATTGAGAAAAATGCATTCAAGAGATACTGATCTAGTGGAATCAAAATACCTTCATGATGTTTGGGTGAGAAAGCAGCTAAATTAAACACAAAGCTGTTTTCTAGATTTCTGCCTCATAGTTCTGTGTGCTATTTACTGGCAAAACACTGATGACGGCCTAAGGTGGGGAAGTATGTAGATTATGAGCTGAGTTTTATACATAATGAACTTGAGGTGTCTTAGTGAAGATTTCAAGTCGGAAAAGATAACATAGGTCTGGTGCTTAGTGCAGAGGTTGGATATGTGTTGCATTTGGATGTGCACGAAGGCAGATCTTGGAATGGAAAAGATTGAGCTAAATGCCGGAAGTCTAATGAATGTGAACTGTAATTCGGGTAGTAGATGGCAGTGGAAGAAAAAAAAAAAAGATGGCAGTGGAAGGAGGTTGAATAGGGCTACAGTCAAATGGTATAAACTTCAAAGGATTTGTGCTTTCTAGAAGAGGATGGGATAGTAATGGTCTGCTAGTGATGAGGGGAACAAAGAGGTCATTTCTTTACTCTGAAATGGGTGGGATAAGAGTGCATTGGTAGGTGCCACTGGAGTCTCCCCAGGAGGGCCAGTTATTGATTAACTCAAGGAGATAAAGAAATGCTTTAAAGTCATTATGTGGAAAGTGTATGTAATGGAAAGGTTTAGAAGGTGTTTCAGAACAGGAATTCTTTCTGCCTTACCAGAATCTTCATTCTCTTTCCTTTACTATTTGTTATTTTGAGTAAATTATCTATGCTCTAGTATTCTTAGAGCATTGGAAATATTCTTTATTCTAATAATTTTCTGAAGACTGGGAAGGCAGTAGGTATTCTTTCCACTAGATGGCACACTTACATTGTTATTAAGGGAAATGATGACTAGTACATTTTTCGTTCAAATATATATATAAAACTTAAAAGTATAAAAAACCTAATAGTAGTCTTACATGTTACAATGTAAGGGTTTCATTCCGTTGGGTTTTTAAAGTTATTACTAATTCATCCTTGGTTATTAGTCTCAATATTACATGATATATTTGCAATACTTTATATGTTGTCTTTAATTTTATTATTTCATTTAAACATAATGTTTTTTTTTTAAGAATGTCTAATGATGTTTATTTTTAATAAGTGTGTTATGTTTATATGACCTATGCTACTTGGTTTTGTTAAACTGATTTTATAGTGGGGCTCCTGGGTGTCGGTTAAGCTTCTGCCTTTAGCTCAGGTCATGATCCTGGGATCCTGGGATTGAGCCCCAAGTCAGGCTCCCTGCTCAGTGGAGAGCCTGCTTCTCGCTCTCTTTTTGCCTCTCCCCGGCTTGTGCTCTCTGTGTCACTCTATCTTTCAAATAAATAAAATCTTAAAAACAAAAACAAAAAACTCGTTTTTGAGTTTTTTTGGCAACTGGTATAGTTGTCACAGACTGAAATACCAAATAAGAGAATAGAAAAGATCTTTTCTGGCTGTTTAGATTGAATAAATTGGTGAAATCTCACAAAGCAAAAGAAGCAAACCTCCCTTAACTTTTTAATGGGAGAAAGATTTATTTGTTCATAGATTTTACCTAAAAAACAGATACATTATATACTTATATATATTTAAGTAGCTCCCTAAGTAGTCTTTATTTATCCATGTGATGAATTTTGAGGTTAAAAATAGAACATTTGCAAATCTCATCTTTGAGAACCAAGCTTCCTTTTCTATCTACCTGTCCATCTATGCTGGACATGGAGCCCAGTGCTTTTATCTTTTATAAATAGAAATGAATAGATTTCACATTTTTTTAAGGTATATCTTTTTTTTTTTTTTTTTTTTTTTTCCTATTTACGGTTTTTGCTTCTCCTAAGTTTTCTGCTTCTAAGATACCTGCTTTTCCATTTCAGGACTCATATGAACGAGCAAAACATATCTTGAAGACTCATGCAAAAGAGCATAAGAATCTAGCAGAAGCTTTACTAACCTATGAGACTTTGGATGCCAAAGAGATTCAAATTGTTCTTGAGGGAAAGAAATTGGAAGTGAGATGATAATTCTTAAAATGGATGCATTGCTGGTTTTACTGCAAGAATATATAAGTAGCATTTCAGTAGTCTCCTTTTGCAATGCTTTTCTCTCATTCTTGACTTGATATCACTCAAGGGTGTGAAACACTTTGTCTCTTTTGTCACGTTTAGTCTAGTTTTGGTTAGTCTCATGATGACACCTATTGCAAGTTATCAACTCATAGCAAATATGTTAAAGAAAATAAAGAACTGTTAGGATTGAAAATAGCTTGTTAGAGAAATGTCAGTCAGTTATTCAGTTGAAAATAAGTAATGATTTCATGGTTGGTTCCTCTACTAGATGTGAATAAAAATTGTGCCTTTAGCACTTGGAAAGTATTTTTACCTGGCAAAGTAAAATTGTTGAAGGAGTGTCTTTGTTTTTAGATAGTACCATTTGTTGGTGAACCATACTTCTATTCATGTCAGTGGAAACTTCATTAAGATGCACTTAATTATGTTCCAGGTTGTCCATAATATAAAATAGTTCTGCTTTTGTTTTTGTCTATCTAAAAATAGAGAACTGTAAATGTAAAGATATAATCATAATTTAAATGATTATAACCTTTTAGAGATGCAGCTTGCATTTTCATTGTCTTTTTTTAACATCATCATCATTCTTACTAATGAAATTTATTTCAGAGCAGCAAGTATTTCATTAAATAAACAGTGAGTCACTTCAAAATCTGAATTATTATATAATTATGCTTGGTATTGAAAAAAAATTAACCCCAAATCCCAGTCCCTTCAAAGTGAACTTTGAATTACCGTGTTAGAAATGGAAAGTTGTGTTTGCTTTTCATTCAGATTTTGTGAATATGAACATATTACAGGATTTACAGATGACTTTATTAACTGAATAAAAAAATTTTTAGAGCTCATTGTATTGGTTTTACAACCAAATTATATTCTTGAAGTTATTTTATTAAAGTTACCTACAGTTTTCTAATAACTCTTAAGCTGTATATGGTCTTCATTGAAGAAGTTGATGGAGTTTGCTATATAATATCTTTGCCCTTTTTTTTTTTTAAATTTTACAGTTTGATCTGATTTCAAACTTACAGAAATATTACTGGAATAATACAAGGAACTCCCATATACCTTGGTCCAGATTCATTATCTCATTTTTTTTAATTGCCCACCTCTCTTTCCCCTTTTGTTTCTCCTTCCTCCTTCTTTCCCTCCTTCCCTCTCCCTGTGTGTATACATGTCTTTGTGTGGATATATGTTTTCATTTTTCTTAGATAGACTTCTAGGATTGAAATTGCTGGGTTGCATAGTAAGTTTCTGCTTACTTTTTAAAGAACCTGATGCATCTTTCTCTACATCTGCTACAGTATGTTTTTATGGTCTTTTTGATAAAGTCATTTTAGTGTGAGTGAAATAATATCTCATGGATTAATACACATTTATCTACACTAGTGATACCTCCCCTGTTTTATGACCATTTGTATATTTTCTTTGGAGAAATGTCCATTCAGACGACCCTCGCCATCACTTTTGGGTTGTCTTATATGTTGTAAGAGATCATATATTCTGAATACAAGTGCTTTATTGATGGATCCTACTTTTTTCTTTTTTTAAAGATTTTATTTATTTATTCATAAGAGAGAGAGAGAGAGACAGGCAGAGGGAGAAGCAGGCTCCATGCATGGAGCCCGATGTGGGACTCGATCCCAGGACTCTAGGATCATGCCCTGGGCTGAAGGCAGGCACTAAACCTCTGAGCCACCAGGGATCCCCGGATCTTGTTTTTTTTATCCAGTCCAACCATCTCTATTCATTGTAGTGTTTAGTTCATTCAAATTTAGTATTGATATAATTGTTTTTGCACCTCCTATTTTGCTTTTTGTTTCCTGTTTTTCTCATATATAAATAGATCCTTCTGCTCTTCCTTTTTGAATTACATCTTAGTGGTTGATCTAGGGATGGCCATATGCATTAAAGTAGACCATCAGTCTACTTTAATTCTGGTTAAATGTAGGAACTTTGTTTCAGTATATCTCATTTTCTTCTCTGTGCTCTTAGTGTCATGTTATATCTGTGCATGTTACAGCAGTTCAACAATATAGTGACGTAACTTGTGCTTTATATAATCTTATTTCCTCAGTCTTTCTCTGGGAATGTCTCTTATTTTTCCTTTTTGTAAGTATAGTGTTGCTGGATATAGAATACATGATTGCCTTTTTTTTTCTTTTTTAATTTTATTCATGAGAGACACAGAGAGAGGGAGAGAGGGAGGCAGAGACACAAAGAGAGAAGCAGGCTCCATGCAGGGACCCTGACGTGGGACTTGATCCTGGGTCTCCAGGATCACACCCTGGGCCAAAGGCAGGAGCTAAACCACTGAGCCATCCGGGGATCCTGACATTTTTTTTTTCTTTAATCATTTTGAATATGTTATCCCATAGACTCCTGGCTTTTTTTTTTTTTTTTGTGAGGAGTCAGCTGTTAATCATAATTTTGGTTTCCTTTTCTGATAGGTTGTTTTTTTTTTCTCTTGATGATTTCAAAGTTTTGTTTTGTTTTTGTTTGCTTATCCTTATCTTTTACCAGTTTGACTATGATGATGTGTTGAGGTGTGGATGTCCCTGTGTTTTTACTATTTGGGGTTTATTGGGTTTCATGGATCTGTAGATTAGCTTTTTATCAAATTTAAGCAGTTTTTGGCAGTTATTTCTTCAGATACATTTATCTGTCTTTTTCTGTCTTGTCCTTCTGGGAGTCTCCTTACATGTGTGTTGGTACAGTTAATGTTGATATGGTCTCTGAGGCTTTGTTCATTTTCTTCATTGTTTTTTCTCCCTCTCTACTTAAGATTGAATAATTTCTATTATTGAAGTTCACTGATTCTTCTTTATTTTCAATAAAATATGTTGGAATGTAGACTTGGTCTTTGGATTGAAAAAATAACACCTAGCTGTGGATATAAGAATTGGGAGAGTTGGGCAGCACTGGTGGTGCAGCGGTTTAGTGCCGCCTGCAGCTCAGGGTGTGATCCTGGAGACCTGGGATGGAGTCCCATGTCAGGCTCCCTGCATGGAGCCTGCTTCTCCCTCTGCTTGTGTCTCTGCCCGCCCCCCCCCCTCTCTCTGTGTGTGTGTCTCTCATGAATACATAAATAAAATCTTAAAAAAAAGAATCGGAGAGTTGATATATATATGAACTGAGGACTTTATTTCTGTACAAATTCTCTCTTGCCCTCATCCTATTACAGGTGAATACCCATCCTTTTAGACAAGAATGTGGATCCCCAACTCCATTTAGGCCATGGACTTAATTTATATATAAATGCTGTGTTGTCTTCAGTCTTGCATCATATGGTAGTATGATGAGTAGATAATCTTATGAATTTAAGAATGCATTTAATGAGAAAGAAAATTACAAAGCTAATTACAAAGCTGCCTGAGTGGGAGGGTGAGCAGGTACATATTTCTCAAAACTAGTTTGGAGAGCTTGATAGGAATCTCTTGCTGTTCTGGAAGTATGACTGTTTCCTTATATTCAGGAAACCTGGAACCTGAGAGGGCTGGTAAGGTGCTTTGGCTAATGAAGGGAGAAGTCTAATGTTAGTTTAAGCTCTTCTGCACTCTCAGCATTTGGTTTGACAAAAACTGCTTGAGTGCTTATGAAGGGCCAGATACTAAGTGTGAAGAGTGAGCCCTCATGGGGACTCTATTTTAGATACTGTATAAAAGGGTTGCTTGGAGGTGCAAAGAGGCTTCAGAAGAAGACAGTCCAGGATGGATATCTGGATTCCTTAAGAGCTAAGAAGAAAGAAAGCCTGACCGAATAAACTGTATTCACTCAGGTCAAGGGAATTGCAGATCAGATCAGCTGTGGGTACCAAAGTGGCCCTGAGAGAGTCAGCTTTAAATAATTGCTGAGCACCTGGCTGGCTCTGTCAGTAGAGCATGTGACTCTTCATCTTGGGGTCATGAGTATAAGCCCCATATTGGGTGTGGAACCTGCTTTAAAACAAAAACCTAGGGATGCCTGGGTTGCTCAGTGGTTGAGTGCTTCCCTTCAGCCCAGGGCATGATCCTGGAGTCCCGGGATTGAGTCCCGCATCGGCCTCCCTGCATGGAGCCTGCTTCTCTCTCTGTCTCTGCGTCTCTCTCTGTCTCTCATGAATAAATAAAATCTTAAAAAAAAATTTTTTTTGCCAAATCCAGCCTGCTTAAAACCATCTTACAGCCAGGAGAGCCTGGGTGGCTCAGTCTGTTAAGTGGCTGCATTTGGCTCAGGTCTTGATCCCAGGGTCCTGGGATGGAGCCCCTGTGTAAGACTCCCTGCTCAATGGGAAGCCTGCTTCTCCCTCATTCTGCTTATGCTCTCTTGTGCAATCTCTCTCTCTCTCTCTCTCTCTCTTTCTGTCTATCTCAAATAAATCTTTAAAAGAAACCAAACAGTAGCATCAGCCAGATAAGAGCTCAACCACTCCCTATAGTTTTGACCCTGGCAAAGTCAGACCAGACAGCCAGCTGTGAGAGGAGAGATGGAATTAAGCAGGAAAGAAGAAAAGGCCATGCCAGCCTTCTCCCCCTACCCTAATCACCTACTGCAGGTGGTTAACCTGTAGCCTGGCCTGGCTAATTAACTCTTGCCTTTTGGTGTTTCTATACTTATATGGGGCTGGACATTCTGTTTCAGTGCCATTTTAAGTAAAGTTTTTCAACCTGGATTGAGAGAAAAATATCTGAATATTTAAAAGACTACCGGGAGATGATTTTGCTGTGTGATAATATCCTATGAATCAAAAATAGTGGTTACAGGGATGCCTGGGTGGCTCAGCAGTTTAGTGCCTACGTTTAGCCCTGGGCGTGATTCTGGAGACCTGGGATCGAGTCCGACGTCAGGCTCCCTGCATGGAGCCTGCTTCTCCCTCTGCCTGTGTCTTGGCCTCTCTCTTTCTCCCCATGTCTCTCGTGAATAAATAAAAAAATCTTTAAAAAAAAAATAGTGGTTACATATATTAAGATTTTTGGGGTGCCTGGCTGGCTCAGTCTAAAGAGTGTGACTCCTGTCTTGAGGTTGTGAGTTCAAGCCCCATATTGGGTTGTAGAGATTACTAAGAAAAAATAAGTTTAAAGAAATTTGAACATTTTTTTGTGGTATAATTTCATTTGTATGATTTTTCAAAATCTGAAATAGTTCTGTCATAATATTCACATAAATGTGAATATGTCATCTTTAACTTTTTAAACAAAATATTATTGCTAAATTAATAAGCAAGAGAAATCCCTTCTGATGACTGCTTTTAGTTGGCCGCAGCTCTTATTTCCCCTTTCATTCTGTTGATAACATTTCTATGATTATGTTAAAACTCAGAAATTATCTTGTGAGGTCCTTCTTTACTCTTTCATATTGGTAAACTTAAGGTTATTTCTTTGGTTCTTTAGGCTTCTATTTTCTTCTGTCGTCTGTATGCCTGTGGTTTCTTAGTCTTTCTCTCCAGCCCTTCTGTTAAGGGTTGGCTACATGGCCAACCGTTTTCTCTGTTTCTCCTTTTTTTGCAAAGGTTGACAAAAATTACCTGGGGAAAAATTTTTTCACAAACCTCCAGACTATTCCCTATGTACCTAATAATATTAGCATGAAGTAATCCATATAATCAGTAACCATGGTGATCTGTAAGGTAGTAAGTATATCAAGATTCCTGTGGATTAATATGACAGAACTGAAGAGCAGGGGCACCTGGGTGGCTCAGTGGTTGAACCATCTGCCTTTGGAAATTCGTTTATATTTCCTTGGTATTGGTGGTGATCTCTCCTTTTTCATTCGTGATTTTATTAATTAGTGTATTTTCTCTTTTGTTTTTAATAAGACTGGCTAACGGTTTATCTATCTTATTGATTCTTTCGAAGAACCAACTCCTAGTTTTGTTGATTTCTTCCACAGTACTTTTGCTAGTTCATTGAGTTCTGCTCAAATCTGTATTAACTCTCTTCTTCTGCTGGGTATAGATTTTTTGCTGTCCTTTCTCCAGTTCCTTTAGGAGCAAGGTTAGCTTGTGTATTTGAGGGTTTTTTTTTTCCAATTTTTTGAGGGATGCTTGCATTGCGATGTATTTCCCTCTTACGACTGCTTTTGCTGTATCCCAAAGATTTTGAACGGTTGTATCTTCATTTTCATTAGTTTCCATGAAACTTTTTAATTCTTCTCTAATTTCCTGGTTTTCCCATTCATCTTGTAGCAGGATGCTCTTTCACCTTCATGTATTTGAGTTTCTTCCAAATTTCTTCTTGTGATTTAGTTCTAGTTTCAAAGCATTATGGTCTGAAAATAAGCAGGGGACAGTCCCAATCTTTTGGTATTGGTTAAGACCTGATTTGTGACCCAGTATGTGGTCTATTCTGGAGAAAGTTCCCTGTACACTTGAGAAGAATGTGTATTCGGTTGCGTTTGTATGTAAAGTTCTGTAAATATCTGTGAAATCATCTGGTCCAGTGTATCATTTAAAGCTCTTGTTTCTTTGGAAATGTTGTGCATAGAAGATGTGTCATTTGCACAAAGCTCCGTGTTGAAGTCTCCCAGTATTAGTGTATTATTATCTAAGTATGTCTAAACTTTGGTTATTAATTGATTGACCAGCTCCCATATTAGGTACATAAATATCATGATTGTTAGGTCCTCTTGTTGGATAGATCCTTTAAGTATGATATAGTGTCCCTCTTCATCTCTCACTACAGTCTTCAGGGTAAATTTTAGTTTATCTGATATAAGGATGGCTACCCCTGCTTTCTTTTGGGGACCATTTGAATGGTAAATGGTTCTCCAACCTTTTATTTTCAGGCTGTGGTGTCCTTACGTCTAAAATGAGTCTCTTGTAGACAGCAAATAGATGGGTCTTGCTTTTTTTTTGGGCGGAGGGGGGAGGTTGCTTTTTTGTCCAGTCTGAAACCCTGCACCTTTTGTTGGGGTCATTAAGCCCATTCACGTTCAGAGTTACTACCGAAAGATATGAATTTAGTGTCATCATGATACCTATTCAGTCCCTGTTATTGTGGATTGTTTCCTTGGACTTCCTCTTTCTATTAAGAGTCCACCTTAATATTTTTGCAGAGCTGGTTTGGTGGTCACGTATTCTTTCAGTTTCTGCCTATCTTGGAAGCTCTTTCTTTCTCCTTCCATTCTGAATGAGAGCCTTGCTGGATAAAGTATTCTTGGCTGCAGATTCTTCTCATTTAGGACCCTGAATGTATCCTGCCAGCCCTTTGTGGCCTGCCAGGTGTCTGTGGAGAGGTCTGCTGTTACCCTAATACTCCTCCCCATAAAAATTAGGGATTTTTTGTCTCTTGCTGCTTTAGGGATCTTCTCTTTATCTTTGGAATTTGCAAGTTTCACTATTAAATGTCAGGGTGTTGAATGGTGTTTATTGATTTTGGGGGGAATCTCTCTACCTCCTGGATCTGAATGTCTGTTTCCCTTCCCCAGTTAAGGAAGGTCTCACCTATGATTTGTTCAAATACATTTTCTGGTCCTCTGTCCCTCTCAGCACCCTCTGGAACCCCAATTAAAGGTAGGTTTTTCCTTCTGAGGCTGTCATTTATTTCCCTTAACCTTTCCTCATGATCTTTTAATTGTTTTTCTTTTTCCTCAGTTTCCCTCCTTGCCATCAACTTGTCTTCTGTGTCACTGACTTGTTTTTCTGCCTCATTAACCCTCATCGTTAGGACTTCTAGTTTCGATTGCATCTCATTCAATTGATTTTTTTTTTTTTTAAGATTTTATTTATTCATGAGAGACAGAGAGAGAGAGAGGCAGAGTCACAGGCAGAGGGAGAAGCAGGCTCCATGCAGGGAGCCCGATATGGGACTCAATCCCAGGACCCCAGGATCATGACCTGGGCCAAAGGCAGATGCTCAATGCTGAGCCACCCTGGTGCCCCTCATTTAATTGATTTTTAATTTCGGCCTGGTTAGATCTAAATTCTGCAGTCATGAAGTCTCTTGAATCCTTTATGCTTTTCTCCAGAGCCACCAGTAGCTTTATATTTGTGCTTCTGAATTGGCTTTCTGACATCGGTTTGTAATCCAAATTCTGTAACTCTGTGGGAGGGAGTACTGTTTCTGATTCTTTCTTTTGTGGTGAGGTTTTCCTTCTAGTCATTTTGCTCAGTGCAGAATGACCAAAAACAAGTTGTACTGGAAAAAGGAAGGAAAATAAAAAGAAAAAGGGAAAACAACAAAAACAAAAACAGAAAACAAAACAAAACAAAAAAACAAAACAAGGGGGGCTATCCTCTGATTCTATATACTGTAGATCCCTCGACTTCCCCTGGAGCTTTCCAGTGCTCTTTAGTCAATAACTTGCTTTTCCCCTGTCCTAGCTCGTCTTCTGGGGGAGGGTCCTAACTGTGCTCATTCTCAGGTGTGTGCACCTGGGGCAGCTGCCCTGCCCCCTGCCAGATGCATGGCTCAGTGTGAGCTGTTTATCCTGTGAGGCCCCTGCTCAGTCCCAGGTACAAGGTGACAGCAGGAGGAACAACAGTGGCAGCGGCCAGGTCTCCAGCCCTGGAGTCAGCTCCTGCAGTAACTACCGCAGCTCCCAGTCCGCAGAGGCCTGGACACTCCGGGGGCATGGGGCACCGATCACAGCTTGGCCACCCGGTGATAGCATCCTCACTGTCCTGTGTCCTCCCGGCCTCCGCCTGTCCCAAGGGGAGCATGGGATCCTGGGCTGTGTTCTCCGGCACCCTGGGCTCCGGGGCCTGTGCTGCTGGAATTGTGCTCCTGGGGCCACGCAGACCCCTAGCCATCTGCCTTTGGCTCAGGGCATGATCCTGGGGTCCTGGGATCAACTGCCACTCGGGCTCCCCATAGGGAGACTGCTTCTCCCTCTGCCTGTGTCTGCTTCTCTCTGTGTGTCTCATGAATAAATAAATAAAATTTTAGAAAACAAAACAAAGCTGGAGAGCAAATGCGGTCTTGAGGTAAGATGATAAAGTTGAACCATTTAGGAAAGAGTAGAAAGCTGGTTCATGATTAATTTGTGAACTGATTTTTTTCCTTTGATCATTTAAAAGTTTTTTTAGTTCCTTTATTATATAAACAAATAAGAATGTTTTATCATTACTGTTAATCCTTTTTTCCTATATTAGCATTTATGCTAAGTTTATTTGGTCACAGATTTTTGTGGCCAAATGTATTGATACTTTCTTTTAGAACTTCTGTTTGAAAAATCTACCACTCATCGGTAATACCACTCATATATATTTTTTTCTGAAATATTTAATAGTTTAATGGTTTCATTAGATTAAACACTTTTACAAATAGGTTTATTTTGGTGTATGATGTGTGTAGTTAAGTTCTGCTCACTAATTGATTTTTCCCAAAGCATTTTTATTTTCCATTGATAATGCTTATTTTTTGTAGACAACATAGTATTTAATAATTATATTTTTACATTTATGAAGTATATATTTTATACTTTATTATCTAATGCAGAAATTTCATTTGTTAATCTTGGAACACATTTAAAGCTATTTTATTATTTTAGCCAGAAAATTATTATAGTTTTATGCAAAATCAACACGTATTATTTATTGTTGAAAATTTAGACAATATAAATAACTAAGTAAATATGTAGTAGTAGTATTAATCTCTGGCACTCAGATGGATGTAGATATACCTCATTCTCCTAACACTGGTTCCTCCCCATGCAAAGATCTGAGGGGTGATGCTAAATTTTTGTCTACCTCCTCCCCATCTGAAGGCTTCTTAGAATGCAAAAAAAGTCTGGGAATAGAGTAAAGAAGTCTGGCAACAAAGAGGATGCCTATAACAACTGTCTGGGCATCAACTCCCTATGAAATTTAGAGGTTCAATGTTTGCACAGATTCTGGGACAAATAAAAAAGATTTTAAGATTTAATGAAGTAGAGATGCCAGAGATTCCTGCTCATTTTTCTGTTGAAAATAGGAAGTCATTGGCTGTAGTACCATTAAGTACTTTTCCCTTACAGGAAACAAAGACTTGTGTGGGAAGGGTTCAAGTAGGCACAATGCTATATCCCCTCCCAATGTAGGGAGTCAGGTATTAACACAGGGGTTGACTTGGATTATGTAGGGGAGAAGTTTGGAAGTAAAACAGAGGCCCAAGCTGAAAATTTAACTTGGATTCCTAATCTGAGTTTTAATATTTGAAAGTTACAAAGAGGAGTTATAAATGTTCCACTCTAGAAGTATCAGTGAGGGTTGACAGCACCTGAAAGACTCCTAACTTTGGGAAACAAACAAGGGGTAGTGGAAGGGGAGGTGGGCAGGGGATTGGGGTGACTGGGTGATGGGCTCTGAGGGGGACACTTGACAGGATGAGCACTGGGCGTTATGCTATATGTTGGCATATCGAATTCCAATAAAAAATATACAAAGAAAACAAGTGTTTTAGATCAACTCTTAATGTAATTATTGACATAGCTGAATTTAAGTCATTATTCATATCCCATTTATGTCATCTGCTCTGTTTTCCTCTGCTTTACTTCTTTTGGATTATTGAGTATATTTTAGTCACTACTCTTGATTTTCATTATGTGTCTTTAACTTAACACATTCTATCTTTAAATAGTGTTATAAAACTATAAGAAGTTTATGAGTATATTTTCATTTCACTCTTTTCCTGTGTTTTTATTGTTGTCATACTAGTGCTTCTACATATATTATAAAATCTACAGATTTTTGGTTTTAAACAATTACCTTTTGAAAAAATTAAAAATTCATTTATATTTACTCATACAGTTGCCATTTCTAAAGCTCTTTATTGCTTTGTATAACAAGAACAAATTTGCAAATGCTGCAACTCAATAAAAGTTTGCTGAGTAAATGAAAAAAAAAAAAAGTTCCACTCTGCCTAAGGAATCTCAGAGTCACCATAGATGGTGTCTGCTCTAGAGAGGCATGGAATATGGGAAGAGGGGCTGCAGACATGGTTAAAAAAAATTCACCTACGACCTTCAAGTCTTTTCTCATACGATTCTGATATTTCTACCTCCCCTTTTTTTTCCTCTTAAATGGCCCTTTGGTTACATAGGACCTGCCTGGATAATCCAGGGTAATCTCTTCATTTTAGCAACTTCTGATTAGCAAATGTAATTCTGTCTGCAACCTTAATACCCTGCTGTCCATGGTAAGAACATTTACAGGCTACAATGATTAGGATATGGCCATCTTTGAAGACTATTACTTTCCTTATAATCACTCTTCCCTTTTCCCCTAATAGGTTTTTCCTTAGTAAATCTCTTAGTTTTTCCTTAGTAAACATACCTTAGTAAATCTTGTACTCTACCTAAGCATTTGCTTACTTGAGAACTGAACTAAATCTGAAGTAAATCTAACTTAGTAAATCTTATTTTTTTTCTTTTAAGATTTTATGTATTTATTCATGAGAAACACACAGAGAGAGAGGCACAGAGAGAGGCAGAGGGAGAAGCAGGCTCCATGCAGGGAGCCTGACCTGGGATTCGATCTGGGGTCTCCAGGACCACACCCTGGGCTACAGGAGGCGCTAAACCGCTGAGCCACCGGGACTGCCCTACCTTAGTAAATCTTGTACTCTATGGAACCATCTGCTATTTGAGGACTGAACTAACATAAGTGGTGCCAAGAGTGGTCTGAGGAAACAGGTTTTGAGATTGTCTTGCAGCCAAAAAGAATACCACTGTGAGTGGCAGATGGGGCTTGGGCTTCAAGATCAGGCCCCTGAGGGCCAGCTCGCGGCGTCTGAATGGTACCAAACTCGCCAACCTGGGCCCCGGGTACCACATCCCAGACAGAGGTCTCAGAAAAATCCACAAAGCAAAAGTGGCAGGGGATTCTGTTGCTGGGAGACCAGAGGAACAGGTGATAGGGACTTTGCAGCTGGCGGGGAGGAGGCAAGGAGGTCGGGGAGAGGCGCTCACCTTGCTGGCCTGAGTCTGGAGAGCTGAGCCCTGGGTGACCACCCAGGGCGCTTGGCCGTCTTTCTTCTGGTGGCCCCGCAGCACGTACCTAGGTCGTGGAACCTTACCTGGGGTCTACTCCGGCCCACTGAGCAACAAAACGTCTTCAGCTGCCTTTGGACCCCTTTGTAATTCTCCGTAGGGAGCGCTTTACAGACAGTTTTGATGTGATTTAACGGATTTTCAACAGTAGTAGAAAGGAAATTAAGGGGACGCCTGGGTGGCTGAGTGGGTGAGCATCTGCCTTTGTTTCAGGTTGTGATCCTGGGTCCTGGGAACCCCAGTCGGGTTCCTGGCACGGAGCCTGTGTCTCCCTCTGCCTATGTCTCTGCCTCTCTGTCTGTGTCTCAGAATAACTAAAATCTTAAAAAAAGAAATGAAATTACGTATATGTAGTAGTTTGTTTTTAATGGACATCCTATACCAATGTTATTAAAGAGTGCATGCTGAGAGAAGTAATTCCCAGAATTACTTTGGATACAGGGCAGTATCTGACTTCTATCTGTGTACAGTTTGTACCTATATTATTTACTGAGGGACCTTGGAAGGAGATTTGGAAATGGGTAGATGGTTCTGACTGTGAATAGGAAGTCTCATTTTTCTGAAAATGTGTACTCTTCCCGTGTTTATCAGTATTCCATGACGCAATAGAAACGTTATGGTTTTAGAAATTCTGAGCTTATTATACGTGCGGTCTCTGTTCTTTTCATTGTGATAATTAAGAAAAATTTTGCAATCACTCACTATGTTGTACACCTGAACCTAATACAACGCTGTATGTTGTATTAACAACGTGTTGTTAACCACGCTGTATGTTAACAAACTGGAACTAAAATGAAAACTTAAAAAAAATTTTTTATAGAATACCTTCCAGTTATTAAAATGTACCTTAAATTTCCGCAAATTATTCATTGACTATCACATGAAAAGACGGATAAATGAATGGAACAGGTAAGAAAATGCCAAACACCTAAGTATATGTTAAGACTTTGTAACTTGATGCTGGTGACATTTCATATTAGTAGGAAAAGGTGAATCATTCATAATGTTGATGACATATCTGCTATTTGGGGAAACTAGCTAGAATTTTATCTCATAAAAATAAGTTCCAGATGAAATACAGATTAAAAATGTTAAATATGCAAAATACAGTACAAAAGAAGAGAACACGAATGCTTCTATACCCATTTTTTATGTTGACAAAGACCATTCTTAAGAAAGACTTTTTTTTTATAATAAATTTATTTTTTATTGTGTTCAATTTGTCAACATACAGAATAACACCCAGTGCTCATCCCGTCAAGTGCCCCCCTCAGTCCCCGTCACCCATTCACCCCGCCTCCACCCTCCTCCCCTTCCACCAGCCCTAGTTTTTTTGGTGGGGTCTTTGTCCGGTTTTGGAATTAAGGTGATGCTAGCCTCATAGAACGAGTTTGGAAGTACTCCATCTCTTTCTATTTTTCCAAACAGCTTTAGTAGAATAGATATGGTTTCTTCTTTAAAAGTATGGTAGAATTCCCCAGGGAAGCCATCTGGCCCTGGACTCTGTCTTGGGAGGTTTTTGATGACTGCTTCAATTTCCTCCCTGGTTATTGGCCTGTTCAGATTTTCTATTTCTTCCTCTTCCAGTTTTGGTAGTTGTGGTTTTCAAGAAATGTGTCCATTTCTTCTAGACTGCCTAATTTATTGGCGCATAGCTGCTCATACTAAGTTTTTATTTTTTTTTATTTTTATTTTTTTCATACTAAGTTTTTAAAATCGTTTGCATTTCCTTGGTATTTGGTTATCTCTGTCATTCATGATTTGAGTCTTTTCTCTCTTCTTTTTAATAAGGCTAGCTAATGGTTTATCAATCTTATTAATTCTTTCAAGGAACCAACTCCTAGTTTTTTTTTTATCTGTTCCACAGGTCTTCTGGTCTCTATTTAATTGAATTCACCTCGAATCTTTATTAATTCTCTACTTCTGTTGGGTGTAGGATCTATTTGCTGTTTTTTTCCCAGCTCCTTTAGGTGCAATGTTAGCTTTTGTATTTGAATTCTTTCCAGTTTTTGGATGGATGCTTGTATTGCCATGTATTTCCCCTTCAGGAATGCTTTTGCTGTATCCCAAAGATTTTGAACGGTTGTATCTTCATTCTCATGAGTTTCCAGGAATCTTTTTAATTCTTCTCTAATTTCCTGGTTGACCCTTTCATCGTTTAGCATGATGGTCTTTAACCTCCAAGTGTTTGAAATCCTTCCAAACTACTTGTGATTTAGTTTTCTAGTTTCAAAGCTTTATGGTCTGAAAATATGCAGGGGATTATGCCAATTTTGGTAAATGTTAATACCTGATTTGTGACCCAGTATGTGGTCTATTCTGGAGAAAGTTCCATGTGCACTTAAGAAGAATGTGTATTCAGTTGCATTTGGATTTCAAGTTCTGTAAATATCTATGAAATCCATCTCGTCTAGTGTATCATTTAAAGCTCTTGTTTCTTTGGAGATGTTATGCTTAGAAGATCTGTCGACTGTAGAAAGCGCTACATTCAAGTCACCAAGTATAAGTTTATTATTACCTAAGTATGTCTTAACTTTGGTTATTAATTGAGTGCTATACTTGGCAGCTTCCACATTCGGAGCATAAATATTGATGATTGTTAGGTCCTCTTGTTGGTAGATCCTTCACGTATCATATAGTGTCCCTCTTCATCTCTTACTAGTCTTTGGGATAAACTTTATTTGATATGAGGATGGCTACCCCTGCTTTCTTTTGAAGACCATTTGAATGGTAAATGGTTCTCCAACCTTTTATTTTCAGGCTGTAGGTGTCTTTATGTCTAAAATGAGTCTCTTAGCAGCAATATCCGCAATAGCCAAACTGTGGAAGGAGCCTCGGTGTCCATCGAGAGATGAATGGATAAAGAAGATGTGGTCTATGTATACAATGGAATATTACTCAGCCATTAGAAATGACAAATACCCACCATTTGCTTCGACGTGGATAGAACTGGAGGGTATTATGCTGAGTGAAATAAGTCAATCAGAGAAGGACAAACACTATATGGTCTCATTCATTTGGGGAATATAAATAATAGTGAAAGGGAATAGAGGGGAAGGGAGAAGAAATGGGTAGGAAATATCAGAAAGGGAGACAGAAGATCGAAGTCTCCTAATTCTGGGAAATGAACTAGGGGTGGTGGATGGGGAGGAGGGCGGGTGGTGGGGGTGACTGGGTGGCGGGCACTGAGGGGGGCAGTTGACGGGATGAGCACTGGGTGTTATTCTGTATGTTGGCAAATTGAACACCAATAAAAAATACATTATTAATAAGTAAAATGAGTCTCTGTAGACAGCAAATAGATGGATCTTGCTTTTTTATCCAGTCTGAAACCCTGCGCCTTATGATGGGGTCATTAAGCCCGTTCACATTCAGAGTTACTATTGAAAGATATGAATTTAGTGTCATCATGATACCTATTCAGTTCCTGTTTTGTGGATTGTTTCCTTGGACTTTCTCTATTACAGAGTCTCCCTTAGTATTTCTTGCAGAGCTGGTTTGGTGCTCATCATATTCTTTCAGTTTCTGCCTGTCTTGGAAGCTCCTTATCTCCCCTTCTATTTTGAATGAGAGCCTTGCTGGATAAAGTATTCTTGGCTGCAGGTTCTTCTCATTTAGGACCATGACTGTATCCTGCCAGCCCTTTCTGGCCTGCCAGGTCTCTGTGGAGAGGTCTGCTGTTATCCTAATACTTCTCCCCATAAAAGATTTCTTGTCTCTTGCTGCTTTAAGGATCTCTCTTTATCTTTGGAATTTGCAAGTTTCACTATTAAGTGTTGACGTGTTGAGTGGTTTTTATTGATTTTTGGGGGGCGGGGAATCTCCCTATCTCCTGGATCTAAATACCTGTTTACCTCTCCAAGTTAGGGAAGTTCTCAGCTGTGATTTTTCAAATACACTTCCTGGACCTCTGTCCCTTTCGGCACCCTCTGGAACCAGAATTAAACGTAGATTTTTCCTTCTAAGGCTGTCATTTATTTCCCTTAACCTAGCCTCATGATCTTTTTTTTTTTCCTCAGCTTCCTTCCTTGCCATCATCCTGTCTTCTATGTCACTCACTCGTTTTTCTACCTCATTAACCACTGTCATTAGGACCTCCAGTTTGGATTGCATCTCATTTAATTGATTTTATTTTTTTTTAAGATTTTATTTATGAGGGAGAGAGAGAGAGAGAGAGAGAGAGAAGCAGCTCCATGCAGGGAGCCCGACGTGGGACTCGATCCTGGGTCTCCAGAATCCGGCCCTGGGCTGAAGGCAGCGTTAAATCCCTGTGCCACCTGGGCTGCCCATTTAATTGATTTTTAATTTCGGCCTGATGAGATCTAAATTCTGCAGTCATGAAGTCTCTTGAATCCTTTATACTTTTTTCTAGAACCACCAGTAGCTTTATAATCGTGCTTCTGAATTCGCTTTCTGACATTGAATTGTAATCCAAATTTTGTAACTCTGTGGGAGAGAGGACTGTTTCTGATTCTTCAGTGGCGAGTTTTCCTTCTAGTCATTTTGCTCAATGTAGAGTGGCCAAAAAGAAGTTGTACTGGAAAAAGGAGAGAGAGAAGCAAAAAGGGGGGGCGGGGCGAAACAAACAATACAAATAACAAGGGGGAGTATCCTCTGATTCTGTATACTGTAAATCCCTCGACTTCCCCTGGAACTTTCCAGCGCTGCTTGGTCAAGAACTTGCTTTCCCTGTCCTTCCAGCTGGTCTTCTGGGGGAGGGGCCTGCTTCTCCCAGCAGTGCTGATTCTCAGGTTTGTGCACCTGGGGCAGCTGCCCAGCCCCTGCCAGGTGCACAGTTCAGTGGGAGCTGTTTATCCTGTGAGGCCCGTGCTCAGTCCCAGGTACAAGGCGACACCAGGCGGAACAACAGTGGCTGCGGCCAGCTCTTCAGCCCCGGAATCAGCTCTGGCAGTTAACTACCGCAGCTCCTGGTCCGCAGGGGCCTGGATGCTCCGGGGGCGGTGGGGTGCCTGGCAGCAGGAGCGTCCTTGCTGCCCTGTGTCCACGTCCCCGTCTCCGCCTGTCCCGGGAGGAGCGGATCCTGGCCTGTGACCCCCGCGCCCTGGGCTCCGGGGCCTGCACCGCTGGAACTGTGCTCCCGAGCGGCACAGTGGTCACCGCCTGAGCTGCTGCCCGAGCTGCTCCTGGGGCCCCTCTGGGCGCGCTGCAGCACTTTAGAGAGCTCCACCGTGGTGTGTGGTGCCCTCCCCGCTGGGGGGCGCAGTTTCTCTGTCAGTACCCCTCGGATCCTGAGGGCATCCCCGCCCCTCCTGGAATCCTGCCTGAGCTCCCTGCAAGTGCCTTTCCACACAGGAAGATTGGTCAACCTCCTGCTTCTCCGGGACTGGCCTTTCCTGTCCTGGGGTCACTTGCTGCCAGGTCTGAGCCAGGCTCTTCGCGGGGCCTCCTCCCCCTTGGATGCTTTTTATTTTTAGAGGTGCTAACTCTTCTCACTGTAGCATTCCAGCTGTTCTCTTTAAATCTCAGGCCGAATTCTTCATGTTCTCTTAAATAAGTAAACTCCTTTTTATTTTAAAAGTGGTTTTAAAAAATCCATGGATGCTACATTTGTGGTGAGCATAGTATAATGCATACAGAAACTGAATGCCTATGCTGTACACCTGCAACTACTGTAACGGGTTAACTATACTCAAGTAGAAAAAACGTTTAACTCCATAAAAAAAAAAATGAAAAAGGAGATATAAGAACTGATACCACAGGTATATAAGTATCACAAGAGATTACTGTGAACAGTATGGCAAGTAGCCACATTGAGGAAGTCTACATGGCCAAGAACAAGGAACACCCTTGCTCTACACTGAATATTTCTGTACCCCCACCTCCAAACTCAGGTTTTAAGCCTTAGTGTTCAATGTGATAATATTTGGAGGTGGTGGCTTTTTAGTGCCCTTATAAAGGAGGCGGGAGGGAGCTCCCTTGGCCCTGTCCCTTATGAAGATGCTGGAGGAAGACAGGCACTCATGAACCAGGAAGCAGACCCTCACACTCGACACTGAATCTGTCAGTGCCTTGATTTTGGACTTCCTAGACACCAGAACTATGAGAAATACTAAGATAGTTTATCAAGATAGCTGATCCTAAGCTCAATATGCAAAGTATATTTATTTCTACAAGCTGTAAACAGGAAATGAAATTGATTTTTAAAAATAACATTTAAAATAGGATCAAAAGTATCAAATAACTGAAAATAAATCTAAAATATATCTTGCAGGACCTTTATAAGAAATTTTTTTAAACACCAAGAGTTGAGCAATTAAAATATTGTTTGGAAAACTCAGTATTACAAATGTCTCTTCTCTTCAAAATATTTATAGATTCAATGCAATCCCAATCCAAATCTTTGTATTGTAAAGCTCCATAAGTTGATTATAAAAGACCTATGGAGCCCTTTCCCCCTTTATCCTTTCCATTCCCAAAGATTTCAGTCCAAAAGCACAGGAACAGAAACAAGGAGCGGTGGTGTCCCAGAGGGAGGTATTGGAGCCTGGCACAGAATTGGGAAGGCATAAATGTAGGAGTGCCACCTGAACAGTCTTAGAGCTCAAGACATAGCATCTCTGAAAGGTGAGTAACTTAGGATGAGGTATCACAGACTTCAAAGGTTCAGGAGGCATCCACACAGGGAAGAACAGCCCAGCATGGGTTTTCAGAGCCCTTTTCAGAGCCTGTGAGTGTGGCACACCATCTGCAGGAGTGGCCTGGCATAGGGTATCTCAGAAAGGAGGTATTTATATGTATTTATATGTCTCAAAGTACTTCCCCATAAAATACTAATGAATTGTAATGCGCAAAGTTAACATTCCGGAGAAAAAACTGAAGATACTACTCCAGCGATCAACATCACCAACAAGGGGACAAATCAAAACTGTAGGTCACATGATATGATGCAATGAGAAGAGTGGAAGACCAGTTCAGTTGTGCTCTTGCTAAAATATACAATCTGAAATTTATCATAAGGAAACATAAGAAAAACCCACATTGAAAGACGTTCTACATTACTGGAATGAACTCTTCAAAGGATTAAAAGTCACAAAAATCAAGACTAAGGAACTGTTCTAAACTGAAAGAGACTAGACACAACATCTGAATTCAATACATGGTTTTGAATAGGACGTTCCTTGCTATGAAGGATACTACAGACAAATGTCAGAGCTTTAAAAGAATATGAGGTTTAGATGATAGAGGGGATAGTTGATGCAGCAATTGCACAACTGGGTATTTACCCCATAGATACAAATGTAGTGAAATGAAGGGGCACCTGCACCTCAATGTTTATGGTAGCAATATCCACAATACCCAAACTGTGGAAGGAGCCAAGATGTCCTTCAACAGAGGAATGGATAAAGAAGATGTGGTATGGGACCCCTGGGTGGCTCAGCGGTTGAGCGTCTGCCTTTGGCTCAGGGCATGATCCTGGGATCCGGGAAGAGTCCCATGTCCGGCTCCCTGCATGGAGCCTGCTTCTCCCCCTGCCTGTGTCTCTGCCTCTCTCTCTCTCTCTCATGAGTAAATAGATGAATTCTTTAAAAAAAAAAAAGATGTGGTATACATACAAAGTGGAATATTACTCAGACGTCAGAAAGGATGAATACCTACCACTTACATCAATGGGCATGGAACTAGAGGGTATCAGGCTGAAACAAGTCAACTGGAGAAAGACAATGATCATATGGTCTCCCTCATAGGTGGAATATAAGAAATAGTGCAAGGAGGGGAAACTGAATGGGGAAAAATCAGAGAGGAAGACAAACCATGAGAGACTCAACTCCAGAAAACATACTGAAGGTTGCTGAAAGGGAAGTGAATGGGGGGATGGGGTAAATCGGTGATGGTCATGAAGGAGGGCATGTGACGTGATGAGCACTGGGTGTTATATGCAACTGATGAATTATCGAAAACTATCTGAAAACGATGACCCTTCTAAATGTTGGCAACTTGAATTTAAATTTAAAAACATAATGTATACTTAAGATAGTTTGAATGGGTGTACTTATATGCCAATTTTTAAAAAACACAGTACTGTAAATGGATTTTCTCTTCCTTCTGATTTTTCTTAATAACAATTTTCTCTAGCTTACTTTATAAGGAGAATATAGTATGCAATACATATAACACACAAAACATAGGTTAATTGACTGTTTTGGTACAATAAATATTCTGGTAAACAGCAGATTAGTAGTAGTTAAGTGCTGGGGAGTCAGAAGTTCACAGATTTTCACACAGAGGATCAGTGCCCCTAAGCTCCACATTATTCAAGGGACAATTGTATTAGTGTTGATTTTCTGATTGGCTGGGTTGTATGGTAGCTATGTGGAATGTACTGACTTGCAGGATATAGGGGCCACAGGAATTGGGCACAATTTAACAATTTACTTTCAAACCATTCTGGAGGGAAAAGGTCATTTTCTCTATTTTTTCTTTTCTCTAATTTTAAGACTCTTCTCAAAAAGTAAATTAAAAAAAAAAAAAGATAAAAAGCCTTAGGCAAATCTTTTTCACCATGAGGAAAGAGCTATGAATAATAAGTATTTAAAATTAAAATTATACACAGGGTTTATGGCACTATAAAAATTGAAATACATACAAACATTGGTGATAGCTTTAGCAGCAGTATATCAAAATGATGTGTGTCTAAATCCATATGTCTAGTAATAAAACATAGAAAATACAAAAAAAAAAAAAAAAAAAACAACAACTACCAATTACCAGCCCCAAAACATTATCAACAACTTGGTCTGATCTACTTGGGCAGATTGGAGTCTGTAAAACTCAATAATGCTGGTTTCCATGTAGAAAATATGCTTAAATTTAATCAGATGCCAAGAAACATAGCTTAAAATAATATATAAAATTTCATTACACACGATATAACAAAATTTCCTTTAATAAAGATTTTTTGTACATCAGATATTTACTGGGAAACAATTAAAATGTTATATTAAACATCTAGGTAATAAACTTTTACTATATATCTTTCAGATCATATACTTTCTATTCAAAATCTCTACATATTCTCGTGATGCTTGCAGTACTAGATCTTGATTTACATTTGATTCGTCAGTAGGTCCTAAAGGAGAAGATCTACAGAATCCTGATTCTCAATCATGAGCAACTGAAAAAGAGAAAGAATAATATTCTTTATCTGAAATACTTTGTAGTTAACTAGAAGTTAGTAAAAAAAAGTTGGAATCTTCTGAGTGTTAAAAGGATGAAAAATATCTACATATAACTACAATATAAAATACAAGATTACTATTAAATCAAGTTTGCTCACGATTGCCCATTGAATTAATTACTACTGTGGATAAACACTAGAGCTTCTGGTTTTCTCATTACAAGATGAGATTGCAAGCTGATGGCACAGTCCACCCCTGAACAATCATATACTATCAACTGAAAAATCCAACAGGCAATATCTAGAGTCAAATATACCATGACAGGTTTAAAACAAGACATTATAAGAAGGGACATCCTGGTTTTCTATCAATATTGTCTGCTTTTCGGTGGAGGGAATAGGAAGGCTGATACCTGAAAGATTACTCTCTGCAAAGCAGCAGAGTAGGGTAATGGCGACAGAGAAGGCTCACCAATGTGGCAAGAACCAAATTGATTTGGGTGCTTATATTCCATGCTAAGAAACCTGGAATTTTACCCAATGGCAAAACCAGTGGCTGGAGATTGAAATGTCACCTGCCAAGGGACAGCTATATGAACTACATAATTGCTTAACTAAGTATTACTAAGACAAGTCTGGTCTGTTTGGTCTTCTACCACTAGCAGAAACAAGAATTTGAGAACACCCACATTTTCAGATTGACAGTTCCATAGCGATGGCACAAGTGAAGGAAGATTACAGCCAAAAGTGCTAACAGGCATACAGGCTGCAGGTTTTTAAAAAAGGTATGAAACACGATGACCAAATGAGGAATAAGTCTCTTATTCATTATGTTTATGTTTTACATTTTTTATTAGATATATCTAGACAAAATTTTAACAAGGGGAAGGGATGCCAGTTACTATTTGTGGTTTATTTCAGAAATTAATGACCATCTAAATTTGTAAATTTGGCAACATACCTTCTTTTAGTTCTCTGATTATACTGTCTTCCAACATCTGCTGCATCTGAAATAAGTTAAACGTTACTTACAATGTTCAAGTTAAACAAGAGACATTATTGTAGGAATTTTATTTTGCTTATGAAACGTGGTCTGGAAATGATACTTTTAGAAAGTAAAAGCTACAATTTGCTTAAATAGAAAGCTAATCACATAAATAAAATAAATCCCTACTTATTTTAATCTGGATAACTGAGAAGAAAACTATAATGCTGTTTAGAGGATTCTAATAAAAAGTACAATTAATATTGATCAATCGAATATACAGAATTTCTGGAAGAAGAGGACGATGGTGGAGGAGTAGGAGACCCTAGTTTTGTCTGGCGTCTGGGATTCAGCTACATAGGTATCAAATCATTCTGAACACCTGTGGACTCAGACAGAGATCCAAGAAAAGAATTGTTGCAATTCTACAAATAGAACAGCGACCGCTTTCTGCAAGGTAGGAGGTGTGGAGAAATGAATCAGAGGCATATATCAGAAGATTAAACCAGGGCGGCAGGGAACCTCTGGAAGCCAGAAGGCAAGTCCTGGAAAGTGATATAGCAGCAGAGTGCACAACCAGAACTTTTAAGAGGTCTGTTCCAGTGAGGACATCCCTGTCTGAAAGATGCTCAGGTGGCAACGGGGGGCAGCATCCTAAGTGGGACGGACAGTGTGGTCTCAGGATCCCTGGGGGGGCGGGGTCACAGAAGGAATGGGGGCGGCACCTGAGTATGGCAGTTGCCAAGGCGTTTGAGCGGGGAAGCCAGTTGCAATCAGTGAGCCCAGGAGTGGGCATTCAGCTCAGTGTTGCCATAAACCCCAAACCGAGGAACAGTCAGGTGACCACTTTCCAAGCAGGAAAAACTGGGCAAGACCTCCTCCTTCCCCCCTGGAGGCACAGTGTGAATGGGGGCTACAGGGGTCTGCAAGGTTTGGAAAATCGAAAGGGGGTCTGTGCTTGAGATAAAAATGCTTGGTCACAGGCTGGGTGAATACAGAGTGCAGACAGAAACCAGGGAGACACAGTAGGGAGTGAGATCTTTCAATTCCAGGGCTGGAAATTAGGAGGCCACCATTTTCATTCTCATCCTCTAAAGCTGCCCAGAAGGCCTTCAGGGAACAAAAGCCACAGAGAGCAATCTGGAGCTGCTTACCTGGCCTGGCCCCCTGGCAAGGGTGGTGCAATCCCACCCTAAGCAAAGACACCTAAGAATCAGTGCAACAGGCCTCTCCCTCAGGAGGTCAGCAACAACTTCCTGCTAAGACCAACTTTACTCATCATACAGAGCTGCAGAACTCCAGTGCTAGGGGCAAACAGTATACAGAACTCATGGCTATTTCTCATGACTCCTTAGTCTATTTTAATTTTCTTTTTCCTTTCAACCATTTTCTTCATTTATCAACTCTTACAATTTACCTTATTACACTTGCATTCAATCCTTTCACTGCTCTTAATATTATTCCTGTATATGTTGAAGTTTTTCTTTCTGTACCATTTCGGGAAGTAGTTCCTTCTAAGAAATAGACTAAAATACAACCAGAATCTACTATACTGCTCTATTCTCTTCATCTGTCTGATTATAATATTTTTAAATCTATCTTAATTTTCATATTTACAGTTACATTCTATCCTTTCATTGCATTTAATTTTATTTTTGCATATAATGAAGTTTTTCATTCTTTACAATTTTGGGATGTAGTTTCTTCTAACAAACAGACCAAAATATACTTACGATATAGTATATTGCTCTGTTCTGTTCAACTGGCTGATAATATCCTTTTTATTTTGACTTTTAATTTCCATTTTTACACTTACATTCTAGACTTTCCTTGTATTTAATTTTATTTTTGTATATATACAAGGTTTCCTCTTAACCATTTGAGGATGCAATTTCCTAACAAAAAGACCAAAATTCACATAGTATCGGTGTACTGCTCTGCTCTCTTGATCTCTCTAATTCTATTATCTCCTTTGTTAACCTTTAAATTGGCTTCGGGTCTCTTCTGATTTGTTTAGCATGTATTTATCTGGGGTCATTCTTGATATTTTTCTATTCTGTTCTCTCACTCATCTCTTCTTCTCTGGACAGAATGACAAGATGGAAAAACTCACCGCCACAAAGAGAACAAGAGGTAGTACTGACTGCCCAGAACCTAATCAGCATGGATAGAAGGAAGAGGCTGGAGCGAGAGTTCAGAATAATGACCATCAAGATAATAGCTGGGCTTAAGAGACACTCAGAGGACACTAGAGAATGCCTTTCTGGAGAAATAAAACAACTGATATCTAATCAAGTTGAGATAAAAAAGGCTAATCTTAGTGAGATGCAATAAAAAATGAAGGTTCTAACTGCTAGGATAAATGAGGCTTCACAGAGAAGTAGTGATATAGAAGACAAAACAATGGAGAATAAAGAAGCTGAGGAAAAGCGAGAGAAACAACCACTGGACTATGACAGGAGAATTTGAGAGATGAGTCGTACCACACAGCAAAACAATGTTAGAATAATGGGGATCCCAGAAAAAGAGGGGAAGGAGGGGGCAGAAGGCATATTTGAGCAAATTATAGCAGAGATCTTCCCTCATCTGGGGAAAGAAAGAGGCACTCGAGTGCCAGGAGGCACAGAGAACCTTCCTCAAAATCAATAAAAAACAGGTCAATATCTCCAATATAATAGCCAAGCTTGCAAATTTCAGACCCAAAGAGAAAATCCTGAAAGCAGCTTGGAACACGAGGCCCTGAACGAAGAAGGAGAGAAATATTCAACTGGCAGCGGATCTATCCAAAGAGACCTAGCAGGCCAGAGAGAGCTGGCATGATATACTCAGGGTGCTCAAGGAGAAGAGTCTACAGCCAAGAATTTTATCCAGCAAGGCTCTCATTCAAAATACAAGGGGAGATAAAAAGCTTCCAGCACAAACTGAAACTAAAAGAATTTGTGATCCCTAAAACAGCTTTGCAAGAAATGGTAAAGAGGAAACTTTAAGCAAACAGAGAGCCCAAAAGTAACACAGACCAGAACACGGACTTTACACATAATACAATGGCACTACATTCATATCTTTCAATCCTTTCTCTGAATGCAAACAAGTCAAATGCCCAAACCAAAACACACAGGGTATCACAGTAGATAAAAAAAAAGCAAGACCCATTGATATGCTATCTGAAAGAGACTCATTTTAGACACAAAGACAACTTCACATTGAAGGTGAGGGAGTGGAAAACCATTTATCATATTAAAGGACATGAAAAAAACTGGAGTGGCAATATTTATATCAAACAAATTGGATTTTTTTTTAAGATTTTATTTATTTATTCATGAGAGACACACAGAGAGCGAAAGGCAGAGGCACAGGCAGCGGGAGAAGCAGGCTCCGTGCGGGGAGCCTGATGTGGGACTAGATCATGACCTGAGCCGAAGGCAGATGCTCAACCACTGAGCCACCTGGTCATCCCACAAATTGGATTTTAAACCAAAGACTGCATTAAGAGAAGAAACAACAACAACAAAAGATGAAGAAACTCACTATGCCATAATTAAAGGGTCTATCCAAAACTAAAATTGGACAATTATAAGTTTTAATGTGTCTAAAGTGGGAGCAGCCAACTATATAAATCAACTTTCTGTTAAGATTTCATTTATTTATTTATTTATTTGACACACACACACACACAGAGAGAACACAGGCAGTGGCAGCAAGAAAGAGAGAAGCAGGCTCCCCACTGAGCAGGCAGCCTGATCAGGGCTTGATCCCAGGACCTTGAGAACATGACCTAAGCCAAAGGCAGAGCCTTAACCGACTGAGCCACCCAGGCCACCTTATAAAGCAATTAATAACAAAAATAAAGGAACACATGGATAGTCATATAATAATAGTAGGTACTTTAACACAACACTACTGTAATGGCCAGATCATCTAAGCAGATGATCCACTAGGACGCAAGGGCTCTGAATGACACATTGCACAAAATGGACTTCACAGATAACTTCAGAGCATTCCATCCTACAGCAACAGAATACACATTCTTCTCGGGTGCACATGGAACAAACATTCTGCACAACAGATCACATACTCAGTCACAAATCAGCTCTCAACTGGTACCAAAAGACTGGGATCATTCCCTGCATACTTTCAGACCACAATGCTTTGAACCTGGAACTCAATCTTGACAGGAAATTTGGAAAGAATTCAAATACACAGAGGTTAAAGAATCCAACTGGGGCACTAAGCCACATTTTAAAACCTCATAGAAACAAATGAAAATGGAAACACAACTGCTCAAAACATTTGGGATGCAGCAAAGGTCATCGAAAGAGGATAATATATAGCAATGCAAGCCTTTCTCAAGAAATGAGAAAGGTCCTAAATACACAACCTAACCCTACACCTAAACGAGCTGGAAAAGAACAGAATATTAAAGCCTAAAACCAGCAGGAGAAGAAAATTCATAAAGATCAGAGCAGAAATCAATGAAATAGAAACCAAAGGAACAGTAGAACACATCAATGAAGTCAGGAGCTGGTTCTTTGACAGAATTAATAAGATCGATAAACCCCTGGCCAGACATATCAAAAAGAGAACGGAGCCAAAAAATTAGGCAATCTAGAAGAAATGGACGCATTCCTGGAAAGCCACAAACTACCAAAACTGGAACAGGAAGAAACAGAAAACCTGAACAGGCCAATAACCAGGGAGGACATTGAAGCAGTCATCAAAAACCTCCCAAGACACAAAGGTCCAGGGCCAGATGGCTTCCCAGGGGAATCCTATCAAACGTTTAAAGAAGAAACCATGCCTATTCTACTAAAGCTGTTTGGAAAGATAGAAAGAGATGGAGTACTTGCAAATTTGTTCTATGAGGCCAGCATCACCTTAATTCCAAAACCAGACAAAGACCCCACCAAAAAGGAGAATTACAGACCAATACCCCTGATGAACATGGATGCAAATATTCTCAACAAGATACTAGCCAATCGGATCCAACAGTACATTAAGAAAATTATTCACCATGACCGAGTAGGATTTATCCCCGGGACACAAGGCTGGTTCAACACTCGTAAAACAATCAATGTGATTTATCATATCAGCAAGTGAAAAACCAAGAACCATATGATCCTCTCTTTAGATGCAGAGAAAGGATTTGACAAAATACAGCATCCATTCCTGATCAAAACTCTTCAGAGTGTAGGGATAGAGGGAACATTCCTCAACATCTTAAAAGCCATCTACGAAAAGCCCACAGCAAATATCATTCTCAATGGGGAATCACTGGGAGCCTTTCCCCTAAGATCAGGAACAAGACAGGGATGTCCACTCTCACCACTGCTATTCAACATAGTCCTGGAAGTCCTAGCCTCAGCAATCAGACAACAAAAAGACATTAAAGGCATTCAAATTGGCAAAGAAGAAGTCAAACTCTCCCTCTTTGCCGATGACATGATACTCTACATAGAAAACCTAAAAGCCTCCACCCCAAGATTGATAGAACTCATACAGCAATTTGGCAGCGTGGCAGGATACAAAATCAATGCCCGGAAATCAATGGCATTTCTATAAACTAACAATGAGACTGAAGAAAGAGAAATTAAGGAGTCAATCCCATTTACAATTGCACCCAAAAGCATAAGATACCTAGGAAAAAACCTAACCAAAGACGTAAAGGACCTATACCCTAAAAGTATAGAACACTTCTGAAAGAAATTGAGGAAGACACAAAGAGATGGAAAAATATTCCGTGCTCATGGATTGGCAGAATTAACATTGTGAAAATGTCAATATTACCCAGGGCAATTTACACGTTTAATGCAATCCCTATGAAAATACCATGGACTTTCTTCAGAGAGCTACAACAAATTATTTTAAGATTTGTGTGGAATCAGAAAAGACCCCGAATAGCCAGGGGAATTTTAAAAAAGAAAACCACATCTGGGGAAATAAGATCATGAATGAAAGAAGACAGATCACGACCAGCACCAGAGAAATACAGACAACTATAAGAACACATTCTGAGCAACTATATGCCAACAAACTAAGCAATCTGGAAGAAATGGATCCCTTCCTATCAAAACTGAAACAGGAAGACACAGGAAACCTGAACAGACCCATAACCAGCAAGGAAATGGGAGCAGTCATCAAATATCTGCCAACAACCAAGAGTCCAGGACCAGGTGGCTTCCCAGGAGAATTCTACCACACATTCCAGGAAGAATTAATCTATTCTTCGGAGCTGTTTATAAAAATTAGTAATGGAAGGGAAACCTTCCAGCGTTCTCTGTGAGGCCAGCATTACTCTGATCGCAAAACCAGAGCAAGACCCCACCCAAAAGGAGAATTACACTCCAATATCCCTGATGAACATGGATGCCAAAATTTTCACCAAGACACTGGCTGGGAGGATTCAACAGTTCATTAAAGGATGATTCACCATGTCCAAGTGGGTTTTATGCCTGGGCTGCAAGGGTGATTCGACATCTGCAGATGAATCAATGTGATACACTACAGAAATAAAAGAAAGGATAAGAACCATAGGATCCTCTCAAGAGATGCAGAAAAAGCAGTTGACAAAGTGCAGCACCCTTTCCGGATCAATACTCTTCGCAGTGCAGGGGTGGGGGAGCATATCTCAATATCGTAAAAGCCATCTACGAAAAGCCCACACCCGATGCTATTTTTAAGGGGAAAAACTGAGAGCTTTGCCGCTAAGGTCAGGAACACGACAGGGAAGTCCACTCTCTGGACAACCAGTGTTGTTCGACATAGCCTCAGCATTTAGACAACAAAAAGAAATAAAAAGGCGTCTGAATCAGAAAAGAACTCAAACTCTCACTTTTCTCAGAGGACATGATATCCTATGTGGAAAACCCAAAAGACTCCACCCCAACGTTGCTAGGACCCTTTCCTGAATTCAGCAAAGCAGCAGGATAGGAAATCCATGCACAGAAATCAGTTGCATTTCTATACACTAACAATGAGATGGAAGAAAGAGAAACTGAGGAGTCGATTCCATTGACCATTGCAGCAAACACCATAAGATGCCTAGGAATAAACCTACCCAGAGAGACAAAGGATCTATACTCTGAAGATGACAGGACATTCTGGAAAGAAATTGAGAAAGGTGTAAAGAACTGGAAATACATTCCATGCTCATGGATTGAAAGAATTAAATATTGTTAAAATGTTTATGCTAGCTCCATCAATCTACATATTCAATGCAATCTCTATCAAAATACTACCAACTTCTTTTCATACAGCTGGAGTAAATAATGGTAAGATTTGTTTGGAACCTTAGAAGACCCCGAATAGCCAAACATATCTTGATAGAGGTAGCCATAGCTGGTGGCATTACAAGCCGGACTTCAAGCTCTATTTTAAAGCTGTGATCAACAAGACAGTATGGTACTGGCACAAAAGCAGACATGTCGATCAATGGCCCAGAAGAGAAAACCCAGAAGTGGACCCTCAACTCTATGGTCCACTCCTCTTCAACAATACTGGAAAGAAAATCCAATGGAGACAAACCAGTTTCTTCAACAAATGGTGTGGGAAATCAGACCACCACATGTAGAAGAATAAAACTGGACCATTTTCTTATGCTATACACAAAAATAGAGTCAAAATGGATGAAACACCCAAATGTGAGATAGGAATCCATCAAAATCCTAGAGGAGAACACAGCCAGCAACCTCTGTGACCTCGGCTGCCGCAACTTCTTGCTAGAACATGTCACCAGATGCCAAATTGACCTCCTGGGAATTCATCAAGATAAAAAGCTTTTGCACAGCAAGGAAACAGTTGACAAAACCAAAAGACAACTGACAGAATGGGAGAAGGTGTTTGCAAATGCCTTATCAGATAAAAGGCTGGTATGCAAAGTCTATAAAGAGCTAATCAAAGTCAACACCCAAAGAAAGATAACCCAATGAAGAAATGGGCAGAAGAAATGAAAGGACATGTCTCCAAAGAAGACATACATATGGCCAACAGACACATGAAAACATGCTCAACATCAGCTGGCACTAGAGAAATACAAATCAAAACCATGGTGAGTTTCCCCCTCACACCTTTCATAATGGCCAAAATTAGCAAGTCTGGAAATGACAGATGTTGGCGGGAATGCAGAGAAAGGGGGATCCTCTTATGATGTTGGTGAGAATACAACCTGGTGCAGCTCCTCTGGAAATCAGTACCGGAGGTTCCTCAAAGAGTTGAAAAAGGAGCTACCTATGTAAAACCCAGCAATTGCGCTAGAAGGTATGAATCCCGAAGATCACTTTGGTCGGGATCCAAAGGGGCACCTGCACCCATATGTTTATACCAGTAATATCCTCAATAGCCAACCTGAGAGATATGGATGTTCTTTGAAAGAGGTATGCATAAAGAAGATGTGATGTAGATATAAATAAATAAGTATCATATTTATTTATTAGACAGAGAGAGAGAGGAAGGGAGAGAACAGAATATTACTCAGCCAATAAATAATTAAATCTTTGGACCTTTGGGTGGCTCAGTGGCTGAGAGTAGGGCTTTGGCTCCGGGCATGATATATATATCATAACATTATAAGCTAGTTAATTGAATTTAAATAAAAAATAGTAAAGAAACCAATGGAGCTAGGAATGTGAAATAAAAGAATATACATAACTTCTGAAGGATCTTTGTAACTTCTGTTACAAAATTGTAAACAAGAGTCATTTTACACTTTAATAGTTTGTGATTTTCAGAAAAAGTGCCCTTTATGAGAGATTAATCATTTGTTTAATAAATTATTCCTCCGAATGAACTTTCCACTTTTGCACTTTTGATTTTGCACTCAACAAAATCTTGAGGTATGTTGTATGCTCTATTTTTCAGCACAGACTCTTAAATACATAAAACAATGGAAGTGGGACTACATAAAGTCATGTGGAATTTCTCCTGGTAATATTGAGTAAAACTATTTTGTTATCTATATGATGACTGATGTACTTCTTTTCATGTGAACACAGAGATTTCAGAAAATCTGCTTCAGGAAAGGAAAAAATATAAGCTAGCACCAGTTTTCCAACTTAGTTTCGCATTGATAAGTTTCTAGAATTAGAAACAAGGAAAAGAAATTTTAACTGTAACTTTGTTTCCTTTCTATGAATTAGGACCAATTTTTGAAGCACCTGACTTACTATAGTTATCATTATCTACTTAATTATGAAATATTTAGGAATATTTCAGACTACAGTTGACCTTTGAGCAACACAGTGGTTAGGTGCACTTACCCCCGTGCAGTCAAAACTCTGTATAATTTCTGATTCTCCCAAAATTTAATTACTAATAGCCTACTGGTGATGGGAAGCCTTACCAATAACACAGTCCATTAACACATGGTTTGTACATTACATGTGTTATATAATATATTCTTAAAATAAAGTAAGCTAGAGAAAAAAAGGTTATTGAGAAAAACATAAGAGAAAATACAGTACAACACAACAGCCAAGAAAGTCCATGTGTAGGCTAACTAGACCTGCAGCTTCAATTCCATGTTGGTCAAGGATCAAATGTGCATTACAAATATTCCCATCTAGAATGCTCTTATTTCTTATAAAAGGCATCCTCTCATTGAATTCCCAAAATAGGGTCTAAATACGGTACTAAGTGGTGCCTAGGTGGCCCAGTCACTTAAGTGCCTGCCTTCATTTCCTTAAGGAACGATCAAAGGAATATAATGATCTTTTCGCCAAAAGTCTTTTCCTAAATACTTGCTTCTGTGACCCTGGTTTATTTCCAGGTGAGAATTGAGTTAGATGGTAGAAATAGCTTGCAATCCATTAATAAAGAGAACATATTTGCAATTTTATTTATACTTTTCCATTTATCAAAAACATAAGAGGGTAAGAAAATTATACACATAAAAACAACGTATCAGCAAATTTTAATTCGAAGACTCATTAATTAGTAGGATTTTCTCATAACAGTTTGTTTCCAAACTACCAATCATAGAAATCTAAGGTTCCATTGGGGATACTGTAGGATTGAGGGACAAAAGTCTACAGCTGTAGACTCATCTCTCTTTTAGCTACACAGCTCCACTGGTCTCGGTTTTGTATAATACAGTTTAATGCAAAAACAGAAACAAACAAAAAACAAAACAAAACAAAAACAAATTAAGTTCCATTCTTTGAAAAAAATATTGTTTCCCAAAAGGTAGTCACTAATTTAGTCAAAGTCCCTAATTTTTTTATTTTAATTTTTATTTATTTATGATAGTCACAGAGAGAGAGAGACAGAGACACAGGCAGAGGGAGAAGCAGGCTCCATGCACTGGGAGCCTGATGTGGGATTCGATCCCGGGTCTCCAGGATCACGCCATGGGCCAAAGGCAGACGCCAAACCACTGTGCCACCCAGGGATCCCAAAGTCCCTAATTTTACATAAGAGACAAGAAGGCCTCAGAAAGATTGCAGTTTGCCTCAGGTCAAAAGACCAAAGAGTTGCAGGCCAGGAATGTGCTTTAGGTCCTCCTGAGCTGAGAGTTTTTATGCCAGTTACTTCATCATCTTCAGGAAAAATACCTACATTTTTAACTATAACTGACTGAAAATGAACACATAAAGGTTTGTCATGTGGCTCAATAACAACTAGGCATGAGGCACAAAACAGCTTTCTAATTAAATTATAAATTTTAAAGTCTAAAGTGTAATTTAAATTATAAATTTTAATGTTTTATGAATAAAAATACAGCAATGGAAATGATCTTTACTCCTATTGGGAACAGTTAATAGACTGCATTTATAAGCACAAATTTTTTAAACCACAAGACACGGAACTTGAAGGAGAAAATCTTTAGTTGAACCAAAGAGGCTGAAATGGAGGAAACTCTTCCTGGAAAGAATTATTCTTTTCCTCCAGATAAAACTTGGTTTACCAAAATCAATCAACAAATGAGTTATCTATGTTGTGGATTATTAAACACAAAACAGACTTCTCTTTACCACCTAGTATGCTCTGTCCAACCTCTCATCATTATGAGAGTTGGTATGTACAAAAGACAGGACTAACTTTAATTTAAATCCAGTCAGAAATTAGAGGTAAACCATCATTACCCACAAGTGGATTTATCTCTACCTCCCTCACAGCAGGAAGGGAGATTTGCCTAATGAGTGAATTGGGGAGAAGGCACTAGGCAGTGCTTAGGAGATTCCAAATCTCTTTTTTGAAAAGATGTGCTCACCCATGGTAACATGAATTCAGGTCTGCTCTCATCTTCGTGGGATGGGCATCAAACATTTGTTTCCTCCATTTACAACTGTGTGGGGAAGTGCCTAATTTGGGATAAAGAATTGGGAAGCCCACTGTGGCTACATACCCACCCAAACCACATCCTCCAATCTGTTAGCATGTATTAGTAACAAAGGCTACTAAGTTTAACTCCATCTGCCTGACTCCTGTGCTCTGAACTCAGAAAAAGAAGAGCACTGTCCTCTGCCACCTACCCCACCACAGCTCCAATGAGAGAAATGACCAGACAATACTTTGAAAAATGTTCCTTCTTGCTTGACTTTATAACTAACATTCATTGTTCAAAGCAACATATTTTGAAGAGGGAAAAGTTGGAAAGAACAATTTTAGAAACAAGCAGAGAAAGTCAGACAAAACGAGGAGACAGAGGAGTATGTTCTAAATGAAAGAACAAGGCCACGAGATAGAACCTCAGAAAAACAACGAAATGAAACAGAGATAAGGAGTCAGCCTGATAAAGAGTTCAAAGTAATGGTCACAGAGATGCTCAGCAAACTTGGAAGAATGGACGGATTCAGTGAGAACTTCAACAAAGAAAAAATATACAAAAGAACCAATTAGGGCTGAAGAATACAATAACTGAAATGAAAAATACACCAGACACAATCGACAGCAGATTAAAAGATGTGAAGAACAGATCAGCAATCTGCAAGAAAGGGTAGTAAAAATCATCCAAGCTGAAAAGCAAAAAGAAGAAATAATTTGAAAAATTAAGATACAGGGACCTCTGGAATAGCATCAAGTATAATAAAACTCACATTAGAGAGGTCCCAGAAAAAGAAGAGAGAAAAGGGTGAAGAACTTATTTGAAGAAAGAATACCTAAAAACTTCCCTAACCTGGGGAAGAAAACAGGCCTCCAGGCCCAGGAAGCATTGCCAGTCCCAAATAAAAGGAACCCAAAGAGTTTCACACCAAGACACATAATAACAAGTCAAAAATGAAAGAGAAAAGGAGAATCTTAAAAGCAGAAAAAAAAGAAAAGAAAAGAAAAGAAAAGAAAAGGAAAAGCAATTAGTTATATCAAAGCGAACCACTACAGGGATATCAGTGGATTTTTCAGCCAAAACTGTGGCATGCACTCTGGAAAACTGTGTGGAGGTTCCTCAAAGAGTTAAAAATAGACCTGCCCTACGACCCAGCAATTGCACTGCTGGGGATTTACCTCAAAGATACAGATGCAGTGAAACAGCAGGACACCTGCACCCCGATGTTTCTAGCGGCAATGTCCCCAATAGCCAAACTGTGGAAGGAGCCTCGGTGCCCATCGAAAGATGAATGGATAAAGAAGATGTGGTCTACGTATACAATGGAATATTACTCAGCCATTAGAAACGACAAATACCCACCGTTTGCTTCAACGTGGAGGGACCTCAAGGGTATTGTGCTGAGTGAAATAAGTCCATCGGAGAAGGACAGACATTATAATGGTCTCATTCATTTGGGGAATATAAAATTTAGTGAAAGGGAATAAAGGGAGAGAAAATGAGTGAAAATATCGCTGAGGGTGACAAAACATGAGAGACACCTAACTCTGGCAAATGAACAAGGTGTAGTGTAAGGGGAGGTGGGCGGGGGGTTGGGGTGACTGGGTGATAGGCACTGAGCGGGGCACTTGGGATGAGCACTGGGTGTTATGCTAAATGTTGGCAAATTGAACTCCAATAAAAATCGGAGAAGGACAAACATTATATGGTCTCATTCATTTGGGGAATATAAATAATAGTGAAAGGGAATGGAAGGGAAGGGAGAAGAAATGGGTAGGAAATATCAGAAAGGGAGACAGAACGTGAAGACTCCTAACTCTGGGAAATGAACTAGGGGTGGTGGAAGGGGAGGGGGGCAGGGGATGGGGGTGAATGGGTGATGGGCACTGAGGGGGGCACTTGACGGGATGAGCACTGGGTGTTATTCTGTATGTTGGTAAATTGAACACCAATAAAAAATAAATTTATCATATAAAAAGAAAGTTAAAAAAAAAGAAAAGAAATTGTCGCATGATATTTTCCAAGTGCTAAGAGGAAAAAACCTAGGATATTTTTGGCAGGTTTATAATTCAGAACTGAAAGAAAGATAAAGAGTTTCCCACACAAAACTTAAAGAAGTTCATCACCACTAAATAGGTCTTATAAGAGATGTTAAAAGGACTTCTTTAATCAGAAAAGGCCAGGGTACCTGGACGGCTGTCAGTGAAGAGTCTCCCAGGACCCTGGGATCAAGCTCTGCAAGGGACTCCCTGTTCCCTGCTCAGAGAGGAGCCTGCTTCTCCCTCTCCCTCTGCCCCTCCCTCCCCTTCACTTGTGTTCTCACTCACTTTGCTCTCAAAGAAAGAAAGAAAGACCATAACTAGAAATAAGAAAATGAGACAGTTTTTGTTTTAATTTTTATTTATTTATGATAGTCACAGAGAGAGAGAGAGGCAGAGACACAGGCAGAGGGAGAAGCAGGCTCCATGCACCGGGAGCCCTATGTGGGATTTGATCCCGGGTCTCCAGGATCGCGCCCTGGGCCAAAGGCAGGCGCCAAACCGCTGCGCCACCCAGGGATCCCCGAGACAGTTTTATCATAAAAACAAACATACAGTAAAGGTAATAGACCAATCATTTTTATAAAGCCAGTATGAGGGTTACAAGACAAAAGGAATAATATCAATTATATCTACAGTAACTAGTTAAGGGATACACAAAATACAAAGGTGTAAACTATGACATCAAATTTATAAAACAAGGCAGGGTGTAAAAATGCAGTGTTTTTAAAATCTGTTTGAACTGAAGTAACCATCAACTTAAAAGAGATTGCTATACATACACAGGATGTTATATATGAACTTCATAGTAATCACAAACCAAATATTTATAACGGATACACAAATGGAAGAAAAGCATCCAAACATAATACTAAAAGTCATCGAATCAGAAGAGAATAGAGCAAGAAAACAAGGAAGTCGAATGAAAGAACAAGACTAAGGCTTCATTTAACATGAGTCTATGCTACATTTTTCTACATTAATAAAACCATGAATATACTATCAAAATCATAAGCCTATGTGCATTGATTGAAATGGGTATTTTAACAACAATGATACACAATGGAAATGGGTTGTTATTAAAGGCTCCCTATCACTGCCATCTTAGTCATCAATCATTCAAGAATGGCATCAAGGTAAATATACGTGAATTTCATTTGAAATATCCAATTATTTGTGGGGTGCCTGGGTGGCTCAGTCAGTTAAGTGTCAGAATCTTGATTTTGGCCCAGGTCATGATCTTAGGGTCATGAGATCCGGCTCCACTCTGAGCATGGAGCTGCCTAAGAGTCTCTCTTCTCTCTTTCCCATTGCCCTTTACCACCTGCTTGCTTTCCTTCATTTTCTCTCTCTCTCTCTCTCAAAAAAAAAAAAGAAAAGAAAGAATCAAATATTTCTTTGACTTACTTATTTAGAAAATCTCTACAGTTGCTCAGCAAGCCATTTTATAAAAATTGAAATAGAAGTAATATAAGTTAAAAAAAAGGTGTTATAAGAAAGCAATTAGGGATGTGCTCTCATGTAAGAAAATGCCAAAACTTACAACATTTTTTAAACTGTTTTATTTATTTATTCATAAAAAGTACAGAGAGAGAAGCACAGACATAGGCAGAGGGAGAAGCAGGCTCCCTATGGGGATCCTGTTGCGTGACTCAATCCCAGGACCCCTGGATCATGACCTGAGCCAAAGGCAGATACATGCTAAACCACTCAGTCATACGGGTGCCCCCAAAACATAGAACTATCAATTTAGTGTTAGAAGTTTATTTAATTCATAAAAAGGACTTACCGTGGAATCGTTAAAATCATAAATATCCCTACATGGTTAAGCGTTTGGATTCTAATCATTCACTTATGCATAGGGGTGGAAAATTGGGTTACAGCAAACTTTAAACATATTATAAACTATTGCTAATCAGAGAATAAGTCAAAGCATCTAAGTGTACTTTGGGTTAGTAGGTAATAATATTTACTTTCCAAAATCCAATTTAACATAGCTTTTCAAGGAAATGGGTCTGTTTGGGGGTGCCTTGGGAACTCAGTTGGTTAAGCATCCAACTCTTGATTCCAGCTCAGATCATCATCTCGGAGTCATGGGATCAAGCCCTGAGTCAGGCTCCACACTCAGTGGGGAGCCTGCTTGAGATTCTCCCCCTCCCTCTACCTCTCTCCCCACTCATGGGCACACTCTCTTCTCTCTCAGATACATAAAATCTTTAAAAAATAAGAAGATAAAATGTGTCAGTTTAGTGGTATTTATTGAATAAAGTTAATAATAGGTATCTCTTGACAATAAGAGCTCCAGGAGCTTAAAAAAATACCATAAAATTTCTGTCCCATTTCCTTATTAGCACAAACCAGTATAACTTTTACTTAATGAGTATTATTCAGTTAACTCAGAATTTCACCAAATTAAAAACAAAAATTTTATTGGAAATCTGAAACTCAAGAAAAGAAAGATAATATAACTAACCTTGAACAAGTGAGTTTCAATGCTGCTAACTGAAGTCTGCGGCCTTGAGGTAGGAATCATTACATTTTCTCTTGGAGTAACATTTCTATCCAGCAGTAAACTACTAGTCAAATTTCCAACAGAAGGCCCTTCCAAGACTGGTCCCATAGTAAGAGTGCTGTGGAAAGGTCTGTTCTGCTGTCTCTCCACCAGATATTTGGTAGTGATATCTGCCAGCCTCTCATTAGTCCTGTGAAGATTACACAAGTGCTTAGTATTTTATTTCTACCCAAATCATTCCTGCATGACCTGCATTTTTTTAAGTTTCCATAATAGCAAACAGAATGTGCCAGTAAACAGTGTTTTAACACTGAAAATGTGACAGAGCAGAGCTACTACATATATTTATAGGTTTAAAATTATTCCAAAGGAGTATATATGATTCCAGGGATAACTAACTAACAAGAAATTCAAATTAGGGGAGGGAAAGAAATGGCTGACAGTGATGCACATGGATTGACAGGTAATACTTGCTACCTTCTGGAATGGCTGTAATTACAAGATTCTGGAGAATGCCGTTACACATATTTGTATTTAGTAAACCAGTTCAGAACATAAAAATAAACCATCCCTCAAAGACATTTTCAAGGATGTGCTTTCACCACTCTTGTACATTTTACTCATTGCCTCAGAGAAATTGAGGGTTTCGCACCGAGGAATACCTCAGACCAACAACCTCTAGGGGCCAGGTAGATGGCAGAGCAGTGATCAGAAGGACCGAAACAGCTCCAGAGGCAATTAGCTGATAACACACTTACCAAGGCCCTGGAAGTAGAATCTGCCCTTTTTGTCTTCCACACACCCCCTCATGCCCACCATGATGCTATTTTTAGCCACGTTGGGATTTATACTGCCTTTCACCCCAGTGTGAATCTTTCTCTGTTTCACATGTATACTTTTATATAAAGTAGAAAACATACAAAGGTTTCCCCCACCCTCAGGCTCTCTAGTAATAATACCAAAGACACAATCAAGAAAGTTAATTTACCAACCTGTATAGTATTGGCACTTGATCTTTTGGGTTAAAGGTGTTATCTTCCAAAAATGAACTCATTAATATTTCTATTTAGGGTAATTCTGACAAAAAATTTTATAGTAATATGCTGTCTAAATACCCACTATTTGCTTCAACGTGGATGGAACTGGAGGGTATTATGCTGAGTGAAATAAATCAATCGGAAAAGGACAAACATTATATGGTCTCATTCATTTAGGGAATATAAAAATTAGTGAAAGGGAATAAAGGGAAAGGAGAGAAACTGAGTGAAAATATCAGTGACGTTGACAAAACACGAGACACACCTAACTCTGGGAAACAAACAATGGATGGTGGAAAGGGAGGTGGGCAGGGGATTGGGGTGACTGGGTGATGGGTACTGAGGGGGACACTTGGGCGGGATGAGCACTGGTTGTTATGCAATATGTTGGCAAATTGTTATGCAACATGTTGGCAAATTGAACTCCAAAAAAAAATAAAAAAAAATAAACTTTTAAGTAGGGTTGTAGAGATGCAGTATGTGAATCTGCTTTTTCCACTATAAATTTTATGAAGTTTAAATATAGACACGTATTCCCAATGAAAATTTAGTGTTCTAATTGAAATATACCGTAATTGTAAAATACATGCTAGATTTTTAAGACTTCGAATGAAAAAAATATGAAATATCTCAGTAATAATTTTATATTGATCACAAGTTGAAAGGATATTTTTTGATGTATTGTGTTAAATAAAATATATCAACTTTAAAAAAATAATATGCTGTCTAAATTATAAAGTTTTAAACAATTAGTTTGTAAAGACAACAAGATAGAGTAACTGAAAATATTAACGGGAAAAAGTAAAATCATATAACCCCCCCCCACACACACACAAAAAAAAAAAAAAAAAAAAGAGGAGAGAGGCAAACTATCCTGGATGAACATAAAATGGTAAGTTTATTTACAAACGTTATTTTCCAAAATTATACTATCCAGTTGGCTTTCACTTCCTACTAATCTCATGAACCCATCTCCATAAAAATTATGCTTTAGAGGCAAATCAATAAGCTAAATCTATTTTCATTGATTCTGTTTTAACTTACTTGCTCAGTTTTTTTGTCAATGACATTCGCATTTCTGATTCTTCTAGGTAGAGTTGCCTGTACTTTTCCAATTCTATTTTAAGTTCCTGAGAATTTCTTATTTGGGATTGAAGTTCAGATTCCAGCTCTTTAATTCTGAGTGCCACTTGACTTCTTATTGAAGCATCATGACTTGCTCTTAACTGCTCTAAGTTTTCTTGAGATGCTGCTTGTCTCTAAAGCAAATTAAAAGCACAGTTTTAAAACAGCTAAAACTTGAGTAATTATAGTATATTTCTTTCCTTCAGTTGGGACTCAATGATTCAGAGAGCAATTTTAAATGTGTAAAAAAAAGCTGAAGTGTAAAATATTTATCACCAATGTCACCTGAATTGAATCTGAATGATAAAAATAAAGTTTAATCATTCTTATATTAGTACTCATGCAATCTGATACTTCAAAGAACAAGAGAATCAATTAAAAATTTTAAAAAGTACATAATACAACTTGAGAATAACCTGTTTCTTGATTTCTGCTCAGAGCATGTTCTCAGTCAGAGGTCCTGAGGCCAAGCCCTGTGTCGCACCCAGTATGGAGTCTACCCAGGATTCATTCTGTCTCTCTGTCTCTCTGTCTCTCCCCCTCTGCCAATCCCCCTGCTCATGTTCAATAAATAAATAAGGAAATAAATAAATAAATGAAATCTTCAAAAAGGAAGAATAACCTAGGAATGGAACATGGAGCCCAATGCAGGGCTTGATTTCACAAACCTGAGACCAAGACCTGAGCTGAGATCAAGAGTCTGCTGCTTAACCAACTGAGCCACCTAGATACTCCATGGTAAAAGTTTTTTTTTAATTTATTTATTTTTAAAGATTTTATTTTATTTATTCATGAAAGCCAGAGAGAGAGAGAGGGGCAGAGACACGGGCTGAGAAGGAGGCTCCACCCTGGGAGCCCGATGTGGGACTCGATCCTGGGACTCTAGGATCACGCCCTGGGTCAAATGCAGGTGCTAAAACCACTGGGCCACCCAGGAATCTCCATGGTAAAAGTTTTATTTTATTTTATTTTTTTCCCCATGGTAAAAGTTTTAAATCACAATTTTTTCTTTTCCTCTTAATAGTCTTGTTTCAGGGGATCCCTGGGTGGCTCAGCGGTTTACCACCTGCCTGCGGCCCAGGGTGTGATCCTGGCATGGAACCTGCTTCTTCCTCTGCCTGTGTCTCTGCTTCTCTCTTCCTCTCTCTGTGTATCTCCTGAACACATAAATAAAATCTCAAAAAAATAGTCTTGTTTCATACATACTGGTCATAAATCATTCTGAAAGATCAATTTAGTGAGAATAATGATGAAAACTGAAATCTTTACAGGGAGGAACGAATGCCTCCAGAAATATACCATACAGATTGCTGTAAAGGAAGCAGAGGAAACCTACACAATGCATATAACCAAAGTGTAATTTGTAATGAAATAAATGAAAGCATATCACAGATCAATAAACTAACCTGGAAAAATAGATTGACTTCTTTTAATCTTTCTTCTACAATCAATCTTACTCTCTGGTCAATCTCCCATTTATAATACTTTTCTACTTGAATGCCTTGTACCACATTGACTTCTGCATGACTTCTGAGGTTTACTACTTTTTCTTCCAAGTTCTTTTTAATCTGTTTTAGTTTTTCACATTCCCTCTCTGTTGCTTTCATAGATAATAACTCCTGTTGAAGAACTTGATTTTTTGCATCCAGGTCTATACATCTTGAAGATTCAGTTTCCAATCTTGCTCTAAGATCACCAATCTGCATGAATAGAACAATACAGTTTGGAAATGGAATGAAATTAGTTTAACTCAAAACTATAACCAACATTTTAAAAAACATTTTATGTTTAAGTCTCTGTACTGAACCGTAGGCTCGAATTCATAACGTCAAGATCAAGAGTCATATGCTCTACTGACTGAGTCAGCCAGGTGCTCCCATTTTAAAATAAATTCATTTCCAATAAAATATAATCTATATTGTAGTAGAGTCTTAGAATGTGGAACCCTGAAGCACTTAGAAAATTAAGAACAGTGTTAAAACCACTAGGAGTTATTAAAAAAGATCTCTGCTATCATTGTCTTTGCCACACAACATTTGTACTTCATTTTATGTATTTTTCTATGACTGCTTCAGATCTTTCCTCCATAAAATAACTGTAAGTCACCTCTTAGTATAAAGTCTCTTATATAGGCAAATTGAATTCAAATAAAATTTTAAAAAAGAAAAGAAAGTCTCTGGCCCCTTCCCCCATCCTAACACACCATAATTTTTAAAAATTATTTATTCATGAGACACATAGAGAGAGGCAGAGATATAGGCAGAGGGACAAGCTCCACAGGGAGCCCGATGAAGGACTCGATCCCAAGGCCCTAGGATCATGCCCTGAACCAAAGACAGATACACAAACCACTGAGCCACTCGAGTGTCCCAATGAATACTCCCATTAATTTTTAAAAAGTTTTAGTAATATCATATTGACTTATGTAGGTCTGAACCAATAAATGCTTCCTAAGAGAAGACCTTGAAAATAAGACTCTAATTATTGAATCTATAAATACTGATTCTAAGCCACAAGCCTTTTTCTGAATTACAAATGATTTACATTAATTTGAATTGCATTCCCAGGAGAAATGATTCTCAGGATTAAGAAACCACACCTCTCAGTATAAAAATTTAGGGAGATGAAACTTATACTTTCGGACAAAAAAAAAAAACCCGCCTAATTGAATAGTATTATCTTATAATCCTCTGTTACTCCCACAAAACAAGGGAACATACTAAGCACCAAAAACCACCACTGAAAAACCTGACAGGGTTTCAGTGATTCTGAGTTGGGAAGAACTTCTTTCTTCTGGATATGATTGATAAGACAGGGTAAGTGGATGTGGTGGTTTTATAAATTTTTTGACACTTCTCCCATGATAATCCCACCCCTTAAAATGTGCTGACCTTAGTAATTGGTTTCCAGTGAATAGAATTCGGCAGAACTGCTGTGTGATTTTTTTAAGGCTAGGTTAAAAAATGTGATATAGCTTCCATTGACATTCTTCTTCTAGGGAAACTAACCCTTAGAATCTAGCTGCTGTGGGAAGCCCAGGCCACCTGGTGTGTCTTCATGTAGACATTTCAGCTGAGACTGACCCAGCTAACGTCCTTGCCAAAAGCCAGCCTCAACAGCTAAACATTTGCATGAACATGATTTTAGATGATTCTAGTCCCCAGCTTCCAGTCATCTCAGCTGACACCAAATGAAGAAGAAATGAGTTGGCCTTACTCGGCTTTGCCTAAACTAAATACTTGTGAACCAAATAAATGCTGTTTTGAGCAACTAGGTTTTCAGGTGGTTTATGATGCCGCAATAAATAACTGGCACAGAAACTGATATTAAACATGGGGTGCTGACATTAAAATATTTAAACCTGAACCTCCTTTGAACCGAGAGGTAGGTAGAAACTGAAAGGATGTAGGGAAGAGTAAGAATGAAAACCAAAAGGGCTTCCAACAGACTGTTAATGGAAACCTGATGGCCCTTGAAGAGGCTGACAGTAAAGGTTCCAGGCAAGTGAAGAAAATGACACTAGAGGAAAAGGAACTTGCGCCACAAACCACTTGAAAGTAAAACGGGACACAAAAGATAAACTAAACAAGGTCTATGCAGTATGAAAGACCCAGACAAACTGGGTGCAAATATTTTGTCCACATTTATAGCCTTTCCATATGCTGAAATGTCAAATAATGCTAAAATAAAGAATTGCATCCTGGGTCAAGAGCAAATCCAGGAAAACATGGCCTATGGATGAAGCCAAGATTATAAAAACTTTTGTTAAGACCTCAGAAGGATTTCAGGTATGCCTCAAATTTCTTTAAGGATCTTAAGAGTATGAGCTTCACAGGAGAGCCCAGTTGAAAAGTTTATCTCAAAAAGATCTGCGAGACTGGCTTTTCTACTGACATAAAATCAATCCATTGATTCTCACAGAAAAACTCAAGAAGTTAAGAAAATTATAGCATCAAAACCACTGTTTGTGAGCTTGGACTAAAAGAGACCTAGATAGCACGGACTGAAAATAGGCCTTTGGGTCTTAGAAGTCCCCACAGGGAGGCAGCAGGCTGAAAACACAACTGCAAACACAGGTCATTGGACAGAACCAAGAGCTCAGAGAGGAGAGACAGCAAAGAGCCATGGAGAAAAATTTCCATGGTTTCAGACTAAGTCTGACTGAAAAATGGACAGCATGCATCAGGCTGCATTTCAAACCTGCTATGGTCTAGTGTGACTTCCATCTTCTTTCTGAATGGAAGAGTCTTTAGCAAGTAACCAGAATGTTGTGTTTTCAATAGTAGAGAACTGTTCTCTTTAATTCTCAAGTCTTCATTCCTATTGAGAGAACCTGCACTCCAGGGACTAAAATTTAGACAACATAACCCTGGCACCTTATCCCCGCTGCATCTGATTAAGATGGCAAGATCTTGGACTCCATCCTGAACCCGATGCCATGATAACTGAGATTTGTCGGAGGTACTGGGAGGAGGTGAGTGCATTTTTCATGTGAAAGGAATATAGAACACTGTGGCCAGTGGGTAAATTACACTAAAAATTGCGTTCTTCATGTGTTCATAGGTGTTCCAGTATTCCATTAAAACTAAACAAAACAAAAAGACCGTGGGCTAACCTTAGTGACTTGCTACTAACGAACAGAATATGGTCAATGTGATGTTGTGTGTATTCCAAGGCTAGGCTACGAAAGGCAACACAGCTTCTGCCCTGTTCTGTATCTCAGCCTGCTTACTTGGAATTTAGCCCCTCCTCTTGTGAGGAGGCTCAGGCCACAAAGAGAGTCCAGGTGTGCCAGTGTAAGCATTTTGGCTGCCTGCCCTAACTATAAATCTAGGCAACAGCCAGCATCAACAACACCAGACATGAACTTTTTCTCTTGGTTTTTCCCCATTTAGGAGGACATTATCTGTGCATTTTTTCATATATTCCCTTTATTATGTTGAGGTATGTTCCCTCTTAAACCTACTTTGTGGAGGGTTTTTATCATGCATGGATATTGTACTTCATCAAACGCTTTTCCTACATCTATGGAAATGATGATGATTCTTCTTTCTTTTATTAATATGGTGCATCACACTGATTGATTTGCAGATACTGAATCACCCGTGTAACCCAGGAATAAATCCCATTTGATCATGGCGGTGATTTTCTTAATGTATTGTTAGATTCAGTTTGCTACTATTTTGTTAAGGATTTTTGCACTAGAAAATTGGCCTGTAATTCTCTTTGTGGTGTCTTTATCTGGTCTTGCTGTCAGGGTAATGCTGGCCTCATCAAATGAATTTGGAAGTTTTCCTTCCTCTTCTGTTTTATGGGACGGTTTGAGAAGAACGCATACTAACTCTTTCTTTAAATGCTTGGTAGAATTGGACTCTGAAGCCATCTGGTCCTGGACTTGTGTTTGTTCCAAGTTTTTGGATGAGTGATTCAATTTCTTGGCTGGTTAGCATTCTGTTCTACTTTCTTCCTGCTTCAGTTTTGGCAATTTATATGTTTCTCGGAACTTATCCATTTCTTCTAGGTTGTCCAATTTGTTGACATATATTTTTCATAATATTCTCTTATAATTGTTTGGATTTCTGCAGTGTTGGTTATTCTCCTCTGTCATGTGTGATTTTATTTGGGTCCTTTCCCTTTTCTTTTTGAGAACTATGGCTAGAGCCTTATCAATTTTATTAAATTTTTCAAAGAACCAGCTACTGTTGATCTGTTCTATTTTTATTTGTGTTTAGTTTCTTTATCATTTATTTCCACTCTAATGTTTTTTTAAAGATTTATTTATTGGGGCGGGGGGGAGGGGCAAAGGAAAAGGGAGAGAGAGAATCCACCAGTAGACTGAGGTTGGAGGCTGAAGCAGGCTTCAATCCCAGGACCCTGAGAACGTGACCTTAGCCAAAATCAAAGAGTTGGTCAGTTAACCAACTCAGCCACCCAGGACCCCCATTTTTCCTCTAATTTTTATTATCTCCATCCTTCTGCTGGCTTTAGGTTTCATTTGTTGTTCTTTTTCTAGCTTCTTTAGGTGTAAGGTTAGTTTGTGTTGAGATTTTTTTTTTTTTTTTTTGCTTCTTGAGGTAGGCCTGTATTGCTATATATACTTCCCTCTTAGAATCAGTTTGGCTGCATCTGAAAGGTTTTGGGGGGATCCCTGGGTGGCGCAGCGATTTGGTGCCTGCCTTTGGCCCAGGGCGTGATCCTGGAGACCCGGGATCGAGTCCCGCATCAGGCTCCCGGCATGGAGCCTGCTTCTCCCTCCTCCTCTGTCTCTCTCTCTCTATCATAAATGAATAAATAAATATTAAAAAAAACATTAAAAAAAGGTTTTGGACAATTGTGTTTTCATTTTCATTTGTTTCCATGTCTTTTGAAATTTCTTCATTTATTTCCCGGTTGGCCCACACATTGATAGTACGATGTTATTTCACCTCCATGTATTTGTGGTCTTTTCAGACGGTTTTTTGTAGTCCACTTCTAGTTTCATAGTATTGTGGTCAGGAAAGGTGCATGGTAGGACTTCAATCTTTTTGTACTTCCTAAGGCCTGTTTTGTGGCCTAATGTATGATCTAGTCTAGAGAATATTCCAGATCTGTATTCTAATTTCATTTATTGCACTCTTCATCTCAGATTCTTTTTAAACTCTTCTATCTCTGTTGTAAGGGTCTCACTGATGTCTTCCATTCTTTACTCAAGTCCACTGAACATCCTTATGGTCACTGCTTTAAATCCTCCATCAGGCACGTTATTTCTCTCTCTCTCACTTAGATCTCTGGCCCTGTGGCATTATCCTGTTCTTTCATTTGAGATAAATTCCTCTGTCTTCTCATTTTGTCTAGGTCTCTGACAGTTTCTCTGGGTTAGAAAAGCCAGTTATGTCACTTGTTCCTGAAAGTAATGGACCACTGAAAATGGTCCCGTAGTGCCCAGGGCCTGGTGCTTGAGGGAGGGTCTCCAGGGTGTGCGGCATGCACTCTGCTACTGGGTTCTGGCTCCTCTATCCCTCAGGCCAGTCATCTGAGAGATAGGCTCTCAGTATCTGCTGTGGGCAGTGTTTGGTACTTGGCCTGAATCTAGCGGGTTTGAACTAGCTTGCGAAATGAGACCTGTCACAGTCCACTGGAACTGAGACCCTGCAAAACTCTGGTCAGGACACATGGTGTCCGCAGGGGTTTGTACTGGTCTTCTGGGGGAAGGGCTTGCTGTGCTGGAACTGAGGCAAGCATGATTCAAAAGGGCAGTTCCCCTGGAGTGCAAACGGGTGGTGGCTGGTGTAAGCAAGTTAGGCAGCTGGTGTCAGAGTGGCACTGATTCCCACAGGTGGCTCTGTGTTTGTGCTCAGGGCCAGGGGAGGGAAATGGCACCAGCCAGCTGCTTCCGTTCTGTGTGCCTCTCTCCAAGTATAGTGCCCTACACATTCTACCATAGCCAAGCCCAATAACCTTTAAAATTCCAGGCTTTAAGCCCTCCATAGTTGCAAGAACTCAGGAAATTCAGCCACTCTCCTTTTCCAAGCCAGTGGCTACGTGCATTCCCAGGTGTTCTCTCCTGCCCTTCGCTGGGACCACTACTCCCTCCCATCTGCTGCAGATAGGATCTCTTTCTCTTCTAAACTATATCTCTGTACTTCCGACTTTCTTTAAAGTGGCCTCTTCTCTCTCTTTAGTTGTGACCTTTGTTCTGTCAGTATTCAGGTAGATTTCTGGGGTATGTAGGATGAGTTGATAGGTATCTAGTTGTATTAGTGGGATGAGGTGAGTCTAGGCTCCTCCTACCCTGCCACCATCTTCCTTTCTCTAAGACATTTTTTCTAAAGAATCCCTTCAATTACAAATTATTAAAACTAGACAAGAACTCCTCTTTTAAATTTCCCCTCATGTTAGGGGAGAAAAACGACTGGCAAGCAGAGAGACATGTGATTTGAAGTATAACAGCTGAACAACTAGTAAAAGTTTAATAAGCAAAACGGAACCTTTTATCTGAATTCAAGTAACTGCAATTCTAAAAGAAAGGCAGCATTGAGTGCTTTTAAATCAATAATCTTCATTCTCCCTTCATCAGTGATGACATAAGGAGAACGTTATGGAATAATTTCTAATCTTTTCATTAGCGAAACAAATGTATTGTCCTTTGGCACACTTAAATTAAATATAATTTCTCCTTTATCTTACTGCAAGCTTATTTTTCAGGGGAGGTAGTAAGACTATCTCATCTTTATATCGTACTAGAATGCTTCTCCATATCATATAGGTTCACTTTGAAATTTTTTTGTGATTCAAATTGCTCGCCTACTATTTGTCTCTGATAATTTGATTGTTTTTAAAAATATTTTATTTATTCATGAGAGACACACACAGAGAGACAGAGGCAGAGACACAGGCAGCGAGAGAGGTAGACTCCATGAAAGGAGCCTGACGTGGACTCAATCCTGGGTCTCCAGGATCACGCCCTGGGCTGAAGGCAGTGCTAAACCACTGAGGACCCGGGCTTCCCTGATAATTCAATTAAATGCAACAAGATATTTTACAGGTGTATTCTTGACATAATGTAATGAAATGTTTATTCTATTAATTACGTATTGACCTATCAAAGTACAGCTATGCATATCTTTCTATTTCAGTAAAAGAAGATGGATACAGGCAACTCTGTTTTCCAAGAATGTAGGATCTGTGCCAAGAACGGGATCGGCGCCAGTCTTGTATGCACAAGAACCAGGTCAAAAGAGTATCTAATTGTGAACTTTAAGATGATGGATTAGCAAGACTTCCAAACAGGAAGGCTGATAACCCAGAGTTAATCCTTTATATCCTAGATGGTGAAATCTATGGGTGAGTCTATGCATTATAACAAGTTAATAAAACACAACGAAGTACATAGTAGACAGTGGATCCTACAACCAAGACGATGGAAATGGATGCGGGAGGCACTGAGTGAGAAACTACAGGTATTACTGGAGAAGAGAAATGGGACTCTATCTTTTTGAGCCTGGCTTCTCATTGTGTCAGGTAGTCAGCAAGACATAAGCTGGCAAAAGGCTCCTTCAAAAAGTATAAGTCTCTACAGGAGTAAAGTTAGGTTCTACTACATTGACTTATTACATAATTGTAATATAAATGAGTGGTAATTTGCAAGAGGACTAGGAAAGAATTCTCATAAAATTTGATTTGGTAGTGGCCTAAGGATAGACATATAGGTCAATGTATTAGAATTGAGAATCTAAAAATAAACTCTCAAATTATAAGGGGATCCCTGGGTGGCGCAGCGGTCTGGCGCCTGCCTTTGGCCCAGGGCGCGATCCTGGAGACCCGGGATCGAATCCCACGTCGGGCTCCCGGTGCATGGAGCCTGCTTCTCCTCTGCCTGTGTCTCTGCCTCATTCTCTCTCTCTCTGTGACTATCACAAATAAATAAAAAAATTAAAAAAAAAAAAAACTCTCAAATTATGGTGGATTGATTTTCAACAAGGGTGTCGAGACACTAAAATGGAATAAGAATAGTCTTTTTAACAAATGGTACTGAGACAAATGGATATCCACACACAAAGTAATAAAATTAGACCTCTACCTCACAACATATGTACAAACTTAACATGAAATATTAAGAGCTAGGGATCCCTGGGTGGCACAGCGGTTTGGCGCCTGCCTTTGGCCCAGGGCGCGATCCTGGAGACCCGGGATCGAATCCCACATCGGGCTCCCGGTGCATGAAGCCTGCTTCTCCCTCGGCCTGTGTCTCTGCCTCTCTCTCTCTCTCTCTCTGTGACTATCATAAATAAATAAAAATTGAAAAAAAATATTAAAAAAAAAGAAAAGAAATATTAAGAGCTAAAATTATAAAACTCATAGAAAAAACAGGTGTGTATGTTCGTGATTGCATTTGGCAACAGTTTCTTAAATATGGCATCAAAAGACAGAAACAGATTAAGGATTTCATCAAAATCTAAAAAATAAAAGCTTCTATGCTTCAAATGTAACCATCAAGCAAAAGTGAAAAGGCAAGGTGATGAATAAAATATTTGAAAATCATATCCCTGATAAGGGGTCTGTAGTTAGGATATAGATAGAACTCTTACAATAATGAAAAGACAGTCCAATATAAAAATGGGCAAAATAAATGATTAGTTCTTTAAGCAAGATATAGAAATGAATAATGACCACATATAAAGTGAGATGCTCAACATCACTAGTTCTAAGAAATATGCAAATTAAAACCACAAGACAGATGGAACTCAACAAGTGTATTATGCTAAGTGAAATAAGTCAGAGAAAGACAAATACCATATGATTTCACTCCTATGTGGAATTAAGAAAAAAAAAAAGCCAACAACAGATGAACATAGGGGAAGGTGGAAAAAAAGGAGAGAAAGAGAGGCAAACCATAAGAGACTCTCAACCACAGAGAATAAACTAAGTGTTGCTGTCGAGGTGGGCAGGGGGGACTAGATGAGTGATGGGTATTAAGGAAGGCACTTGTACTGATGAGCACTGGGTATTTAAGTGAGGAATCACTAAATTCTACTCCTGACACCAAGATTACATGATATGTCAACTAACGAGAATTCAAATAAAAATTTGAAACAAATGAAAATACCCCTACAACGTGTCATTTTACACCCAATAGGATAGCTATAACAAAAACAACAGATAATGACAAACATTGACAAGAATCAGGGAAAATGAGAATCCTCAAACACTGGTGACATAAATGTAAAATGGTGCAGCCAGTTTGGAAAATAGTCTGGCAGTTCCTCAAAAGGTTTAAACCAAAAATGTTAAAGGTCCTTTAACATATGAACTAACAATTCCATTTATAAGTATATACCCAAGAGAAGTGAAATGTTCACGCAAAAGCTTGTACATGCGTATTCACAACAGCATTATTAACAACAGCCAAAAAGTGTAACAGCTCAAACGTCCACCAAATGATAAATACATAAATAAAACGTGGGCTGTCCATATGGTGGGATAGTATTCAGAAATAAAAAAATAATAAAGTTCTGACACATGGCACAAAATAAATCTAAAACCATGCTAAACCAAAGAAGGCAGTCACAAAGGATCAAATATTTGGTGATTCCATTGAGATGACCTGTCCAAAATCAGCAGCAAATCGATAGAGACAGAGACTAGAACGGTGACTACCTATGGCTAAGAAGAATAGGGAGGGGGAAACTAGCATGAGGTGCCAGTTAAAGGGCATAGGGTTTATTTTTACGGTGACAAAATGTTCTAAAATGGATTGTGGTAGTCTTTGAATATGCATCTTTTTTTTTTTTAATTTTTTTTTAATTTTTTATTTATTTATGATAGTCACATAGAGAGAGAGAGAGAGAGAGAGGCAGAGACACAAGCAGAGGGAGAAGCAGGCTCCATGCACCGGGAGCCCGACGTGGGATTCGATCCGGGGTTTCCAGGATCGCGCCCTGGGCCAAAGGCAGGCGCCAAACCACTGTGCCACCCAGGGATCCCTGAATATGCATCTTATGTTCATTATATCTCAATAAAGTTATTACCAAAAATATATATCAAGTATGTAAGATTACTAGGAAAATCTGTATTTTACTGCTCAAAGCACAGAGGGATTTATTTCCCAATGATTTTAGAGTCCCAAAACTAATTAAAAATTACCTTCTGTCTTAGCATATTAATCTGAATTTCCATTTCCGTTTGACTGGTTTTTAAATCTCCATAGAAAGGAAGCTCTCCATTTTCATATTTACTTAATATCCTTCTTAACATGTTTATTAAGTGGTTCTTAAGCCTGCAGAAGGTATAGAATGAGTAAGTCAGGTCCTTTAAGAAGAAATATTTAATACTTATTTAAATAGATAATATGTTCTATCACATAAACAAATCTATACTTATGATATCTCATTTGTTCCAATCTCTCATTGTTTGAGAGAATACCAACTAAATTACATTGCTAAGTAAAAAAATATGGAAAAGATTTTTATGACACATATGGCAGTTGAAGGGTTAACAGGGTAACTATATTAAGAGTTCTTGTAAGTTATTATTAATATCTATTTTCAGTATGTGAATATAAAAATTAATCTATTATTAGGTAGTAGAGGCTAGTAATCCACGGTGAGGAAGAAAAGCATCCTCATCTATTAATGTTTTATAAAGACACAAAAATACATTTTGGTACCCACCTACCCCAGTCTAAAAGAAGGAAAGAAAATACAGACAAAAAACATCAAAGGAGATCATTCAAAACAGAAAGAGAAACAGGAAAGAAAAATATTTATAAAGTTTGAATTCAGAGGAAGAAGGAAGAGGCAGAGCTTTAGAAGAAAGGAAATCAGCAGAGAGAGAATGTATGATGATGGCCTATGAGACTGTTTTAAACAAAAATCTAATACCTTGGCTAGTACATTCTTAGGAAAGTGAAGGATGCCAAACAATGCAGAGAAACAAAGTTAAATGACAGAAAAGTTTTGGCGGATCAGAGCAAAACTTAAATACTCAGCAAATAAGCAGAAAGGAAGCCAGGTGGGAGCTTCAGAGACATCGGAAAGACTTTTTTAAAAATCTGAGTAGTGAAGTTGCTCATTTTATTCTTCATGAAGTCAGACATGTATTTTTGTATGAATGACATATTTTATAACTAGAAAACGCAGGAAGAAAATGTAAGCCACTTGAGTCAGAGATGGCAGAGCAAGAGGAGAACATAGTTTTGTCTGATCCCAGAAATTCAGCCAGAGAGCTTTCAAATCATTCTGAACACCTGTGAAATCAACCAGACATCTAAGGAAAGAATTGCAGCATTTCTACAAATAGAAAAGTGACCACTTTTTGCAAGTCTTGGTTAACTTTCACCTTCAGAGTTACATTCTATTCTTTCACCGTACTTAATTTTATTTCTATATACATGTAAGTCCTGCTTGTTTTTCCTTTGGGATATATTTCTCTAACAAAAAGACATAGGATATGGTATATTGCTCAGTTCTGTTCAACTGGGTGATAATATCCTTTTTTAAAAATTTATTCATGATAGTCACAGAGAGAGAGAGAGAGAGAAAAGAGAGAGAGAAAAAAGACAGAGAGAGAGAGGCAGAGACATAGGCAGAGGGAGAAGCAGGCTCCATGCACCAGGAGCCCGACGTGGGATTCGATCCCGGGTCTCCAGGATCACGCCCTGGGCCAAAGGCAGGCGCAAAACCACTGCGCCACCCAGGGATCTCTGATAATATCCTTTTTATTTTGACTTTTAATTTCCATTTTTACACTTACATTCTAGACTTTCCTTGTATTTAATTTTATTTTTGTATATATACAAGGTTTCCTCTTAACCATTTGGGGATGCAATTTCCTAACAAAAAGACCAAAATTCACATAGTATCGGTGTACTGCTCTGCTCTCTTGATCTCTCTAATTCTATTATCTCCTTTGTTAACCTTTAAATTGGCTTCGGGTCTCTTCTGATTTGTTTAGCATGTATTTATCTGGGGTCATTCTTGATATTTTTCTATTCTGTTCTCTCACTCATCTCTTCTTCTCTGGACAGAATGACAAGATGGAAAAACTCACCGCCACAAAGAGAACAAGAGGTAGTACTGACTGCCCAGAACCTAATCAGCATGGATAGAAGGAAGAGGCTGGAGCGAGAGTTCAGAAGAATGACCATCAAGATAATAGCTGGGCTTAAGAGACACTCAGAGGACACTAGAGAATGCCTTTCTGGAGAAATAAAACAACTGATATCTAATCAAGTTGAGATAAAAAAGGCTAATCTTAGTGAGATGCAATAAAAAATGAAGGTTCTAACTGCTAGGATAAATGAGGCTTCACAGAGAAGTAGTGATATAGAAGACAAAACAATGGAGAATAAAGAAGCTGAGGAAAAGCGAGAGAAACACCACTGGACTATGACAGGAGAATTTGAGAGATGATTCGTACCACACAGCAAAACAATGTTAGAATAATGGGGATCCCAGAAAAAGAGGGGAAGGAGGGGGCAGAAGGCCTATTTGAGCAAATTATAGCAGAGATCTTCCCTCATCTGGGGAAAGAAACAGGCACTCAAGTGCCAGGAGGCACAGAGAACCTTCCTCAAAATCAATAAAAAATAGGTCAATATCTCCAAGCAAAGCTTGCAAATTTCAGACCCAAAGAGAAAATCCTGAAAGCAGCTTGGAACACGAGGCCCTGAACTAAGAAGGAGAGAAATATTCAACTGGCAGCGGATCTATCCAAAGAGATAGCAGGCCAGAGAGAGCTGGCATGATATACTCAGGGTGCTCAATGAGAAGAATCTACAGCTAAGAATTTTATCCAGCAAGGCTCTCATTCAAAATACAAGGGGAGATAAAAAGCTTCCAGCACAAACAGAAACTAAAAGAATTTGTGATCCCTAAAACAGCCCTGCAAGGGGAACCTTTAAGAAAACAGAGAGCCCAAAAATAACACAGACCAGAAAGGAACAGACACAGTACACCAAAACACAGACTTGACACGTAATACAATGGCACTACATCCATATCTTTCAATCGTTATTCTGAATGTAAACAAGCCAAATGCCCCAACCAAAACACACAGGGTATCCCAGTGGATTAAAAAAAAAAAAAAAAAAAGCAAGACCCATCGATATGCTATCTGTAAGAGACTCATTTTTAGACACAAAGACAACCCCAGATTGAAGGTGAGGGGGTGGAAAACCATTTTATCATATTAAAGGACATTAAAAAAAAACTGAGGTGGCAATCTTGATATCAGACAAGTTGTATTTTAAACCAAAGACTGCATTAAGAGATGAAGAAAGACACTATGCCATAATTAAATGGTCTATCCAAAGAGAAAATTGAACAATTATAAGTTTTAATGCCTCTAAAGTAGGAGCAGCCAACTATATAAACCGATTTTCTGTTAAGATTTCATTTATTTATTTATTTGACACAGAGAGAGAACAGAAGCATGGGCAGCAGGAGAGGGAGAAGCAGACTCCCCACTGAACAGGGAGCCTGATGAGGGCTTCATCCCAGGACCCTGAGAACATGACCTGACCAAAGGCAAGGGCTTAACCGACTGAGCCACCCAGACCCCCTTATGAACCAATTAATATCAAAATTAAAGGAACACATTGATAGTCATACAATAATAGTAGGCACTTTAACACACCACTCACTGTAACGGCCAGATCATCTAAGCAGAAGATCCACAAGGGCACAAGGGCTTTGAATGACACACTGCACAAAATGGACTTCACAGATAACTTCAGAGCATTCCATCCTACAGCAACAGAATACACATTCTTCTCGGGTGCACATGGAACATGTTCCATACTAGATCACGTACTGGGTCATAAATGAGGTCTCAACTGATACCAAAAGATTGGGATCATTCCCTGCATACTTTCAGACCACAATGCTTTGAAACTGAAACTTGATCACAAGAGGAAATTTGGAAAGAATTCAAATACACGGAGGTTAAAGAATCAAGCCAGGGAATAAAAGCACAGTTTTAAAAACCTCATAGAAACAAACAAAAATGGAAACGCAACTGCTCAAAACATCTGGGATGTAGCAAAGGTCATCCTAAGAAGGAAGTATATAGCAATACAAGTCTTTCTCAAGAAATGAGAAAGGTCCTAAGTACACAAGCTAACCTTACACCTAAAGGAGCTGGAAAAGAACAGAAGATTAAAACCTAAAACCAGCAGGAGAAGAGAATTCATAAAGATCAGAGCAGAAATCAATGAAATAGAAACCAAAGGAACAGTAGAACACATCAATGAAATCAGGAGCTGGTTCTTTGACAGAATAAGATCAATAAACCCCTGGACAGACATATCAAAAAGAGAACGGACCCAAAGAAATAAGATCGTGAATGAAAGAAGACAGATCACGACCAGCACCAGAGAAATATAGACAACTATAAGAACACATTCTGAGCAACTATATGCCAACAAAGTAAGCAATCTGGAAGAAATGGATCCCTTCCTATCAAAACTGAAACAGGAAGACACAGGAAACCTGAACAGACCCATAACCAGCAAGGAAATGGGAGCAGTCATCAAATATCTGCCAACAACCAAGAGTCCAGGACCAGGAGGCTTCCCAGGAGAATTCTACCACACATTCCAGGAAGAATTAATCTATTCTTCGGAGCTGTTTATAAAAATTAGTAATGGAAGGGAAACCTTCCAGTGTTCTCTGTGAGGCCAACATTACTCTGATCGCAAAACCAGAGCAAGACCCCACCCAAAAGGAGAATTACACTCCAATATCCCTGATGAACACGGATGCCAAAATTCTCAACAAGACACTGGCTGGGAGGATTCAACAGTACATTAAAGGATGATTCACCATGTCCAAGTGGGTTTTATGCCTGGGCTGCAAGGGTGATTCGACATCTGCAGATGAATCAATGTGATACACTACAGAAATAAAAGAAAGGATAAGAACCATAGGATCCTCTCAAGAGATGCAGAAAAAGCAGTTGACAAAGTGCAGCACCCTTTCCGGATCAATACTCTTCACAGTGCAGGGAGGAGGGGAGCATATCTCAATATCATAAAAGCCATCTACGAAAAGCCCACACCCGATGCTATTCTTAATGGGGAAAAACTGAGAGCTTTGCCGCTAAGGTCAGGAACACAACAGGGAGGTCCACTCTCTGGACAACCAGTGTTGTTCGACATAGCCTCAGCATTTAGACAACAAAAAGAAATAAAAAGGCGTCTGAATCAGAAAAGAACTCAAACTCTCACTTTTCTCAGAGGACATGATATCCTATGTGGAAAACCCAAAAGACTCTACGCCAACATTGTTAGGACCCTTTCCTGAATTCAGCAAAGCAGCAGGATAGGAAATCCATGCACAGAAATCAGTTGCATTTCTATACACTAACAATGAGATGGAAGAAAGAGAAACTGAGGAGTCAATTCCATTTACCATTGCACTAAACACCATAAGATACCTTGGAATAAACCCACCCAAAGAGACAAGGATCTGTACTCTGAAGAAGACAGGACATTCTGGAAAGAAATTGAGAAATCATAAAGAACTGAAATCATTCCATGTTCATGGATTGGAAGAACAAATATTGTTAAAATGTCTATGCAAGCTCGAGCAATCTCTACATTCAATGCAATCTCTATCAAAATACTACCAACTTTTTTTTTAAGATTTTTTATTTATTTATTCATTAGACACAGAGAGAGAGAGAGAGAGAGAGAGAGAGAGAGAGGCAGAGACACAGGTAGAGGGAGAAGCAGGCTCCATGCAGGGAGCCCAACGTGGCACTCGATCCTGGGTCTCCAGGATCACACCCTGGATTGAAGGCAGAGCTATACCGCTGAGCCACCTGGGCTGCCCCCAACTTCTTTGCATACAGCTGGAGTAAATAATACTAAAATTTCTTTGGAACCTTAGAAGACCCCGAATAGCCAAAGGTATGTTGAAAAACGTAGCCAAAGCTGGTGGCATTAGAAGCCAGCCTTTAAGCTCCATTGCAAAGCTGTGATCAACAGGACAGTATGGTCCTGGCACAAAAGCGGACATGTCAATCAATGGCCCAGAAGAGTAAATCCAGAAGTGGACCCTCAACTCTATGGTCCACTCCTCTTCAACAATACTGGAAAGAAAATCCAATGGAGACAAAGCAGTCTCTTCAACAAATGGTGTGGGAAAATCAGACCACCACATGTAGAAGAATAAAACTAGACCATTTTCTTACACCATACACAAAAATAGAGTCAAAATGGATGAAACACCCAAATGTAAGATAGGAATCCATTAAAATCCTAGAGGAGAACACAGCCAGCAACCTCTGTGACCTTGGCTGCAGCAACTTCTTGCTAGACATGTCACCAGACGCCAAAATGACCTACTGAGACTTCATCAAGATAAAAAGCTTTTACGCAGCAAGGAAACAGTTGACAAAACCAAAAGACAACTGACAGAATGGCAGAAGGTGTTTGCAAATGCCTTATCAGATAAAAGGCTGGTATGCAAAGTCTATAAAGAGCTAATCAAAGTCAACACCCAAAGAAAGATAACCCAATGAAGAAATGGGAAGAAATGAAAGGACATGTCTCCAAAGAAGACATACATATGGCCAACAGACACATGAAAACATGCTCAACATCAGTTGGCACCAGAGAAATACAAATCAAAACCATGGTGAGTTTCCCCCTCACACCTTTCATAATGTCCAAAATTAGCAAGTCTGGAAATGACAGATGTTGGCAGGAATGCAGAGAAAGGGGGATCCTCTTACGATGTTGGTGGGAATGCAACCTGGTGCAGCCACTCTGGAAATCAGTACCAGAGGTTCCTCAAAGAGTTGAAAAAGGAGCTACCTATGTAAAACCCAGCAATTGCACTAGAAGGTATGAATCCCAAAGATCACTTTGGTCAGGATCCAAAGGGGCACCTGCACCCATATGTTTATACCAGTAAATATCCACAATAGCCAAACTAGGAGATCCGATGTTCTTTGAAAGAGGTATGTATAAAGAAGGTGTGATATAAATAAATAATCATATTTATTTGTTTATTGGACAGAGAGAGAGAGAGAGAGGGAGGGAGAGAGAGAACAGAATATTACTCAGCCAATAAATAATGAAATCTTGGGACCCCTGGGTGGCTCAGTGGCTGAGAGTAGGCCTTTGGCTCCGGGCATAGGGGAAGGGAAGGAAAAGTAAAACAAGATGAAATCAGAAAAAGACACAAACCATAAGTCACTCAATACTAGAAAACAAACTGTGGGTTGCTGGAGGGGAAGGGATTGGGGGCGATGGGGTAACTGCCTGATGGGGATTAAGGAGGGCACGTGATGGCATGAGCACTGGGTGTTACATAAGACTGATGAATCACTGAACTCTACCTCTGAAACTAATATTACACTATAAGTTAATTAATTTGAATTCAAATAAATAATATAAAATAAAAAGAAATACAAGCAAATCCAAGATAACTTTTGATGTTGTTATATGACACAGTTAAGTTTTTAGAGATTAGGATATCTGCTCTAAGAAAAGAACACTATTAAAAGGAAAGATTACCTAAGAACAAAGATATCTTGCAGAAAAAATTCACGGTGGACAATGAAAAGCGCAGTTGACAATATATGTCAAAGGCATTGTTGTTATTATTTAAGGAATCACGGAAGAGTAAATGTAGTATTTTGGCAAGAATTTCTATTTAGGTTTTTATAAACTACAATTACAGATAAATTAGTTAATTAATGGTTAAAGTGATGTGAAATATTAGTCTTACCCAGTATTCTCTTTTTCCAATTCCTCATTTTTCTTCACTTCTTGATCCAACCTGAACTGCAAAGGCTGTTTTAACTCCATACATTTCTTTAGGTTTTCCTTTTCATCACCACACTTTGGAAACAATTTTTTAAGAACATTAGTTTCAAAAATCAAGAGACTCCTTCTTCTTTTATAAAATGCTATTTCTCATGAATCCATGAGTAATATGTGTTTAGACAGGTTTATAAAATACATATAAAATGTAGGTTATGAACCAAATGTCAATGAAAAGAAATCTCAAAAATAAGGATGTTTGTTAAAACAGCTTCAACTGAGTTTATATTTTCATCATTTTTGTTTCTAGAATTTAAATTGCCAAAATTTACTTGGGAAATACAGAGGTTTTTAATCCACATTAATGAAAAAATCTTTAAGGTGGCTATACTTACATCTGAGTTTCTAGAGATGTCCTAGAAGGAGTTTCACCAATGTCTTAAGATACTCTGGGTTTTGTGAGATCACAGCTTAAGATACAGTCTCTGAAAAATTCCCATACTGTCCCCATTATAATTTTGATGATCATCTGACTTTAGGATGAGATACTCTCCTTCTCTGCAAGCATTTCAAACATTTCTCTGCAAGATTTTAATGTCTTCTTTTCTATTGACCACTTTTCTCTCTAAATAAAATTCAAGGCTTCCCAATATTCTATAAAAACGTTTCCTTACTCTTGCAGCATTTTCGATCATCTTGCTTTTCCCCTTTCACTGGACTCGAACATTCTTTAATGTGTCATCTCAGCCACAGATTCATCTTTTCATCGCGTCTTTTACACTAAAATCTGACTTTCAATCCTGGAATTCCACTAAAAAGTTTTGACAATCATCAAGGATCTGTTTTTACAAGTCCTGATCCTGCTTTACTTCTCAGCAGCAGCTGAAAACAATGCCACATCTTCCCTCTGCTCTTCTAATCCCATTTCATTTCTAAATGACAGCAAACGCTGACATTCAGTCCTTGGACCCTTGCTATTCCTCTTTTTCACATCCTCTCAGAGTTCTCCAAATCCCAAGGCTTCAAAACCAGATGCTCTATTCTATACTTTCAGCCTTGACCCATTTACTGAGGTCATGTGTATGCTTCCATCTTCCTTCTAGTTCCTCATAGACAATATTTTCAACCACACATTCAATACCTGTTACCTGATGTGCATTACCTTTCTAGTTAGCTAATCTGTTATTTTTATATATTTTTTTAATTTATGTATTTGAGAGAGAGAGAGAGCATGAATGGGGAGAGGAGCAGATACAGAGTGAGAAGCAGACTCCCTGCTGCAGAGGGAGCCTGATGTATACAGGACTCGATTCTGGGACCTTGAGGTGATGACCTGAGCCTAAGGTAGATGTTTAACCCACTGAGCCACACAGGCACCTCACACAGTTAATCTTGTACATTTTATCTTGACTCTTTTTGGGATTACTTTGAGTTATTTTTTAAAGATTTTATTTATTCATTTATTTATTCATGAGAGGTACGGAGGGAGAGGGCGGGGGGGCAGGGAGAGAGAGGCAGAGAGAGAGAGAGAGAGAGAGAGAGGCAAAGAGACAGGTAGAGAGAGAAGCAGGCTCCATGCAGGGAGCCCCATGGAGGACTCCATCCCAGGACTCCAGGATCATGCCCTGAGCTGAAGGCAGACGCTTAATGAGAGAGACACCCAGGCATCCCGAGTGTATTTTTTTTTAATTTTTTAAAATTTATTTATGATAGTCACACACACACACACACACACACACACACACACACACACAGAGGCAGAGACACAGGCAGAGGGAGAAGCAGGCTCCATGCACCGGGAGCCCGACGTGGGATTCGATCCCGGGTCTCCAGGATCGCGCCCTGGGCCAAAGGCAGGTGCCAAACCGCTGTGCCACCCAGGGATCCCAGTGTATTATTTTTTAATCTGGGGGGGGGGCACCTTTACCCTCAGGATGCTGACCATTGTACTTTGTCTTGCTTTTCTTTTATAATGCAAAAGTTCAAAAAAAAATAATGCAAAAGTTCTTCCCAAGGGTTGGATTATGAACGGTTTGCCTTTGTTTCCTTTTGAATACTTTCCTATTCCATAGAGACGTGAACTTACGGAAGTCTTCTTCTAAGTTCTTTTCAGACACATACTTGACTATTTTCTTCAGAGGCTTAAGTCAGCTAGAGCTAACTCTTCTTCCCAATCCATATTTCTTCACCTCAAAATGGTGTCCATGAAATATCTTAACACAGATGTAGTCTCTGTCCTGGGGATTCATGAGGTGAGAACCTTCTAGAGAAATTAGGGCTATGAACTAAGTTGCTGGAAAGCTATTTAAGTTTTTATTTTATAGGGTAAGCTTAAAGTGGCTAATCATTTTATACCATAACCCTAATTCATTTCTATAGGAATATGCAGAATTATCTATGGATATTCTTACAAACTCTGTAATATGTGGTGGCTTCCTAATAGATTCCTGTGTGATATTGTAGGGGGACAACTCATGGCACTCTCAGTCAGAGAGAAGACTCCTTGTCAAGTTAACTGCATGAAAAGTACAGTAAAGCAACTTGAGCAGTTTTATATGAAGTCAGGAAAAAAAGTTTTTTTCGATGTTTCTTTGGCCACAGAAAGGACCAGTCAACAGAATGTGCTAGTTCCCCTGATAGGTATGATTGTTTAATGAAATTTGCATGTACCTAACTTATGTCACTGAAAGAAACTAGTTGTAGGTCCATCTACCTCATAGTTCCAACTTAGAAGTCCCAAAGCAATCTTCTCATCTTAAATCATTGGTAGCCACTCCTACAAAGGACGGTATGAATGGCACGATAATCCTGTACTGCTTATAAATGGTTATATAGTTTTCACTACCTATCAATAAACTGGAGTCCTGGATTGCACATTAATCTTTTCTGAGATTGGACTGTTAAATCTCTGAAAGTATGATTAACTCAAGGTAATAGAAAAACATTCGTTTCTGAACTTGCAATGAATGCTAGGAGCACTAGGTTACTCTCTAAGGCCCTGACTGAGCAGTCATTTCTACTTTTTCACTGGCATCTCTTTTCCTTTACAAAATCCAACAAGGAGAAAACTACATCCCTTTGAGAAAAATGTTTGCATAATTACCTAGTAGTCATTCTGCTTTTTTCTAAGATTCTATTTATTTATTTATGAGACACACACAAACACACTCACACACACACACACACACACACAGAGGCAGAGACACATGCAGAGGAGGAGCAGGCTCCATGCAGGGAGCCCCATGTGGGACTCAATCCGGGGACTACAGGATCATGCCCTGGGCCCAGGGCAGGCACCAAACCACTGAGCCACCCAGGGATCCCCCTCGTAGTCATTCTTAATGAAGGCAACACACTACCAATTTGTAATTACAAATCACCACAAATTATTAGTAAAGTAATTCATTCTCAAAATCTCAGTGAAGGGTTGAGATTACAAGAGAAAGTCAGCATTCAAGATCAAATTATTACTCAAAGTTTGGGGAATTTTAAACATATTGAAAAATATTAGCAGGGACTCAGACATTAGTATACCAATATTCATAGCAGCATTACCAACAATAGCTAAGAGGTAGAAAAACCCAAATGATCACTGACAGATAAACAAAATGTGATATATATATATATAAAATACTGTTTTGCTTAGGCTATCACAATCCTTTTTATTAAAATCTTACTACAAAAATGATTAATTTATGCATTCAGTCAACTTTATCTATAAAGAGGAATTATACCAAGAGTAGTTAAATAGCAACCATATGAATATAATAAATATTTTTATGAGTGAGAATTTTCATATTATCCAAAATGTTCTTATACACTACTACTAGAGATATAAAAATTCCTTCTCCTTAGGACAGAAATTAAGAGACTGACTTACCGAACTTGAACTTAACAGGTCTTTCTGAAGCTGTTCAATTTGGCCTGCTTGCTCCTTGACTGTAACTTTTAACTCGGCATTTTCAACTTCAAGCCTAAAATGCATATTTTAAAATATTTATTCTCAGACACAAATTTTAAACATACCACATAATTTCTAAACAAACATCTAAAGGTCTTACATAAATTCTTAGAAATTTAAAAAGTAGATTTGGCAATTGTGCCATTTTTCTGGTTGTGTTTTGGGGTTAATGTACAAAATTTAAAGATCGTAAGCAAAAAAGAAAAAAAAAAGGATCGTAAGCAAAAATTATGCATTTCAAAATCCCACAAAGCTGATATTTTTACCCAGCTAAACAACGATGTATTTATCATAATGGATATATTTCTCATACTATACTACTTATCTGCTTTATAAATACTCAAGTTATTTTCTGTGCTGCTTTCACTTGTCCTGTTGCGGGACGCCTGGGTGGCTCAGTGGTTGAGAGCCTCCCTTTGGATCAGGGCACGATTCTGGAGTCCCAGAATTGAGTTCTGCATCAGGCTTCCTGTAGGGAGGCTGCTTCTCCCTCTACCTATGTCTCTGTCTCTCTCTGTGTCTCTCATGAATAAATAAAATCTTAAAATAAATTGCATACTTTTTTATGTCATCTCTGAACTTCTGAATGCACCTTACAACCTTTGTTTGTAACTCCTTTGCTTCTTGTCGCTAAAAAAGAAAAGAAATACTTTTAACTACTGACAATCTAGTATAAAACCACCATCATCTGTTTTTGTAAATACAATGTCACTGGACACAGCCACATTTTCCTCTACATACTGATTTAAGGCTTCCCCAGAATTATACTGCTACAATAGAGACCTATGACTTGCAAAGCCCAAAATATTTACAATCCCCTGACAGAAAAGCTTTCTGAGCACTCTTCTAGTATTAAAAAACAACATTCTAACGTTTTTAAATTATATTTTATCAGGTACACATACAAATTTACGTATTGTTCAAAGGCAGAAAGACAGGAAATTACCTTATGGTAAACTTTTCTAGTTTTCTATTCCAAGCACCACATCAATTATAATTTTAAATATTCACATTTACAAATCACCATGGGCATTCCAGTGATTATACAAGTTAACATGCTGCTTTCAGGGACACTCAGATATTTCAAGTAACAGCTTCTGAGGCAGGATCTCTGTAGGAACCAGAATGCCTGGATTTGAATTCCCAGCTCCCCTGGGCATTTGCTGTTTGACCTTGAAAAATTACTTCAAATTCTGTGTCTCAGTTTCTTCATGTGTAAAATGAAGTTAATAATAGTATCTACCTCACTGTGATAGTCGGAAGTTTAAATTAGGGAATATACATAAACTACTTAGAAGAGTATGTGGCACATACCAAATTCTAAGTGTCTGCAATTAGCATTATTATTGTTGTTGTGTTTTACGTTCTAATGATATTTGATATTTTAGGCAGACGGCAGGCCAATGAAAGTGGTCTCTTACACAAGTTATATTGAAATCATTCTTCATACCACTGAAAGCGGTAGCAAATGGGGAGCATAAGGCCCAGGATATAGCCTCAGGACTTCAAAACACTTTCACTACAGGTGCCTCAGTGGCTCAGTCAGTTAGGCATCTGCTGTGGGCTCAGATCATGATTTTGGGGTCCTGGGATTGAGACCCCAACATCAGGGTTCCTGCTCAGCAGGGAGTCTGCTTCTTCCTTTCTCTCTGCCCCTCCCCCTGCTTGTGCACTCATGTTCTCTCTCTCTCTCTCTCCCTCTCCCTCTCTCTCTCTCTCTCAAGTAAAATATTAAAAAAAGGGACGCCTGGGTGTCTCAGCGGTTATGTATCACTTGAACTGGGACTTGGCTCAGGCTTGATCCTGGAGTCCTGGGATCAAGTCCCACATCAGGCTTCCTGCATGGAGCCTGCTTCTCTCTCTGCCCGTGTCTCTGCCTCTCTTTCTGTCTCTTATGAGTAAATAAACAAAAGTTAATTTTTTTTAAATCTTCAAGAAAAAACTTTCAAAAGTTCCACTAGCCAATGGTACTTTCCTCCACTTATAATAATTTTAATTTACCTCCTCTCTATACTACTCAGTGAACAATGCTCATGGACTACAGTGCAAACAGTAACTCCTACACTGAGTGATACATAACTTACATGACCATCAGAGGCAAGGTAAAGCCACTGACGTGGAAATAATGGACTCTTGCTAAACCAATGTTCCCAAATCATTTTATGTTCATATTGTTCATCTTAGCAACTGTTTATGTTAGAGGGCTTTAGCAAGTACTCTGATGAGTAGAGATTAAGGCTCCGTGGTGTGGCATATCAGAAAAGCTGCCCTCAGGGGCACCCGCTGGCTCAGTTAAAAGAACATCCAACGGTTAACCTTCAGTTCCTGTTCAAGCCCCACAATAGATGTAATGATTATATAAAATAAATAAACTTAAAAAAAAACCTGTCCTCAGAGCTTTATAGTTGGTAAAGTGCTGGAACTCTGTAAATCTCAGTTCTGGTTGCATAATGAAGGCAGGCATATTTAGACTGTTTTGCCATAATCAGAAAAAAACAGCATCTGATTGAATACTTTGTCCGATCGGATTAAATGCTTTCAGTTTTACACTTAACTGCTTAAAATACATTTAGAATACAGCTTTGTTATGTCAATGTGTTTCAATCAGAAATTACTGCTATGGTATAAAGTACTTAATTTTATCCTAAAAACTGTTAAGATATTCTCAAATTTAGGCAAGGACAGGTACCATACACATAAAATATTTTCCCTCTTAGATACATTTGTACATAAGAAGACAGAATTATCGCTCATGAAAAAAAATAAAAACAATGTAAAATAAAGGACTAAACTGGTCTGCACAGACTAGATAATACATGTAAAATAAAGGACTAAACTGGTCTGCACAGACTAGATAATACGGGTGAAGAAAGTAAGTTCAGGGGGAGTTACAATAATCAGAGAAAGCCTCATGGAGAATGAGAGACAATGAGCCAGGACTCAATAGTGTAGGATTAGGCAAGAGGAAGGGAAACTAAAAAGACAGAAAGGGTAGAATGAGTAAATAAAAAAGGGTGAGAGATGGTAAAATCACCCCAATTAACTTAAAGGATAAAATCTGATGGCAGAGAAATACAGATGTCCACACAACTAAACCAATGTTCACAGCAGCATTATTAATGGCCACAAAGTGGAAATAACCCAAAGGTGCATTAAATGATGAATTAACAAGGGCGTTAGCCCACAATGGAGGACTGTCTGACCAGAAAAAGAAATGAAGCACTGACATATGCTAGAACACAGGCGAACCCTGAAAACAGGAAGTGAAAGAAGCGAGTCGCAAAGGACCACACGTGGTGTGACTCCCTTTATAGGAAACATTCACAATAGGCAACTCTATGGAGACAAGAAGTAGACTTCTGGTTGCCCGAGGTCAAGGGCAACAGCTAAGGGTTTTTTTTCAGGGTGACGAAAATGTTCTGATGGCAGTGATAGTTGCAAAACCCTATAAATATACTCAGCGACAACAACACATGTTAAATGGGTCAACTGTATGGTAGGTGTATTTATAGCTCAATAAAGCTTTTAAAAAGAGTCAATGGCAGGACCTAGATAATTTTCTTAATTCTCTCTTTTGGCTTTATATACATCATCTGAATATTTCCATGCATTTTAATATATAAATATTAAAAATATAAATATTTTATAATATTTATAAATAAATATATTAAAAATAAATATATAAAAGGAAAAGAAAATGAAGGAAATGCCTCAGTTCCACTAGTCGTAACCTTTCTTTACAAGTTTTCCTGAAATCAGTACAGAGTCTATATCCATCAATAAAAGTGAAGATGAGAAGTAAGACGATTTTCTGAAACATTCCGTTAAACCTTATCTTCTGATTTTATCTAGCTCGCCTCATCATGGTAATAGAGATCTCAGTAGAAAACATTGTTTTTAGGGCACCTGGGTGGCTCAGTTGGTTTAGGCGTCCAACTCATGATTTCAGCTCAGGTCATGATCTCATTGGTGGTGGGTTTAAGCTGGCATGGGGCTCTGTACTCAGCAGGGAATCTCCTGGAGATTCTTTCTCTCTCCCTGTGCCCCTCCCCCTACTCATGAGTGTGCATGGACATGCATTCTTTCTCTCTCTCTCAAATAAATAAATAAATAAATCGTTAAAAAAAATCGTATAGCAGGAGAAAAAAGTCCCTCAATTTCTGTGAATGGGTAAATGCTATAAGGAAAAACATAGAACACAGAGAGAGCAGAATGAAAAGTCAGAATTTAATAAATAAGTGCATGGTGAAGACACTAAAATTATGCTAAATTGAAATGAAAATACAAAAGAAAGTGGTCCATGGAAATTAGCATCCTAAAACATTTATATTATTTAACCAGCTACAGAGGAACTGTTGACATGTTATATGTAATACATATGTGACTTTCGATTTGATCCAATGTTTTTAAATCCTGTACCTCATCTTCTAAATTAATACGATAATGTGATAACTCCGGTGAAGCCTGTGACATACATTGCTTTTTTAGGGCATCAGCCAGTTCTTGTTGAAGTTCTCTCATAACTACCTAATAAGACCTTCTGTTACTGATTTTAGAAATCATCCTATTATTATGTTAATAATATAATTCTAACGTATGTACTTTATCACCACATACATCAACTCACCTTTTATTCCTAGAATGTACACACTGCTAAGTGAATTCAGTTAAAGACACAAAAAGTGTTATCCCTCCTGCCTAGTCAGTATTATGTTACACAGATAATTATTTCAGCCCCACTCTCCATTCCTTGTTGATGAATTTGCAAAGCTTCCCAGCCTGCTGAAGTCTCAAAAAGAAATGGGTATTGTATAGGTGAGACTAGCAGTGGTAAATTCTACATTAATCAAATATTTTCTCTCTTTTTTATTAGAGGCTAAAATTAACTTCTAAGTTCTTCACATACTCAATCCTCTGCTCAAATCCTTCCAATAGGTTACTATCTCAGAACAAATGTGAAGTCATACTAATGGCCCTCAAGCCCCCTACATAACCTGGCTTCTGCCTCCCTCCTGGCCTCAGCTCCTAGAGATCCCTCCCCTGTTCATGCTCACTCCACTCCTGCTATACAAGAATCCTGCCATCCCTCCCTCAGTAGCCTGAAAATGGAGATCCAGTGCCAAATTAATAAATCACAAAGATACAATTCTATTGGAAAATTTTAAGCCCAAATGGTAGTTACCAATGGAGTTTTGAAATGAGCAAATTATTTGAAAAATGCTTAAATTATAAACCGTGGTGGGAAGATGAAATCAAATACAGCTTTGCTAAGTCACCAGTTATCCCAAATTATGATTTAGTGAAAAGTAGATGCCTTCAAAGAGTGAAAAGGTCACAAGAATAAATGATTTGAGACTAAACATTTAAATTTACATAAATAAAAATAAAAGTATGCTAACTGAAAATGCTTAAAAAGCTATCAAAAAAAAGTACTGAGATACAGCACCTACACTTCAGTTCATGTGACAAATCTGGAGTTAGTTGTCAAGGTAATCCACTTATTTGAACCTCAAGGTCAAAACACTCAGGTATGAGCATTTCCACTTATCTGTTCATCATGGTATTAAAACGTGGTGACAAGAATTAAAACTATTTTAGTAGTACTAACAATAAATTATTAATATCAGACTCCTTTCTTTAACAATGTATAACTTAACCTCTTGAAGTTTCTCATAGATGACGTGCATTTTTATTCAAATTAAAGCACCTTTCAGGTCTAATTTTTATTTGCTGGATACAAGTTATGAAGATTCAAAACTGACCCATAATCATTCAGGTCGTGATCTCGGGGTCATGAAGTGGAGCTCTGCACTGGGCATAGAGCCCACTTTGGATTCTCTCTCCCTCTCCATCTGCCCCACTCCCATTTAGGTGCAGGTGCACTATTTCTCTCCAAAAAAAAAAATAGTACTAATAAGCCATAACCAAACATTACTTTGAACTTTCTAATAGGAAGCTTGAAAAATATTTGTCTTTCTGAATACTTACTTCTCTTTCTTCTTTCTCATCTTCATATCTAAATGCTCTTTCCATTATCTGTTTACATTTATTGATTAACTCCTTATTTCTTTCTCGCAGTTGAAGAGCTCGTTTTTCACCTGCAACTCGAACCATTCTTACAATAACCTGAACCTGGTCTTTGAGATAAATTATAGTCTTTTCTTTACATTCCACTCTGCTGTAGGCATCATCTAGTTGCTCTCGGAGCAACATATTTTCACTTTGTAGTTGAGATAATTTCTCTTCTAAGGATTCATGCTTTCCCATGTATTCATTCACTTTACCTTGTTCGTTTTGAGATTTCTGCTCAATTTCCTTCTTCTGACCCTGTGTTTGTTTTGGGTTTCTTTGTAAATGTTCTAAAGCCAACGTCTTTTCTCTGAGAGCATCTCTTGTATACTGCAGCTCAATTTCTAGGGCATTAAGTTTACTTTCGACTTCAGAAAGTTGCTGAGAAAGCACCTCATTGTTATCTTTTAGGTTAGACATCTCAAAGCTCATTTTGTCCTGTAAATGACACCACTCATCTTTTGCTCTCTGGAAAGCAAGTTCTAGGTCTCTTTTTGATGCCTGACTTTGATCACGATCCTGTATAGCTGTAGCGAGTCTAGCTCGGTATGATTGAAGTTTTGCTTCCAGTCTTTCTCTGTTTAGCTTTTCATCCAGCAATTTAGAGTTCAGCATGGTATTCTCAGTTGTCACAACATTCAGCTGCCCACTAGATTGGAATACTGTATTTGTTAATGTTACCTCATTCAGTTTTATGGCGTTTTGAAGACTGTCATTCTTTTCTTTTTCAGTTTCAGTGTCTTCACAATACCTCTTTTCCTGCTTCTGATTCCTTATTGTGTCTATTTCCAGTCTTAGCATGGCAAGTTCATCTTGCAACATGCGGTTTTCATGTAACAGACCTTTTTCTTTTTCATGAGGAGGAGAAACCTAAGTAAAACAAGAGTCTTTTAGCTGGAACTCAATAAAATGACATTATCATGATTTTCTCTGAAATCAAAGAATATCCTATGTTTATACAAGGAATGGGTTGCAGTTAAGTGGATATCCAACTGGAAAAACACAAAGTTGGATCCAAGCTCAAACTTTTATACAAGCATAAATTCCCCAAAGTTCAAAAGTTTAATTGAAAGCAATGAATGCATGAAAGGAAAAAGAAATCATGACAAAATCCTAAGAATCTCAGAATTGGAAAGGTCTTTCTCTGGTTTACAACAAACTCAGAAGGCTTGAAAGAAAAAAACTAATACATCTGACTACACTAAAATTGAGTTTATAGTCTCATGTCTAACACAGTCCACAGGAAAACCCTTAGCTCTGCATATATTTGGACAGATTCAATTTCCTAACCTCACTTTGTCCTGAGAATATTCCATACGTATTCGACTTTTCTAACATTTCTATACTCAGTTATAAGAATTTTATCTACTGATAACTAATAAATCTAGGCATTGTACTACAAACATGTCTGCACACATTAATTATCTCTTTTAGTTATCACAATTCAAAAATGGAGAGGTTAAAAATACTAAGTGAGCTGCAGGACATTCCCCAGGTCTTTGTACCCACTACCACTATTCTGGCACCAAACTGCAGCTACTTCTCTAGTGTGAATCTTAAATACAAAAGAAGCCTTGTATTTCAGGAGTGGCTGGGTGGCTCAGTCAGTTAAGCCTCTGCCTTCGGCTGAGGTCATGGTCCCCGGATCCTGAGAGCAAGTCCCGTGTCAGGCTCCCTGCTCCACAGAAAGCCTGCTTTTCTCTCTCCCTCTGCCTCCACTCCCCCTGCTTGTGCTCTGTCAAATGAATCCATAAAGTCTTTTAAAAAGAAAAAAAAAGCCTTATATTTCAAAATACCAATACTAACTAAGGTAAAATTTATGTAGCTCCTAGAAAAATCATGAGATTATTTGTGGCTGCAACTAATTTTATTTCCTCTTCAGATGTTTAAAATGGCAATAAATGCAGAAGAGGGGAAAATACACTGAGCTATTTTACTAGGAACAAAAGACTTATCAATAAATTATCAGTAAGTATATATTACAGCATATGATTATTTCAAAAGCTCCTTGTAGGGATCCCTGGGTGGCGCAGCGGTTTGGCGCCTGCCTTTGGCCCAGGGCGCGATCCTCGAGACCCGGGATCGAAGCCCACATTGGGCTCCTGGTGCATGGAGCCTGCTTCTCCCTCTGCCTATGTCTCTGCCTCTCTCTCTCTGTGACTATCATAAATAAATAAAAAAATTTAAAAAAAAAAAGCTCCTTGTAATGAAATCAGATACTACTTGGAGCAAATTGTTACTCATCTCAAAAGTAGGAGACTAACATCTGAAGTAAGGTCTTAAAACGGGCTACACTTTTCCTCCTGTTCATCAGTGGAAGTGTGAAACTAACCCCTCTATGAATATAGAGGTGGTGAAGGAATTGCCAAAAACTAAAACATATGTTGTTAGTAGCAAGAGTTTTGTGCTTATGGAAAGCTCATAAATTCCATACTATTTTCCAAAATAATAAAAACTTCTACTTCAGATAAGGGCATTATGAATGTCACTATTTGACACCTGCAGACAAATGCATTTAAATTAATGAATGGACTACAAACTTCACTCCTCCCTATATAGACCCGTATGTGTATGTATGTACGTATGTATATATGTATATACATACACACACACTCACCCACAAATATATATGTATTCTTTTAAAATCCTCTGTACTTACCATAATGTACAGGGTTGGTTTTTAGAAATATACACATGCATGGAGAAAAATAATAATTCCAAAAAATAAAATATACATACGTACAAATACATACACACGTACTTCAAAATAACTAAAGAAAATACCTCAGAATTCATTTTAGTATGAGACATTTCTGACTCATTTCGTTTGCAAAGGTGATTGTTTAGAATCCCATCTTGGGTGGGGCAGGGGCAAGGTGAGGGAGGAGTAGGGATCCTCAAGCACCTGGCCCCACCAACTTACCTTGATAACTTTCAAATCATCCTGAACACCTACGAATTCGACCTGAGATTGATTGATGATTGATTTTTATTTACTTTTTTACTGGAGCTCGATTTGCCAACATATAGTATAACACCCAGTGCTCATCCCGTCAAGTGCCCCCCCCTCCCCTGGCAAGTGCCCGACCTGAGATTTTTTTTTTAAAGATTTATTTATTTATTTATGATAGAGAGAGAAAGAGAGAGAGAGAGGCAGAGACACAGGAGGAGGGAGAAGCAGGCTCCATGCTGGGAGCCCCACGTGGGACTCGATCCCGGGACTCAGCCCTGGTCAGCCCTGGGTCAAAGGCAGGCGCCAAACCGCTGAGCCACCCAGGGATCCCCCCGAACTGAGATTTAAAGAGAGAACAGTCAGAACGCTACAGAGAGAAGGGTTTTCGCTCCTAACAAGGTAGGGAGGCGGAGAAAAATAAAAAAGAATCAAGTGGGGAGGGGCACCGGAGGAGCCGGGCTGAGGCCTGCAGCGGGGAAAGCCTCCCAGGCGGGTAAGCGCAGCCCTGGAGAAGCAGACAAGTGGGAGCTTTAAAATCCGCCCCGGATTCCTCCGGGATGGAAAGGCGCTCAGCTGGGAACTCCGCCAGGACGTGGGGGGTGGGGACCTCCAGTCTCCGGGGTCACTGACAGAGGAAGTGCGCAGGGTCGAGCGCCCCCCACACCGGCCCAGCTCCGTAAAGGGCTGGAGCGCGCTGCGCGGGGCCTCGGGGAGAAGCCGGTGTGTCGGGAGGGGCTCCGGGAGCCAGACTCCAGCAGCGCAGGCCCCGGACCCCAGGGGACACAGCCGGGATCCTGCTCTCCCCGGGACAGGCCGAGGCGGGGAGGGCCCAGGACAGCGAGGACACTCCTGCCCCTCCTGCCCCGGGAGCATCCAGGCCCCTGTGGACTGGGAGATGGGGGGAGTCACTGCAGGGGGCGCCCTCCAGGGCCAGGGAGACCTGGCCGCTGCCGGTGTGGTTGTCCCTCCTGGTGTCACCCGGTGCCTGGGAGAGGCGTGGCCGCCAGGGGACACGGGCCTCACGGGAGGTCAGGTCGGCTCCCCGTGACCCTGCACCCAGCAGGGGGCGGGGCAGCTCCCCAAGGTACACACACCTGAGAATCGGCACAGCCCGCCCCTCCCCCAGAAGACCAGCTGGAAGGACAGGGGAAGAGCAAGTTCCCCACCCAGCAGCGCTGGAAAGCTCCAGGGGAAGTCGAGGGATCTACAGTATATAGAACTAGAGGGTACCCCTCTTCCCCGCCCCCCCACCCATGTTCCAGTACAACTCATTTTTATATCAGACTGTAAGTTTCCAATTTTCTTTCTCTTTTCCCACCTTAACTACAATATTTTGCCACCTCTTCATTTTCAGGTTTCTTCCTTTTTGACTCATATTTTTACAATTACACGTCTTAGATAGATTTTCCACTTCTAGATTCCCTTCAACATACTCAACTTAATTTTGGGAGCTAGACGAGATATGTTTTGTGTGTGTGTGCTTTTTTTGTTTTCTCTACCTCATTTTGTTCTACAATGGCACAATACCTTCTAAAACAGGACGAGCATGCACCCAGAACCAAGTGGTATACCGTGCTGGTTCATTCTGTGAGACTATATTCTCTCTTCGTTCCCATTCTGCCCCCCTTTTTATCTCATTTATGTTTTGGGGAACAATGTTGGGTCTCTCTACAAGTATTTCTGGTTTATAGAAATTTGGGACTCAGTATCTTCTAACATACAGAACTTAATACACCCAGGACCAAGAGGATCACCCCCTAGGACCCCTCAGGTAGACTACATTCTCCCTCCACTACAACTTCATCACCACCACCATGTCCCAGTCCCCCCCAACATTTTATTTTTCTACTTCTTTTTTTCTTTTTCCCCTCTTTACCTTTGCTTTTTTTTCTCTTTTTTTCTTCCTTGGCATTCTTGGCCTTTTATTTTCTACTACTTGGTTTTAAAATTTGTTTTTCACTTTAGTGGTCATTTTGTGTTATTTTGTTCTTCTCTTCGTTTTCAATTTCATGTCATGGAACAGTCAGAATCATCGAAGGATAAGAAACCTTGGGTGGCTCAGTGGTTTAGTGCCTGCCTTCAGCTCAAGGCATGATCCTGGAGTCCCAGGATCAAGTGCCACATCAGGCTCCCTGCATGGAGCCTGCTTCTCCCTCTGCTTGTGTCTCTGCCCCTCTCTCGGTGTCTCTCATGAATACATAAATGAAATGTTTAAAAACAATCATCTAAGGTGAAATTGACTTAGATTGTGGTTGATATTCTTGACTCAGCCCGTTCATACAGCCACTCTGCAGTGAGCAAAATGACTAGAAGGAAGCTCTCACCACAAAAGAATCAGAAACAGTACTCTCTTCCACAGACTTATAGAATTTGAATTACAATTTGATGTCAGAAAGCCAATTCAAAAGCACAATTATAAAGCTAGTGGTGGCTCTGTAAAAAAGCAGAGAGTATTAAAGAAACTTCATGACTGCAGAATTTTGATCTACTTAGTCCAAAATTAAAAATTAATTAAATGAGATGCAATCCAAACTGAAGGTCCTAACAATGAGGGTTAATGAGTTAGAGGAAAGAGTGAGTGCCACAGAAGACAAGTTGATGGCAAAGAGGAAAGCTTAAGAGAAAACAGAAAAACAATTAAAAGACCATGAGGAAAAGTTAAGGGAAATAATCGAGAGCCTCAGAAGGAAAAAATATACGCATAATTGGGGTTCCACAGGAGGGCCAGAGGGCCAGAAAGGATATTTGAACAAATCATACCTGTGAACTTCCCTAATTTTGGGGAGGGAAAAAGGCATTCAGGTCCAGGAGATAGAGAGGTCCCCCACCAAGGGGAAGGGAAAAAAAGCAGAACTCGACATTTAATGGTGAAACAAGCAAATTCCAAAGAAAAAGAAAGTCCTTAAAACAGCAAGAAACAAGAGATTTCTAACTTATATGGGGAGAAATATTAGATTAACAGCAGACCTCTCCACAGAGATCTGGCAGGCCAGAAACAGCTGGCAGGAAATATTCAGGGTTCTACATGACAAGAACATGCAGCCAAGAATACTCTATCCAGTGAGCCTTTGGTTCAGAATAGGATAAAGAGCTTCTAAGATAGGCAGAAGCTGAAAGAATATGTGACCACCAAACCAGCTCTGCAAGTAATACTAATGGGGACCCTGTAAAAGAAAGAGGAAGCCCAAAGAAATAATCCACAAAAGCAGGGACTGAATAGACATTACAATGACAGTAAATTAACATCTTTCAATAGGTACTCTGAATGTGAATGGGCTAAATGATCCCATCAAAAAACGCAGGGTTTCAGACTGGATAAAAAAATCAAGACCCATCTATTTGCTGTCTACAAGAGACTCATTTTAGATATAAGGACACCTACAGCATGAAAATAAAAGGTTGGAGAACCATTTACCATTCACATGGTCTTCAAAAGAAAGCAGGGGTAGCCATCCTTATATCAGATAAATTAAAGTTTATCCCAAAGACTGCAGTTAAGAGATGAAGAGGGACACTATATCATACTTGAAGGGTCTATCCAACAAGAAGATCTAACAATCATGAATATTTATGCTTCTAATGTGGGAGCTTCCAAGTCTATCAATGAATTAATAACCAAAGTAGGGGCATACTTAGATAATAATACACTAGTAGTAGGAGACTTAAACACGGCACGTTCTGCAAATGACAGATCTTCTAAGCACAACATCTCCAAAGAAACAAGAGCTTTAAATGATACACTACACCACATGGATTTCACAGATATTTACAGAACTTTACATCCAAAAGCAACTGAATACATAGTCTTCTCATGGAACTTTCTCAGAATAGGCCACCGGATACCAAAACATTGGGACTGTCCCCTGCATATTTTCAGACCACAATGCTTTGAAACTAGAACTCAATCACAAGAAGAAATCTGGAAGAAACGCAAACACAGGGAGGAGAAAGACCATCCTGCTGAAAGATGAATGGGTCAACCAGAAAATTAGAGAAGAAATAAAAAGATTCATGGAAACTAATGAAAATGAAGATACAACCATTCAAAATCCTTGGGATACAGCCAAAGCAATCCTAAGCAGGAAATGCATTGCAATACAAGCATCCCTCAAAAGATTGGAAAAAAACTTCAAAGACACAAGCTAACCTTGCACCTAAAGGAATTGGAGAAAGAACAGTAAATAAAACCTACACCAAGCAGAACAGAGAGAGTGAAGATTTGAGCAGAACTCAATGAAATAGAGACCAGAAGAACTGTGGAACAGATCAACAAAACCAGAGGTTGGTTCTTTGAAAGGAAGAATAAGATACGTAAACCATTAGCCAGCCTTTTAAAAAACAAAGGAGAAAAGACTCTAATTAATAAAATCACGAATGAAAAAGGAGAGATCACCACCAATACCAAGGAAAACCTAACCAAAGAGATAAAGGATTTATACCCTAACAACTACAGAACACTTCTGAAAGAAATCCAGGAAGACACAAAGAGATGGAAAAATATTCCATGCTCATGGATTGGAAGAATTAATATTGTCAAAATGTCTATGCTAACCCAGGGCGATTTACATTCAATGCTTTCCTATCCACATACCATGGACTTTCTTCACTTTCTTCAGAAAGCTGGAATAAATAATCTTAAGATTTGTGTGGAATCAGAAAAAACCCCGAACAGCTAGGGGAATATTGAAAAAGAAAACCAGAGCTGGGGACATCACAATGCCGGATTCCAAGTTGTCTTACAAAGCTTTGATCATCAAGACAGTGTGGTACTGGCACAAAACCAGACAAATAGATCAATAGAACAGAAGAGAGAATCCAGAAATGGGCCCTCGAATCCATGGTCAAATTATATTTGACAAAGCAGCAAAGACTATCCACTGGAAAAAGGACGCTCTCTTCAATAAATGGTGCTGGGGGGGATCCCTGGGTGGCGCAGTGGTTTGGCGCCTGCCTTTGGCCCAGGGCATGATCCTGGAGACCCGGGATCGAATCCCACATCAGGCTCCCGGTGCGTGGAGCCTGCTTCTCCCTCTGCCTATGTCTTTGCCTCCCTCTCTCTCTCTCTGTGACTATCATAAATAAATAAAAAATAATAATAATAAAATAAATAAATAAAATAAATGGTGCTGGGAAAACTGGACAGCCACGTGCAGAAGAATGAGACTAGACCACTCTCTTGCACCACACGCAAAGATAAACTCAAAATGGAGGAAAGATCTAAACGTGAGACAGGAATCCATCAGAATCCTAGAGGAGGGATCCCTGGGTGGCGCAGTGGTTTGGCGCCTGCCTTTGGCCCAGGGCGCGATCCTGGAGACCCAGGATCGAATCCCACGTCGGGCTCCCGGTGCATGGAGCCTGCTTCTCCCTCTGCCTGTGTCTCTGCCTCATTCTCTCTCTCTCTCTGAGTATCACAAATAAATAAAAATTAAAAAAGAAAAAAAAAAGAATCCTAGAGGAGAACACAGGCAACAGCCTTTGTAAACTCGGCCACTGCAGCTTCTTGCAAGATAGATCTATGAAGGCAAAGGGAAACAATAGCAAAAATAAACCATTGGGACCTCATCAAGATAAAAATCTTCTGCACAGCAAAAGAAACAGTCAACAAAACTAAAAGATAACCTACAGAATGGGAGAAGTTATTTGCAAATGACCTATCAGGTAAAGGGCTAGTATCCAAGATCTATAAAGAACTTAGTACACTCAACAGCAAAGAAACAATCCAATCATGAAATGGGCAAAAGACATGAGCAGAAATTTCACCAAAAAAGACATACAAATGGCCAACGAGCACATGAGAAAACACTCCACATCACTTGCCATCAGGGAAATACAAATCAAAACCACAATGAGATACCATGTCACACCAGTGAGAATGGGGAAAATTAACAAGACAGGAAACAACAAATGTTGCAGAGGAGGTGGAGAAAGGGGAACCCTCTTGTACTGTTGGTGGGAATGTGAACTGGTGCAGCCACTATGGAAAACTGTGTGGAGGTTCCTCAAAGAGTTAAAAATAGAGCTACCCTATGACCCAGCAATAGCACCACTCGGGATTTACCCCAAAGATAGAGATGCAGTGAAAAACCGCGACACCTGCACCCCAATGTTTATAGCAGCATTTTCCAGAATAGCCAGACGGTGGATGCAGCCTGAGTATCCATCAAATGATGAATGGATATAGAAGATGTGGTCTATATATAAAATGGAATATTACTCAGTCCCTAGAAATGACAAATAACCAGCATTTGCTTCAATGTGCACGGAACTTCAATGTGCATGGAACAAACTAGGGGTGGTGGAAGGGGAGGAGGGCAGGGGGTGGGGGTGAATGGGTGACGGGCACTGAGGGGGGCACTTGACGGGATGAGCACTGGGTGTTAGTCTGTATGTTGGTAAATTGAACACCAATAAAAAATAAATTTATTATAAAAACAAGAAGTAAAGAAGAGCAATATAGTAAAGAAGTTGAAATCAAACAACTTCAACTTAATCTTAGAAGACGAAACTTGGAATTGAAGGGTGTAAAAAATAATTTGAATCAGGTAAATTTTTGGCAGTAATTGTATATTTCCATCAATATTATTTATAGTATCCCTTTGATATAATACATATTGTTAGGCTTCAAATAGATTAAACATTTCATTTTAACCTAATAGCAACCATGATCTTTGTAGCCACAATTACTACCTTATTGGAATTCTTGGCCTCTCACATATGCCCTATGTATATATTTTGAATGAAGGGATGGAAGGTAAAATGAGATAAATGTTATATTGATTTATTGATTTATGGAATTGTATTTATTTTTACACAGAGCATGGGCTGGGGGGAAAGGAGTAGAGGGAGAGGGAGGGAAATGAATCTCCAGCAGACTCTGGTTCTGAGTCTCATGATCTGAGTCTCCAGCCTCACCTGGTTCGGAGTCTCGTGATCGTGAGATCATGACCTGAGCCATAAAAAGAGTTGGACACTTAACCCACTGAGCCCCCAGGTGTCCCAGTTTTGAATTTTTTAATGTTGAAATATGAGCTAGATTTCCTTGAGATGCTGATGAAGCTAGTTAAATGTTTTACACAGAAATTTTATTTCACAATACTATGTCTACTTGTATTTTTACTCTATGGTACATTTTGCTGTCATTTAATTTAAAATTTGAATTATTCATTGAGGATGAAAAGCCTTGTTATAAAAAAGGCCACTCTTGAACATTTTTTTTTAAGTTCTCTTAAGCCTTTTGACTTTTTTTTTTAATGATAAGATCCAAAATCCTAATGAAAATGTGTCTCTAGGTTATAGAAGAGCAAAATGATGTTCAGAGGCAGCTTTCGCGAGAACAGAATGCCCAGAGTATTACATGATGGAATACTATTTTTTTTTGTATATTTGTTATTGGAGTTCGATTTGCCAACATACAGCATAACACCCAGTGCTCACCTGTCAAATGCCCCCTCAGTGACCGTCACCCAGTCTCCCCACCCCCCGCCCACCTCCCCTTCCACTATCCCTTGTTCATTTCTCAGAGTTAGGAGTCTCTAATGTGTTGTCACCCTCTCTACTTTTTCCCACTGATTTTCTCTCCTTTCCCCTATAATCCTTTTCAGTATTTTTATAGTCCCCATAGAGTGAAACCATATGATGTTTGTCTGTCTATGATTGACTTACTTCACTCAGCTCTTCTTTACTTCTTAATTGCTCCTTAATATTTATATATAAAATTTCAGCACTTCTTCTTTTTTCTTTTTCTTGTTTTAAGGTCAATCTGCAAATGCATGTGTTCATTTTAAAATTTGTTTTGTTAGCAATAAAACTTTTATTTTATGATCTGGTTCCACATATGTTGGTTCATTATCCAAAGGAAATTTTTCTGTTCTCAATTTTTTTCCCTTTCTAGGGCTCATGTTTTTCAATTTATCACTTCAATATCTTCAAAAAGATATATAGTTTAAAAGAAGCAATGAGAAAGCATTTTGCAACTTAGTAAGTTTTAGTCAGTAATAACTCTGGGAGATGTTGTAAGCAAAGGAATTCTGAAATTATTTAAGAAAGGGTTCAAAATTGTCATTTTTCTCCACAAAGTCATAATTACACTTCAATTAAGACAAATCATTTCATTACTAATTAAAAAGAGAAGTTGCTGTTTATCAACAACTTTATAAATTCACTAGAAATACATTTTTATTTCACAAAACATCACAGGTACCTCTAAAAATGATCTTCAGTGTAAGACAGCATCAGCAGATGTCGTTTACACACCATACACCTGCAGATGACTCTGATCCAGCACTAGACTAGGGAGCCTAAAATCTATTGCCCATGCTTTTTATGTTTCTTATTCTGTAATATTCTCAACCTTGTTGATCATTATGTATTTTATAAATCATTTGAAAACTCCTTTGAAAACATCACAGGATCCATATTAATTAAGTAAAGAATAGAGTAAGATGTGCTTTCAGCATAGACTTTTGAATTAATTTTCTTTATATATGTGAGAAATGTTAAAAAAAACTTAACCATTAATCATTTTTCCATTTTACTTTTTAACCCCTGCATATGTTAAGAATAAACCAATTTTTCTGTCTTGAGAAAAATTGGCCATTTCACACTCTGTTGGGGGGCATATAATATAAAATTCCCTGAGAACAATTTAAAAATATGGATCAGAGACCTCTACTAAATATTTTTATACATTAACACAATACTATATTAAAGAATTTATTCCAATTAACCAAGACTGTAGAAACAGAATTAAATAAAAGACATTCCTTATAGCATTAATTAAACTATAGGAAAATGGAAAACAACCAAAATTCAATTTGTTAAATAATGAGGTTTACATATGATGGACTTCTACATGGTCATTAAAATTATGCTTTAGAATATACATTAAATTATTAGAAGTATTCACTGTTAAAACCTTGCAGTATTATTTCAAAGAATCTCACACTTTACAACTTTTTTTAAAAAAAAAATTGGAGTTCAATTTGCCAACATACAGCATATCACCCAGTGCTCACCCCGTCAAGTGCCCCCCCTTAGTGCCCATCAGCCAGTCACCCCAGCCTCCACTCACCTCCCTTTCCACTACACCTTGTTCGTTTCCCAGAGTTACGTGTCTCTCATGTTCTGTCACCCTCACTGATATTTCCCTCTCATTTTCTCTCCTTTCCCCTTTATTCCCTTTCATTAATTTTTATATTCCCCAAATGAATGAGACCATATAATGTTTGTCCTTCTCCGATGGACTTATTTCACTCAGCATAATACCCTCCAGTTCCACCCACATGGAAGCAAATGGTGGGTATTTGTCGTTTCTAATGGCTGAGGAATATTCCATTGTATATACATAGACCACTGCTTCTTTACCCATTCGTCTTCTGATACTTCACATTTCTAATGGAGTTTCCTTCCCTATAAAATCCCAGAAGGCAAATTAGCAATTACAAAACTTCTCCTACACATCTGCAGCATAAAAGTAAGTATTTCAAGGGGTTCCTGGCTGGCTCAGTTGACAGAGCATGTGACTCTTGATCTCATAGTTGTGAGTTCAAGCCCCACGCTGAGTGTGGAGTCTATTAAAAAAAAAAAAGTAAATAGTTGAAATATTTCCTTAAAACCAAGATGTCATACCTTAAACTGTAGAGTTCTCGTTCCCATTCCACTTTTTGATGCTCTAACTGAGATTTCATTTCTTTTGTTTCTGATAGCAACTGTTCTAGTCCATTGACCTTATATTCCACTTGTAAAATTTTTCTTGTAAGTTGTTCACAGTCTTTTCTTTTTAATTCTATTGATCTTTTGTATTTAAGAATTGCATTCTGGATTGTCAATACGCTAACAGAATCTACACCAGAGGAAAAACAAAAACAGAAATAAAATACAGGAGGCATCAGGGTGGGTCAGGTGGTAAAGCATCCAATTATTGGTTTTGGCTGAGGTCATGATCTCACAGTTGTGGGATTGAACCTGGCACTGGGTGCTGCACTCAGCACAGAGTCTGCTTAAGGTTCTTTACCCCCTCGTTCCCTCCCTCTCTGTTCCTCTCCCCATCTCCTGCTCATGCTCTCTCACAAATTTGTTCTTTTAAAAAGTAAAATAAAACAATATGAGTATTTTTTGCATATAAGGGACCGAGCATGTTCACATTAACTCATTCATACATGAAATAAATATTGAGTAACTTCAACGTAAAGAGATTATACCAGGTGCCTGGGTGGCTCAATCGGTGGGTGTCTGCCTTCGGCTCAGGTCATGATCTTGGTGTCCTGGGATCAAGCCACATGGTGGGCTCCCTGCTTAGTAGGGAGTCTGCTTCTCCCTCTTCCTCTGCCTCTCTCCCTGCTCATGCTCTCTCTCTCAAATAAATGAATAAAATCTTATCAATAGAACTTTAAAATCTTTTAAAAAGAAAAGAAAACATGACTGAAACCTTTCTAAACTGAATGAAAACTATAATCCCACAGACCCACAAAGGATCTGGCTAGGAGAGAAGAAATGGAAGTAAACTATTGTAATTTTAAAAAAAGATTTTATTTATTTATTCATGAGAGACATGGAGAGAGAGAGAGGCAGAGACACAGGCAGAGGGAGAAGCAGGTTCCCTGAGATAGCCTGATGTGGGACTTGATACAAGGACCCTGGGATCACACCCTGAGCCAAAGGTAGATGCTCAACCACTAAGCTACTCACGTGTTCCCTATTGGAATTTTCTTAAACTACATATAATGTGGTATAACACTACAAGAAGGTGGACTGTGATGCTTGAGTCATATGCTTTAAACCCTAAAGCAATCACTAAAATAGCAAATCTTAAGCTTTGTTAAGTAATAAACAAAGCCCATACATACACATATGTGTATATTTATATATAAGTATAAATTGAACTCGTAAAAATTAGTTTATTAATCTAAAAGAAAGCAGAAAGCAAAGAAAATGGGAACAAAGCAGGTCAAACGGAAAGCAAACAGGATGAGAGATTTATATCAACTGTATCAATAATCAGAGTAAATGAAAATTGTCAAAAAATAAAAGAAAGAAAGAAAATGGTCTAAAAGCCTCGATTAAAAGGCAGACTGTCAGAATGGATAAAAATGTAAGAGACAACCATAGGCTGCCTATAAAAAATTCAATTTATATGTAAAGACACACACACACACAAATTAAAATAAATAAATAAATAAATAAATAAATAAATAAATAAATAAATGTAAAGACACAAATTTGTGAAAAGGACAAAAATAAGGATATACCACACTCACACTTGACAAAAGAAGGCTGAGCTTGAGTAGCAATATTAATGCCAGGCAAAATAGATTTCAAAGCAATATATATTCTCGTGATGTATAAGGTCATTTGTTAATAATGAAAGGGTCGACAAATAAGCATAACAAACCTAAATGCTTTTGAATCTATTAATAACATCAAAATACATAAGGCAAAAATCAACAGAACTGCAAAGAGAAACAGGCAAATTTACAATTTTAGTCTGAGATTTTAATAGGCAGAAAATCATCAAGGATATAGAAGACTTGACCACCACCATCTTTCTCAAGTATCCATGGAGCATTTACCAAAAGAGATTATATTCTGGGTCATAAAATAAACCTTAATAAAGGGAGTTAAGTCAAAAGGATTGAAGTCATGAAAGTGTGTTCTGTGACCACAAAGTGATCAAATTAGAAATGAAGAACAAACCTACCTCTGGAAAATACTCAAATACTTGCAAACTGATTAATAATGCACATCTAAATAACCCCTGGGTCTGGGTACCTAGGTGGCTCAATGGATTAAGTGTCTGCCTTTAGCTCAGGTCATGATCTCCGGGTCCTGGGATTGAGCCCCATGTTGGGCTTCCCACTCAGAGGGAAGGACGCTTACCCCTCTGGACCTCCCTTCGCCTATGCGCTCTCTTTCTCTCTCTCTCCTTCTCTTTCAAATACATAAAAATCTTTTAAAAACCCTTGGAATAAAGAAGTAATGAAAAAAGAAATTACAAAGTATCACATATTGAATGAAAATAAAAACATAATATGTTAAAAATTTCTGGAATCCTCCAAGAATAGCACTCATCTCACCATTTATAGCACTGAGGTATATATGAAAAAGAGAAGGAGGCGGGGCAAGATGGCAGAAAAGTAGGGTCCCGAAGTCACCAGTCCCCACCAACTTACCTAGATAACTTTCAAATCATCCTGAAAACCTATGAATTCGGCCTGAGATTTAAAGAGAGAAGAGCTGGAATGCTACAGTCAGAAGAGTTCGCGCTTCTATCAAGGTAGGAAGACGGAAAAACATAAAGAAATAAAAAAGCATCCAAGGGGGAGGAGCCCCCATGAGGAGCCAGGCAAAGGTCACGCAGCTAGTGCCCCCAGGACAGGAAACCCCAGTCCTGGAGAAGCAGAAACTTTACCAATCTTCCTGGAAGGAAAGGCGCTTGCAGGGAGCTCGGGCAGGATCCCAGAAGGGGTACAGATGCCCTCAGGCTCCCAGGGGCACTAAAAGAGCAACTGCACTCTGGGGGAGATCCCTCCACACACTACAGGCTGAGCTCCCTAAAGGGCTGGACGCCGCGCCCAGTGGGGCCCCGGGAGCAGCTCAGGTGGCGGCCACTGTGCGGCCCCGGGAATGTGATTCCAGCGGTGCAGACCCCAGAACCCAGGGCACTGGGGACACAGCCCAGGATCCGGCACTCCCCCCGGGGCAGGTAGAGGCCGGGAGGACACAGGGCAGCAAGGATGCTCCTGCTGCCACGCGGCCCCGAGCTGTGCAAATCTACGCCCCCTGCCCCCGGACCACCCAGGCCCCTGCGGACTGGGAGCTGTGGTAGTTACTGTGGGAGCTGACTCAAGAGATGGAGAGCTGGCTGCCGCCACTCTTGTTGTTCCTCCTGCTGTCACCTTGTACCTGGGACTGAACAGGAGCTTCACAGGATAAACAGCTTGCACTGAGCCCTGCACCTGGCAAGGGGCTGGGCAGCTCCCCCAGGTGCACACACCTGAGAATCACCACAGCGGGCCCCTCCCCCAGAAAACCAGCTGGAAGGACAGGGGAAAAAGCATTGACCAAGCAGCACTGGAAAGTCCCAGGGGAAGTCAAGGGATTTATAGTATATAGAATCAGAGGATACCTCCTCTTGCTTTTTGTTTTCTGTTTGTCCTCCCCCTTGCCCCCCTTTCCTCTCTTTTTCTCCTTTTTCCAGTACAACTTTTTTTTGGCCACTCTGCATTGAACAAAATGACTAGAAGGAAAAACTCACCTCAAAAGAAAGAATCAGAAACAGTCCTCTCTCCCACAGAGTTACAAAATCTGGATTACAATTCAATGTCAGAAAGCGAATTCAGAAACACAATTATAAAGCTACTGGTGGCTCTAGAAAAAAGCATAAAGGACTCAAGAGACTTTATGACTGCAGAATTTAGATCTCATCAGGCAGAAATTAAAAATCAATTAAATAAGATGCAATCCAAACTGGAGGTCCTAACAATGAGGGTTAAAGAGGTAGAAGAACCAGTGAGTGACATAGAAGACAAGTTGATGGCAAGGAAGGAAGCTGAGGAAAAAAAGAGAAAAACAATTAAAGGGTCATGAGGAAAGGTTAAGGGAAACAAATGACAGCCTCAGAAGGAAAAATCTAGTTTAACTTAGGGTTAATAGGGGTTCCAGAGGCCACCGAAAGAGACAGAGGACCAGAAAGCATATTTGAACAAATCATAGCTGGGAACCTCTCTAACGTGGGAAGGGAAACAGGCAACCAGATCCAGGAGATAGAGAGATCGCCCCCTGAAATCAATAAAAACCACTCAACACCTCGATAGTTAACAGTGAAACTTGCAAATTCCAAAGATAAAGAAAAGATCCTTAAAGCAGCAAGAGACAAGAGATTCCTAACCTTTATGGAGAGAAGTATTAGGGTAACAGCAGACCTCTCCACAGAGACCTAGCAGGCCAGAAAGGGCTGGCAGGATATAGTCAGGGTCCTAAATGAGAAGAACCTGCAGCCAAGAATACTTTATCCAGCAAGGCTCTCATTCACGATAAAAGGAGAGAGAAAGAACTTCCAAGACAGGCAGGAACTGAAAGAATATGTGACCACCAAACCAGTTCTGAAAGAAATATAAAGGGGGACTCTGTAAAAGAAAGAGGAAGTCCAAGGAAACAATCCACAAAAACAGGGACTGAATAGGTATCATGATGGCACTAAATTCATAACTTTCAAGAGTAACTCTGAACATGAATGGGCTTATTGACCCCATCAAAAGGCGCAGGGTTTCAGACTGGATAAAAAGAGCAAGACCCATCTATTTGCTGTCTATAAGAGACTCATTTTAGACCTAAGAACACCTACAGCCTGAAAATAAAAGGTTGGAGAACCCTTTACCATTCAAATAGTCCTCAAAAGAAACCAGGGATACCTATCCTTATATCATCTAAATTAAAGTTTATCCCAAAGACTGTAGTGAGAGATGAAGAGGGACACTATATCATACTTAAAGGATCTCTCCAACAAGAGGACCTAACAATCATGAGTATTTATGCCCCGAATGCGGGAGCTGCCAAGTATAACAGTCAATTAGTAACCAAAATTAAGACATACTTAGCTAATAGTACACTAAAACGGGGAGATTTTAACATGTCGCTTTCTGTAAATGACACATCTTCTAAGCCCAATATCTCCAAAGAAACAAGAGCTTTCAATGATGCACTGCACCAGATGGATTTCACAGATATTTACAGAACTTTACAGACAAATGCAACTGAATACACGTTCTTCTCAAGTGCACAAGGAACTTTATCCAAAATAGACCACATACTGGGTCACAAATCAGGTCTCAACTGATAACAAAAATCTGAGATTGTCCCCAGCATATTTTCAGACCATAATGCTTTGAAACAGGACTAAATCACAAGAAGAATATTAGAAGAAATGGAAACATGTGGAGGTTAACTACCATCCTGGTAAAAGATGAAAGGGTCAACCAGGAAATTCAGGAAGAATTAAAAAGAGTCATGGAAACTAATGAGAATGAAGATACGACTGTTCAAAATCTTGGGATACAGCAATAGCACTCCTGAGGGGGAAATATATCGCAATATAAGCATCCCTCAAAAAACTGGAAAGAACCCATATGTAAAAGCTAATCTTGTATCTAAAGTTGCTGGAGAAAGAACAGCAAATAAAACCTACACCCAGCAGAAAAAGACAATAAAGATTTGAGCAGAACTCAATGAAATAGAGAGTCGAAGAACTGTGAAACAGATCAACAAAACCAGGAGTTGGTTCTTTGAAAGAATAAGATACACGAACCATTAGCCAGCCTTATTTTTTAAAAATTTTTTATTTATTTATGATAGTCACACACACACACACACACACACACACACACACACACACAGGCAGAGACATAGGCAGAGGGAGAAGCAGGCTCCATGCACCAGGAGCGCGACTTGGGATTCGATCCCGGGTCTCCAGGATCGCGCCCTGGGCCAAAGGCAGGCGCTAAACCACTGCACCACCCAGGGATCCCCATTAGCCAGCCTTATTAAAAACAAGAGAGAAAAGACTCAAATTAGTCACAAATAAAAATGGAGAGATCACCACCAATACCACGGAAATACAAACAATTTTAAACACTTAGTATGAGCAGCTATACACGAATAAATTAGGCAATCTAGAAGAAATGGGACTCATTTCTGGAAAACCACAAACTAGCAAAACTGGAACAAGAAGAAATAGAAAGTCCAAAAAGGCCAAACACCAGGGAGGAAATTGAAGATATCATCAAAAACCTCCCAAGACACAAAAGTCCAGGGCCAGATGGCTTCCCAGGGGAATTCTATCAAACATTTGTAGAAGAAACAATACCTAGTCTACTAAAGCTGCTCCAAAAGATAGAAAGAGATGGAGTACTTCCAAACTCATTCTATGAGGCCAGCATCCCCTTAATTCCAAAACCCAAGACCCCACCAAAAAGGAGAGGTAGAGAGAATAAGCCTGATGAACACAGATGCAAAAATGCTCAACAAGATAGTAGCCAATAGGATCCAAAAATACATTAGGAAGATTATTCACCATAACCCAGTAGGATTTATCCCCGGGATGCAAGGCTGGTTCACCACTCGTAAAGCAATCAATGTGATTGATCATATCAAGAAGAGAAAAAACAAGAACCATACGACCCTCTCAATAGAGGCAGAGAACGCATTTGACAAACTACAGCATCCATTCCTGATCAAAACTCTTCAGGGTGTAGGGATAGAGGGAACATTCCTCAGCATCTTAAAAGCCATCTATGAAAAGCCCACAGCAAATATTATTCTCAATGGGGAAGCACTGGGAGCCTTACCCCTAAGATCAGGAACAAGACACGGATGTCCACTCTCACCACTGCTATTCAACAGAGTACTAGAAGTCCTAGCCTCAGCAATCAGAAAACAAAAAGAAATAAAATGCATTCACACTGGCAAAGAAGTCAAATGCTCCCTCTTTGTGGTTGACATGATACTGTACATAGAAAACCCAAAAGACTCCACCCCAAGACTGCTAGAACTCATACAGCAATTCAGCAGTGTGGCAGGATACCAAATCAATGTCCAGAAATCAGGGGCATTTCTATACACTAACAATGAGACTGAAGAAAGAAATTAAGGGGTCAATCCAATTGACAACTGCACCCAAAACCATGAGATGCCTAGGAATAAACCTAACCAAAGAGGTAAAGGATCTCTACCCTCAAAAGTATAGAACACTTCTGAAGGAAATTGAGGAAGACACAAAGAGATGGAAAAATATGCCATGCTCATGGATTGGAAGAATGAATATTGGGAAAATGTCAATGGTACCCAGGGAAATTTATACATTTAATGCAATCCCTATCAAAATACCATGGACTTTCTTCAGAGAGTTGAAACAAATCATCGGAAGAGTTGTATGGAATCAGAAAAGACACTGAATAGCCAGGGGAATATTAAAAAAGAAAACCAGAGCTGGGGGCATCAAAGTGCCAGATTTCAGGGTGTACCACAAAGCTGTGATCATCAAGACAGTGTGGTACTGGCACAAAAACAGACACCTAGGAAAATGAAAAAGAATAGAGAATCCAGAAATGGGCCCTCGACTCTATGGTCAAGTTATATTCGACAAAGCAGGAAAGACTATCCACTGGAAAAAAAGTCTCTTCAATAAATGGTGCTGGGAAAACTGGACAGTCACGTGCATAACAATGAAACTAGACCATTCTCTTAAACTATACACAAAGAAAAACTCAAAATGGATGAAAGATCTAAATGTGAGACAGGAATCCATCAGAATCCTAGAGGAGAACACAGGCAACACCCTTTTTGAACTTGGCCACAGCAACTTCTTGCAAGATACATCCATGAAGGCAAGAGAAACCAAAGCAAAAATGAACAGCAAAATAAACAGTCAACAAAACTAAAAGACAGCCTCCAGAATGGAGAAGATATTGGCAAATGACCTATCAGATAAAGGGCTAGTATCCAAGATCTATAAAGAACTTAGTAAATTCAACAGCAAAGAAACAAACAATCCAATCATGAAATGGGCAAAAGACATCAACAGAATTTTCACAGAGGAAGACATAGACACGGCCAACAAGCACATGAGGAAATGCTCCGAATCAGGGGCCATCAGGGAAAAAGAAACAACAACCACAATGAGATACCACCTCACACCAGTAAGAATGGGGAAAATTAACAAGACAGGAAACAACAAATGTTGGAGAGGATGCGGAGAAAAGGGAACCCTCTTACACTGTTGGTGGGAATGTGAACTGGTGCAGCCACTCTGGAGAACTGTGTGAAGATTCCTCTAAGACTTAAAAATAGATCTACCCTATGACTCAGCAGCTGCACTGCTGGGGATTTACCCAAAGATCCAGATGCAGTGAAATGCCGGGACACCTGTACCCCAATGTTTATAGCAGCAATGTATAGTAGCCAAACTGTGGAAAGAGCCTTGGTGTCTTTCGAAAGATGAAAGGATAAAGAAGATGTGGTCTATGTATATGATGGATTATTACTCAGCCACTAGAAATGACAAATACCTACCATTTACTTCGACATGGATGGAACTGCAGGGTATTATGCTGAGTGAAGTAAGTCAATCGGAGAAGGACAAACATTATATGGTCTTATTCATTTGGGGAATATAAAAAATAGTGAAAGGGAATAAAGTGGAAAGGAGAGAAAATGAGTGAAAATATCAGGGACGGTGACAGAACATGAGAGACTCCTAATTCTCGGAAACAAACACGGCATGGTGGAAAGGGAGGTGGGCGAGGGGTTGGGGTGACTGGGTGATGGGCACTGAGGGGGGGCACTTGATGGGATGAGCACTGGGTGTTATGCTATCTGTTGGCAAATTGAACTCCAATTTAAAAAATAATAAGATATCAAAAACAAAAACAAAGATTTATCAACACTTGACAAATAAGAAATAAACCTAACTTTTTAAATGACAAAAATTTTGACAGCTCAATGAAGATATACAGATGTTAAATAAGCTCAACATTATCAGTTATTAGGGAAATGTATATTACAACCATAAATGTATATATTTATACACATATATATGTATTTATGTGTGTGTGTGTGTGTATACATATATACACCATACCCATCCATGGCTACGATTAAAAAACTGATCATACTAAGTACTGATAAATATAGATGGAGGAGTTAGAAACCCTCACACACTGCTGGTGGGTTTAGAAAATAGTACAATGACTTTAGAAAACAATTTGGCAGTTTCATAATAAGGCAATATGAAGAGACAGGAGACTAAGAGTGATGGATATGTTAACTGTCTAAATTACAGTTATGGTTTCACATGTGTATATATATGACAAAACTATCAAATTATATACTTCATACACGTGCAGTTTACCTAACTAGGGCTGTTGGAGAAAGAAAGCCTCTATTATATGAAAAACCATCTAAGACAGTGGCTGAGACATGGATGGAAAGATGGATATGAAACCATACAAGATGAAGCTAGTGGCCTATGGTCTTTCACCTCATAGCATTAAGTAGTAATAGCTAAGCTTTAAGCAAGGGGGTAACGTGATGAAATGTAAATTTTTAAAAATGTATAGTAATTATGGTTGCAGTGTACACCAAGATCCTGAGAGGTGGAATGGCAGGGAAAACAGTCCTGAGGTTAGCTCAGTAATCTAGGAGAAAAATAATGGTAACCTGACCTTGGGTGAAGACACAGAAGAGAAGCAGAGTTCACAAACACATCAAGTGTGCCATTCCCACGTGGACAACCATAATGGAAATTATAGTTCTTTTTTTTTTTAATTTTTATTTATTTATGATAGTCACACACAGAGAGAGAGAGAGAGAGAGAGGCAGAGACATAGGCAGAAGGAGAAGCAGGCTCCATGCACCGGGAGCCTGACGTGGGATTCGATCCGGGTCTCCAGGATCGCGCCCTGGGCCAAAGGCAGGCGCCAAACCGCTGCGCCACCCAGGGATCCCTGGAAATTATAGTTCTTTGGCTGAGAGTATTCAATAGTTCTCTATTTTAATATAAAACATACTTCTGAGATGAGTAGCTCTATAACTCCTCAGTGTTGTGTGGCGCAGCGCTAGACGAGATGTGCACATATTACTACAACCATATATACAGAAAAAGGCTTTATATTTATACGACGGCCCTACCTTTACAATCCATGCCAAGTTCAATGAGCAACAGGGAACTCTTATAATCAGAGTATTGCAACTTGCAATCCTCTGAAGCTGTTTCAGATGACTGAGTTAAGTCATCAAGATGCTCGTCATCAAGATGCTCCGCAGAATTCACTTGCTTTTTGACCTACAAATAAATAATACTATTTCAAAATGTCATCCAAATATTTATAAAATATACTAAGTGTAGAAAGATGATAAATATCCATCTTTTTATAAAAGCAAAAACATAGGTACTTTTTAAAAGAACTGATTTTTATCAAAAAGACCTTTATCAATAATTGGTGTTTCTGAATAATTTTTTCACAGCAGATGTCTATACAACAAAGGAAAATTTTCATTTTTTCACTATGCGTTTCATAAAGTAATTTTTTTTACCACGGAATAATGTTTCTGATAAATATGAAATATCAAAATAATATAATAAAAATATATCATGAATGAAATAGAATTATAATATAATAAAAATATATCATAAATGAAATAGAATTATATATTTTGTTTGTTTGTCTACCTTGTTCTTTTCCTTAGATGTTTTCTTTGCAGGTCTAAAAAGAGGAAGGATTCTTTTCAGGAAAATATTAAATACTTAAAATACAAAGAATATTTAAAGCATATCTAAGCAATATTAATAGCAATATTAACAAAGTATTAAATTTAGATCAAAATTGCAAAAGTAAAGGAAAATCATAATGTTACTTACATTATTTGATAGGGGTAAATATACCACATTTTTTTGTTGTCATTTTCAATAAAAACAAGTTTTCACTAAATCAATTTGGAAAGTGCAAACTGTTTTTTTAATGACATAAGCCCTTTTTAAATAATCGTGATATTAGTGTTTTGAAGTTTTACTGTGCAACTACTATGCATTATTTGGGACAGTTTACATATCCTAAAGGGGTTTTAGGCCTTACACAAACCGTATGAAGTAGGCAATTATACTGGGTATCTTTTCACAGGAAGCAAATGAGGCACAGAAATTCTAAGGAACTTCCCCAAGCCCATACACCTGGTAGGAGCAGACCACCCAGAACTCAAGTCCAGGAAATGTCCCTTCCAAACATGTGTTTTAGGGATCCCTGGGTGGCGCAGCGGTTTGGCGCCTGCCTTTGGTCCAGGGCGCGATCCTGGAGACCCCGGATCGAATCCCACGTCAGGCTCCCGGTGCATGGAGCCTGCTTCTCCCTCTGCCTATGTCTCTGCCTCTCTCTCTCTCTCTCTCTATGTGACTATCATAAATAAATAAAATAAAAAAAAAAAAACAAAAAAAAAACAAACAAACATGTGTTTTAAAATATGTGGTAAAAGTAAGTTAAGTATTTCTAAGTAATGTGATACCAATTGAATCTATAGTATTATTCCATTTCTAGCTATAATTATTCTAGAAATAATTTCTGAATCTTACATACATTTTTAATTTTTTATTTTTTTAAAAGATTTTATTTATTTATTCCTTCACTAGAGAGACACACAGAGAGAGACAGGCAGAGACATACAGAGGGAGAAACAGGTTCCCCCACAAGGAGCCTGGTGTCGGACCCCAGGATCACGCCCTGAGCCCAAGGCAAGACACTCAACTGCTGTGCGACCCCGGCATCCCACACACATTTTTTAATTAAAACACTTCATACCTAGGCAGTATTGAAAATCTACTTTCAATAAACTAAAGATTTAATTCGTCTAAAGAAGTTCATTAATGGGCATTCCTTTACTCATTCAAATGTTCATTCATGGATTCAACAATTACTCATGAAGCACACAATATGTGTCAATGACGCTGCTGGTACAGTAACTGTGGCTCTTGTAATTTAGAACTTTATAATCCAAAAGTAATAATCTATGATAGATGAATAGTTTTTCAATTGTAAATAAACATATTGTAAATAAACAAAACCATTCCCCTTTCCCCAGAACCTAAACAAATATTAACTTAATATAATCAGATACTCCAAAGCCCCTCACAAAATCATAGCTATTCATGATACTGTCAAAGGTACTGAATACCTTAAAACCTATCAAGAAATGATTAGTTCTATTCAGAATCGCCTATGTGTCTGTATATTTACTATTTTATATATATATATATATTTTTTTTCAATCGATGAAGGAAAGTATCTGAATATTCAATTATATGAGAATACTGCACGGTGGAACTGATTCTAAATAAACAACCTCTTACCACAAAACTCATATCCTAATCTGGGGGTCCTGGGATCGAGTTCTGCTTTGGGCTCTCCACAGGGAACCTGCTTCGCCCTCTGCCTATGTCTCTGCCTCTCTCTCTCTGTCTCTCACAAATAAATACATGAAATCTTAAAAAAAAAAAGTCACTCCTCCTCATCCTAACCTTTCAAGTGGTGTTTTTGATATACTTGAGTATTTCTTCCCTCAGCCTGTACGACACTATATTACAGTGTTTTACTTATATAATAATCATAGTTAACGTTCCTTCAGAGGGAAATAAAGAATTTATGGGATTTTACCTTCTTTCATCCTGATCCATTTTACTTAGACTGTTGTCATTACTCACTCGTAGTAGACTACCAGTTAGGGAATCGGCCTCCTCAAAGCCTGGTGTAATCACAGATGCTTTTGATGCCCACTTTACATTTTTATCTTTCTTTATTTCCATGATAGACAAACCAGGATCATTACTTAAAACAAAAATCCAGTTAAAATATCCATTAGAAAGCCAATATTTTCTAACAATTTTACTGGTAAGGAATAAAAAAAATTTTTTGTAAACATCTGTTACCCATCTGAATTCATTTATTAATTCATAGAACAGTTATGAAGTGCAACCATATGCAAGGAAATACACATATACAATTATGATACAATGTCATTTGTGGGGACAAAACTGCCTGTGTAGGACCTGTGGAATCAAGTGCCATTCACCAAGGCACGGGGGAAAAGTCTCATCTGCCCATGCATCGGGTAACAGGCATACGCACTACACACCCAGCTGTGGATCCGGCAAAAGCCCATAAATTGGCGCCACCCTCACCCTCACAGCCACCATCTGGGAGCCCCTGGAAAACACTTAGATAATCACCCATGGGGGTAGAGAGTCTTAGTGGAAAACCAGCTTTCCTATAGAGAAGTTCTAGCACATCACCAGAGCAAAACAATCAGGTTTGGACACATGGGAGCGGTAGTCATTAAAGACTGGAGGAGGTGACTGCTACTTCAAAGGCAAAGACAGCAATGCAAAAGGATATGACAAAATCAAGGAAATATGACACCAACAAAGGATTACAATAATCTTCCTGTAATCAATCTCAGACACATGGAGATCTGTAATTTATCCAAGAAAGATTTCAAAATCTCAGTCTTAAGGAAATTCAAGGAGCTACCAGAAAACACAAAAAGCCAATTCAGGGGTGCCTGGGTGGGTCAGGCAATTAAGTGTCTGACGCTTGATTTCATCTCAGGCTATGATCTCAGGGTCATGAGATTGAGCCCTGCATCAGGCTTACACTCAGCACAGTGTCCCTCTCCCTCTGCTATTCCCCCCTAGCTCACACACTTTCTCTCGCTAAAATAAATGAATAAAATCTTTAAAAAACAGTTAATTCAATAAAATGAGGAATACACTACATAAACAAAATGAGAAGTTTAATGAATAGCTGGAAGGGCTTAGTCAGTTTAAGTGTCTGACTTGGTTTTGGCTCAGGTCATGATCTCAAGGTCGTGGAATCACCCCCAGGTCTGCTTGAGATCCTCTCTCCATCTCTTTCTCTCTCTCCCCACTTGCTCTTTCTTTTTCTTTCTTTCTTTCTTTCTTTCTTTCTTTCTTTCTTTCTTTCTTTCTTTCTCTCTCTCTCTCTCTCAAATAAATACATTTTTAAAAATAATTTTAAAGGGACAAAGAAAAAGAAAATGTTTTGGTAACTTGTGCATACTTTTAGCCTAGTATCTAATCCTAATACAAAAAGCTAGATTTACCAACAGAAAATTATATATATTTTTTCATGGACTAAATGCATGCAAGAAAATATTATGAGCATATAGCTATGTAAATTTACAAAAAGACTGAATTTTCCCATAGGAGATTATCGGTTGAATAACTTTAGGGCACTGAAAACAAAAACAAAACCAGCAATTACTGTTTTAAAACTGCCATACAGATAACTCTTCTAGTTAAATTAAACATCCAAAAAAGATGGATCTTCCTGAAAGCAATTATTAAACAATTCTTCTCGACCCAAATTTCAGAAGTAAATCTGTAATTATGGATACGAAATAGCTTTCATTTTGAAAACAGTTAATAGAAGCAACTTTTAAATAGAAAACAACTGGTTAAAGACACCTCAAAGTTATGTTGGCGGGGGAATGCTAACATGCAGCCATGGTAACGAGAACCCATCAGAACCAGTTTTAAATGTTTGTAATGATCAATGCCATCTGTCCTCACTCACTAGCCAACCAATGTCAGCTTCTCCCTCATGAAGTATAGCCAATGTGGGACAAAATCACTCCAATACGCATGCCTTGAATGCCAACCAATCAACAACAGTCTTACCCAAATTACCATGGTGGCTTCAGATGATGACAAACCACTTAATTCTCTGAAAGTCTCCCAAGTCTTAAACTCCACTTTTCCTGAAACTGTATATAGAAAGCGAAGACTACTCTGTCAGAAAAGACTGTAAGTGGCCAGCATAGCTCCCTCTTATTAGTCAGCAGTAAATTCCGACTTCACCTTTATATTTCAGATATTGAGGGCTCATATCCTCTGGCAAAAATGTTTAAAGTCCTATAATAATTTACCACCATATTTCATTTTCCTTAATGAAACATAAATGAAGTTTGCTCTTCCTTTGTTCCATTCTACTATAATTAAAACTAACACAAATACCAGTAAAAGAATAAGTAGCAAGTAACCACAAGATTAGGCCCAAATAATCCACAAAATGCAGATAACGGACAGGTTAAATTGTCAGAATGGACCCATGCCAACCGTTCTTTCTGTTTAAGTGAGAATTGGTATTATGTTAAAAACAATACACACGGTTTAGTTAAACTCCATTCACTCAACAAACATTTATTGAATAGCACTATATATGCTAGAATGTTCTCTAAGCACTGAGGACACGGCCATAAACAGAAAAAACCCTACTCACGAGGATAGTAAACATAGTAACAATAAACTACACAGTATGAGAGGAGAAAAACTAAAGCAGAGAAATCAAATTTCAATGTGTTGTAGCAAAAGGGGTGGTCGAAATACTAGTCAGGATAAACCAAGAAGGGCCTTGCTGAGAAAGTGACCTTGAAGCAAAAACCAGGGAGAAAAAGAGGGAGCAAGGAGTAAGCCATGAGGATACCTGAGAGAAAAGCACTCCACAGAGAGTTTATAACAAGTACAGAGGTATGCCTGAAGTGTTTATAATGAGGGTGGGGGGTAAGAATAGTGAGAAATTCAAGTGTGGCTGAACAGAAGGAAAGGGATAGAAAGTAGTTCAAATCAGAGAGACAGAGGGAGGAAAGGATAGGGAGGGACCCGAGATGAACAAGTCACATAAGGCCTTGTAGCTATTAGAAAGAACTTGAGTGAATGGGAGGCCATTAGGTTTTGAGCAGAGGAGGACATAATCTGACTTATGTTTTAATAGATCCACTGTGTTTAGAATTAATGGAAAGTGAATTTTCGAAGATTATATAATATGAAGTCACTATTGAAAAATTTGATGTGGTGCATGTTGAAATATATGCTCTTTAAAATGGAAGAATAAGGGGCGCCTGGTTGGCTCAGTCGGTAAAGCGTCTGCCTTCGGCTCAGATCATGACCCTGGAGTCCCGGGATCAGCCCCACTTCAGGCTCCCCGCTTCTCCCTCTGCCTCTGCCGCTCCCTGCACTCACACACTCTCTCTCTCAAATAAATAATCTTAAAAACATTTTTAAAGGAAAAATAATAGCCTGTATGCAAAGTGCCTGAAAAAGAAGATTCACTGCATTAACAACCTCTTGGTTTATAGCATAGGGATCAAATGTTTATACAGAATATGGGACAAGTTGCCACGTGAAATCTCTTCGTAATAATATTCAGATCAATTTGAGAGTCCAACATTTGAGCACTCGTGCATTGGGAACCAAAACCAAAAACCTAATAATTAGCAGTTTTGTTGGTAATAAGGTAGAGTGCCAGTGTAGCAGGTAACTTCCCTTTGCAACTCAGCAGATATTAAAAGTATTCTAAAGTTATTGTAAGACATCAAACCAAACACTTTAAATATACTTTGGGGGATCCCTGGGTGGCTCAGCAGTTTAGCGCCTGCCTCCAGTCCAGGGTGTGATCCTGGAGTCCAAGGATCGAGTCCCACATCAGGCTCCCTGCATGGAGCCTGCTTCTCCCTCTGCCTGTGTCTCTGCCTGCCTCTCTCTCTCTCTCTCTCTCTGTCTCTCATGAATAAATAAAAATAAAAATTAAAAATTTTAAATTTGTTAAACAATCAAAACCCTGCAGACCTAAATTCATTTTCTCAGATAGTTACATGCTGCATTATTTTATAGGTGTGAAAACTTACTTCCTTATGGATGGAGAGTTAGACTCCCTCCAAGTTTTTGATAGATCATCTTAACATATATATGTAACATGTTTATGTAAGTATTCTTAATATATCTGTCATATTTTATAAATATAATAATATATAATAAATGTTCTTAGAATATGTGTGTCTAAGTGTTGACACAAGTCATGTTTTCCTATAGGATCTACTCCTGGCAATGAAGCCGTTGGGATATAGGGACAGCATATATGAAATTTGAAATGCACTGCTACATCACTCTTCAGAAAGGATTTGTCAATTTTCTTCCTCTCTCTCGCTTTTAAAGATTTTTATTTATTTATTCAGGAGAGACACAGAGTGAGGCAGAGACATGGGCAGATGGAGAAGCAGGCTCCTCATGGGAAGCCTGATGCAGGACTCGATCCCACGACCCCGAGATCACAACCTGAGCCAAAGGCAGACGTTCAACCACTTAGCCACTCAGGTGCAACGGATCTGACAATTTTCACCTAACAACAGTGTATGAGAATGACTTTTTCCTTACATTTGCTAACCTAGGTTATTTTTTTTTTTAGTTAAATATTTATCACTATGCCTGCAAAACAATTTGATACCTTACTGGTCTTTGCCTCTTTCTGTTTAGCACCCTGGGTGGAATATCTCTACTAAAAATATAAAATGTGTTAAACATGAACATTAGCTCCAAACAGAATTTGTTTTATAGAAAAATAATAATTATCTACTGTTTAAATATTGCTATAGGCTTACCTATCAGAATCTTCATTCTGCGTGGTAGGAAACAGGTGGTTATCAGTTTTTCCAGTCTTTCTTTGTTGAATTAGTCCAGCAGCAGGAGCAGCAGCAGCAGCAGCAGCAGCAACAGCAAGAGCAGTACCAAGAGCAGGAGCAGCAGCAGCAGCAGCAGCAGCATCATATATGTTTTCTGCTCCTTCCATTTTATTACTCGTGTGCTGCTTCCTTTCTTTTCCAGTCTTGAATGGAAATTTGATAGTTACAACTTCATTCATTAAAAAGAACTTTTTTCATTAATTGTATCATTTGACTCTTTAATGTAATTTTAATCAATAAAACTATCTTGCACTGAACTTTATCATTACGTGTAATTGTAATTTTTGGAAATTCTGCTTCATTTCTGTTGGAATAGAACAACATAATTTTCCAGAATTCCAAAAAGGGCTTTCTTAATTTTGTGTTCATATCTACACTTTGTTACCTAACATTCCCAACTTCACCCCATCTGACCAGCAGATACAAAGAAATAAAAAGACACAAAAATCTGTCCTCTTCCGTCTTTACCATCTGGATTTTGCTTACACCGACAGATTCAAAGGATGTGACATTGTGATGCTCCAGGAACAAAGAGGAAGCTTTCCATTTCTGCACTGAGCTATTCTTTCCCCAACTGCCTTTTATAATTCTTTTTTCATTTGGATCCCAGAGCTATCAAAAAAGTCACAGTGTTCATTAAAATATGTGAACCAAAGTTCACCACAACATAAAAGGAGCAAAACTGATATTAGTGTCGAATTTTGGGAAATGAGTAATGCTCCCCAAATTTCACATTCCATAACCATAAAATTTTATAGCTAGAGGGTATAAAAATAATTATCAACTTTAATCCCATTTTCTATTGATAATGGGAATAAAACCAAAAAAGATTACATGATTTGTCCAAAGTTCCTAAAGTGGCATTACCTAGCATCAAAGAGATGATACAATTCCTTGATGCTGAATCAAATAAATGACCCAACAAGTTTATTAATCAGCTATGCTAAAAGTGTGACTTTGGCACAGTAATTTAATACCTTAATTGGGGATGAGGCGCTTAGCTAATTTTTATTTTAAAGGAGGATATCTCTAGATTTTATTTTTCACCTCAAACATCAGTTTTCTCCCTTAGAGTCAAATACTGAAGGTTTGCTGAAAATCTATGCTACCTACATGATAAAAGTCGTATGTGTCAAAATATATCATCCTTTATTAAACAAAATGTAAAGGTTTGATTCAACAAAAACACCTGAGAATGATGATTAAACAAACACATATATGTGTATACACACACACACACACACACACACACACACACACACGTGGACACCTGGGTGGCTCAGTCAGTTAAACATCTGCCTTTGGCTCAGGTCATGATCCCCGGGATCTAGGATCAAGACCCGTGCATCAGGCTTCGTGCTCCGCCAGGAGTGTGCTTCTCCCTTTCCCTCCCACACCTGCTCCCATTTGTGTTCTCTCTCTTGGTGTCAAATAAAATCTAAAAAAAAAAAAAAAAAAAAAAATTTTTTTTTTTTTTTTAATGTAGAGGAGATGCCTGAGTGGCACAGTTAGTTGGGCCTCCATCTCTTGATTGCAGTTCAGTTCATGATCTCCTGATCATGGGATTGAGCTCCGCTTCAGGCTCCACCCTCACTGGGGAGTTTGCTTCTCTCCCTTTCTCTCTCCCTCTACCCCCTTCACCCTGCTCACACACTCAAATAAATAAGTAAATAAATAAGTAAGTAAGTAAATAAATAAATCCTAAAAGAAAAAAAGGAGTCTGTTAAACTTTATCCCAAGAAGGTAGTAGGAGATGAAGAGGGACACTCTATCATACTAAAGGATCTCTCCAAAAAGACGACCTAACAATCATGAATATGTATGCCCCAAATGCAGGAACTGCCAAGTATAACAATTAATAACCAATGTTAGGACATACTTAGATAATAATACACATATACTTGGTGACTTCAATCTAGTGCTTTCGACACTCGATAGGTCTCCTAAGTACAACATCTCCAAAGAAACAAGCGCTTTAAATGATACACTGGACCAGATGGATTTCACAGATATTTACAGAAATTTACAACCAGACGCAACTGAATACACATTCTTCTCAAGTGCACATGGAACTTTCTCCAGAATAGGCCACATACTGGGTCACAAATCAGGTCTTAAACGATACCAAAAGATTGGGATTGTCCCCTACATATTTTCAGACCATAATGCTTTGAAACTAGAACTAAACCACAAGAAGAAATATGGAAGGATTTCAAACACGTGGAGGTTAACACCATCCTGCTAAACGATTAAAGGGTCAACCAGAAAATTAGAGAAGAATTAAAAAGATTCCTGGAAACTAATGAGAATGAAGATACAACCGTTCAAAATCTTTGGGAACAGCAAAAGCAGTCCTGAGGGGGAAATACATCGCAAGACCAGCATCCGTCCCCAAACTGGAAAGAACTCAATGCAAAAGCTAACCTTGCACCTAAAGGAGCTGGAGAAGGAACAGCAACGGAAACCTTCAACCAGCAGAAGACAATTAATAAAGATTCGAGCAGAACTCAATGAGATAGAGACCAGAAGAACTGTGGAACAGATCAACAAAAACCAGGAGTTGGTTCTTTGAAAGAATTAATAAGACAGATAAACTATTAGCCAAACTTATTAAAAAGAAGAGAGAGAAGACCCAAATTAATAAAATCATGAACGAGAGGGAGGGATCACCACCAACACCAAGGAAATACAAACGATTTTGAAAACTTAGTATGAGCAGCTTTACGCCAATAAATTAGGCAATCGAGAAGAAATGGGTGCATTCCTGGAAAACCACAAACTACAAAACTGCAACAGGAAGACATAGAAAAGCTGAACAGGCCAATAACCAGGGACGAAACTGAAGCAGTCATCAAAAACCTACCAAGACACAAAAGTCCGGGGCCAGATGGCTTCCCAGGGGAATTCTATCAAACGTTTAAAGAACAAACCATACCTATTCCACTAAAGCTGTTATGAAAGATAGAAAGGGATGGAGTACTTCCAAAGTCGTTCTATGAGGCCAGCATCACCTTAATTGCAAAACCAGACACAGACCCCACCAAAAAGGAGAATTATAGACCAATACCCTGATGAACACGGACGCAAAAATTCTCAACAAGATACTAGCCAACAGGATCCGACAATACATTAAGAAGATGATTCACCATGACCCAGTGGGATTTATCCCCGGGATGCAAGGCTGCTTCAACACTTGTAAAGCAATCAATGTGATTCATCATATCAGCAAGAGAAAGAACCAAGAACCACATGATCCTCCCAATAGATGCAGAGAAAGCATTTGACAAAATACAACATCCATTCCTGATCAAAACTCTTCAGAGTGTAGGGATAGAGGGAACATTCCTCAGCATCTTAAAAGCCATCTACGAAAATATCGTTCTCAATGGGGAAACACTGGGAGCCTATCCCCTAAGATCAGGAACAAGACAGGGATGTCCACTCTCACCATTGCTATTCAACATAGTACCAGAAGTCCTAGCCTCGGCAATCAGGCAACAAAAAGAAATAAAAGACATTCAAACTGGCAAAGAGGAAGTCAAACTCTCCCTCTTTGCAGATGACATCATAATGCAGCTAGAAAACCCAAGAGACTCCACCCCAAGACTGCTAGAACTCACAGCCATTTGGCAGTGTGGCAGGATACAAAATCAATGCCCAGAAAACAGTGGCATTTCTATACACTAACAATGAGACTGAAGAAAGAGAAATGAAGGAGTCAATCCCAATTACAATTGCACCCAAAAGCATAAGGTAACAAGGAATATACATAACCAAAGAGGTAAAGGGTTTCTACCCTCAAAACTACAGAACACTTCTGAAGGAAATTGAGGAAGACACAAAGAGATGGAAACATATACCATGCTCATGGATTGGCAGAATGAATATTGGGAAAATGTCAATGGTACCCAGGGCAATTTACACACTTAATGCAATCCCTATCAACATACTATGGACTTTCTTCAGAAAGTTGGAACAAATCATCTTAAGATCTCTGTGGAATCAGAAAAGACCCCAAATAGCTAGGGGAATATTAAAAAAGAAAACCATAGCTGGGGGCATCACAATGCCAGATTTCAGGTTGTACTACAAAGCTGTGGTCATCAAGACAGTGAGGTACTGGCACAAAAACAGACACATAGATCAATGGAAACAGAATGGAGAATCCAGAAGTGGGCCCTCAACTCTATGCTCAAATAATAGTCGGCAAAGCAGGAAAGACTATCCACTGGAAAAAAGACAGTCTCTTCAATAAATGGTGCTGGGAAAATTGGACAGCCACATGCAGAAGAATGAAACTGGACCATTCTCTTATGCCATACACAAAGAAAAACTCAAAATGGATGAAAGATCTGAATGTGAGACAGGAATCCATCAGAATCCTAGAGGAGAACACAGGCAACACCCTTTTTGAACTTGGCCACAGCAACTTCTTGCAAGATACATCCCTGAAGGGAAGAGAAAGCAAAGCAAAAGTGAATTATTGGGACTTCATCAAGGTAAGAAGCTTCTGCACAGCAAAAGAAACAGTCAACATAACTAAAAGGCAACCTACAGAATGGGAGAAGGTATTTGCAAATGACCTATCAGATAAAGGGCTAGTATCCAAGATCTATAAAGAACTTAGTAAACTCAAAGAAACAACAATCCAATCATGCTATGGGCAAAAGACATGGACAGAAATTTCACAGAGGAAGACATAGACATGGCCAACAAGCACATGAGAAAATGCTCTGCATCACTGGCCACCAGGGAAGTAAAAATCAAAACCACAATGGGATACCACCTGCCACCAGTGAGAATGGGCAAAATTAACAAGGCAGGAAACAACAAATGTTGGAGAGGATGTGGAGAAAGGGGAACCCTCTTGCACTGTTGCTGGGAGTGGGAACTGGCACAGCCACTCTGGAGAACTGTGTGGAGGTTCCTCAAAGAGTTAACAATAGATCTGTCCTATGACCCAGCAATTGCACTGCTGGGGATTACCCCAAAGATACAGATGCAGTGAAATGCCAGGACACCTGCACCCCGATGTTTCTTGCAGCAATGTTCACAATAGACTAACTGTGGAAGGAGCCTCGGTGTCCATCGAAAGACGAATGGATAAAGAAGATGTGGTCTATGTATACAATGGAATATTACTCAGCCATTAGAAACGACAAATACCCACCATTTGCTTTGAGGTGGAGGGACCTGGACGGTATTATGCTGAGTGAAATGTGTCAGTCTTTAAAGGACAAACATTACATGGTCTCATTCATTTGGGGAATATAAAAATTAGTGAAAGGGAATAAAGGGAAATAGAGAAATTGAGTGAAAATATCAGTGAGAGTGACAAAACATGAGAGACACCTCACCCTGGGAAATGACCAAGGTGTAGTGCAAGGGGAAGCGGGCAGGGGGTTGGGGTGAGTGGGTTATGGGCACTGAGGGAGTCACTTGGCAGGATGAGCACTGGGTGTTATGGTATATGTTAACAAACTGAATTCCAATAAAAAATTACAAATAAAATACAAAATTAAAAAATACAAAATACAAAATATAACAACTATGAAGACTAAAGTTTCCCGAGATAACGTAAAATGTATCCACTGTTGGAGATCTTTGAGAAAGTAAAGGTCATCCTTCTACAAATAATATTGTATACTCTACGGGCAACTTTTCCTTCCTTACGATTCTATAATGATAAATCATCTTATAAAAAAATGATAAATCATGAGTTTATTCATTTGACATGTGTCTCTATTCTAAGCTTATATTTAAAAAAAGATGCATCAGAATCCAGAAAATAGTTTTTATATTTTTTAAGAATCTTGCAGCTTAAAATTTATTTTTTTCATTTAATGGATAGAGATTAAGAACCTCACTTACCTAAGAAAAAAATTCAGTTTTAATTAATGAAAAAACTAAAATGTTTATTTACGTCCTCTCTATTCTCAAAAGATATAAAGTCGACCAAGATTATACCACACAGTAAGTTTAATTAGAAACCACAAGAAAGACAACAGCCAAAGTTCAAAACTCATAATAAATCTGATTATGGCTTAAAACAGACTTCACTTTGTACTATGTATAAACACAACTCTTGCTAAATTAAATATAGGCTATCATACTTTATTAAACTTAAAAGGGTAAAATTTCCTCCCAGTTCTTCATAAAAACCAGCTGTCATTCTGAAGAATCTGAGCATGTTTTGTATTGCCTTTTATTAACTTGCATTTAAAATAATTTCTACCGCATTTTATAATATACAGCATCTGTTCTACCTTAGCCTCACTACTGCTGTGTTTTTAATAATAATCTCTCTAAACTCTCCTATCTTTACATTCATCTCATCCTTATTAAATGAATTCTTACCCCACAACCCCTCCCCTCATCTTCACATCCATCTAGCTATTCTATCCAGTTGCTTTCTAATTCTTTCCCTCCATAATGGCACACCTAAGATTTGTTTATTCCCACCAACCGTAATAAATCTCAACCCAGTACTTACTTCTCTGTTGTTATTACACTGTTTTCTCTTATATTCTTGAGGGCTTCCATTTCTCCCTAAGATTCTTTTCATTATAAGGATATCAAGAGGATAGTATGCGAAAAAACATGGGGGACAAAGTTCAAAACAACTTACCTTTGTAACACCAAGCATTGCTGAAGACGTTTGAGGAGTTTCGGGTGATACAAAAGCAAGAGGAGAATAGTCAGAGACATTGACGGATGGTTTACAGAGAGTTTCAGTCTTATCTTCCCTTGCAAAATTGTTGTCAGCAAATAAAGGTCTATCTTCTTGGCTCACAAGACCACATTTTGCTTCTATTTAGTGAAAAACAAAGTAAAGAGTACATGAAGATATCTGTAACTTTGAATTACTAAATAACACAAAAATGGACAAAACTCCGTGAAAAACACAAATCTTCAAATAGCTTACTCTTGGGTCGCAGAAAAGCAGCCATTTGCTTTCTTAAGTTTAGTTTCGGGACAGTCTAGAAAAAAAATTGATAGTTTTCAGGATTACAAGTATCACATTTCGTAAAAATAATTGTAATATTCACCATTACCAAATGAACACCATTACAAAAAGAACACAGGTTTTGGAGATCATTCAAATACAGATTCAAATCTCAGTTCCGCCATTTACTAACCTACATTTTCTCATGGGGTGAAGATTATAAGAGATTTAATAGTCCCAAAATGTTACTTTTCTTACCCCTGATTATTATACAAAGTCTTCCTCAAAAAGTTAAATAAAAATAGAGCTATCCGGGATCCCTGGGTGGCGCAGCGGTTTAGCGCCTGCCTTTGGCCTAGGGCGCGATCCTGGAGACCCTGGATCGAATCCCACGTCGGGCTCCCGGTGCATGGAGCCTGCTTCTCCCTCTGCCTATGTCTCTGCCTCTCTCTCCCTCTCTCTCTCTGTGACTATCATAAATAAATAAAAATTTAGGGAAAAAAATAGAGCTAACCTATGACCCAGCAATCGCAGTACTCAGTATTTATCCAAAAGATACAAACATAGTGATTTGAAAGGGCACCAGCACCCCAACGTTTAAAGCAGCAATGACCACAATAGCCAAACTACAGAAAAGCCCGATGCCCATTGACAGATGAATGGATAAAGAAGATGCAGTGTGTATAAATACAATGGAATATTACTCAGCCATCCTAAAGAATGAAATCTTGCCATTTGCAATAACATAGATGGGACTTAAGAGTATTATACTAAGTGAAATAAGTTAGAGAAAGACAAATACCATATGATTTCAATCCTATGTGGAATTTAAGAAACAAAACGGAGGTGCATAGCGGAAGAGAGGGAAAAATAAGATAAAAATCAGAGAGAGAGACAAACCGTAAGAGACTCTTAATCATAGGAAATAAACTGAGGGTTGTTGGAGGGGAGAGGGTTGGGGCAATGGGGTAATTGGGTGATGGTAATTAAGGAGGGCTCTTGAAGTAATAAGCACTAGATGATGTATGCAACTGATGGATCACTGAATTCTACCTCTGAAACTAATAATACGCTATATGTTAATTAATTTGAATTTAAAAATTTTAAAAAGGGGATCCCTGGGTAGCTCAGTGGTTTAGCGCCTGCCTTTGGCCCAGGGTGGGATTCCTGGAGACCAGGGATCGAGTCCCATGTCAGGCTCCCTGCATGGAGCCTGCTTCTCCCTCTGCCTGTGTCTCTGCCTCTCTCTCCCTATGTCTATCATGAATAAATAAAAAAATCTTAAAAAAAATTTTTTTAAATACTTTCTTTACCAAAATGTCTTAAAATAAAAATCTATCCCTAGGTAATTTAAATTAAAAAAACTAACAATAAGGGCAGCCCCGGTGGCGCAGCGGTTTAGCACCGCCTGCAGCCCAGCGCGGGATCCTGGGGACCCTGGATCGAGTCCCACATCAGGCTCTCTGTATGATGCCTGCTTCTCCCTCTGCCTGTGTCTCTGCCTCTCTCTCTGTCTCTATGACTAAATAAACAAAATCTTTTAAAAAAACTAACAATAAGAAATGTCATTATTGGGACGCCTGTGTGGCTCAGTGGTTGAGCATCTGCCTTCGGCTCAGGGTGTGATCCCAGAGTCCCACATCAGGCTCCCTACATGGAGCCTGCTTCTCCTCCCTCTGCCTCTGTCTCTGACTCTCTCATGAATAAATGAATACAATATTTTTAAAAATTAATTATTTTATTATATTTAAAATTTTTCAAATGTGTTTGAATGATTTATAATTGCATGACGATCTCTTATAAGAGAAAATATTAAAATTTAGTTTCTAGTAGTATTTATTTGGGCAAGTTGGCATTACAAACAGTTTAAGTTGCTTTTGTTTGTCAAAATGCTAAGGACAAATGATTGTCTAACATCAGCTCCTTCCAGGAATGTGAGAAAAATAATAAGGCTTGTGGGGTAATGGTTCAGGAATGAAAACCACAGACACACACAGACAACAGAAAGGCATAATCAAAAATATTGACAATAAACATAGAAACATAGAAACATAAACTTTTCAGATGGACTGAAAGAACAGACACTAAAGAAATGTGTTTTGTTTTTTTTTCCCCCATGTAAGGAAAACGTAGGGTACGGGAAAGTCATGTACAAAAAAATGCAGGGGGGACAGCCATGGTGGTTCAGTGGTTGAGTGTCTGCATTCGGCCCAGGGCGAGATCCTGGAGCCTCAGGATCGAGTCCCATGTCAGGCTCCCTGTATGGAGCCTGCTTCTCCCTCTGCCTGTGTCTCTGCCTCTCTGTGTGTGTGTGTGCATGTGTGTGTGTCTGTCATGAATAAATAAAACCTTTAAAAAATGCAGGAAGAAGAAGAAAAAAAGAAAAACATAAGACGTGACCAATCAAGCATGATCTTAAGGCAGGGAAAAATGTAAGTTAAAAAAGGCCTGTGGAAAAAAAATGGTTAGGTTAGTATTAACTTATTAGTTAACACTAATTAATTATTAATTAGTATTAATACTAACCTAACCATTTTTCCACAGGCCACACTATATGTGTGTATATGTGTGTGTGTATATGTATGTATGTATGTATAGTTAGGAATATATAATGAACAGCCGCCTCTGTTTTATATATACAGGTAACATTTATATAATAGATTTATAAAATGTAATTGAAAAAAGTTTAAGAGACTTTTGTTTATACTATATCCCTAATAATACTGACTTTTCTTACTCTACATTTATTTGTTTATAAATACTGTAATAAGGAATTTAGTTCTGGGATGCCTGGGTGGCTCAGTGGTTGAGTGTCTGCATTCGGCTCAGGGCATGATCCTGGAGTCTCGGGATCTAGTCCCACATCATTGTGTGTGTCTCTCATAAATAAAAAATAAAATCTAAAAAGTAAGATTTTACTTTTTTCACCATAAAGTAAATTTTTCAGATAGTGGTCATCTCTCACAACCTGGAAGGTATAAATTATCACTAGAGCGAGAAAAAAATTGAAAAAGAAATGTTTCAAACACATCAACTTTCCACGTGGAATAAGAACTGGTAATGAAAATTCTAATAAGAAATGTATACCTTGAGAGCCTACATCTAATGTAATATAGATGGGGTTTAAAAAACAAAAGGTGAGAATTTTTATCTAAAATTCTAAGTTGACAATTGAAGGATACTAAAAAACAACTTTCTTTCTTATTTATTTCTTTATTTCCTCAACATAATTCATTTGAGCTTGTAAATCCTAAATGGAAAAAGGAAATATAAATTTGAACTATACTTTTTAAATTTATATATTTATGACATATTATGCATAATACTTATAACATTCCATTTTACAGAATTCCATCTGTCTGCTCACTTATTCACATTAGAAAAATATTAAATTGCTTCTTCCAAGCAGATCTTATTTTAGGTGTTCCAGGAGAAGCACGACTATGTTTCCTAACATAATCTACTACCTTATAATGAAGCACAGTCTTTAAAATGAATAGGTAAATAAATAGAAAATATCTAAAATTTTAAATTTTAACATCGGACACAAGGACTATGAGTAGATATTTTTAGCACTTTACTATAAAAGAATTCTGAGAATGGACATTTTACCATGTGGTTATGAAGAGCCTCCGCTTCTAGAGCTGATTATTGTTTTAGGCAATACTTGTATTCTTCACTTAGAAAAAGAGTGTTAACTACACTCTTAATGGAATGATTTCAAAAACACAGTGGAATACCATAGCAATATAAATTTTGAGAAACAATCCCTGATTTTCCACAATTTCTATTATTTTAGTCTAAATGTAACAAAAAGGATAGAAATAGAGAACTGAGTCCTCTCTGGTAAAACTATACACTAACATGATAAAAAAAAAAAGTCCAATAAAGAAAAATATCCAAGAAAAAAAACCTACAATAATTGGATCCACTAAAGATTTCAGTTAGGCATGAGTATTATAAAGTCATGATAGCAATAAATAAATTCATTAAATGAATCAATAAAATCAATGTTAGTAGAATTTAAAAATCACAACAGTAAGAATTCTGATCCCTGACCAAATGTCATTTTCTCTCCAACATGGGAAAGCTTTTCCCAATAAAAGTTTGCTGTCATTATATATGTTCCAACCTATTTTTTCTGCCGACTTACCAAAGTAAAAAAAAAAAAATTCAACTTGCCATTTCTCTAAAATGTACTGACCAACCTTCCATTACAAACATAAAAAGACATCAGATAAGTTAAACTTTATCCCAAGAAGGTAGTAGGAGATGAAGAGGGACACTCTATCATACTAAAGGATCTCTCCAAAAAGACGACCTAACAATCATGAATATGTATGCCCCAAATGCAGGAACTGCCAAGTATAACAATTAATAACCAATGTTAGGACATACTTAGATAATAATACACATATACTTGGTGACTTCAATCTAGTGCTTTCTACACTCGATAGGTCTCCTAAGTACAACATCTCCAAAGAAACAAGCGCTTTAAATGATACACTGGACCAGATGGATTTCACAGATATTTACAGAAATTTACAACCAGACGCAACTGAATACACATTCTTCTCAAGTGCACATGGAACTTTCTCCAGAATAGGCCACATACTGGGTCACAAATCAGGTCTTAAACGATACCAAAAGATTGGGATTGTCCCCTACATATTTTCAGACCATAATGCTTTGAAACTAGAACTAAACCACAAGAAGAAATATGGAAGGATTTCAAACACGTGGAGGTTAACGACCATCCTGCTAAACGATTAAAGGGTCAACCAGAAAATTAGAGAAGAATTAAAAAGATTCCTGGAAACTAATGAGAATGAAGATACAACCGTTCAAAATCTTTGGGAACAGCAAAAGCAGTCCTGAGGGGGAAATACATCGCAAGACCAGCATCCGTCCCCAAACTGGAAAGAACTCAATGCAAAAGCTAACCTTGCACCTAAAGGAGCTGGAGAAGGAACAGCAACGGAAACCTTCAACCAGCAGAAGACAATTAATAAAGATTCGAGCAGAACTCAATGAGATAGAGACCAGAAGAACTGTGGAACAGATCAACAAAAACCAGGAGTTGGTTCTTTGAAAGAATTAATAAGACAGATAAACTATTAGCCAAACTTATTAAAAAGAAGAGAGAGAAGACCCAAATTAATAAAATCATGAACGAGAGGGAGGGATCACCACCAACACCAAGGAAATACAAACGATTTTGAAAACTTAGTATGAGCAGCTTTACGCCAATAAATTAGGCAATCGAGAAGAAATGGGTGCATTCCTGGAAAACCACAAACTACAAAACTGCAACAGGAAGACATAGAAAACCTGAACAGGCCAATAACCAGGGACGAAACTGAAGCAGTCATCAAAAACCTACCAAGACACAAAAGTCCGGGGCCAGATGGCTTCCCAGGGGAATTCTATCAAACGTTTAAAGAACAAACCATACCTATTCCACTAAAGCTGTTATGAAAGATAGAAAGGGATGGAGTACTTCCAAAGTCGTTCTATGAGGCCAGCATCACCTTAATTGCAAAACCAGACACAGACCCCACCAAAAAGGAGAATTATAGACCAATACCCTGATGAACACGGACGCAAAAATTCTCAACAAGATACTAGCCAACAGGATCCGACAATACATTAAGAAGATGATTCACCATGACCCAGTGGGATTTATCCCCGGGATGCAAGGCTGCTTCAACACTTGTAAAGCAATCAATGTGATTCATCATATCAGCAAGAGAAAGAACCAAGAACCACATGATCCTCCCAATAGATGCAGAGAAAGCATTTGACAAAATACAACATCCATTCCTGATCAAAACTCTTCAGAGTGTAGGGATAGAGGGAACATTCCTCAGCATCTTAAAAGCCATCTACGAAAATATCGTTCTCAATGGGGAAACACTGGGAGCCTATCCCCTAAGATCAGGAACAAGACAGGGATGTCCACTCTCACCATTGCTATTCAACATAGTACCAGAAGTCCTAGCCTCGGCAATCAGGCAACAAAAAGAAATAAAAGACATTCAAACTGGCAAAGAGGAAGTCAAACTCTCCCTCTTTGCAGATGACATCATAATGCAGCTAGAAAACCCAAGAGACTCCACCCCAAGACTGCTAGAACTCACAGCCATTTGGCAGTGTGGCAGGATACAAAATCAATGCCCAGAAAACAGTGGCATTTCTATACACTAACAATGAGACTGAAGAAAGAGAAATGAAGGAGTCAATCCCAATTACAACTGCACCCAAAAGCATAAGGTAACAAGGAATATACATAACCAAAGAGGTAAAGGGTTTCTACCCTCAAAACTACAGAACACTTCTGAAGGAAATTGAGGAAGACACAAAGAGATGGAAACATATACCATGCTCATGGATTGGCAGAATGAATATTGGGAAAATGTCAATGGTACCCAGGGCAATTTACACACTTAATGCAATCCCTATCAACATACTATGGACTTTCTTCAGAAAGTTGGAACAAATCATCTTAAGATCTCTGTGGAATCAGAAAAGACCCCAAATAGCTAGGGGAATATTAAAAAAGAAAACCATAGCTGGGGGCATCACAATGCCAGATTTCAGGTTGTACTACAAAGCTGTGGTCATCAAGACAGTGAGGTACTGGCACAAAAACAGACACATAGATCAATGGAAACAGAATGGAGAATCCAGAAGTGGGCCCTCAACTCTATGCTCAAATAATAGTCGGCAAAGCAGGAAAGACTATCCACTGGAAAAAAGACAGTCTCTTCAATAAATGGTGCTGGGAAAATTGGACAGCCACATGCAGAAGAATGAAACTGGACCATTCTCTTATGCCATACACAAAGAAAAACTCAAAATGGATGAAAGATCTGAATGTGAGACAGGAATCCATCAGAATCCTAGAGGAGAACACAGGCAACACCCTTTTTGAACTTGGCCACAGCAACTTCTTGCAAGATACATCCCTGAAGGGAAGAGAAAGCAAAGCAAAAGTGAATTATTGGGACTTCATCAAGGTAAGAAGCTTCTGCACAGCAAAAGAAACAGTCAACATAACTAAAAGGCAACCTACAGAATGGGAGAAGGTATTTGCAAATGACCTATCAGATAAAGGGCTAGTATCCAAGATCTATAAAGAACTTAGTAAACTCAAAGAAACAACAATCCAATCATGCTATGGGCAAAAGACATGGACAGAAATTTCACAGAGGAAGACATAGACATGGCCAACAAGCACATGAGAAAATGCTCTGCATCACTGGCCACCAGGGAAGTAAAAATCAAAACCACAATGGGATACCACCTGCCACCAGTGAGAATGGGCAAAATTAACAAGGCAGGAAACAACAAATGTTGGAGAGGATGTGGAGAAAGGGGAACCCTCTTGCACTGTTGCTGGGAGTGGGAACTGGCACAGCCACTCTGGAGAACTGTGTGGAGGTTCCTCAAAGAGTTAACAATAGATCTGTCCTACGACCCAGCAATTGCACTGCTGGGGATTACCCCAAAGATACAGATGCAGTGAAATGCCAGGACACCCGCACCCCGATGTTTCTTGCAGCAATGTTCACAATAGACTAACTGTGGAAGGAGCCTCGGTGTCCATCGAAAGACGAATGGATAAAGAAGATGTGGTCTATGTATACAATGGAATATTACTCAGCCATTAGAAACGACAAATACCCACCATTTGCTTTGAGGTGGAGGGACCTGGACGGTATTATGCTGAGTGAAATGTGTCAGTCTTTAAAGGACAAACATTACATGGTCTCATTCATTTGGGGAATATAAAAATTAGTGAAAGGGAATAAAGGGAAATAGAGAAATTGAGTGAAAATATCAGTGAGAGTGACAAAACATGAGAGACACCTCACCCTGGGAAATGACCAAGGTGTAGTGCAAGGGGAAGCGGGCAGGGGGTTGGGGTGAGTGGGTTATGGGCACTGAGGGAGTCACTTGGCAGGATGAGCACTGGGTGTTATGGTATATGTTAACAAACTGAATTCCAATAAAAAATTACAAATAAAATACAAAATTAAAAAATACAAAATACAAAATATAACAACTATGAAGACTAAAGTTTCCCGAGATAACGTAAAATGTATCCACTGTTGGAGATCTTTGAGAAAGTAAAGGTCATCCTTCTACAAATAGTATTGTATACTCTACGGGCAACTTTTCCTTCCTTACGATTCTATAATGATAAATCATCTTATAAAAAAATGATAAATCATGAGTTTATTCATTTGACATGTGTCTCTATTCTAAGCTTATATTTAAAAAAAGATGCATCAGAATCCAGAAAATAGTTTTTATATTTTTTAAGAATCTTGCAGCTTAAAATTTATTTTTTTCATTTAATGGATAGAGATTAAGAACCTCACTTACCTAAGAAAAAAATTCAGTTTTAATTAATGAAAAAACTAAAATGTTTATTTACGTCCTCTCTATTCTCAAAAGATATAAAGTCGACCAAGATTATACCACACAGTAAGTTTAATTAGAAACCACAAGAAAGACAACAGCCAAAGTTCAAAACTCATAATAAATCTGATTATGGCTTAAAACAGACTTCACTTTGTACTATGTATAAACACAACTCTTGCTAAATTAAATATAGGCTATCATACTTTATTAAACTTAAAAGGGTAAAATTTCCTCCCAGTTCTTCATAAAAACCAGCTGTCATTCTGAAGAATCTGAGCATGTTTTGTATTGCCTTTTATTAACTTGCATTTAAAATAATTTCTACCGCATTTTATAATATACAGCATCTGTTCTACCTTAGCCTCACTACTGCTGTGTTTTTAATAATAATCTCTCTAAACTCTCCTATCTTTACATTCATCTCATCCTTATTAAATGAATTCTTACCCCACAACCCCTCCCCTCATCTTCACATCCATCTAGCTATTCTATCCAGTTGCTTTCTAATTCTTTCCCTCCATAATGGCACACCTAAGATTTGTTTATTCCCACCAACCGTAATAAATCTCAACCCAGTACTTACTTCTCTGTTGTTATTACACTGTTTTCTCTTATATTCTTGAGGGCTTCCATTTCTCCCTAAGATTCTTTTCATTATAAGGATATCAAGAGGATAGTATGCGAAAAAACATGGGGGACAAAGTTCAAAACAACTTACCTTTGTAACACCAAGCATTGCTGAAGACGTTTGAGGAGTTTCGGGTGATACAAAAGCAAGAGGAGAATAGTCAGAGACATTGACGGATGGTTTACAGAGAGTTTCAGTCTTATCTTCCCTTGCAAAATTGTTGTCAGCAAATAAAGGTCTATCTTCTTGGCTCACAAGACCACATTTTGCTTCTATTTAGTGAAAAACAAAGTAAAGAGTACATGAAGATATCTGTAACTTTGAATTACTAAATAACACAAAAATGGACAAAACTCCGTGAAAAACACAAATCTTCAAATAGCTTACTCTTGGGTCGCAGAAAAGCAGCCATTTGCTTTCTTAAGTTTAGTTTCGGGACAGTCTAGAAAAAAAATTGATAGTTTTCAGGATTACAAGTATCACATTTCGTAAAAATAATTGTAATATTCACCATTACCAAATGAACACCATTACAAAAAGAACACAGGTTTTGGAGATCATTCAAATACAGATTCAAATCTCAGTTCCGCCATTTACTAACCTACATTTTCTCATGGGGTGAAGATTATAAGAGATTTAATAGTCCCAAAATGTTACTTTTCTTACCCCTGATTATTATACAAAGTCTTCCTCAAAAAGTTAAATAAAAATAGAGCTATCCGGGATCCCTGGGTGGCGCAGCGGTTTAGCGCCTGCCTTTGGCCTAGGGCGCGATCCTGGAGACCCTGGATCGAATCCCACGTCGGGCTCCCGGTGCATGGAGCCTGCTTCTCCCTCTGCCTATGTCTCTGCCTCTCTCTCCCTCTCTCTCTCTGTGACTATCATAAATAAATAAAAATTTAGGGAAAAAAATAGAGCTAACCTATGACCCAGCAATCGCAGTACTCAGTATTTATCCAAAAGATACAAACATAGTGATTTGAAAGGGCACCAGCACCCCAACGTTTAAAGCAGCAATGACCACAATAGCCAAACTACAGAAAAGCCCGATGCCCATTGACAGATGAATGGATAAAGAAGATGCAGTGTGTATAAATACAATGGAATATTACTCAGCCATCCTAAAGAATGAAATCTTGCCATTTGCAATAACATAGATGGGACTTAAGAGTATTATACTAAGTGAAATAAGTTAGAGAAAGACAAATACCATATGATTTCAATCCTATGTGGAATTTAAGAAACAAAACGGAGGTGCATAGCGGAAGAGAGGGAAAAATAAGATAAAAATCAGAGAGAGAGACAAACCGTAAGAGACTCTTAATCATAGGAAATAAACTGAGGGTTGTTGGAGGGGAGAGGGTTGGGGCAATGGGGTAATTGGGTGATGGTAATTAAGGAGGGCTCTTGAAGTAATAAGCACTAGATGATGTATGCAACTGATGGATCACTGAATTCTACCTCTGAAACTAATAATACGCTATATGTTAATTAATTTGAATTTAAAAATTTTAAAAAGGGGATCCCTGGGTAGCTCAGTGGTTTAGCGCCTGCCTTTGGCCCAGGGTGGGATTCCTGGAGACCAGGGATCGAGTCCCATGTCAGGCTCCCTGCATGGAGCCTGCTTCTCCCTCTGCCTGTGTCTCTGCCTCTCTCTCCCTATGTCTATCATGAATAAATAAAAAAATCTTAAAAAAAATTTTTTTAAATACTTTCTTTACCAAAATGTCTTAAAATAAAAATCTATCCCTAGGTAATTTAAATTAAAAAAACTAACAATAAGGGCAGCCCCGGTGGCGCAGCGGTTTAGCACCGCCTGCAGCCCAGCGCGGGATCCTGGGGACCCTGGATCGAGTCCCACATCAGGCTCTCTGTATGATGCCTGCTTCTCCCTCTGCCTGTGTCTCTGCCTCTCTCTCTGTCTCTATGACTAAATAAACAAAATCTTTTAAAAAAACTAACAATAAGAAATGTCATTATTGGGACGCCTGTGTGGCTCAGTGGTTGAGCATCTGCCTTCGGCTCAGGGTGTGATCCCAGAGTCCCACATCAGGCTCCCTACATGGAGCCTGCTTCTCCTCCCTCTGCCTCTGTCTCTGACTCTCTCATGAATAAATGAATACAATATTTTTAAAAATTAATTATTTTATTATATTTAAAATTTTTCAAATGTGTTTGAATGATTTATAATTGCATGACGATCTCTTATAAGAGAAAATATTAAAATTTAGTTTCTAGTAGTATTTATTTGGGCAAGTTGGCATTACAAACAGTTTAAGTTGCTTTTGTTTGTCAAAATGCTAAGGACAAATGATTGTCTAACATCAGCTCCTTCCAGGAATGTGAGAAAAATAATAAGGCTTGTGGGGTAATGGTTCAGGAATGAAAACCACAGACACACACAGACAACAGAAAGGCATAATCAAAAATATTGACAATAAACATAGAAACATAGAAACATAAACTTTTCAGATGGACTGAAAGAACAGACACTAAAGAAATGTGTTTTGTTTTTTTTTCCCCCATGTAAGGAAAACGTAGGGTACGGGAAAGTCATGTACAAAAAAATGCAGGGGGGACAGCCATGGTGGTTCAGTGGTTGAGTGTCTGCATTCGGCCCAGGGCGAGATCCTGGAGCCTCAGGATCGAGTCCCATGTCAGGCTCCCTGTATGGAGCCTGCTTCTCCCTCTGCCTGTGTCTCTGCCTCTCTGTGTGTGTGTGTGCATGTGTGTGTGTCTGTCATGAATAAATAAAACCTTTAAAAAATGCAGGAAGAAGAAGAAAAAAAGAAAAACATAAGACGTGACCAATCAAGCATGATCTTAAGGCAGGGAAAAATGTAAGTTAAAAAAGGCCTGTGGAAAAAAAATGGTTAGGTTAGTATTAACTTATTAGTTAACACTAATTAATTATTAATTAGTATTAATACTAACCTAACCATTTTTCCACAGGCCACACTATATGTGTGTATATGTGTGTGTGTATATGTATGTATGTATGTATAGTTAGGAATATATAATGAACAGCCGCCTCTGTTTTATATATACAGGTAACATTTATATAATAGATTTATAAAATGTAATTGAAAAAAGTTTAAGAGACTTTTGTTTATACTATATCCCTAATAATACTGACTTTTCTTACTCTACATTTATTTGTTTATAAATACTGTAATAAGGAATTTAGTTCTGGGATGCCTGGGTGGCTCAGTGGTTGAGTGTCTGCATTCGGCTCAGGGCATGATCCTGGAGTCTCGGGATCTAGTCCCACATCATTGTGTGTGTCTCTCATAAATAAAAAATAAAATCTAAAAAGTAAGATTTTACTTTTTTCACCATAAAGTAAATTTTTCAGATAGTGGTCATCTCTCACAACCTGGAAGGTATAAATTATCACTAGAGCGAGAAAAAAATTGAAAAAGAAATGTTTCAAACACATCAACTTTCCACGTGGAATAAGAACTGGTAATGAAAATTCTAATAAGAAATGTATACCTTGAGAGCCTACATCTAATGTAATATAGATGGGGTTTAAAAAACAAAAGGTGAGAATTTTTATCTAAAATTCTAAGTTGACAATTGAAGGATACTAAAAAACAACTTTCTTTCTTATTTATTTCTTTATTTCCTCAACATAATTCATTTGAGCTTGTAAATCCTAAATGGAAAAAGGAAATATAAATTTGAACTATACTTTTTAAATTTATATATTTATGACATATTATGCATAATACTTATAACATTCCATTTTACAGAATTCCATCTGTCTGCTCACTTATTCACATTAGAAAAATATTAAATTGCTTCTTCCAAGCAGATCTTATTTTAGGTGTTCCAGGAGAAGCACGACTATGTTTCCTAACATAATCTACTACCTTATAATGAAGCACAGTCTTTAAAATGAATAGGTAAATAAATAGAAAATATCTAAAATTTTAAATTTTAACATCGGACACAAGGACTATGAGTAGATATTTTTAGCACTTTACTATAAAAGAATTCTGAGAATGGACATTTTACCATGTGGTTATGAAGAGCCTCCGCTTCTAGAGCTGATTATTGTTTTAGGCAATACTTGTATTCTTCACTTAGAAAAAGAGTGTTAACTACACTCTTAATGGAATGATTTCAAAAACACAGTGGAATACCATAGCAATATAAATTTTGAGAAACAATCCCTGATTTTCCACAATTTCTATTATTTTAGTCTAAATGTAACAAAAAGGATAGAAATAGAGAACTGAGTCCTCTCTGGTAAAACTATACACTAACATGATAAAAAAAAAAAGTCCAATAAAGAAAAATATCCAAGAAAAAAAACCTACAATAATTGGATCCACTAAAGATTTCAGTTAGGCATGAGTATTATAAAGTCATGATAGCAATAAATAAATTCATTAAATGAATCAATAAAATCAATGTTAGTAGAATTTAAAAATCACAACAGTAAGAATTCTGATCCCTGACCAAATGTCATTTTCTCTCCAACATGGGAAAGCTTTTCCCAATAAAAGTTTGCTGTCATTATATATGTTCCAACCTATTTTTTCTGCCGACTTACCAAAGTAAAAAAAAAAAAATTCAACTTGCCATTTCTCTAAAATGTACTGACCAACCTTCCATTACAAACATAAAAAGACATCAGATAAGTTAAACTTTATCCCAAGAAGGTAGTAGGAGATGAAGAGGGACACTCTATCATACTAAAGGATCTCTCCAAAAAGACGACCTAACAATCATGAATATGTATGCCCCAAATGCAGGAACTGCCAAGTATAACAATTAATAACCAATGTTAGGACATACTTAGATAATAATACACATATACTTGGTGACTTCAATCTAGTGCTTTCTACACTCGATAGGTCTCCTAAGTACAACATCTCCAAAGAAACAAGCGCTTTAAATGATACACTGGACCAGATGGATTTCACAGATATTTACAGAAATTTACAACCAGACGCAACTGAATACACATTCTTCTCAAGTGCACATGGAACTTTCTCCAGAATAGGCCACATACTGGGTCACAAATCAGGTCTTAAACGATACCAAAAGATTGGGATTGTCCCCTACATATTTTCAGACCATAATGCTTTGAAACTAGAACTAAACCACAAGAAGAAATATGGAAGGATTTCAAACACGTGGAGGTTAACGACCATCCTGCTAAACGATTAAAGGGTCAACCAGAAAATTAGAGAAGAATTAAAAAGATTCCTGGAAACTAATGAGAATGAAGATACAACCGTTCAAAATCTTTGGGAACAGCAAAAGCAGTCCTGAGGGGGAAATACATCGCAAGACCAGCATCCGTCCCCAAACTGGAAAGAACTCAATGCAAAAGCTAACCTTGCACCTAAAGGAGCTGGAGAAGGAACAGCAACGGAAACCTTCAACCAGCAGAAGACAATTAATAAAGATTCGAGCAGAACTCAATGAGATAGAGACCAGAAGAACTGTGGAACAGATCAACAAAAACCAGGAGTTGGTTCTTTGAAAGAATTAATAAGACAGATAAACTATTAGCCAAACTTATTAAAAAGAAGAGAGAGAAGACCCAAATTAATAAAATCATGAACGAGAGGGAGGGATCACCACCAACACCAAGGAAATACAAACGATTTTGAAAACTTAGTATGAGCAGCTTTACGCCAATAAATTAGGCAATCGAGAAGAAATGGGTGCATTCCTGGAAAACCACAAACTACAAAACTGCAACAGGAAGACATAGAAAACCTGAACAGGCCAATAACCAGGGACGAAACTGAAGCAGTCATCAAAAACCTACCAAGACACAAAAGTCCGGGGCCAGATGGCTTCCCAGGGGAATTCTATCAAACGTTTAAAGAACAAACCATACCTATTCCACTAAAGCTGTTATGAAAGATAGAAAGGGATGGAGTACTTCCAAAGTCGTTCTATGAGGCCAGCATCACCTTAATTGCAAAACCAGACACAGACCCCACCAAAAAGGAGAATTATAGACCAATACCCTGATGAACACGGACGCAAAAATTCTCAACAAGATACTAGCCAACAGGATCCGACAATACATTAAGAAGATGATTCACCATGACCCAGTGGGATTTATCCCCGGGATGCAAGGCTGCTTCAACACTTGTAAAGCAATCAATGTGATTCATCATATCAGCAAGAGAAAGAACCAAGAACCACATGATCCTCCCAATAGATGCAGAGAAAGCATTTGACAAAATACAACATCCATTCCTGATCAAAACTCTTCAGAGTGTAGGGATAGAGGGAACATTCCTCAGCATCTTAAAAGCCATCTACGAAAATATCGTTCTCAATGGGGAAACACTGGGAGCCTATCCCCTAAGATCAGGAACAAGACAGGGATGTCCACTCTCACCATTGCTATTCAACATAGTACCAGAAGTCCTAGCCTCGGCAATCAGGCAACAAAAAGAAATAAAAGACATTCAAACTGGCAAAGAGGAAGTCAAACTCTCCCTCTTTGCAGATGACATCATAATGCAGCTAGAAAACCCAAGAGACTCCACCCCAAGACTGCTAGAACTCACAGCCATTTGGCAGTGTGGCAGGATACAAAATCAATGCCCAGAAAACAGTGGCATTTCTATACACTAACAATGAGACTGAAGAAAGAGAAATGAAGGAGTCAATCCCAATTACAACTGCACCCAAAAGCATAAGGTAACAAGGAATATACATAACCAAAGAGGTAAAGGGTTTCTACCCTCAAAACTACAGAACACTTCTGAAGGAAATTGAGGAAGACACAAAGAGATGGAAACATATACCATGCTCATGGATTGGCAGAATGAATATTGGGAAAATGTCAATGGTACCCAGGGCAATTTACACACTTAATGCAATCCCTATCAACATACTATGGACTTTCTTCAGAAAGTTGGAACAAATCATCTTAAGATCTCTGTGGAATCAGAAAAGACCCCAAATAGCTAGGGGAATATTAAAAAAGAAAACCATAGCTGGGGGCATCACAATGCCAGATTTCAGGTTGTACTACAAAGCTGTGGTCATCAAGACAGTGAGGTACTGGCACAAAAACAGACACATAGATCAATGGAAACAGAATGGAGAATCCAGAAGTGGGCCCTCAACTCTATGCTCAAATAATAGTCGGCAAAGCAGGAAAGACTATCCACTGGAAAAAAGACAGTCTCTTCAATAAATGGTGCTGGGAAAATTGGACAGCCACATGCAGAAGAATGAAACTGGACCATTCTCTTATGCCATACACAAAGAAAAACTCAAAATGGATGAAAGATCTGAATGTGAGACAGGAATCCATCAGAATCCTAGAGGAGAACACAGGCAACACCCTTTTTGAACTTGGCCACAGCAACTTCTTGCAAGATACATCCCTGAAGGGAAGAGAAAGCAAAGCAAAAGTGAATTATTGGGACTTCATCAAGGTAAGAAGCTTCTGCACAGCAAAAGAAACAGTCAACATAACTAAAAGGCAACCTACAGAATGGGAGAAGGTATTTGCAAATGACCTATCAGATAAAGGGCTAGTATCCAAGATCTATAAAGAACTTAGTAAACTCAAAGAAACAACAATCCAATCATGCTATGGGCAAAAGACATGGACAGAAATTTCACAGAGGAAGACATAGACATGGCCAACAAGCACATGAGAAAATGCTCTGCATCACTGGCCACCAGGGAAGTAAAAATCAAAACCACAATGGGATACCACCTGCCACCAGTGAGAATGGGCAAAATTAACAAGGCAGGAAACAACAAATGTTGGAGAGGATGTGGAGAAAGGGGAACCCTCTTGCACTGTTGCTGGGAGTGGGAACTGGCACAGCCACTCTGGAGAACTGTGTGGAGGTTCCTCAAAGAGTTAACAATAGATCTGTCCTATGACCCAGCAATTGCACTGCTGGGGATTACCCCAAAGATACAGATGCAGTGAAATGCCAGGACACCTGCACCCCGATGTTTCTTGCAGCAATGTTCACAATAGACTAACTGTGGAAGGAGCCTCGGTGTCCATCGAAAGACGAATGGATAAAGAAGATGTGGTCTATGTATACAATGGAATATTACTCAGCCATTAGAAACGACAAATACCCACCATTTGCTTTGAGGTGGAGGGACCTGGACGGTATTATGCTGAGTGAAATGTGTCAGTCTTTAAAGGACAAACATTACATGGTCTCATTCATTTGGGGAATATAAAAATTAGTGAAAGGGAATAAAGGGAAATAGAGAAATTGAGTGAAAATATCAGTGAGAGTGACAAAACATGAGAGACACCTCACCCTGGGAAATGACCAAGGTGTAGTGCAAGGGGAAGCGGGCAGGGGGTTGGGGTGAGTGGGTTATGGGCACTGAGGGAGTCACTTGGCAGGATGAGCACTGGGTGTTATGGTATATGTTAACAAACTGAATTCCAATAAAAAATTACAAATAAAATACAAAATTAAAAAATACAAAATACAAAATATAACAACTATGAAGACTAAAGTTTCCCGAGATAACGTAAAATGTATCCACTGTTGGAGATCTTTGAGAAAGTAAAGGTCATCCTTCTACAAATAATATTGTATACTCTACGGGCAACTTTTCCTTCCTTACGATTCTATAATGATAAATCATCTTATAAAAAAATGATAAATCATGAGTTTATTCATTTGACATGTGTCTCTATTCTAAGCTTATATTTAAAAAAAGATGCATCAGAATCCAGAAAATAGTTTTTATATTTTTTAAGAATCTTGCAGCTTAAAATTTATTTTTTTCATTTAATGGATAGAGATTAAGAACCTCACTTACCTAAGAAAAAAATTCAGTTTTAATTAATGAAAAAACTAAAATGTTTATTTACGTCCTCTCTATTCTCAAAAGATATAAAGTCGACCAAGATTATACCACACAGTAAGTTTAATTAGAAACCACAAGAAAGACAACAGCCAAAGTTCAAAACTCATAATAAATCTGATTATGGCTTAAAACAGACTTCACTTTGTACTATGTATAAACACAACTCTTGCTAAATTAAATATAGGCTATCATACTTTATTAAACTTAAAAGGGTAAAATTTCCTCCCAGTTCTTCATAAAAACCAGCTGTCATTCTGAAGAATCTGAGCATGTTTTGTATTGCCTTTTATTAACTTGCATTTAAAATAATTTCTACCGCATTTTATAATATACAGCATCTGTTCTACCTTAGCCTCACTACTGCTGTGTTTTTAATAATAATCTCTCTAAACTCTCCTATCTTTACATTCATCTCATCCTTATTAAATGAATTCTTACCCCACAACCCCTCCCCTCATCTTCACATCCATCTAGCTATTCTATCCAGTTGCTTTCTAATTCTTTCCCTCCATAATGGCACACCTAAGATTTGTTTATTCCCACCAACCGTAATAAATCTCAACCCAGTACTTACTTCTCTGTTGTTATTACACTGTTTTCTCTTATATTCTTGAGGGCTTCCATTTCTCCCTAAGATTCTTTTCATTATAAGGATATCAAGAGGATAGTATGCGAAAAAACATGGGGGACAAAGTTCAAAACAACTTACCTTTGTAACACCAAGCATTGCTGAAGACGTTTGAGGAGTTTCGGGTGATACAAAAGCAAGAGGAGAATAGTCAGAGACATTGACGGATGGTTTACAGAGAGTTTCAGTCTTATCTTCCCTTGCAAAATTGTTGTCAGCAAATAAAGGTCTATCTTCTTGGCTCACAAGACCACATTTTGCTTCTATTTAGTGAAAAACAAAGTAAAGAGTACATGAAGATATCTGTAACTTTGAATTACTAAATAACACAAAAATGGACAAAACTCCGTGAAAAACACAAATCTTCAAATAGCTTACTCTTGGGTCGCAGAAAAGCAGCCATTTGCTTTCTTAAGTTTAGTTTCGGGACAGTCTAGAAAAAAAATTGATAGTTTTCAGGATTACAAGTATCACATTTCGTAAAAATAATTGTAATATTCACCATTACCAAATGAACACCATTACAAAAAGAACACAGGTTTTGGAGATCATTCAAATACAGATTCAAATCTCAGTTCCGCCATTTACTAACCTACATTTTCTCATGGGGTGAAGATTATAAGAGATTTAATAGTCCCAAAATGTTACTTTTCTTACCCCTGATTATTATACAAAGTCTTCCTCAAAAAGTTAAATAAAAATAGAGCTATCCGGGACCCCTGGGTGGCGCAGCGGTTTAGCGCCTGCCTTTGGCCTAGGGCGCGATCCTGGAGACCCTGGATCGAATCCCACGTCGGGCTCCCGGTGCATGGAGCCTGCTTCTCCCTCTGCCTATGTCTCTGCCTCTCCCTCCCTCTCTCTCTCTGTGACTATCATAAATAAATAAAAATTTAGGGAAAAAAATAGAGCTAACCTATGACCCAGCAATCGCAGTACTCAGTATTTATCCAAAAGATACAAACATAGTGATTTGAAAGGGCACCAGCACCCCAACGTTTAAAGCAGCAATGACCACAATAGCCAAACTACAGAAAAGCCCGATGCCCATTGACAGATGAATGGATAAAGAAGATGCAGTGTGTATAAATACAATGGAATATTACTCAGCCATCCTAAAGAATGAAATCTTGCCATTTGCAATAACATAGATGGGACTTAAGAGTATTATACTAAGTGAAATAAGTTAGAGAAAGACAAATACCATATGATTTCAATCCTATGTGGAATTTAAGAAACAAAACGGAGGTGCATAGCGGAAGAGAGGGAAAAATAAGATAAAAATCAGAGAGAGAGACAAACCGTAAGAGACTCTTAATCATAGGAAATAAACTGAGGGTTGTTGGAGGGGAGAGGGTTGGGGCAATGGGGTAATTGGGTGATGGTAATTAAGGAGGGCTCTTGAAGTAATAAGCACTAGATGATGTATGCAACTGATGGATCACTGAATTCTACCTCTGAAACTAATAATACGCTATATGTTAATTAATTTGAATTTAAAAATTTTAAAAAGGGGATCCCTGGGTAGCTCAGTGGTTTAGCGCCTGCCTTTGGCCCAGGGTGGGATTCCTGGAGACCAGGGATCGAGTCCCATGTCAGGCTCCCTGCATGGAGCCTGCTTCTCCCTCTGCCTGTGTCTCTGCCTCTCTCTCCCTATGTCTATCATGAATAAATAAAAAAATCTTAAAAAAAAATTTTTTTTAAATACTTTCTTTACCAAAATGTCTTAAAATAAAAATCTATCCCTAGGTAATTTAAATTAAAAAAACTAACAATAAGGGCAGCCCCGGTGGCGCAGCGGTTTAGCACCGCCTGCAGCCCAGCGCGGGATCCTGGGGACCCTGGATCGAGTCCCACATCAGGCTCTCTGTATGATGCCTGCTTCTCCCTCTGCCTGTGTCTCTGCCTCTCTCTCTGTCTCTATGACTAAATAAATAAAATCTTTTAAAAAAACTAACAATAAGAAATGTCATTATTGGGACGCCTGTGTGGCTCAGTGGTTGAGCATCTGCCTTCGGCTCAGGGTGTGATCCCAGAGTCCCACATCAGGCTCCCTACATGGAGCCTGCTTCTCCTCCCTCTGCCTCTGTCTCTGACTCTCTCATGAATAAATGAATACAATATTTTTAAAAATTAATTATTTTATTATATTTAAAATTTTTCAAATGTGTTTGAATGATTTATAATTGCATGACGATCTCTTATAAGAGAAAATATTAAAATTTAGTTTCTAGTAGTATTTATTTGGGCAAGTTGGCATTACAAACAGTTTAAGTTGCTTTTGTTTGTCAAAATGCTAAGGACAAATGATTATCTAACATCAGCTCCTTCCAGGAATGTGAGAAAAATAATAAGGCTTGTGGGGTAATGATTCAGGAATGAAAACCACAGACACACACAGACAACAGAAAGGCATAATCAAAAATATTGACAATAAACATAGAAAGAGATGGACTGAAAGAACAGACACTAAAGAAACGTGTTTTGTTTTTTTTTCCCCCATGTAAGGAAAACGTAGGGTACGGGAAAGTCATGTACAAAAAAATGCAGGGGGGACAGCCATGGTGGTTCAGTGGTTGAGTGTCTGCATTCGGCCCAGGGCGAGATCCTGGAGCCCCAGGATCGAGTCCCATGTCAGGCTCCCTGTATGGAGCCTGCTTCTCCCTCTGCCTGTGTCTCTGCCTCTCTCTGTGTGTGTGTGCGTGTGTGTGTGTGTGTGTGTGTGTGTGTGTCTGTCATGAATAAATAAAACCTTTAAAAAATGCAGGAAGAAGAAGAAAAAAAGAAAAACATAAGACGTGACCAATCAAGCATGATCTTAAGGCAGGGAAAAATGTAAGTTAAAAAAGGCCTGTGGAAAAAATGGTTAGGTTAGTATTAACTTATTAGTTAATACTAATTAATTATTAATTATTAATAATACTAACAACCATTTTTCCACAGGCCACACTATATGTGTGTGTATGTGTGTGTGTGTGTGTGTGTGTGTGTATGTATGTATAGTTAGGAATATACAATGAACAGCCGCCTCTGTTTAATATATAAATGTAACATTTATATAATAGATTGCCCCCTATATATATTCAGACCATAATGCTTTGAAACTAGAACTAAACCACTAAAAGAAGAAATATGGAAGGATTTCAAACACGTGGAGGTTAACGACCATCCTTCTAAACGATTAAAGGATCAACCAGGAAATTAGAGAAGAATTAAAAAGATTCCTGGAAACTTATGAGAATGAAGATACAATCGTTCAAAATCTTTGGGATACAGCAAAAGCAGTCCTGAGGGGGGAATACATCGCAAGACCAGCATCCGTCCCCAAACTGGAAAGAACTCAAAGCAAAAGCTAACCTTGCACCTAAAGGAGCTGGAGAAGGAACAGCAACTGAAACCTTCACCTAGCAGAAGACAATAAATAAATATTCGAGCAGAACTCAATGAGATAGAGACCAGAAGAACTGGGGAACAGATCAACAAAATCAGGAGTTGGTTCTTTGAAAGAATTAATTAATAAGACAGATAAATTATTAGCCAAACTTATTAAAAAGAAGAGAGAGAAGACCCAAACTAATAAAATCATGAACGAGGGGATCCCTGGGTGGCGCAGCAGTTTGGCACCTGCCTTTGGCCCAGGGCACGATCCTGGAGACCCGGGATAGAATCCCACGTCGGGCTCCCGGTGCATGGAGCCTGCTTCTCCCACTGCCTGTGTCTCTGCCCCTCTCTCTCTCTCTGTCTCTCTCTCTCTCTCTCTCTCTCTCTGTGACTATCATAAATAAATAAAAATTAAAAAAATAATAATAAAATAAAATAAAATAAAATAAAATAAAATAAAATAAAATAAAATAAAATAAAATAAAATAAAATCATGAACGAGAGAGGAGGGATCACCACCAACACCAAGGAAATACAAACGATTTTGAAAACTTAGTATGAGCAGCTTTACGCCAATAAATTAGGCAATCGAGAAGAAATGGGTGCATTCCTGGAAAACCACAAACTACAAAACTGCAACAGGAAGACATAGAAAACCTGAACAGGCCAATAACCAGGGACGAAACTGAAGCAGTCATCAAAAACCTACCAAGACACAAAAGTCCGGGGCCAGATGGCTTCCCAGGGGAATTCTATCAAACGTTTAAAGAACAAACCATACCTATTCCACTAAAGCTGTTATGAAAGATAGAAAGGGATGGAGTACTTCCAAAGTCGTTCTATGAGGCCAGCATCACCTTAATTGCAAAACCAGACACAGACCCCACCAAAAAGGAGAATTATAGACCAATACCTTGATGAACACGGACGCAAAAATTCTCAACAAGATACTAGCCAACAGGATCCGACAATACATTAAGAAGATGATTCACCATGACCCAGTGGGATTTATCCCCGGGATGCAAGGCTGCTTCAACACTTGTAAAGCAATCAATGTGATTCATCATATCAGCAAGAGAAAAAAAACAAGAACCACATGATCCTCCCAATAGATGCAGAGAAAGCATTTGACAAAATACAGCATCCATTCCTGATCAAAACTCTTCAGGGTGTAGGGATAGAGGGAACATTCCTCAGCATCTTAAAAGCCATCTACGAAAAGCCCACAGCAAATATCGTTCTCAATGGGGAAACACTGGGAGCCTTAACCCTAAGATCAGGAACAAGACAGGGATGTCCACTCTCACCACTGCTATTCAACATAGTACCAGAAGTCCTAGCCTCAGCAATCAGGCAACAAAAAGAAACAAAAGGCATTCAAAGTGGCAAAGAGGAAGTCAAACTCTCCCTCTTTGCAGATGACATGATACTGTGCATAGAAAACCCAAAAGAGGGCAGCCTGGGTGGCTCAGCGGTTTAGCACTTCCTTCGGCCCAGCGCCTGGTCCTGGGGACCCGGGATCGAGTCCCGCGTCCGGCTCCCTGTGTGGAGCCTGCTTCTCCCTCTGCCTGTGTCTCTGACTCTCTCTCTCACTGTATCTCATAAATAAATGAATAAATAAAATCTTAAAAAAAAGAAAGAAAAAGAAAACCCAAAAGACTCCACCCCAAGATTGCTAGAAATCATACAGCAATTCGGCATTGTGGCAGGATACAAAATCAATGCCCAGAAATCAGGTGCATTTCTATACACAAACAATGAGACTGAAGAAAGAGAAATGAAGGAGTCAATCCCAATTACAATTGCACCCAAAAGCATAAGATACCTAGGAATATACATAACCAAAGAGGTAAAGTGTCTCCACCCTCAAAACTACAGAACACTTCTGAAGGAAATTGAGGAAGACCCAAAGAGATGGAAAAATATGCCATGCTCACAGATTGGAAAAATTTCAATGCTACCCAGGGCAATTTACACATTTAATGCAATCCCTATCAACATACTATGGACCTTCTTCAGAGAGTTGGAACAAATCATCTTAAGATTTGTGTGAAATCAGAAAAGACCCCAAATAGCTAGGGGAATATTAAAAAAGAAAACCATAGCTGGGGGCATCACAATGCCAGATTTCAGGATGTACTACAAAGCTGTGGTCATCAAGACAGTGTGGTACTGGCACAAAACAGACACATAGATCAATGGAAACAGAATGCAGAATCCGCAAGTGGACTCTCAACTTTATGGTCAACTAATATTCAACAAAGCAGGAAAGACTATCTACTGGAAAAAAGACAGTCTCTTCAATAAATGGTGCTGGGAAAATTGGATAGCCACATGCAGAAGAATGAAACTGGACCACTTTTTTACACCATACACAAAGATAAACTCAAAATGGATGAAAGATCTAAATGTGAGACAGGAATCCATCAGAATCCTAGAGGAGAACACAGGCAACACCCTTTTTGAACTTGGCCATGGCAACTTCTTGCAAGATACATCCCTGAAGGGAAGCAAAACCAAAGCAAAAATGAATTATTGGGACTTCATCAAGGTAAGAAGCTTCTGCATAACAAAAGAAACAGTCAAGAAAACTAAAAGGCACCCTACAGAATGGAAGAAGTTATTTGCAAATGACCTATCAGATAAAGGGCTAGTATCCAAGATCTATAAAGAACTTAGTAAACTCAACAGCAAAGAAACAAACAATCTAATCATGCTTTGGGTTAAAGACATGGACAGAAATTTCACAGAGGAAGACACAGACATGGCCAACAAGCATATGAGAAAATACTCCGGATCACTGGCCATCAGGGAAATATAAATCAAAACCAGAATGAGGTATCATCTTCCACCAGTGAGAATGGGCAAAATTAACAAGGCAGGAAACAACAAATGTTGGAGAGGATGTGGAGAAAGGGGAACCCTCTCACACTGTTGTTAGCAATCTGAACGGGTACAGCCACCCTGGAAAACTGTGTGGAGTTTCCTCAAAGAGTTAACAATAGAACTGCCCTATGACCCAGCAATTGCACTTCTGAGGATTTACCCAAAGCTACAGATGCAGTGAAATGCAGGACACCTGCACCCCAATATTTATAGCAGCAATGTCCACAATAGCCAAACTGTGGAAGGAGCCTCGGTGCCCATCGAAAGATGAATGGATAAAGAAGATGTGGTCTATGTATACCATGGAATATTACTCAGCCATTAGAAATGACAAACACCCACCATTTGCTTTGACGTGGATGGAACTGGAGGGTATTATGCTGAGCAAAATAAGTCAATTTGAGAAGGACAAACATTATATGTTCTCATTCATTTGGGGAATATAAGAATTGGTGAAAGGGAACATAGGGAGAGGAGAAAAAATGAGTGAAAATATCAGTGAGAGTGACAGAATATGAGAGACACCTAACTCTGGGAAATGAATAAGGGGTAGTGGAAAGGGAGGTGGGGGGGGTTGTGGTGACTGGGTGATGGGCACTGAGGGGGTCACTTGGCAGGATGAGCATTGGGTGTTATGCTAAATGTTGGCAAATTGAACTCCAATAAAAAAAAGTTAAAAAAACATAAAATGACAAGAGGCAAGCCACTTTATATTTTAAGAGTAAATAATACACAACACTAAACTCAGAGCAGGAAAATTAATTTTACAAGAGAGTACTTTACCTTGGTACCAGAACTTAAGTCCTCATGTTTTGAAGGCCTTGAATCATCAGTATCAGCTTTGCAGGTACGACTTTACAGCAAAAATAGAAAACAAAGACAAGTTCATTTCTTTAAAAAGAAAAATCGAGTCAAAGTCAGTTGTTTATTAATGAAGTTTCTTGACATACGAAAATTTAGCCTCGTTTTGGTTAAGCTTTTATTTTTAATTCTAGTATCCTTAACATACAGTGTTACATTAGTTTCATATATACAATATAATGATTTGGTAATTCCATACATCACCCAGTGCTCATCATGACTAGTGCATTCCTTAATTCCCATCTCCTATTTCACCCATTCCCCTACCAACATCCCCCCTGGTAACCATCAGTTTGTTCTCTATAGCAGTCTTCTTCTTGGTAAATCTGTCTTTTCTGTCTCCTTCGCTCATTTTTATTTTGTTTCTTACATGTTACTTAGGAGTGAAATCATATTTGTCTTTCTCTGACTTACACTGCTTAGCGTAATACGCTCTAGCTCTCACCATGCAAATGACAAGATGTCATTCTTTTCAATGGCTGAACAATATTCCATTGTGTGTGTGTGTGTGTATATATATATATGTGTGTGTGTGTGTGTGTGTGTATATATATATATATATACACACACACCACTTTTTATTCACTAATCCATCAACATGCACACTTAGGCTGATGATTGCAAATAATGCTGTAGTAAAAACATGAGTGCATGTATCCCTTTGAATTGGTGTGTTTGTCATATCTGGGTAAATACGCAGGAGTGCAACTCTTGGATTGTTAGTTTTGTTTTTAACTTTTTGAGGAACCGCCATACGGTTTCCCATGGTGGCTGTCCCAGTTTGCACTTCCACCAAAAGTGCAACAGGGTTCCTTTTTCTCCACATCCTCAACTACACTTGTTTCTTGTGGTTTTGATTTTAGCCATTCTGACAGGTGTGCAGCGCTATCTCATTGTAGTTTTGATTTGCATTTCCCTGATGACGTGTGATGCTGATCATCTTTTTATATATCTGTTGGCCAACTGGACATCTTCTTTGGAAAAATGTCTGATATATTCTGATCATTCTTGACCTGGATTGTGTTTTGGGTGTTGAGATGTATCAGTTCTTTAGATTCTTACACTAACCTTTATCAGATATGTCATATGCAAATGTCTTCTCCCATTCTGTAAGGTTGCCTTTTAGTTTTGTGGATTGATTCCTTCACTGCAAAAGCTTTTGATTTTGATGTAGCCCCAACAGTTTATTTTGCTTTTATTGCTCTTGCCTCAGGAGACATAAAAAAAGAAAAACCTGGCTACAGCTAATACCAGAGAGATCATTGCCTGTGCTCTCTTCAAGGATAAAATGGTTTCATGTGATATATTTATATCTTTAAACCATTTTGAATTTATTTTTGTAAATGGTGAAAGAAAGTGGTCCTGTTTCAATCTTTTATATACCCATTCAGTTTTCCTAGCATCATTTATTGAAGGAGACTGCCTTTTCAAACCATTGGATATTCTTTCTTGCTTTGTCAAAGATTAATTAGCCATATCATTATAGTTTATTTCTGGATTTTCTATACTATTCTACTGATATTTGTATCCATTTAATGCCAATACTATGCCGTTTTGATTACTACAGCTTTGTAATATAACTTGAAATCTAGCATAGAGATATCTCCAGTTATGTTTTTCTTTTTCCAATATTGCTTTGGCTATTTGAGGTCTTCAGTGGTTCCATATAAATTTAGTGTTGTTTGCTCTAGTTCTGTGAAACATGTCGATGGATTTTAGTAGGCATTGCATTAAATTTGTAGATTGCTTTGGGTCCTATACACAGTTTAACAATAGGTGCTCTTCCAATCTATGAGATGGAATTCTTTCCACGTCTTTGTGTCATCCTCAATTGCTTTCACCAATGTTTTCAGAATACAGGTCTTTCAAAATTTGGCCTCTGTGTTATTTTTTTAACATGTTATTTATTTATTTATTTATTTATTTATTTATTTACTTATTTATTTGAGAGAGAGAGAGAGAGAGTGTGTGTGTGTGCACAGTAGGCAGAGAGGCAGGTGGAGGGAGGGGAAAGAAGCAGGGCCCCTGCTGAGCAGAGAGCCTTATATGTGGCTCTATCCCAGTACCCTGACATCATGACCCAAGCCAAAGGCAGTCGTTTAACCGACTGAGCCAGCCAGGCACCCCTTGGCCTCTGTTTTTAAAAAGGGTTTAGTTATCTATTTTGCTTTCACCTCTCCTAACCTGTGAAATGCCCAGTAAAGGCCCAGTTTTAGTTCCCATAACTAAGTGTGACAGGTGAGGAATTCTCTGAAATGTCTGACAGCTAACTGGACAAAAGTTAACCACCATGAATTATCACCTTCCACCTGTCAGAATGGCTAGAATCAAAAACACACACTAAAAAATATTGGTGAGGATGCAGAGACTAAGGAATACTCGTGAGCTGGTGATGAGGATAGAAATTGGGGCAGCCACTGTAAAAAACAAAATGGAGTTTCCTTGAAGAAGTACCAATAGAAATACCACATGATCCAGTAATCCACTACTGGGTACTTACTTACCCCCCAAAAAAGAAAACACTAATTTGAAAAAACATATGTACCCCAATGTTTACTGCAGCATTATTTACAACAGCCAAGATATGAAAGTAACCCATGTCCATCAACAGATGTATAACACACACACACACACACACACACACACACACACACACAGAGCAATATTACTCAGCCATAAAAAAGAATGAAACCTTACCATTTGCAACAATGTGGATTACCTGGAGGGTATTAAGCCAAGTGAAATAAGTCAGAGCAAAATAGACAAATACTGTATGATTTCACTTATATGTAGAATCAAAAAAGCAGAACAAATGAACAAACAACCAAAAAGCAGAACCAGACCCATAAGTACAGAGAATTCTGTATTGCCAGAAGGGAAGTGGGTGGGGGACAGACAAAAATGGGTGAAGGGAAGTGGGAGGTTCAGCATTCCAGGTATAGTAAGTCACAGGGATAAAAGTACAGCATAGGGAATATAGTCAATAGAATTGTAAGAGCAATATGCAGTAACACATGGTAGCTACACTTGTGGTAAGCATGGGGTAACAACATAGACCTGCTGAATCACTATGTTGTACACATGAAACCAACATAACGGTGTGTCAACTATACTTAAATTTTGAAAAGGAACTATCTACAGATGTTAAAGAACAAATTTATATGTTATTACTTGGAATACTATTCCCGAAGAGATTAAAAGATTAAAAATTATAAAATCCAAGTTTCACAAGTCCTGCCTTATTTACGTCCACATAAACTAGCAAGACCTTAAAAATCATCAAGGGCACTCAGATACCCAAGAAGAGAGACTGCTATACAAATAGTCCTGATATCTGTGCCTCTATTTACCCACACACTGCCTAATATTTTCTTTTTGTGAGCTACCACTCCTGGATCACTCCTCTGCAGGGCTCAGTGGCACTCTCCAACGTTTAAGTCTTTAGCCTGCCAAGGCACAGATTCCCAAAACAAGGAAAGGCTCAAATGACCAAGAATAGGAGCCATTTCCTGCTCCTGGAGAACCAGCTAAATGGAGTCTGAGTCATCCATGCAGTCATCTCAATGTAGGCACCTTACCAACTACCCAAATGAAGCTCCGTTATTGATCTGACAGCTAGTCCTACCCCACCAAACCCTACACATACATGGGAAGGGCATCAGAGAATTACGAAAAGAGGTGGAGCGATCACAAGACCCTGTGACCTTGGGCCATACATTTACATAGTTCAGAATCTCCATTCCCCCCATTATTTGAAAGGATCTAACCCGCCTTCTGTAAGGTGGGGTAGAAGTCGATGATGTCCCATTCCTATTTGCTGTAAATACTCTTGCCAGTGGTTCAACTGATTTTAATGTTTCTCAACAGAAACTCTGAAGTAGGGCAGCCGGATAGCCCAGCGGTTTAGTGCCACCTTCAGCCCAGGGCATGATCCTGGAGACCCAGGTTTGAGTCCCAAGTCAGGCTCCCTGCATGGAGCCTGCTTCTCCCTCTGCTTGTATCTCTGCCTCTCTCTCTCTCTCTCTCTCTGTCTCATGAATAAATAAAATCTTTTTTTAAAGGAAAAGAAACCCTGAAGTATGCTAGTTCCTTCAATTAAACCAACAAAAAGAGGGATCCCTGGGTGGCGCAGCTCTTTAGTGTCTGCCTTTGGCCCAGGGTGCGATCCTGGAGACCGGGATCGAATCCCATGTTGGGCTCCCGGTGCATGGAGCCTGCTTCTCCCTCTGCCTGTGTCTCTGCCTCTCTCTCTCTCTCTCTCTCTCTCTGTGTGTGACTATCATAAATAAATAAAAATTAAAATAAATAAATAAATAAACAAATAAATAAATAAATAAATAAACCAACAAAAAGAAATGCTGCTCAGGACTCTCTTGAACGCTCTATTTTATTTTATTTTATTTTTTTTTGAACGCTCTATTTTAATATGCTTTTATAAACAACAACCAATATCTTGTGTTCTTTCTTTGTGTAATTGACCTTTGTCTATCTTGTCATAAACTCCAATATTCTGTCATCATTTCTAAAACTCTTTTTCCTCTTCAACCCAGTGTGGTTCTTCTTGAAACATGCCCTCTCCTGCTAATTCCCGTCTCATGTACACTAGACCCACTCCCTATCTTTATATTATTAAATCAAAGATGAGAGAAAAGGGAAAAAATCTAAATTTAAATCTCATTTCTGTCAGTTATCAAATTCAAGTAAGTCACTTTAATCCCTTTTCAGTTTCAAATTCTCCACTTCAACAACCACTTGGTAAGGATGTTAAACATGGGTTACAGCATCAGAGAGTATTTTGATTAACACATCTCTAAGATTCTTTAAAACCCTGAAATTCTATCTGCTTTTCATTTTGTCTTTAGAAAAATGGAGAATCCTTAGCTGCAGAAATGATAAAAAGTAATGGAATAAAAGAAACAGCAAGAAAATTGGAGAAGAAAGTTTAAAAAAATCAAGAAAAGAGTATAGAAAGGACATGGAGAAAAGCAAAAAAGTCTACAAAAAAAGAAAAAGCTTCACAGAACTTATCAAGGGTGCCAGCCTAAAGGGAAAATTAGACTGAGAAGTCAGTAAATAGACAACTGTTTAGAAATACCCTCTAAATAGATGATAAATTTAATTAACGTTACATGGTCTATACCTAGATTACATATCCTTCACTTTCAGAAAAATCATTCATCTCAAGGAGAGCAGACGTCACTATATCTAAGAGCTTGCCTGATTAGGGCTTGCTTATGTAAAAGCTATGGTACTGTGGCCATAGGTAACTGAGATCCACTCCAAAATCTTTGACAGTAAAAACAAGAAACTAGTTACCACTGCAATAATTACCTCTAGCTATCACTAGTTGTGTCAAATATATTAGGAAAATGCTTGGACTTGCCTGGTTCTTAAGAAAACTCCAAATCAGAGTTAACATGTAATGAAATTTGACAATCTGGGATGATCTAAGATCTGTATCTTAATTCCAGTGCTGCTGAGGGGCAAAACATGTATGTGGGAGCCACGCAGGCTAACATTCAAATCATGGGTCTGCTACTCATTAACTATGGAATCCTGGGTCAGTTTATCCATCTCCCTGAACTACAGCTGACTAGTTAATAAAAAGTAGGCTATAACAGCACAGCTCCTTGGTGAAACTATTGCAATGACTAATAAGTAATAAGTAAGACGTATTAAGCACATAATACAGTGTCTAGCCCAGAAGACAACACTCAACAAATCCTTTCCTCTCCACTTCCTTGGTTAACACATCATTTTAAAAAAATCCATAAAAGTCCTACCTGCTTAAAGAGACTTCTTCAGACTTCTTAGCCACTAGTAAAGAAAGCAGGAAAATACATTTTAAGTCAACAATAGAAAAATACAGAATATTAAAACTGTAAGACAGATGATGACTTGTTCAAAAGTATTCCTTTGGGACCACACCTGGAAACCACACTACAGTGGATATTAATTGTACTATTGGTAGGCAGTTAATGCATTAAGAAATCTCATTTTCTCCTCTATATTTACCAATGCAAGAAAGAATTCTAGTTATCAGGATGTGGTACATACAAGTGGATGTTTCTAATGACCATTATTGTAACCAAACCAAACCCTATGAGACGGACAGGAAATGGTATCATTAGCAGAATCATTATCATAAAGTGACAATGGCAAACTTAAATAGCATGATTTTCCTGGACTTCCACTACTAGGAGCAGTTAAAACAGACTATACATATTTAGCTGGAACACAACGGAACCTCTCCAGCTCCTCAGTAGAGACTGCTAAGTTCAGGATGAAATGCCTCATCACAAAGTTCGGCTCGGCTCCGGTCACAATCTTGGGGTCCTGGGTGGAGACCCTCAGGGAGTCTGCTTTTCTCTCTCCCTCTGTCCTTCCACCTCGCTTGTGCTATCTTTCAAATAAATAAATAAACTCTTCTCAAAACCTTTTCTAGAGAAAGACATAAGGCCTAGAAAAAGAACATTTTATTTTTTTTATTTTTTTAAAATATTTTTTTCTTTATTTATTTATGATAGTCACACACACAGAGAGAGAGAGAGAGAGAGGCAGAGGGAGAAGCAGGCTCCATGCACCGGGAGCCCGACGTGGGATTCGATCCCGGGTCTCCAGGATCGCGCCCTGGGCCAAAGGCAGGCGCCAAACCGCTGCGCCACCCAGGGATCCCAAGAACAACATTTTAAATGGAATGAATTGAGCCTCCTGACTTGTTCAGTAGAGAGGGCTGAAAATTTCAAAATGGACTGATACTTGGCTAAGGAAATAAAAGCTTCCTTTGTCTTCCAGTATCTTTAACTTGGTATTCTTCAATCTATCCTCCACATGAGACGCCTGCAAACTATGGCCACAGGCCAAATCCAACCTGCCATCTGGTTCTGTAAATAAAGTTGTAATGGAGCACAGTCACATCTATTTCAATACATATTGCTATGGCTACTTTCACACGACAATGGCAGAGTGTGAGACCCCAGGGCCTAAAATATTCACTATCTGGCCCTTTTAAGAAAAGCCTGGTGATCCCCATTTTATGCCATAACCAAAGGGCCCTAATTCAAATCTAATCTGATTACTCTTCTATTTCAAATTCTCCTATCAATCCCTGCTGGCTCCCTCCCCAACAGCCATTCCATATTCTTCATTCTTGCTGGAGAACCACAGCTTTATTTGGATATTTAGTGTCCCAATACACAAAGAATGTGGTCTCGCCCCAGCTGCAAAAGGAGAAAGGATTATTCTAAGCTAATCACAGTACCTGACTTACCAGTGACTGGTTTAGGAACAAGCAAGTCATGTTACCTAGCCTATAAAATGTTAGGGGAAGTTTACTGCAAGCTGCTGAGTTTTCTTCCTATATAAAAGAAACACAAAGACAAACACAGTTCTTCTGGTCATGGATATTGTCATGTGAAAATACCTGAAGCTGTTGCTAATTAGCCAAGCAGGAAAAGAGACAGGGACTCCTGGGTGACTCAGCGGTTGAGTGTCTGCCTTTGGCTGAGGCTCTGATCCCCGACTTCCCGGATCAAGTCCCATGTTGGGCTCCCTGCCTGGAGCCTGCTTCTCCCTCTGCCTATATCTCTGCCTCTCTCTCTCTCTGTCTCTCATGAATAAATAAATTAAAATCTTAAAAAAAAAAACACAACACAAAGACAGCTCTATTCTATTATGAGCACCTTGAAAGACCAAAACTCTATTCCATCTTTGCTTCCTATAACTTGCAAAACCAAAGCCAACCTAAAGAATTTCTGTGATAGAGATCCACTAAGTTAAAGGTTTCTTCCTACATTTCAGACCATGCAACACACTAGGTGCCACCTCTGGGGAGCAACGGTAACATCTTTGTGACTGCGAACATTTTTGTGCTTTTATTATAATTTGTTGAGCCCAAGTTGCCCTTTTTGAATATTTATTATGATCATCTTTTGACTAATAACAGAGTATCTTATTTCCAAAGAACTACAGTATTATGCAACAAACAGGAGAGAACATTGTTCTAATGAAGTCAACATATCACATTCTGACTTAAGAGAAGTGAAGTCACTAATAGTGAGATTGTGTTGATGCAACAGCATCTAAAATAACCTGTGCTCCTCAACAGGCTTCCGTAGGATAGGTCATCACCTAAAAAATCAAGCAATCTCATTGGTCTTTCTGCACACTAGCTAAGTTTTGCAGTTCTTATTGTTTGCCATTTGTGTAAAGGACCAGCAAGGTACTGCAGAGTTCCAGTTTTAAGGATAATGAGACAAATCACGCTATAATAATATTTACTAAATGAAATCCACTTGTAAAAGTCAAAATACCATTTGTATAACCAGTAATTTTTATAACATGTTTATAGAGGAAACATAAAACATACTAACTTGAAAATCTTTTTTCCTTATTTACACAAAGCTATCCCATAGGATTTTAAGTCTCATAACTAATGAGGGCACCTGGATGGCTCACTGGTTGAGGTTGTGATCCCAGGTTCTGGGATTGAGTCCTACATCAGGCATCCGTATGGAGCCTGCTTCTCCCTCTGCCTCTCTCTTTGCCTCTCTCTGTGTGTCTCTGAGGAATAAAGAAATAAATTCTAAAAAATACTAAGATAACGAATTTATTTTCAGACAATACTGCCTCATATTTTAAATTACCAAAAAGAACTTCTCAAATTCTGAATCCTAGACTATTAAGAAAGAAATTAAGAAACCAAACACCCATGCAATTTACACATCCGATTTGTTTTGTTTTGTTTTCATTGCTTTTTCATGATCAAAACTGCCTTACTCTGACTTCATCTATGTTAGGACCACCATAAGTAATTCACTCTAAAAAATCATACCTAGATCATGATTCTGTGAAGAATTTTCAGGTTTCATTTCTTCTTCATGTTCAGAAATTAGTTGGTCACTGCTACGTATAAGAAAGAGTGATAAACAATGAGACTTTTTTAATACTGATATGAAAAATATTTACCAGATATATCAAATTCTTAAGATTTTTCAAAGAATATCAGGGTTAACATCAAAACTTAAATTACCCGAATAGGTACTTCAAATTTGTTAGTTCTAAAAACTTTTATCAAGTATGTAATTATAATTAAAGGAGAAACAAAAGTAAGGTGAACCAGTCATGAGTTGAAGGCATTTTGCTCAGTAAACTAAGAGTTAGCCTGCCATAATGGAAAGTGTCTCAAATCCCAAAGTCCCAGCTCTAAAACCAGCAGCTTTTTGTTCTTAGACCAGCCACTTCTCTTCCACTCAAAGTCTTTCTCTATAAAACAGGAATCTTACCATCTTATATTACAAGGCTGTTAGGAGGATTTAATGAGGTATTATACCCAAAACGTGGTCTCTCAGGCAAGGTGATGCCCACAACTCTGGGAAGGGCAATATGAGACCTTCCATGACCTAATAAAAAAGGTATTCCACAGGAGTTAAAGCAAGCTTGGGGGGCAGCCCGGGTGGCTCAGTGGTTTAGCATGGCCTTCAGCCCAGGGCATGATCCTGGAGACCCAGGATCGAGTCCCATGTCGGGCTCCCTGCATGGAGCCTGCTTCTCCCTCTGCCTGTGTCTCTGCCTCTCTCTCTCTCCTCTCTGTGTATTCTCATGAATAAATAAAAATAAAATCTTAAAAAAATTAAAAAAATAAAGCAGGCTTCGGGTACAGATGTAGGAACAAAGGGGAAGGAAAGTCCAGTCTCTTCTTGTAGTATTATTTGAACTCCTTTAATAGTTTAGAATGGTCCTAACTAAAGTCTGCTAGCAGAAAAGACAAACAAAATCCTCGAAGGTTAATTCATCATGAAGGTCTGGGCTAATATATGGTTTCCACGTAAGGTTTTTGAGTGTGAAGGGAAGGGTGTATGGGGCTAAAGCCAGAAGGCCCAGCTGCCAGAACAGCATGCCGGTGGCTTTGGAATAGCAGCTGAGCATATAAGCATATGTAATAAACATAAAAGGGTTGTAAGTTTGAATTCTAAGTGTGGATCACCATGAGGACTGACGAATGAGAATCAGCAAGGGCATCCTATGAGCAAAAGTCAATCACGACTGGACTGCAGAACCAGTTTCAACAGCAATGTTGCAGGAACAGAATCAAAGGAAACCACAGAATGATGAGCATGTCCTTTTTTCCATCCAAAAGGCTTATGAAAGAGGACTGTCTCTCTGGTCTTAGGGAAACCCTTAGGTTCTCGGGAAATTCAAGGGGGAAAGTATAGGCGATAACCCACAAGGAAAAGTATAAAGTTTTCTATGAAACTGAACATCTTAGGACACAATAGTTAGTCAAAACAGACGTTGAGGTGGGTAGTTCAGTCAGTTAACCATCTGCCTTTGGTTCAGGTATGGCCTCAAGGATCCAGCCCTGTGTTGGGCTCCCAGCTCAGCAGAGTGTCGGCTTCTCCCTCTCCCTCCACCCCTCTGCCTCACTTGTGCTTGCTCTCATTAATAAATAAGTAAATAAATAAATAAATAAATAAATAAATAAATAAATAAAATCTTTTTAAGAAGCACCCAGGTATAACATTATGTGAACCCCATGCAGAAGGGTTATAGTTGGAATGAAACAGATACAGTGAGGATCCCTAAGGATAAAGGTCTCAAGAGTCCTGACATAAAGAACCCTGCACCCATTGCTACTTCTAACTAGTCTAGCCTTTTGCTTGGTTTCTGGGTGATGATAGGCTCTAACTCACTGCCACCCCAAAGTGCTGAATCAAATTATACCTTCTCAGCTGTTACCTAGGAAGTAACACTATTTTACTATATTTTAAACCTCAGTTGAGAAATATCTAGCATGTTTTAAGTTATTTTCATTTTTGAAAAAAGATTTTACTTATTTATTCATGAGAGACACACACATACACAGAGAGAGAGAGAGAGAGAGAGAGAGAGAGAGAGGAGGCAGAGACATCAGCAGAGGGAGAACCAGACTCCTCACAGGGAGCCAGACGTGGGACTCGATCCCCAGGCCCCGGGATCATGCCCTGTGCCCACGGCAGACACTCAACCGCTGAGCCGCCCAGGTATCCTAGTAATAACTAGCATTTTAATGTAAACTTACATATTAATACTATTAATAATAGCATATTCTTCTGCAGTCCATCCATATACATCTTAGGAAAACCTTCCTAAAGAGAAGACTGACTATATTTCATGGTTCATCTTTTACAGCATATTTTACAGCAAGCATAAGGGCTATTCTAAAATAACAGAGAGATAACTTCATCCTTAAGAACTCAGAGTATTTAAGCACCTAATCTGATATACTTCATCAGGGTAATATCTCACATGTTGCTACAGAATTGACCACTAACATGTCCAAGTGTTCATTTTTGTAAATTAACCCCACGGCTAAAATGAAGGGACAAAAAAGAAGTCTCTGGTTCCACTTGGGTATCATAGTAGAAGTTGCTAATTTAAAACCCTCTGATGAACAAGAAACTATGCCGAGGTCACTGATCTGAATAGGTGAAGGGTTTTTTAAAAAAAATTCCCCATTTTGTGACATCTGGGTGGCTCAGCGGTTGAGTGTCTGCCTTTGGCTCAGGGCGTGATCCTGGAGTTCTGGATCCTGCTTCTCCCTCTGCCAGTGTCTCTGCCTCTCTTTGTGTGTCTCTCATGAATAAATAAATAAAATCATTTTAAAAATCCCCATTTCTTCCTTAAACTGGTACAGTGTACCTCCAAACCACCTGGAGGCCAGGTCGGTATAAAAGCTATCTGTAGGCTTAAAACAGTAATATTCACACTAATGATAAGAAAACAGTCATAGTTGCAGTTAGTGATGTTAAGTTAAACATGTGGTAGGCACTAAATCACATGATTATATATATATATATATAATTATTTACACACAACCACCCTTGAAGGATATATTATTATCCTCCTTTTCATATCAGGATATGTATCTGGTGATGGTAAGTAATGTTTCCAAGGTCACATACCCAGCAAGGAGGCAAGCTAACAATTAAACCTAGTCTTCTGTGAATCTAAAGTCCATCTCTTTTCTCTTTATCACTCACCTATGATTTATCCTCATTAAAGGAAGAGTCTATTCACCTAAGGTTCTCTTTCATCCTTCAATCCATTCCAATTAAAAATGAAAATGATAAAACATACTGGACATGAAAAAGTATAAAAACTGATGAACCCAGAGTATCTGCTAATGGTAACCACTTCGGGATCATCTAACAACATCAGTATTCTTCAACAAAAAGTAATAAAGCAAAGTGTCATCCAAAAAAACAAAACAACTCCTACTTATGCTTATTGTATATCTTTTAAAGTATGAAATAGAATCTTAAAAAATATTAATAAAAGAGTTCAGATATCCAGAATTGTGTCATAAAGTAAACTACAAGTTGGGAGTCCCCATTATAAAACTAATAATATTAATATGAAACCCTTTTAATATAAAATCCGATGGCAAAAAAACTATTGCAAATGACATCAATCAATATTACAAAGAAATATGAATTCTGCTATACACTGTTCATGTTGGCCTGTCAGAAAAATTGCTTTCTACCTAAGAGATGACATCCTGACATTTTTCACTATATGACTATAACTTAATCATCTTAAGATAAAATTTATGACATGAGAAATTGTTACCACTCAAGACAAAATAGTAAGGTTTAAAAAACAAAACAAAAAAATACTCTACCTTTTAACCGTATCCCCTGAAAGTAGACGTGCTCCTTTTCCTACTAAAAATTTCACCATTTGCTCTTTGTTTTCATTTAGAGCAACTAAAACTGGTGTGAGGCCATCCTATAAAAGTGAAAAAACAACTTATAATTTATAAAATTACATATTTGCATGCTAAATTTTAAAATTTCTATACATTCTGTTAAACTTAAAACATATACTGTAGAAAGTAAAATAAAATTAGCCCCTTCCTTCTCACCACTCTGTTTTCACCACCTGCTCCTTCTTTTTAAAAGACTGCTTTCTCAGGGAGCCTGGGTGGCTCAGTTGGTCAAGCATCTGCCTTCAGCTCATGAGCTCAGGTCATGATCCCAGGGTCTCAGGATGGAGCCCTACCTTGGGCTCCCTCTGCAGCAAGGAGTCAGCTTCTCCCTCTCCCTCTGCCCCTCCCCTCCACTCGTGCTCTCTCTCCTGCTTGTTTGCTCTCTGTCTCTCTCAAAAACATAAAATCCTTTTAAAAAGTAAAATTAAAAAAAAATAGACCTCCACTACCTCTTCATAGATTACCTGAAGTCATTCTACAAACATTGCCTGGCTCCAAGAATCTTTGCTTCTCTCACATAATATACCATGGTACACTCTATTCCACACCATCTAAACCAAGAGCTTCTCGAAGGCAGGGGTGATTTTTTTAATCTCTGTATCTCCACTCTCTAAAACATAGTAGTGAATATTTAAAATATTGTTATTGATTTTAATGGATATCTCTGGAATAGTGTTTTTTCAATTATATTCCAAAGAATACATAATTTGCAAGAAGGAAGACACTGTGCCCCAAAAGAAAGATTCAATGATCATCTATGTTTGTGAAATACTCAAAACTGCACTATACATGTAGCACAAATGAACTCCATTTACATTTGCTCATCCCCATTTGACAATTCCTTTTTTTTTTTGGAGCAAACATTAATACTTGAGAAATAAGAGTTCTCAGGGATATAGCTTTAAGAACTTTCCAATAAAGGCGAGGGTTTTCTCCAGGTTGTACAAACTTGCTTGATTCTCTTCTATCAATGGTATGGGATCCCAGATGTCAACACAAAACACTGAGTCACTAAGGAGTCACTAAGGAGATGGACTCTGAATGAAAAGAGCTAGGTTTCAGGGTAGCTGGGTTGCGTAGCCAGTTGAGTGACCCTTGGTTTTGTCTCAGGGTGGTGGGATCCAGCCCCACCTTGGATTCTGGGCTCCCCTGGCACTCAGCACCAAGTCTGTTTAAGATACTCTCTCCCTCTTCCCCTCACCCAACCCCCCAAGACTGTGCATGTACAAGCTGTCTCTCTAAAATACGTAAATAAAGCTTAGTAGAAATCAAAAATAGAAAAAGAATAAATAAATAAATAAAAGAAATAAGCTTCAACTGAACATTGAATGCTTAATACTAAGTAGTTCGTGGTTGGGAAACCTGAGTGGCTTAGAGGTTGAGCTCCTGCCCTCAGCCCAGGGTGTGTTCCTGGAGTCCCAGGTTCAAGTCCCACATCTGGCTCCCGGCATGGAGCTTGCTTCTCTCTCTGCCTGTGTCTCTGCCTCTCTCTCAGTGTCTTTCATGAATAAATCAATAAAATATTTTTTAAAAAAATAAATAGTCCTTGGTCAAGGAGGGCACAAATGATGAGATGAGCGCTGGGTGTTATACTTTATTGTGGCAAACTGAATTAAAATAAAATTATAAATAAATAAATAAATAAATAAATAAATAAATAAATATCCTTGGACTTACTCCTATTATACAATGATAAAGCTTTATCTTAACTGTTAGAAAGCTCAGTATGAGATTTTTCTCATTTTTATCTTTTTGATTAAATTCAATTAAATAACATATAGTGTATTATTAGTTTCAGAGGTAAAAGGTTGTGATTCAGCAGTCTTATGTAACACCCAGTGCTCATTCCATCATGTGCCCTCTGTAATGTCCATCACCCAGTTACCCCAAACACCCATACCAACCACTCCAAGGACACTCAGGTTGGTTCTTATGATTAAGAGTCTCTTATGGTGTGTCTCCCTCACTCTGTCTTGTTTTACTTTTTCTTCTCTTCCCCTCTGATACTCTGTTTTGTTTCTAACATCTACATAATGAATATGACCATATGATAACTGTCTTCCTCTGACTGACATAGGATATTATGCTACGTGAAATAAGTATGAGATTTGGTCTCAATTATATTAATTCTGGGACCCGTAAGGCATATCCACTTCTAAAAATCCTCTTAGTATTCCAGTTTCTACTGTGATTACTATTTATAATTATTTTGTATTTTAGGCAAAGTGTAAATCAGAAATAAAAATATAACAGCTTATCAATAAAAATAGGAATACTGGAGGAGCACTGTGTTTTTATAGATTGGTAAAATGAATTTAAATGAAAAATCTTAATAACAAAAAAATTCTAATACTGGCTTACATAGATTATTTTTAGCACAATCAATAATACTAAATAATTTAATATTCTCTGCAATATGCTTAATATATCCAAATAAAATGGATTAACGTCATAGGACTGCAGATATTCCAAAAGGAACACGAATACAGTACATTTAAAGAAAAAATGGTTTTCAAAAAAAAAACTTTTAAATTTTAACTTGGAAAATTCATCCTGAGGTACCGGGTGACTCAGTGGTTTAGCATGGTGACCCGGGATCCTGGGATCGAGCCCACATCAGGGTCCCCATAGAGAACCTGCTTCCCCCTGTGCCTAGCTCTCTGCCTCTCTCTGTGTGTCTCTCATCAATTACTGAATAAAGTAATGAAAAAAATAAGGAGACAAAGAAACAGAAAATTCAATCCCAATCCTAAGAAATTAACATAAAATACAAAATATATATTATAAATTAATATGGAGTGTCTTGAAATCTTGAAATCTTTGTCAACATATACCATAAAACAGTAATTGTAAACTCAATGGTTATGGAGGCAAAGCAGGTGACACGAGTCAGTGAAGAACCTAGGCGGGGACACGAGCAAACTGGAGACACACGCCTCCTATAAAGGGACAGCCTCTGCACAGCATACCAAACAGCAGCATGGGCTCAAGGTACCAGAAGTGATCTGTAAGAAAAGCTCAAAATCCAGAGTTCTACATGCGTGCCATAATTTTAAATGTTAGCTCAACTGACAGTGGAAACTAAATACATCCGGGGGCCACATTTAGTCTATAGCCTACTTGTGTTTTTCTATTTGCTGTGACTGTTTCCAATGGCCGTGCGTAAAACAAATACTTGGACATCAAACCTTTCCTAAAGCATCAGGATCACGTTTTACCAACAAATTAGGCCCCACCCTCTAAGGAAAATTGCTGTGAAGACTCATTAACACCTACTGTCAGAATTTTCCAATGCTTGTTTCAACTACAATCTATTTGTATTTACTTCCCTCACATTGCTAACCGAACAGACAGGAGTTCAGAGGAATGCTGAAGCAAAGTTATTAAAACAATTACCATCTGTATTGTCACTAACTACATGCTGAATGTTTAACACAGTAGTGATTATGCACTATGCCAGGGCCCTATGAATTTGAAAGACATCCTAAGATAGTCTATCGCACAGCTTCAACTAAAAAAGAAGGTTCACGGATTTCTACTGCTGCAATTGGGAAAACCCTGCTTGTAATAATCAGAATGGTAGCAAAACACGTAAAATCTTTAAAGGGTCAGACTCTACTTATTAAAAGACTACTCATAAAGACTTCCCATCTGGGTGCCGGTGAATGACTGATAGCTGGAAGAAAAGGTAATTATTTTTCAAGCCAACAGAGATGACCAATAATTTTCATCTGTAATTCTCAAAGAGATACAGAGAGATGAAAGGCTAATGTTGGAGAGAGTGGAAGGAAGTAGCCAGTATCCAACTTCAGTTAAATCTCTTCCAGAGATTTAATATTTTTACATCTCTAAATTTGTATATGTATACCTACCCATTCAGTAGTTCTTAGCCAAGAGTTGTATCAGAATCTCAAAACCCTATTTCCAAATTTCTGCGTACACACGTTATTGGATTCACTCCATCGAAATCTTCACGGGACAGTTTAGGCTTGTAAATTCTTTTAAAGTTCCCTAGTTGACTGTGATTCACCAGCACAAGTCTAGCTGAGAAGTAGTACAGTACACAACCATGCCAGTCTCCTCTTTCACCTATGTGGCCAATTCTCCCTATCACTTGAGGATTCAGCCAAAAACAGAAATGAGTCACTTATCAAACCTGCATTCAATTTCCATGGCTAGAGGTAGAACAAGGACTAGTAAACTCAAAATGCAACTTGATTCCATTATTTACACACTCCTTACGTCCTTCCCATCAAGACATTCTAGATTTGCAAGCAGAGTTTAGACTCGTATCTAAGTGGCTATAGCTGCAAAATACTATACTGTGTTCTTTCCTCTTCTTGTCCACTTTTTTTTTTAAGATTTTTATTGATTTATTCATGAGAGATGAGAGAGAGAGAGAGAGAGAGACAGGCAGAGACACAGGCAGAGGGAGAAGCAGGCTCCTCCATTCAAGGAGTGCCATGTGGGACTCGATTTGGGAGACCACGGGATCATGCCCTGAGCCGAAGGCATATGCTCAATCACTGAGTCACACAGGCGTCCCTTTTCGTGCCCATTCAACCACCAGTTTACTGCCAATCTGATGTCCTTAGAGTCCTCCTAGAATTGATCTCTATATAAATTTACAACACACTCACTGGTTCGTGAGTAAGAATTACTATCCCTGAAAATTGAAGACTCCTTACCTAAACATAAACACTGAAGAAAAACAAACACAATCCAAAAACCTTGTCTTGATATTTCCCCTCACTTGCCAAATGTCTAAATCACTCTGCATGTTCCTGACTGCTTTCTCCTTTGCCCCTCTTTTGTCCCTCTTAAGTCAAGGCTGATAAAAGACAAGCTCTGACCGTGTTAATCAATCACTTTTTGATCAAATAGGAACTTCTCAACAGCAGCAAGATTTGATATTGTAAAATACACTTGTTTTGTGTTTTAAGACAAAGCCTATTTCCAAGGCAAATTTTGCTTTCCTCTGTTGTTTGACACTAAATAAGAAAACAAACTGGGTGAGAAAACATTTTTGAAAATAAAGTTTCAGAACACATTCTGTGTTCTCAAAAATATTTGCCATAAATACATAAAAGAAACCTGTATTCTCTAATGCTTCTTTAGAGGTATCATTATTTAGGGGCAACTGAGTGGCTTAGTCCGTTGAGCATCTGACTCTTGGTCTTAACTCAGGTGATGATCAGAGTTATAAGATCCAGCGCTGCGCCAGGCTCAGCACAAAGTCTACTTCAGATTCTTACTCTCTTTCTTTTCCCTCTGCCCCCACAACATCCCCTGCTTGTACATGCTCGCTCACTTCCTCAAAAATAAATAAAATCTCACGGCTGAGTAATACTCCATTGCGGACATATACCACAGATTACTCAACAATTAGAAACAAAAATACCCACCATCTGCTTCAACATGGATGCAACTGGAGGGTATTATGCTGAGTGAAGTAAGGCAATCGGAGAAGGACAAACATTATATGGTCTCATTCATATGGGGAATAGAAAAGAGTGAAAGGGAATAAAGGGGAAAGCAGAGAAAATGAGTGGGAAATATCAGTGAGGGGGACAGAACATGAGAGTCTCCTAACTCTGGGAACCAAACAAGGGATGGTGGAAAGGGAGGTGGGTGGGGGGTTGGGGTGACTGGGTGACGGGCACCAAGGGGGGGGCACTTGACGGGATGAGCACTGGGTGCTGTGCTCTTTGTTGGCAAACTGAACTCCAACTAAAAAAATTTTGAAAAAGAAAAAACTAAAAGATAAAATAAGTACATAAACCCCAGAGTGTGAGGTGAAAAAATAAATAAATAAAAAAGCTTAATTAAAAAAAGGAAGGCAGGAAGGAAGAAGTATTATGGTAAGCCTGGGGGGCTCAGTGGGTCAAGCATCTCTCTCTGGTTATGGTCACGATCCCACTCCTGACATCAAGCCCCGTGCATCAGGCTACCTGGCTCAGTGGGAAGGCCTTTTCTTTCCCTACCTCTGCCTTTCCTCCCTACTCTTGTTTGCTCTCTCTCATATAAATACAATCTTCAAAAATAAAAAGTGTTGTTATTTAAAGCAAAAGCTTAGACAGTTATTTCAAAATATTTTCATCCAGGAAATGTTTGAGCTTCCAAATATGAAAAATCGACCCTATCTATGGCACACAACAGTGTTTCTGCAAGGGCAGCGACTGAAGGTAATGCATGTCAAAGAAAACACAGGGAGACTGGCAAGTGTGGTCATCACCAGCTCCCCATGCACACCTACCACCCCACTGAGGAAATACATAGGCTGAGCAGGAGCTACTCTCCGGAATGGGAGGCCTCACCGTGGTACATGGCTGGCAGAGTGGCTACCAGCACAAGCAGACACCACCTGTAGGATGTCATGACCTGATCCCCCTGCTCTCATCTTCTGAACCTTAGGGCCTAGAGTGCCCAAGGCCTATTACAACCTGCTGCTTTCTCCTCCCATTTACATTCACCCAAGCTACTCCTCTGGGTCACGGTCTCCTACTCATCCCCAGAAGCATCCATTTCCTAAGCCCCTGCACACCTTTCGGCCTCCATCATCACCACACTCCCCTCTAGGCCTTCAATCCTTTGTGGGCTCTGAGGGCACCATCTACTCCCAGGCACAAAGGGGAAGATTTTCTTTCTGGGGTGGAAGGGTGGCTAGCAGACAGAATGTGGTCTTTCTATATGCATTACTTTTCTTTTTCACTCACTCTGCTTTGGTTTTGGAGTTGTTTCCATGATGACAGGACCTACTGTATAAAATTCAGTGTCGATGTCTTCATATATATATGTACCTATGTACATATATATGTACATATATATATAAACCTTTTGCAGCTATCTATAAATAAATAAATAAATAAATAAATAAATAATATATATATATATATATATATATATATATATATATATATATATATATAATGTCAAGTACGTTGTAAAAAAAAAAAGTTGACTTGTACCGTGTTTTTGGCCTCTATATTTGCGTTTTGTAAAAGCAGCTTCTCTGCTATTGAGACAATCCCTTCGTGGGCTGCATAATGGAGAGCTGTGTTGCCCTTGTTGTCTTTCACTTTAGGATCAGCACCGTGTTCCAGGAGAATAGTTACACATGCCTCTTCTTGGCATTGTATAGCCTGTGAGCATTACAACAAGAAACAGAATGTAAATTCTGGGAATTGAAAGGAAACATGCCACAAGTTTCACCAATGAGTTATGTTTAAATGCAACAAATGTTCATTCCAAGGACTTCAATCCAATCCACCTCAGGCAGACATAACTGTGACCACCCACCTTCACGAGAGCTGTCCTGTCTTCGCCATCACAGAGGTTAAGCTGGCAGTGCCGATCTACCAGGAGCTTCACCATATCTTCACGGCCAATGGCACAGGCCAAGTGGAGAGCAGTTCTGTGAGTGTGAAAGGACTTGTCAAGAAATTACAGTGTACCTTTTCAAAAATTGCAAATCAATTCATAGAATTGTAAATGTTAAATACTACATTATTCTCATGACTCCAAAACAAAGAATTAGTTTACTTTAGAAGAAAGTACAATATTTTTTAGTGATTTTTCACCGCTCTATTAAAAGAGCAGCCTATCTGATTAGGAAGAGCATGACCTCAAGAGGCAGCTCAACCTGGGTTTGATTCCCACTTTAACTCTGTCGCTTCACAGTGACCACTTAGCCTTATCGCAATTTCCTTATCCACAAAATGGGCATAAAATGTGCATAAAAATAGTTATCTCAGGTCACCTGTCTGGCTCACTCTGAAGAGCATGTCACTCGATCTCGGGAGCCAGGGGTTCGAGACCCCTGTTGGTTATAGAGGTCACAAAACAATAGTAATAATAAATAAAATAAAAGGTACTTATCTCATAGGACCTCTTGTCGTGATCCTTAAATGAGGATCCATGCAAAGTGTTTAGATACTAGTTCCTACCACAAATATTATTAAAGCTATTACTACAACTTACGAAGACTCACTACAATTAGGTAAAATGATCCAATTATGCCTACTTTGCAGCTACGTTTAAGGATGAGCAAGAATACTCTATTTCAATGATTCCAAGATGCTCATTTTGTCACCTTTTAATATCTCTGACATCGGAATCCAATTTCTAATTCAAAATGTCTTAAAACTATAACTGGCATGATTTCTAAAAATTTCTTCTTGGTACATAAATAGTGGGGCATCATACAATCTACAGTGTGCCTGAAGTGAAAGAATGACATATACAACAGGTCTGTTGCACTTCTAGTCCTATGCTTGGAATTACATTGTTCAAGAACTAAAATAATTTTCAGTAGGTGAAAGCACATGACGGGTAAAAGAGACCACAATAGCAAAAGAATATTTTTAAGTAATTCTTAGTTTGCTTTTCAAGGAAGTTTGAGCCAAAGGAAACTCAGATTTCAAAGAAACAGGCACAGCTCATTTTATCTTTTTTGGAGGGGGGTATGTGGGGAAGCTCATTTTATTAAGCATTTCAATTAATAGAAAAATGTTTAGAATCATAGAAATCAAGTATTTCCAAGTACCAATATTAGTATTTAGTATTATTGCAATGTCAAAAGGGCAGGTAAAGGTAATCTTTTACAATTTCTGATCTTCAGAAATGTTTTCCTTTGACAGGAAGTTCCAAGGAAAAGCTTCAGGTGAGATTAAGTCCTAATACTTCCATTTAAAATTTCTCACCTTAGGGGCACCCGGGTGGCTCAGTTGATTGAGTGTCCAACTTTTGGTTTTGGCTCAGGATGATCTCAAGGTCGTAAGACGGAACCCCACATTAGGCTCCATGCTCAGGGTGGAGTTTGCTTGGGTTCCTCTCTCTCCCCCTGTCCCTCCCCTTTCCCATGACCCTCTCTCTCCCTTTAAAATAAATACGTCTTTTAACTTTTACAAAATAAAATAAAATCTCTCATCTTAGGAGTGCCTGGCTGGCTCAGTCAGTAGACCATGTGTCCTAAAACGTCAAGCCCCACGTTGGGTGGAGAGATTACACTTAACAATGAAAGCTTTAAAACCGGGATCCCTGGATGGCACAGCAGTTGGGCGCCTGCCTCTGGCCCAGGGCGCGATCCCGGAGACCCGGGATCGAGTCCCACATCGGGCTCCCGGTGCATGGAGCCTGCTTCTCCCTCTGCCTGTGTCTCTGCCTCTCTCTCTCTCTCTGTGACTATCATAAATAAATAAATAACTAAAAAGAAAAGAAAGCTTTGAAACCTAAATACATAAAATTTCTCATCTCGTTCATACTGGGCAACATGAAATCTTTTTAAGATTGAAAAGATCCTGAGTAGACTATGTCTGCTACGTAACCGGTGTTCAGGTTCTGTTTGAGAAATAAATGGACTGAAGAATAAATACATTTGGAGAGTTCAATAGTTTTTAAAGATTTATCTATTTCTTTGAGAAAGAGAGAATACATGAGTGCGGTGAAGGGCAGAGGGAGAGGGAAACAATCTCAAGCAGCCTCCCCATTGAACATTGAGCCTGACGGGGGGCTCAACCCCACAATCCTAAGAGCATGACCAGAGCCAATATCAAGAGTCTGATGCTCAACAAACAGCCACCAAGGCACCAGTTATATTTGCTACTTTTTTTCAGAAGAGGGAAACAACAAAAGTTCTATAAGCTATCACGGTATCATTTGTATTTTTTATTTTCATGAGGATTTAACTAAAATAAAATTTTATTGTTATTTACTTATTGCTTGTTATAAAGCTGCACATAACAAAATCATATGTATATATTTAACGTATGCATAATAAAATCTACAATACAGATAAAAATATTCCCCTGAGTTCTGAAGAGGCTAAAGGTTGTCAGAAAATACCAATCCTCGCCCATCAATTTTTTTTTTTTAATAGAAAGAGGGGTACCTGGGTAACTCAGTCAGTTAGGCATCTGCCTTTGGCTCAAGTCATGAACCTCGGGGTCCTGGGATCGAGTCCTACATCATCAGGCTCCCTGCTCCACGGGGTTTCTGCTTGTCCCCCTGCCCCTCCCTGCTGCTCATGTGCCTGATTTCTCCCTCTCAAATGAATCAATGAAACCTCTTAAAAGTAAATAAATAGAAATTCTTTTTGCCTACACAAGATTCATATTCTTGCTGTTCTCCTGGATTACTTCATTGATAATAAAACTTTGTTGGAATTTTTATATACCTTTTCCTGTAGAAATCAGACTTTTTTTTTAAGAAACAAGAAAAATTCACTTACAATCCAAATGTTTCAAGATAACTAATTTTATATTTTTCACATCTTTTTGGCCAACACAAAACCATTGTCTGCTTATGTGTTTGTATCATCAAACCATTTTTCCCCTCATTTAATGATCCACTAAAGTACAGCTTTGCATGTTAATGTGTATCAATTATCTCTGCCACATTCAGTGGTCACATAGTAGTCCAGCCTATGGATACACTGCCACTTATTTATAAAGGCCATTAAATGAGTTCTTAATATACCGCTATTGTAAATAGTGCTGAGAAAAGCATATAGTATATTGTTTATCTTTAATTATTTACTAAAGATATTTTAAATTAATAAAATTCATGGGTAAAAGGAATACATATTTTTCAATTGGGACTTAACCACCGAACTATCTGAAAAGTCAAAAACAACTTTAACCAGGAGTATGAGTACCATCATTCCTTATCTTCACAAAGCCTGCAGATGGAAAATGGGATTTTACTCCTTTTTTATTTTAGATTTTTTTTTTTTTGACACAGAGAGAGCACCAGCAGAGGGGAGGGGCTGAAGGAGAAGCAGATTCCCCACTGAGCAGGGAGCCTCACCAGGGGCTGAATCCCAGGACCCAGAGATCATGACCCTGAGAGGAAGTCAGAAGCAGCCAACTGACTGGGCCACCCAGAGACCCCCTATTTCATTCCTTTAATACCTTCCCTGTAAAACATATTCTTTTGTATCTGATACACATATGTTGTAAATATTTTGCAAGGACATTCTCTTTTATTTTATTAATATTATTTTCTGATATACAGAGAGTTTTAATTTTTTATGTGGCTGAATCAACCTCCAGAACTCTTGCTTTTATTTTATTATTATTATTTTTTAAGATTTTCTTTATTTGTGAGAGACACAGGGGGAGAGAGGGAGGCAGAGCACAGGCAGAGGGAGAAGCAGGTTCCATGTAGGGAGCCCGACGTGGGACTCGATCCTAGGTCTCCAGAATCAGGCCCTGGGCTGAAGGCAGCGCTATACCGCTGAGCCACCTGGGCTGCCCGAACTCTTGCTTTTAAAGTCATTCTTAAGAATGGTCTTGGTCAACATAAAAAATGGGCATAGAAGCGTTCATGTTTTCTTCTCTTGTACTGTATTTTGCATATTTAACATTTTTAATCTGTATTCCATCTGGAACTTATTTTTATGAGATAAAATTCTAGCTAGTTTTCTCCAAATAGCAGATATGTCATCAACATTATGAATGATTCACCTTTTCCTACTAATATGAAATGTCACCAGCATCAAGTTACAAAGTCTTAACATATACTTAGGTGTTTGGCATTTTCTTATCTGTTCCATTCATTTATCTGTCTTTTCAGCTGTTAGTCAACGAAAAATTTGAAGAAATTTAAGGTACATTTTAATAACTGGAAGGTATTCTATAAAATTTTTTTTTTAAGTTTTCATTTTAGTTCCAGTTTGTTAACATACACCGTTGTATTAAGTTCAGGTGTACAGGGCAGCCCCAGTGGCGCAGCGGTTTAGCGCCGCCTGCAGCCCGGGGCGTGATCCTGGAGACCCTGGATCCAGTCCCATGTCAGGCTCTCTGTATGATGCCTGCTTCTCCCTCTCCCTCTGCCTGTGTCTCTGCCTCTCTCTCTCTGTCTCTATGAATAAATAAATAAAATCTTACAAAAAAAAAGTTCAGGTGTACAATATAGTGATTGCAAAATTTTTCTTAATTTTATCACAATGAAAAGAACAGAGACCGCACGTATAATAAGCTCAGAATTTCTAAAACCATAACGTTTCTATTGCGTCATGGAATACTGATAAACACGGGAAGAGTACACATTTTCAGAAAAATGAGACTTCCTATTCACAGTCAGAACCATCTACCCATTTCCAAATCTCCTTCCAAGGTCCCTCAGTAAATAATATAGGTACAAACTGTACACAGATAGAAGTCAGATACTGCCCTGTATCCAAAGTAATTCTGGGAATTACTTCTCTCAGCATGCACTCTTTAATAACATTGGTATAGGATGTCCATTAAAAACAAACTACTACATATACGTAATTTCATTTCTTTTTTTAAGATTTTAGTTATTCTGAGACACAGACAGAGAGGCAGAGACATAGGCAGAGGGAGACACAGGCTCCGTGCCAGGAACCCGACTGGGGTTCCCAGGACCCAGGATCACAACCTGAAACAAAGGCAGATGCTCACCCACTCAGCCACCCAGGCGTCCCCTTAATTTCCTTTCTACTACTGTTGAAAATCCGTTAAATCACATCAAAACTGTCTGTAAAGCGCTCCCTACGGAGATACGAAGGGGTCCAAAGGCAGCTGAAGACGTTTTGTTGCTCAGTGGGCCGGAGTAGACCCCAGGTAAGGTTCCACGACCTAGGTACGTGCTGCGGGGCCACCAGAAGAAAGACGGCCAAGCGCCCTGGGTGGTCACCCAGGGCTCAGCTCTCCAGACTCAGGCCAGCAAGGTGAGTGCCTCTCCCCGACCTCCTTGCCTCCTCCCCGCCAGCTGCAAAGTCCCTATCACCTGTTCCTCTGGTCTCCCAGCAACAGAATCCCCTGCCACTTTTGCTTTGTGGATCTTTCTGAGACCTGTCTGGGATGTGGTACCCAGGGCCCAGGTTGGTGAGTTTGGTACCACTCAGATGCCGCGGGCTGGGCGGCCCTCCGCCGCCCGATCTTGAAGCCCAAGGGCAGCTCGCCCCTCTTACCCGTGAAGCTAAACATGGTCTTCATCGCAAAGCTTTCAGGCTTCAGACACAGGTTTTCGCCGCCTCTACAGCTCAACACTTAGTGCTGGAGATAAGCCAAGCCGGCCTCGCGGCAACGTCCCAGCAACTGAGCACCGGGGTCCAAAATCTCTCTCTGCAGAACAAATGTACCCCGGCAATGCAGCTAAACACAAATGCGCCTGCGCACCTCAGAAACTGGCGTCACTCGCCTGCTCACAAGGAGCCCATGGCCAAGAGTGCCCAAAGCGCATGTGCCAGGAGGCCCAAGCCTCTCAAATCTCCGCGGCCCCTTGAGCTGGGCTGGCTTCCCCTCAAACGTTGCCGGGATGGCTGAGCATTATGGGACATTTGCAAAAGACTCTGGGGTGTGGAAAAGCAGTCTTCCGGGCCCCTGAGTGGCTCAGTGGTTGAGCGTATGCTTTCAGCTCAAGTCCTGATCCTGGATTTTGGGATCAAGTCCCGCACAAGACTCCCCCGCAGGGACACTGCTTCTCCCTCTCCCTGAGTTTCTCATGAATAAATAAATGAAATCTCAAGGAAAAAAAAAAAAACGTAGTATTTACATACGACTAGGGCTAGAGTGCATGAAAGCACGTTCCCCCAGAATACTTCCCTAACGAATGCTCTCCCTCAGTTTATTCCTCTTCCACATCCCTCGGGACCCCTGTCAGTCTCCATGGAATGCAGCGGATGCAGCCAACAGAAAACTGTTCTCATGGTCAGACTTGGCAATGTGTATCATCAAGTGCAAGCTCACAAGGGGAGAACAATTCACATTCCCTAGATGAAATGAAAACCCGTTTCTGCATGCCTCCTAATCCTCCCATTTGGCCCAGCCTTACCTTTACATTTTCTTTATTTTTAGTTTTTGCTGCTATTCCCCAATTGAACCTTTAATCAATCCAAGATTTAGTTTGCAGTGTGGTGCAACATTTAAGTTTTGTTTTTTTGTTTTGTTTTTTTGTTTTTTTTTCTGAGAGAGAGAGAGGTACAGAGGGTGAGGGAGAGAGACGGAGGAACAGGAGCTAAAATCAACAAACACGAAAAATAAAAATAAACAGAGGCTTAACCAACTGAGCCACACAGGCTCCCGCGCCCCAACATTTAAGAACTCTTTAAAAAAATAGCTATTTGCTTCTAAATAACCCATCTTTTCTCACCTAGCTTAAAATGCCACTTTATCATAAATTCTGTTATGGTTTTCTTTTTCTGGGTTTTACACTGGATTCAATTGACCAGTTGCCTTGTATCAATCAGTACTCTAGTATTTTAACTGCTTTATACATATGCTTTAGTATCCAATGCAGGTCCATAGTTCCCCTTCTTAATCTTCTCCTTCAGTATTCTCTTGGCGATATTTACCTCTATGCTACTGGAGATATATTTTTAATCACTATGCCAAATTTAAAGAATTCATGGAGAGAATTTGTAATTAGGTTAAGAGAATTAATGTTAACAGAATCAATCTCCCTGAATCAGTGTATTTAGATGTATGTTATGTCTTTGTGCCTAAGTCTTATTTGACATCCCTCCTTAGCTTCCAGGAGGTTTTTTTTTTCCCTTATGTAAATCCTGCATACACTTCGTGATGTATTTATATCCTGGCTTTTTCTTTTTTCTAATGAAGTGATATATTTTCTGATTATAACTTCTAAGTGGTCACTCTTTTGATATCTGTATATTTATTTGGTAATGAGAATAAAGCACATTTTAAACTACATGCTTGTTAACAAAAGTTGGCAGTTTCTCGTAGATACTCAGCGAAGGCACGAATTGGATGGGAAAGATTTCACCAGAAAGATATACATCGAAGAATGGTATGATGTGGTTGAAAAAAAAATCAAGTAAAATGCAAACAGGATAGGCTGTTCATATTTATGTGTATGTGATACACACACACACACACACACACACAGAGGCTGTATACGAATGTCTACAGAAACTCCTTTGAATGTGGTGGTAATTGATCCATTAATTAATTACAACTGGACTACAGGCGATATTCTGGGTGAGGCAGATAGAAAAAAGCAGGAGCAAACCCATGACAACAGCTAATACAAAACTAGCTACCCCTAAACTCACCAGATTCCTATTACATTTGTTAATGATTTTAAGGATTAACCAAAGTAGGAGCTGCCCCTGACTGGCTTAGTTGATAGAATATGCAACTCTTGGTCTTGGGGTTGGGAGTTTAAGCCTCCTGTTGGGACTATAGCCTGCTTAGAAAAGGGAGGGGGTGGGGGCTTAGTCAGGCATCTGCCTTCAGCTCAGATCAGGATCTGAGGGTCCTGGGATCAAGCCCCGTATCAGGCTACCTGGTCTGTGGGGAAACTGCCTCTCCCTCTCCCTTTGTTGCTCCTTATCCTTGTTTTTTCTCTCTCTGTCAAATAGATCTCTCTCTCTCTCTCTCTGTCAAATAGATCAGTAAAATCTTTAAAAAAAAAAAGAAAGAAAGAAATTGACCAACAAAACCTAACAGAAGCCACTGTTGGCACAAGATGCACCAGCAAAATTGGGAAGTTTGGTGTCTGTTTTTACAGCAAGACAAACGCATAGATAGAAGTGTAGGCACTTATTTCAGAGGCCATTTAATGCCATTTTGTGCATGTAGGTCGCATGATTTGACAAGAAGTAGTTTGGAATGAGCAACCTAGAAACTAAGGGGGTCTGCATCTTCAGAAACTGCTGCTGGAATGAGCTACAGAACTCTGGAGACCACTAGGGTCCCTTCTGAGAGGGTGGCTAGTTCCAGGGCAGATCATGTTCATTGGTGGAGGAGCAATGAACAAAAACAAAGGAACAACAACAAGAAACCATTTCTTGGCCCTATTCAGCTTAGCTAGACCAAATGGTATTGGTGCGTGTGAATGATTGCAACTATGAGCATCAAGCATTTGTCTCTTACAGGTGTCAGCTAGAAAATTATCTTTTGTCCCCTTAGAATTCCCCAGGGTGACTTATGAGACCAGTAGAGGCTCTGTGTAGTGACAATTGACTAGAAGACTGACATTTCCTAACGCAACCTCCGATGAGAGGCAACGGCATTACTAGGCTATAAGGAGACAGGAACTCCACACCAGGACTCCAGGTAAGTTGAACAATTTGGTTGACTGTAGTGTTTTTGTATAGATCAGAGATACTCAAAGAGTATATGGTAGTCCAACTCTGAGCTTCTTTGTTCCTTGGTCGAATGCTAGGTGGATCCCCCAAAGACTTTCTCACAATCACCTGAAACCTAAGATTTCCAATTCCCAGACTTCTGTGGAAAACCATTTCGGATCTAGAACAGACATCCTCTAGAAAGTTCCTGATTAGAACTCCCATCCCCATGAGTCTCATGTATGTCCTGGTTCAACTTTGCTGCATACTCATTTGGTAGTTATACCAATGAAAATAACAAAGTGTTAGAGTAATGTATCTTTTATGATGAAAAGCAACTGAGATATGAATGCTTTACCAAATCCCTTAGCTCAGGTTTTCCAATTCTACTTCAGGGCTGTCATGTCTCCTCCTTTTAAGAGTTGCCAAGAAATTCACCACACACTTTCCATAGGGGCACCTGGCTGGCTCAGTCCATTAAAAGGCTTCGTTAAGGGAATCCCTGGGTGGCTCAGCGGTTTAGTACCTGCCTTTGGCACAGGGCGAGATCCTGGAGTCCCGGGATCGAGTCCCACGTCAGGCTCCCTGCATGGAGCCTGCTTCTCTCTCTGCCTGTGTCTCTGCCTCTCTCTCTCTCCTCTGTGTCTTTCATGAATAAATAAATAAGATCTTATAAAAATAAGGCTTCTTTAGCTCAGGTCAGGATTCAGGGGCCTTGGGGTTGCCCTGCCTCCAGCTCTCTGCTCAGCAGGGAGTCTACTTCTCCCCCTTCCTCTGTCTCCACCCCCATTTGTGTTCTCTCACACTCAAATAAATAAAAATCTTTTAAAAACAACCAACAGTTTTTCATAACTGTTTATTCATTCCTTTGGATATCTCTTCCCTTGCAGTCCACTCTATCTACCGAGGAAAACTGAATTTATGTCGTAATTAAACTATGATGAGAATTTGAGGGCTCCAGTGTGTTGAGGATGATCTGGGCCATAGTCTACTAAAAATCCCTGACCTGGGAGAACCACCTCAAAGGGACCACAAAATTAAATCAGAAACGTGTACTGAAAACCTGTATTCTGGCATTGTGGGAGTCAGTGAGGGAACAACAAACATGACATTGCGGTGTTCATGGAGTAGAGGCGAGTTTAATGCCACATTTAGGGTGAGCACAAAGGGCCTACGGAGTCATGTAAAAATAAGGGTAGTGACTCAGGGATGGATGCACAGGAAGAAGCAATATCAAAGCTAAAACTTAACGAGTAGGGGTTAGCCAGTGAGAGGGAGAGAAGCACATTCCAAAAAGAAGGGATAGTGTATCAGTGAGGATCCAAACAAGAGACAAACCACTTAGTAATTTCAACAGGGAACGTTTAATATAAAAAATGATGAACTATAACAGGAGATCAACTATAAAGATGAGAAAAGAAATCCAAATACCCTAAGGTGCAAGATTACCCAAGAAAGGTTACCCAAATGGGTAAATCCCAAGGCTGGGATTCAGGTCTCATTGAAGGAGATGTCGGAACTGCAGTCAGAGTTGCCCGGCCAAAGCTAGTCCGTGCTACAAAGCATGCAAACAGGAACTACCCTTCAGGAGTGCAGGGGGTCCTGTCTGATAAATGGATGTATAGGGAGGGTCAGGGAACAATGAGCCCACCGACAAGCAGAGCAGTGCAAGGCCTCCAGTGTATCATATGCACATGCAGAAGGATGCAACAAACCCCGTAGGGATACAGCAGAGCTAAGACTAAGGACTGGATGCAGAGAGTGAGTAGGGTGTCAACAGCATTTGCTAGGGGCATGGTATCCATTTTAGAAAGGTCACTTGCTGAGGCCCGGAAAGCATGCTCTGGAGTGCAAAGCTGGGAAGAGTACTTCTGATGCTGGTGAAGCGGGGTTAGCAAGGGAGGAAGAGAAAGGAAGGAGATAGGAAGAAGAGAAGAAGAAGGAAAGGAGGAGGAGAAGGAGACGGAGAACACAAAGACGATGAAGATGAAGATGAAAGAAGACGAAGAAGAAGAAGAAGGGAAGCAAACCGGAACATGGGCCAGGGCCAGTGCTCAATCTCCAGGCTAACAGGAACAACCCTCTGGGACACAAATGAGTTGAGGTTGGTAATTGGATGCGCAGAGGAAGTCAGACATACAGGACTCAAACTTCTCTGCCATCCATCGTGCTTCAATCACACCTTCTTTAGCAACTTTGGACCCCCCCTCCCAAGTTACCTCTTCTGTGGTACTGTCTTCAGACTTCTCTGTCCCACCTTCTCATTACTATCTCATCATCATTTAGTAATTCTTTATATTTACTTCCACTGTTTAAAATACTATGTCATATCTGTCTTCTGATTGGACCCAGACTAATATAGAGGCCAGGGAGTTGCACTCTTTGGATTTGTCTTCTAGAGGATCTACCATAGAGAGCACAGTTGAACTGCAGCTCAAAATGTAGACAGCTGCTACATTTTCATATCCACCATAGCACTCACACCAAGGCCTTGTGTCTCTGCTAGGCTGTGTCCAGCCAATGACTTAGCACAGAAGGAATACTAAAACCAAGTCATTTCTGTCTCCCGTAGGACCCCTCTACAGGCAAGCTTCTGATGGGGACTCAAGATCAGAAAACCCCGAGGGCCTGTGCTCTGATTCTCCAACAGGGGCTTGCCCTGAGATCCACGGTACAACTTTTCCCCACCACTGACACCATGAATAGCATAGGGTCTACTGGATCCTGCGACCAAAGCAGTGAGGACTCCTAAGCACAGCCTGCACCTGCTGCACAATTCATCTGCTCTGAGACCACTGAAGTCTTGCATTCCTTAGTTTCACCAAGGTGTATGGATGAAACGAGTACTCAATGTAGGACAAGGTTTCCCAACCTTGTACCATGGACATGGTGGATTGTTGTGGAGGCCTCTCTTGGGTATGTTTACCAGCACTCCTGACATCGACCCACTAGATGCCAGCAACATCCTCAGTTGTGAGGATCGGAAATGTCTCCAGACGAATCTATTGTTAGCAGTGTCTATAGCTAATAATACTGCATTGTATACTTAAACTTTGCTAAGAGGGTAGAGCTTATGTTAAGTGTTCTTACCAATTAATTAATTAATTAATTAATGAGACCAGGAAGAGACTTTGGGAGGTGATGGGTAGGACTATGGCTTTAAGGCATTGATGATTTCACAGAGGTCTATACTTATCCACAAACTCACTGAATTCGATACATTAAGTATGTACAGCTTTTGACATGTCAAAAAACAGGTCTCCAGACACTGCCAAATGCTCCCTGAGGAGCAGAATTCTTCTCCCACCACCCCACCCCCAACGCATTGAGAATTAGTGGCGTAAAATATGCTACCTCCAGAACCCAAAGAGGTCTCCCAGTTTCTGTCTTTGTGAAAAGGTATTCAAAATGTGGCAATTTTTCTTTCACTCCTGCGAGAATATCCTGGCATGCCCACTGGATGCCTCAAAACTTCACGGATATGTCAATTCATGCCGTCTTACCAAGGGCCCAAAGCGTTATAGCCTCTTACTGATCCTCATGTCAAATTAGCATGGTGTCAATATGATAGGCCAATGAGATTCTGGGGATGTTCAAATGGTCTAGCTCCATGAGTTAATAAAACGCTGAGGCAAATTAAATGAATGAACACTTTGCCTATACTCTATGAATATGAACTATTTCTGATTCACTAGCGGACTAGAAAAGAATGCATTTGCCAAATCAGTGGTGACACATACCATGTACCTGATGTCTTATCAATCTGTTCTGGAAGCAATAAGAGGCGCACAATAACTATGACTGGAATTACTCTTTGTTTAAGTTGACAGTAACTACAGATATTTGCCACAATCTATCCTGTCTCTGAATGGGCCAGACTAGTGAATCAAGCAGAAATGTGATAGAGCTCACCAGCCTTTCATCCTTTAGCACTATCCCACTGCACCTCTGCTAGGATGCAGGGTTGTTTTTGGTATACCCTACCAAATGAAGGCTTGGAGACAGTTTCAGAGGTTTCTGCTTGGACTCTCTAAATTTTTTTTTCTCAGTTATATTTCCTTATTCAGGAGAGACACAGAAAGAAAGGCAGAGACATAGGCAGAGGGAGAAGCAGGCTCCCTGCTGGGAGCCCTATGTGGGGCTCAATTCCCAGACTCTGGCATCAAGCTCTGAGCTAAAAAAGAAAAAACTCACAATTTCAACAAGAAACACTTTTAGCTACTGTAAAATCATACAGAAAAAAAAAAAAACTATTGCAAATGACATCAATCTATATTACAAAGGATTCTGAATTATACTATACAATGTTCTTCACCTTGTCCTGTCAGAGTAATTGTTTTCTACCTAACCGATCACATGCTGACATTTTTCACTATACTTATAAATACTCTTCTTATTAAGTTAAACTTTCCGCCTTGAGAAATTGTTACCACTCTCGACCAAATACTAAGATTCACAAAAAAAAAACCTTACCTTTTAGCGTAGTCAACTGCATTTATATTTGCTTTTTCTACTAAAAATGCCACCATTTTCTCTTTTTTTTCATTTATAGCAAGTAAAAGCGGTGTGAGGCCATCCTGTAGGAGTGCAAACAAAATTTATAATTTACAAAATTACATATTTGGATAATGAATCGTAAAAATTCTGAACGATCCTGTAACTTAAACATGTAACATAGAAAGTAAATAAAATTAGCCCTTTCGTTCTCAGCCCTCCATGGTTTCACCAGCTGCTCCTTCTTTTTAAAATACTGCTTTCTCACGGAGCGTGGGTGGCTCAGTTGGTCAAGCATCTGCCTTCAGCTCATCAGCTCAGGTCATGATCCCAGGGTCTCAGGATGGAGTCCCACCTTGGGCTCCCTCTGCAGCAAAGAGTCAGCTTCTCCCTCTCCTTCTGCCCCTCCCCTCCACTCGTGCTCTCTCTCCTGCTTGCTCACTCTCTGTCTCTCTCAAAAACATAAAGTCTTTTTAAAAACTAAAATAAAAATAATAAAATAGACCTCCTCTTCCTCTTCAACAGATTACCTGCAGTCATTCCACAAACTCACTTCAAACATTGCCTGGCTCCAAGAATCTTTGCTTCTCTCACAATATATATCATGGTATACCCTAGTTATTTTCTTCTGCACCATCTAAACCAAAAGATTCTAGAGGGGAGGGGTTATTTTTTATCTCTGTATCTCCACTCTCTAAAACACAGTAGTAAATATTTAAAGTATCGTTACTGATTTTAATGGATATCTCCGGAGTAGTGTTTCTTCAATTATATTCCAAAGAACACATGATTTGCAAGAGATACTGTCCCCCAAAAGAAAGATTCAATGATCATCTATGTTTGTGAAACATTACAAAACTGCACCATACATCTAGCACAAATGAACCCCATTTACATTTGCTTATCCCCATTTGACAATTCCTTCTTTTGTAGCAAACATTAATACTTGAGAAACAAGAGTTCCCAGGGATATAGTTTTAAGAACTTTCCAATAAAGGTAAGGGTTTTCTCCAGGTTGTACAAACTTGCTGGATTCTCATCTATCAATGGTATGGGGATCCCAGATGTCAACATAAAACACTCCAGCTCCAAATGAGTCACTAAGGAGATGGACTCTGAATGAAAAGAGCTAGGTTTCAGGGCAGCTGGGTTGTGCAGGCAGTTGAGGGACGCTTGGTTTTGTCTCAGGTGTGATCTCAGGGTCGTGGGATCCAGCCCCACATTGGATTCGGGGCTCCCCTGGCACTGAGCACCAAGTCTGTTTAAGACACTCTCTCTCCCTCTCCCTCTCCACCTCCCCCACCCCCACAAGCCTGTGCATGTGTGTGCTGTCTCTCTAAAATGCATAAAGAAACCTTTTAAAAATTAAAAAGAAAAGTAAATAAATAAAAATAAAAGAAAGAAGCTTCAAATGAATTTTGACCACTTAATACTAAATAATCTTTGGTTAAGGTGGGCCCACAATGAGATGAGCACTCGGTGTTATTCTTTATGTGGGCAAATTGAACTCCAATAAAAAATTGTGGGTTTTTTTGTTTAAAATAAAAAATAAGAACAATAAAATATTAAAAATAAATAACTAAATAAATAGTCCTTGGACTTTCTCCTATTATACCATGATAAAGTTTTTTCTTAACTGTTAGAAAGCTCAGTATGAGATTTTTCTCATTTTTACCCTTTTATTCAAATTCAGTTCCATATAACATACTATTAGTTTCAGAGGTAGAAGTCAGTGGTTCCTCAGTCTTATGTAACACCCAGGACTCATTCCATCATGTGCCCTCCTTAATGTCCATCACCCAGTTATCCCATCCTTCCACTCCACCCCTCCAGTGACCTTCAGTTTGGCTCCTATGATTAAGAGTCTCTTAGGCTTTGTCTCCCTCAGTCTCTCTGGTTTAAGTTTTTCTCTTCTTCCCCTTCTCCTCTGTCTTGTTTCTTAAGTTCCACATATGAATGAGATCATATGATAATTGTCTTTCTCTGACTGACTCAGGGTATTACGCTAAGTGAAATATGTCAATGAGATTTTATTCTCAACTATACTCATTCTGAGAACCTAATGCACATCTACTTCTAAAAAAACCGGTTTGTATTCTAGTTTCTATTATCATTGCTATTTTTGATTATTTATAATTTAGACTAAGTGTAAATCAGAAATAAAAATGTCATGACTTACCAATAAAAATTCTAATACTAGATGAGCACTGGGTGTTTACATGTTGGGAAACTGAGATTAAGTAAAAACTATTAATCACAAATTCTAATACTGCTTTATACGGATTATTTTTAGTATAATAAAAGCTACTATGTAAATTGAGTATTTAGGGAATAATACCAAGGAGAAAGAGAATACTGTCTGGAATATGCATAATCTATCCAAGCAGAACCAGGATTAACCTCACATGGCTTACAGATATTCCAAAAGGTACATGATTACTGTACATATATAGAAAAAATGTTTGTAAAAAAAACGACTTTCAATTCCTAACTTAGAAAATTCATCCCGAGGCACCTGGGTGACTCAGAGGGTGAACATCATGATCCCAGGGTCCTGGGATCGAGCCCATATCAGGGTCCCCATAGAGAACCTGCTTCCCCCTGTGCCTAGCTCTCTGCCTCTTTCTGTGTGTCTCTCATCAATTACTGAATAAAGTAATGAAAAAAATAAGGTGACAAAGAAACAGAAAATTCAATCCCAATCCTAAGAAATTAACATAAAATACAAAATATATATTATAAATTAATATGGAGTGTCTTGAAAATCTTGAAATCTTTGTCAACATATACCATAAAACAGTAATTGTAGACTCAATGGTTATGGAGGCAAAGCAGGTGACACGAGTCAGTGAAGACCCTAGGCGGGGACACGAGCAAACTGGAGACACACGCCTCCTATAAAGGGACAGCCTCTGCACAGCATACCAAACAGCAGCATGGGCTCAAGGTACCAAAAGTGATCTGTAAGAAAAGCTCAAAATCCAGAGTTCTACATGCGTGCCATAATTTTAAGTGTTAGCTCAACTGACAGTGGAAACTAAATACATCCAGGGGCTACATTTAGTCTATAGCCTACTTGTGTTTTTCTATTTGCTGTGACTGTTTCCAATGGCCGTGCGTAAAACAAATACTTGGACATCAAACCTTTCCTAAAGCATCAGGATCATGTTTTACCAACAAATTAGGCCCCACCTTCTAAGGAAAATTGCTGTGAAGACTCATTAACACCTACTGTCAGAATTTTCCAATGCTTGTTTCAACTACAATCTATTTGTATTTACTTCCCTCACATTGCTAACCGAACAGACAGGAGTTCAGAGGAATGCTGAAGCAAAGTTATTAAAACAATTACCATCTATATTGTCACTAACTACATGCTGAATGTTTAACACAGTAGTGATTATGCACTATGCCAGGGCCCTATGAATTTGAAAGACATCCTAAGATAGTCTATCGTACAGCTTCAACTAAAAAAGAAGGTTCACGGATTTCTACTGCTGCAATTGGGAAAACCCTGCTTGTAATAATCAGAATGGTAGCAAAACACGTAAAATCTTTAAAGGGTCAGACTCTACTTATTAAAAGACTACTCATAAAGACTTCCCATCTGGGTGCCGGTGAATGACTGATAGTTGGAAGAAAAGGTAATTATTTTTCAAGCCAACGAGATGACCAATAATTTTCATCTGTAATTCTCAAAGAGATACAGACAGATGAAAGGCTAATGTTGGAGAGAGTGGAAGGAAGTAGCCAGTATCCAACTTCAGTTAAATCTCTTCCAGAGATTTAATATTTTTACATCTCTAAATTTGTATATGTATACCTACCCATTCAGTAGTTGTTAGCCAAGAGTTGTAACAGAATCTCAAAACCCTATTTCCAAATTTCTGCGTACACACGTTATTGGATTCACTCCATCGAAATCTTCACGGGACAGTTTAGGCTTGTAAATTCTTTTAAATTCCCTAGTTGACTGTGATTCACCAGCACAAGTCTAGCTGAGAACCAGTACAGTACACAACCATGCCAGTCTCCCCTTTCACCTATGTGGCCAATTCTCCCTATCACTTGAGGATTCAGCAAAAAACAGAAATGAGTCACTTATCAAACCTGCATTCAATTTCCATGGCTAGAGGTAGAACAAGGTCTAGTAAACTCAAAATGCAACTTGATTCCATTATTTACACACTCCTTACTTCCTTCCCATCAAGACATTCTAGATTTGCAAGCAGAGTTTAGACTCGTATCTAAGTGGCTATAGCTGCAAAATACTATACTGTGTTCTTTCCTCTGCTTGTCCACTTTTTGTTTTTTTTTTAAGATTTCTATTTATTTATTCATGAGAGTCTGAGAGAGAGAGAGAGACAGGCAGAGACATAGGCAGAGGGAGAAGCAGGCTCCTCCATTCAAGGAGTGCCATGTGGGACTCGATTCGGGAGACCATGGGATCATGCCCTGAGCCGAAGGCATATGCTCAATCACTGAGCCACACAGGCGTCCCTTTTCGTGCCCATTCAACCACCAGTTTACTGCCAATCTGATGTCCTTAGAGTCCTCCTAGAATTGATCTCTATATAAGTTTACAACACACTCACGGGTTCGTAAAGTAAGAATTATTATCCCTGAAAATTGAAGACTCCTTACCTAAACATAAACACTGAAGAAAAACAAACACAATCCAAAAACCTTGTCTTGATATTTCCCCTCACTTGCCAAATGTCTAAATCGCTCTGCATGTTCCTGACTGCTTTCTCCTTTTCCCCTCTTTTGTCCCTCTTAAGTCAAGGCTGATAAAAGATAAACTCCGACCGTGTTAATAAATCACTGTTTGATCAAATAGGAACTTCTCAACAGCAGCAAGATTTGATATTGTAAAATACACTTGTTTTCTGTTTTAAGTCAAAGCCTATTTCCAAGGCAAATTTTGCTTTCCTCTGTTGTTTGACACTAAATAAGAAACAAACTGGGTGAGAAAACATTTTTGAAAATAAAGTTTCAGAACACATTCTGTGTTCTCATAAATATTTGCCATAAATACATAAAAGAAACTTGCCTTCTCTAATGCTTCTTTAGAGGTATCATTATTTAGGGGCAACTGAGTGGCTCAGTCCGTTGAGCATCTGACTCTTGGTCTTAACTCAGGTGATGATCAGAGTTATAAGATCCAGCGCTGCGACAGACTCAGCGCAAAGTCTACTTCAGATTCTTACTCTCTTTCTTTTCCCTCTGCCCCCACAACATCCCCTGCTTGTACATGCTCGCTCACTTCCCCCCAAAAAATAAAATCTCACGGCTGAGTAATACTCCATTGCGGACATATACCACAGATTACTCAACAATTAGAAACAAAAAATACCCACCATCTGCTTCAACATGGATGCAACTGGAGGGTATTATGCTGAGTGAAGTAAGGCAATCGGAGAAGGACAAACATTACATGGTCTCATTCATACGGGGAATAGAAAAGAGTGAAAGGGAATAAAGGGGAAAGCAGAGAAAACGAGTGGGAAATATCAGTGAGGGGGACAGAACATGAGAGACTCCTAACTCTGGGAACCAAACAAGGGATGGTGGAAAGGGAGGTGGGTGGGGGGTTGGGGTGACTGGGTGACGGGCACCAAGGGGGGGGCACTTGACGGGATGAGCACTGGGTGCTGTGCTCTTTGTTGGCAAACTGAACCCCAACTAAAAAAATTTTTAAAAAGAAAAAACTAAAAGATAAAATAAGTACATAAACCCCAGAGTGTGAGGTGAAAAAATAAATAAAAAAGCTTAATTTAAAAAAGGAAGGCAGGAAGGAAGAAGTATTATGGTAAGCCTGGGGGGCTCAGTGGGTCAAGCATCTCTCTCTGGTTATGGTCACGATCCCACTCCTGACATCAAGCCCCGTGCATCAGGCTACCTGGCTCAGTGGGAAGGCCTCTTCTTCCCCTACCTCTGCTCTTTCCTCCCTACTCATGTTTGCTCTCTCTCATATAAATACAATCTTCAAAAATAAAAAGTGTTGTTATTTAAAGCAAAAGCTTAGACAGTTATTTCAAAATATTTTCATCCAGGAAATGCTTGAGCTTCCAAATATGAAAAATCGACCCTATCTATGGCACACAACAGTGTTTCTGCAAGGGCAGCGACTGAATGTAATGCACGTCAAAGAAAGCACAGGGAGACTGGCAAGTGTGGTCATCACCAGCTCCCCATGCACACCTACCACCCTACTGAGGAACTACATAGGCTGAGCAGGAGCTACTCTCTGGAATGGGAGGCCTCACCGTGGTACATGGCTGGCAGAGTGGCTACCAGCACAAGCAGATACCACCTGTAGGATGTCATGACCTGATCCCCCTGCTCTCATCTTCTGAACCTTAGGGCCTAGAGTGCCCAAGGCCTATTACAACCTGCTGCTTTCTCCTCCCATTTACATTCACCCAAGCTACTCCTCTGGGTCACGGTCTCCTACTCATCCCCAGAAGCATCCATTTCCTAAGCCCCTGCACACCTTTCGGCCTCCATCATCACCACACTCCCCTCTAGGCCTTCAATCCTTTGTGGGCTCTGAGGGTACCATCTACTCCCAGGCACAAAGGGGAAGATTTTCTTTCTGGGGTGGAAAGGTTGCTAGCAGACAAAATGTTGCCTTTCTACAGGCATTACTTTTCTCTTTCCCTGCCCCTGCCTTAGTTTTCCAGTTGTTTCCAGGATGACAGGACCTGCTGTATAAAATTCAGTGCCGATGTCTTCATATATATATGTACATATACAAAGAAAACATTTGCAGCTATTTTTATTTACTTATTTATTTATGTATTTATAATGTAAAATACGTTGTAAAAAAAAAAGTTGACCTGTACCTTGTTTCTGATCTCCATATTTACTTTCTTTAAAAGTAGTTTCTGTGCTATTGTGACATTGTCCCCTAATGCTGCATAATGGAGAGCAGTGTTGCCCTTGATGTCTTTTAGATCAGGATTAGCACCATGTTTCAGCAGAATATCTACACATGCCTCATCTTGGGATTGTACAGCCTGTGAGCATTAAAACAAGAAACAGAATGTAAATTCTGGGAACTGAAAGGAAACATGCCACAAGTTTCACCAATGAGTTATGTTTAAATGCAACAAATGTTCATTCCAAGGACTTCAATCCAATCCATCTCAGGCAGATATACCTGTCACCACGCACCTTCAGTAGAGCGGTCGTGTTTTCAACATCACGGAGGTTTAGCTGGCATTTCCGATCTACCAGGAGCTTCACCATATCTTCATGGCCATTGGCACAGGCCAAGTGGAGACAACTCCTGTGAGTGTGAAAGGGCTTGTCAGGATTACAGTGTACCTTTTCAAAAATTGCTAATCAATTCATAGAATTGTAAATGTTAAATACTGCTTATTCTCATGACTCCAAAACAAAGAATTAGTTTACTTCAGACTTCTCTGTCCCACCTTCTCATTACTATCTCATCATCATTTAGTAATTTTTTATATTTACTTCCACTGTTTAAAATACTATGTCATATCTGTCTTCCGATTGGACCCAGACTAATATAGAGGCCAGGGAGTTGCACTCTTTGGATTTGTCTTCTAGAGGATCTACCATAGAGAGCACAGTTGAACTGCAGCTCAAAATGTAGACAGCTGCTACATTTTCATATCCACCGTAGCACTCACACCAAGGCCTTGTGTCTCTGCTAGGCTGTGTCCAGCCAATGACTTAGCACAGAAGGAATACAAGTCATTTCTGTCTCCCGTAGGACCCCTCTACAGGCAAGCTTCTGATGGGGACTCAAGATCAGAAAACCCCGAGGGCCTGTGCTCTGATTCTCCAACAGGGGCTTGCCCTGAGATCCACGGTACAACTTTTCCCCACCACTGACACCATGAATAGCATAGGGTCTACTGGATCCTGCGACCAAAGCAGTGAGGACTCCTAAGCACAGCCTGCACCTGCTGCACAATTCATCTGCTCTGAGACCACTGAAGTCTTGCATTCCTTAGTTTCACCAAGGTGTATGGATGAAACGAGTACTCAATGTAGGACAAGGTTTCCCAACCTTGTACCATGGACATGGTGGATTGTTGTGGAGGCCTCTCTTGGGTATGTTTACCAGCACTCCTGACATCGACCCACTAGATGCCAGCAACATCCTCAGTTGTGAGGATCGGAAATGTCTCCAGACGAATCTATTGTTAGCAGTGTCTATAGCTAATAATACTGCATTGTATACTTAAACTTTGCTAAGAGGGTAGAGCTTATGTTAAGTGTTCTTACCAATTAATTAATTAATTAATTAATGAGACCAGGAAGAGACTTTGGGAGGTGATGGGTAGGACTATGGCTTTAAGGCATTGATGATTTCACAGAGGTCTATACTTATCCACAAACTCACTGAATTCGATACATTAAGTATGTACAGCTTTTGACATGTCAAAAAACAGGTCTCCAGACACTGCCAAATGCTCCCTGAGGAGCAGAATTCTTCTCCCACCACCCCACCCCCAACGCATTGAGAATTAGTGGCGTAAAATATACTACCTCCAGAACCCAAAGAGGTCTCCCAGTTTCTGTCTTTGTGAAAAGGTATTCAAAATGTGGCAATTTGGGATCCCTGGGTGGCGCAGTGGTTTGGCGCCTGCCTTTGGCCCAGGGCGCGATCCTGGAGACCCAGGATCGAATCCCACATCAGGCTCCCGGTGCATGGAGCCTGCTTCTCCCTCTGCCTATGTCTCTGCCTCTCTCTCTTTCTCTCTCTGTGACTATCATAAATAAATAAAAAAAAAAAATTAAAAAAAAAAAAAAAAAAAAAAAATGTGGCAATTTTTCTTTCACTCCTGCGAGAATATCCTGGCATGCCCACTGGATGCCTCAAAACTTCACGGATATGTCAATTCATGCCGTCTTACCAAGGGCCCAAAGCGTTATAGCCTCTTACTGATCCTCATGTCAAATTAGCATGGTGTCAATATGATAGGCCAATGAGATTCTGGGGATGTTCAAATGGTCTAGCTCCATGAGTTAATAAAACGCTGAGGCAAATTAAATGAATGAACACTTTGCCTATACTCTATGAATATGAACTATTTCTGATTCACTAGCGGACTAGAAAAGAATGCATTTGCCAAATCAGTGGTGACACATACCATGTACCTGACGTCTTATCAATCTGTTCTGGAAGCAATAAGAGGCGCACAATAACTATGACTGGAATTACTCTTTGTTTAAGTTGACAGTAACTACAGATATTTGCCACAATCTATCCTGTCTCTGAATGGGCCAGACTAGTGAATCAAGCAGAAATGTGATAGAGCTCACCAGCCTTTCATCCTTTAGCACTATCCCACTGCACCTCTGCTAGGATGCAGGGTTGTTTTTGGTATACCCTACCAAATGAAGGCTTGGAGACAGTTTCAGAGGTTTCTGCTTGGACTCTCTAAATTTTTTTTTCTCAGTTATATTTCCTTATTCAGGAGAGACACAGAAAGAAAGGCAGAGACATAGGCAGAGGGAGAAGCAGGCTCCCTGCTGGGAGCCCTATGTGGGGCTCAATTCCCGGACTCTGGCATCAAGCTCTGAGCTAAAAAAGAAAAAACTCACAATTTCAACAAGAAACACTTTTAGCTACTGTAAAATCATACAGAAAAAAAAAACTATTGCAAATGACATCAATCTATATTACAAAGGATTCTGAATTATACTATACAATGTTCTTCACCTTGTCCTGTCAGAGTAATTGTTTTCTACCTAACCGATCACATGCTGACATTTTTCACTATACTTATAAATACTCTTCTTATTAATAAGTTAAACTTTCTGCCTTGAGAAATTGTTACCACTCTCGACCAAATACTAAGATTCACCAAAAAAAAAAAAAAAAAAAAACCTTACCTGTTAGTGTAGTCAACTGCATTTATATTTGCTTCTTCTAATAAAAATGCCACCATTTTCTCTTTTTTTTCATTTACAGCAACTAGAAGCGGTGTGAGGCCATCCTGTAGGAGTGCAAACAAAATTTATAATTTACAAAATTACATATTTGGATAATGAATCGTAAAAATTCTGAACGATCCTGTAACTTAAACATGTAACATAGAAAGTAAATAAAATTAGCCCTTTCGTTCTCAGCCCTCCATGGTTTCACCAGCTGCTCCTTCTTTTTAAAATACTGCTTTCTCACGGAGCGTGGGTGGCTCAGTTGGTCAAGCATCTGCCTTCAGCTCATCAGCTCAGGTCATGATCCCAGGGTCTCAGGATGGAGTCCCACCTTGGGCTCCCTCTGCAGCAAAGAGTCAGCTTCTCCCTCTCCCTCTGCCCCTCCCCTCCACTCCTGCTCTCTCTCCTGCTTGCTCACTCTCTGTCTCTCTCAAAAACATAAAGTCTTTTTAAAAACTAAAATAAAAATAATAAAATAGACCTCCTCTTCCTCTTCAACAGATTACCTGCAGTCATTCCACAAACTCGCTTCAAACATTGCCTGGCTCCAAGAATCTTTGCTTCTCTCACAATATATATCATGGTATACCCTAGTTATTTTATTCCGCACCATCTAAACCAAAAGATTCTAGAGGGGAGGGGTTATTTTTTATCTCTGTATCTCCACTCTCTAAAACATAGTAGTAAATATTTAAAGTATCGTTACTGATTTTAATGGATATCTCCGGAGTAGTGTTTCTTCAATTATATTCCAAAGAACACATGATCTGCAAGAGATAATGTGCCCCAAAAGAAAGATTCAATGATTGGGATCCCTGGGTGGCGCAGTGGTTTGGCGCCTGCCTTTGGCCCAGGGCGCGATCCTGGAGACTCGGGATCGAATCCCACGTCGGGCTCCCTGCATGGAGCCTGCTTCTCCCTCTGCCTGTGTCTCTGCCTCTCTCTCTCTCTCTGTGACTATCATGAACAAATAAATAAAATCTTAAAAAAAAAAGAAAGATTCAATGATCATCTATGTTTGTGAAACATTACAAAACTGCACTATACATCTAGCACAAATGAACCCCATTTACATTTGCTTATCCCCATTTGACAATTCCTTCTTTTGTAGCAAACATTAATACTTGAGAAACAAGAGTTCCCAGGGATATAGTTTTAAGAACTTTCCAATAAAGGTAAGGGTTTTCTCCAGGTTGTACAAACTTGCTGGATTCTCATCTATCAATGGTATGGGGATCCCAGATGTCAACATAAAACACTCCAGCTCCAAATGAGTCACTAAGGAGATGGACTCTGAATGAAAAGAGCTAGGTTTCAGGGCAGCTGGGTTGTGCAGGCAGTTGAGGGACGCTTGGTTTTGTCTCAGGTGTGATCTCAGGGTCGTGGGATCCAGCCCCACATTGGATTCGGGGCTCCCCTGGCACTGAGCACCAAGTCTGTTTAAGACACTCTCTCTCCCTCTCCCTCTCCACCTCCCCCACCCCCACAAGCCTGTGCATGTGTGTGCTGTCTCTCTAAAATGCATAAAGAAACCTTTTAAAAATTAAAAAGAAAAGTAAATAAATAAAAATAAAAGAAAGAAGCTTCAAATGAATTTTGACCACTTAATACTAAATAATCTTTGGTTAAGGTGGGCCCACAATGAGATGAGCACTCGGTGTTATTCTTTATGTGGGCAAATTGAACTCCAATAAAAAATTGTGGGTTTTTTTGTTTAAAATAAAAAATAAGAACAATAAAATATTAAAAATAAATAACTAAATAAATAGTCCTTGGACTTTCTCCTATTATACCATGATAAAGTTTTTTCTTAACTGTTAGAAAGCTCAGTATGAGATTTTTCTCATTTTTACCCTTTTATTCAAATTCAGTTCCATACAACATACTATTAGTTTCAGAGGTAGAAGTCAGTGGTTCCTCAGTCTTATGTAACACCCAGGACTCATTCCATCATGTGCCCTCCTTAATGTCCATCACCCAGTTATCCCATCCTTCCACTCCACCCCTCCAGTGACCTTCAGTTTGGCTCCTATGATTAAGAGTCTCTTAGGCTTTGTCTCCCTCAGTCTCTCTGGTTTAAGTTTTTCTCTTCTTCCCCTTCTCCTCTGTCTTGTTTCTTAAGTTCCACATATGAATGAGATCATATGATAATTGTCTTTCTCTGACTGACTCAGGGTATTATGCTAAGTGAAATAAGTCAATGAGATTTTATTCTCTACTATACTCATTCTGAGAACCTAATGCACATCTACTTCTAAAAAAACCTGTTTGTATTCTAGTTTCTATTATCATTGCTATTTATGATTATTTTATAATTTAGACTAAGTGTAAATCAGAAATAAAAATGTCATGACTTACCAATAAAAATTCTAATACTGAATGAGCACTGGGTGTTTACATGTTGGGAAACTGAGATTAAGTAAAAACTATTATTCAAAAATTCTAATACTGCTTTATACGGATTATTTTTAGTATAATAAAAGCTACTATATAAATTGCGTATTTAGGGAATAATACCAAGGAGAAAGAGAATACTGTCTGAAATATGCATAATCTATCCAAGTAGAACCAGGATTAACTTCACATGGCTTGCAGATATTCCAAAAGGTACATGATTACTGTACATATATAGAAAAAAAGTTTGTGAAAAAAAACGACTTTCAATTCTTAACTTAGAAAATTCATCCCGAGGCCCTGGGTGAGTCAGAGGGTGAACATCATGATCCCAGGGTCCTGGGATCGAGCCCATATCAGGGTCCCCATAGAGAGCCTGCTTCCCCCTGTGCCTAGCTCTCTGCCTCTCTCTGTGTGTCTCTCATCAATTACTGAATAAAGTAATGAAAAAAATAAGCTGACAAAGAAACAGAAAATTCAATCCCAATCCTAAGAAATTAACATAAAATACAAAATATATATTACAAATTAAATATGGAGTGTCTTGAAAATCTTGAAATCTTTGTCAACATATACCATAAAACAGTAATTGTAAACTCAGTGCTTATGGAGGCAAAGCAGGTGACACGAGTCAGTGAAGAACCTAGGCGGGGACACGAGCAAACTGGAGACACATGCCTCCTATAAAGGGACAGCCTCTGCACAGCATACCAAACAGCAGCATGGGCTCAAGGTACCAGAAGTGATCTGTAAGAAAAGCTCAAAATCCAGAGTTCTACATGCGTGCCATAATTTTAAATGTTAGCTCAACTGACAGTGGAAACTAAATACATCCGGGGGCCACATTTAGTCTATAGCCTACTTGTGTTTTTCTATTTGCTGTGACTGTTTCCAATGGCCGTGCGTAAAACAAACACTTGGACATCAAACCTTTCCTAAAGCATCAGGATCATGTTTTACCAACAAATTAGGCCCCACCTTCTAAGGAAAATTGCTGTGAAGACTCATTAACACCTACTGTCAGAATTTTCCAATGCTTGTTTCAACTACAATCTATTTGTATTTACTTCCCTCACATTGCTAACCGAACAGACAGGAGTTCAGAGGAATGCTGAAGCAAAGTTATTAAAACAATTACCATCTGTATTGTCACTAACTACATGCTGAATGTTTAACACAGTAGTGATTATGCACTATGCCAGGGCCCTATGAATTTGAAAGACATCCTAAGATAGTCTATCGCACAGCTTCAACTAAAAAAGAAGGTTCACGGATTTCTACTGCTGCAATTGGGAAAACCCTGCTTGTAATAATCAGAATGGTAGCAAAACACGTAAAATCTTTAAAGGGTCAGACTCTACTTATTAAAAGACTACTCATAAAGACTTCCCATCTGGGTGCCGGTGAATGACTGATAGTTGGAAGAAAAGGTAATTATTTTTCAAGCCAACGAGATGACCAATAATTTTCATCTGTAATTCTCAAAGAGATACAGACAGATGAAAGGCTAATGTTGGAGAGAGTGGAAGGAAGTAGCCAGTATCCAACTTCAGTTAAATCTCTTCCAGAGATTTAATATTTTTACATCTCTAAATTTGTATATGTATACCTACCCATTCAGTAGTTCTTAGCCAAGAGTTGTATCAGAATCTCAAAACCCTATTTCCAAATTTCTGCGTACACACGTTATTGGATTCACTCCGTCGAAATCTTCACGGGACAGTTTAGGCTTGTAAATTCTTTTAAAGTTCCCTAGTTGACTGTGATTCACCAGCACAAGTCTAGCTGAGAAGTAGTACAGTACACAACCATGCCAGTCTCCTCTTTCACCTATGTGGCCAATTCTCCCTATCACTTGAGGATTCAGCCAAAAACAGAAATGAGTCACTTATCAAACCTGCATTCAATTTCCATGGCTAGAGGTAGAACAAGGACTAGTAAACTCAAAATGCAACTTGATTCCATTATTTACACACTCCTTACATCCTTCCCATCAAGACATTCTAGATTTGCAAGCAGAGTTTAGACTCGTATCTAAGTGGCTATAGCTGCAAAATACTATACTGTGTTCTTTCCTCTGCTTGTCCACTTTTTGTTTTTTTTTTTTAAGATTTCTATTGATTTATTCATGAGAGATGAAAGAGAGAGAGAGAGAGAGAAAGAGAGAGAGACAGGCAGAGACACAGGCAGAGGGAGAAGCAGGCTCCTCCATTCAAGGAGTGCCATGTGGGACTCGATTCGGAGACCACGGGATCATGCCCTGAGCCGAAGGCATATGCTCAATCACTGAGCCACACAGGCGTCCCTTTTTGTGCCCATTCAACCACCTGTTTACTGCCAATCTGATGTCCTTAGAGTCCTCCTAGAATTGATCTCTATATAAGTTTACAACACACTCACTGGTTCGTAAAGTAAGAATTATTATCCTTGAAAATTGAAGACTCCTTACCTAAACATAAACACTAAGAAAAACAAACACAATCCCAAAACCTTGTCTTGATATTTCCCCTCACTTGCCAAATTTCTAAATCGCTCTGCATGTTCCTGACTGCTTTCTCCTTTGCCCCTCTTTTGTCCCTCTTAAGTCAAGGCTGATAAAAGACAAACTCTGACCGTGTTAATCAATCACTTTTTGATCAAATAGGAACTTCTCAACAGCAGCAAGATTTGATATTGTAAAATACACTTGTTTTGTGTTTTAAGACAAAGCCTATTTCCAAGGCAAATTTTGCTTTCCTCTGTTGTTTGACACTAAATAAGAAAACAAACTGGGTGAGAAAACATTTTTGAAAATAAAGTTTCAGAACACATTCTGTGTTCTCATAAATATTTGCCATAAATACATAAAAGAAACTTGCCTTCTCTAATGCTTCTTTAGAGGTATCATTATTTAGGGGCAACTGAGTGGCTCAGTCCGTTGAGCATCTGACTCTTGGTCTTAACTCAGGTGATGATCAGAGTTATAAGATCCAGCGCTGCGACAGACTCAGCGCAAAGTCTACTTCAGATTCTTACTCTCTTTCTTTTCCCTCTGCCCCCACAACATCCCCTGCTTGTACATGCTCACTCCCCCGCAAAAAATAAAATCTCACGGCTGAGTAATATTCCATTGTGGACATATACCACAGATTACTCAACAATTAGAAACAAAAAATACCCACCATCTGCTTCAACATGGATGCAACTGGAGGGTATTATGCTGAGTGAAGTAAGGCAATCGGAGAAGGACAAACATTACATGGTCTCATTCATACGGGGAATAGAAAAGAGTGAAAGGGAATAAAGGGGAAAGCAGAGAAAACGAGTGGGAAATATCAGTGAGGGGGACAGAACATGAGAGACTCCTAACTCTGGGAACCAAACAAGGGATGGTGGAAAGGGAGGTGGGTGGGGGGTTGGGGTGACTGGGTGATGGGCACCAAGGGGGGGGCACTTGACGGGATGAGCACTGGGTCCTGTGCTCTTTCTTGGCAAACTGAACTCCAAAAAAAAAATTTAAAAAGAAAAAACTAAAAGATAAAATAAGTACATAAACCCCAGAGTGTGAGGTGAAAAAATAAATAAATAAAAAAGCTTAATTAAAAAAAGGAAGGCAGGAAGGAAGAAGTATTATGGTAAGCCTGGGGGGCTCAGTGGGTCAAGCATCTCTCTCTGGTTATGGTCACGATCCCACTCCTGACATCAAGCCCCGTGCATCAGGCTACCTGGCTCAGTGGGAAGGCCTCTTCTTCCCCTACCTCTGCCTTTCCTCCCTACTCATGTTTGCTCTCTCTCATATAAATACAATCTTCAAAAATAAAAAGTGTTATTTAAAGCAAAAGCTTAGACAGTTATTTCAAAATATTTTCATCCAGGAAATGTTTGAGCTTCCAAATATGAAAAATCGACCCTATCTATGACACACAACAGTGTTTCTGCAAGGGCAGCGACTGAAGGTAATGCACGTCAAAGAAAGCACAGGGAGACTGGCAAGTGTGGTCATCACCAGCTCCCCATGCACACCTACCACCCCACTGAGGAACTACATAGGCTGAGCAGGAGCTACTCTCCGGAATGGGAGGCCTCACCGTGGTACATGGCTGGCAGAGTGGCTACCAGCACAAGCAGATACCACCTGTAGGATGTCATGACCTGATCCCCCTGCTCTCATCTTCTGAACCTTAGGGCCTAGAGTGCCCAAGGCCTATTACAACCTGCTGCTTTCTCCTCCCATTTACATTCACCCAAGCTACTCCTCTGGGTCACGGTCTCCTACTCATCCCCAGAAGCATCCATTTCCTAAGCCCCTGCACAGCTTTCGGCCTCCATCAACACCACACTCCCCTCTAGGCCTTCAATCCTTTGTGGGCTCTGAGGGCACCATCTACTCCCAGGCACAAAGGGGAAGATTTTCTTTCTGGGGTGGAAGGGTAGCTAGCAGACAGAATGTTTCCTTACTATATGCATTACTTTTCTCTTTCCCTCCCTCTGCCTTGGTTTTGGAGTTGTTTCCATGATGACAAGACCTGCTGTATAAAATTCAGTGTCGATGTCTTCATATATATATGTGCTATAGTACAAATATATCTACATATACATGTTGAAAAACCTTTTGCAGCTACATTTATTTATTTATTTACTGATTGATTTACTGATTTATTTATTTATTTATTTATTTATTTATTTATTTATTTATAATGTGAAATACGTTGTAAAAAAAACTTGACCTGTACCTTGTTTTTGGCCTCTATATCTCCTTTATTCAAAAGCAGCTTGCGTGCTATTGAGATATTTCCCTCATAGGCCGCATAATGGAGAGCGGTGTTGTCCTTGAAATCCTTAGTATTTACATCAGCACCTTTTCTGAGAAGAATATCTACACATGCCTCTTCTTGGCATTGTACAGCCTGTCAGCATTATAACGAGAAACAGAATGTAAATTCTGGGAACTGAAAGGAAACATGCCACAAGTTTCACCAATGAGTTATGTTTAATTGCAACAAATGTTCATTCCAAGGACTTCAATCCAATCCACCTCAGGCAGACATAGGTGTGACCACCCACCTTCACGAGAGCTGTCCTGTTTTCTCCATCACGGAGGTTTAGCTGGCATTGAGAAAGTACCAGGATCTTCACCATATCTACACTCCCAATGGCACACGCCAAGTGGAGAGCCGTCCTGTGAGCATGAAAGGACTTGTCAGGAAATTACAGTGTACCTTTCCAAAACATTCAAATTAATTCACAGAATTGTAAATGTTAAATACTGTATTATTCTCATGACTCCAAAACAAAGATTTAGTTTTCTTTGGAAGAAAGTACAATATTTATTAGTGATTCTTCACCGCTCTATTAAAAGAGCAGCCTATCTGTTTAGGAAGAGCATGACCTCAGGAGGCAGCTCAACCTGGGTTTGATTCCCACTTTAACTCTGTCGCTTCACAGTGACCATTTAGCCTTATCGCAATTTCCTCATCCACAAAATGGGCATAAAAATAGTTGTCTCAGGTCGCCTGTCTGGCTCACTCTGAAGAGCATGTCACTCGATCTCGGGAGCCAGGGGTTCGAGACCCCTGTTGGTTATAGAGGTTACAAAACAATAGTAATAATAAATAAAATAAAAGGTACTTATCTCACAAGACCTCTTGTCGTGATCCTTAAATGAGGATCCATGCAAAGTTTTAGAATACTAGTTCCTAGCACAAATATTATTATAGCTATTACTACAACTTACAAAGACCCACTACAATTAGGGAAAACAATCCAATTATGCCCACTTTGCAGCTACGTTTAAGGATGAGCAAGAATACTCTATTTCAATGATTCCAAGATGCTCATTTTGTCACCTTTTAATATCTCTGACATCGGAATCCAATTTCTAATTCAAAATGTCTTAAAACTATAACTGGCATGATTTCTAAAAATTTCTTCTTGGTACATAAATAGTGGGGCATCATACAATCTACGGTGTGTCTTAAGTGAAATAATAGTGACATATACAACAGGTCTGTTGCACTTCTAGTCCTATGCTTGGAATTACATTGTTCAAGAGCTAAAATAATTTTCAGTAGTTGAAAGCATTATGAGAAGAGAGGACTAAAAGAACAAAAGAATGTTTTTAAAGCAACCCTTACTTTAAGTTTCAAGGGATTTTAAGTCAAAAGAAACTCAGGATTCAAATAAACGGGGAGAGTTCTTTTATTTTTGGGGGGGTGGTGGGAAGCTCATTTTACTAAGCATTTTAATTAATAGAAAATGTTTAGATTCATAGAAATCAAGTATTTTCAATTACCAATATTAGTATTTAGTATTATTGCAATGTCAAAAGGGCAGGTAAAGGTAATCTTTTACAATTTCTGATTCAGAAATGTTTTCCTTTGACAGGAAGTTCCAAGGAAAAGCTTCACGTGAGATTAAGTCCTAATACTTCCATTTAAAATTTCTCACCTAGGGGCACCCGGGTGGCTCAGTTGACTGAGTGTCCAACTTTTGGTTTTAGCTCCGGATGATCTCACGGTCATGAAGACAGACGCCCACATTAGGCTCCATGCTCAGGGTGGATTTTGCTTGAGATCCACGCTTTCCTTCTATTCCTCCCCTCCCATGACCTTCTCTTTTTCTTTTTACAATAAATACATCTTTTATCATTTACAAAATAAAATAAAATCTCTCATCTTAGGAGTGCCTGGCTTGCTCAGTCTGTAGAGCATGTGTCCTTAAATGTCCAGCCCCATGATGGGTAGAGAGATTACTTAAAAATGAAAGCCTTAAAACCTAAATACATAAAATTTCTCATCTTGCTCATACTGGGCAACATGGAGTCTTCTTTTTTAAGATTTTATTTATTCATGAGAGACACAGACAGAAAGCACAGACATAGGGAGAAGCAGGTGCCTCACGGGGAGACCAATGTGGGACTCGATCCCAGAACTCTGGGATCACTCTCTGAGCCAAAGACAGATGCTCAACCACTGAGTCACCCAGGAGTCCCTGAAGTCTTGTTAAAATTGAAAAGATCCTGAGTAGACTATGTCTGCTACATAACTTGTGTTCAGGTTTGTCTGAGAAATAAATGGACTGAAAGAATACATAAATTTATTTGGAGAATATAAATAATAGTGAAAGGGAATAGAAGGGAAGGGGAAAAAATGGGTAGGAAATATCAGAAAGGGAGACAGAACATGAAGACTCCTACCGCTGGGAAACAAACTAGGGGTGGTGGAAGGGGAGGAGGGTGGGGGTGAATGGGTGACGGGCACTGAGGGGGGCACTTGACGGGATGAGCACTGGGTGTTATTCTGTATGTTGGCAAATTGAACACCAATAAAAAATAAATTTATTATTAAAAAATTCATTTGGAGAGCTCTGTAGTTTTTAAAGATTTATCTATTTCTTGGAAAAAGAGAGAATGCAGGAGTGCGGTGAAGGGCAGAGGGGCAGAGAGATAGGGAGACAATCTCAAGCAGCTTCCCCATTGAACATGGAGCCCAACAGGGTGCTCAACCCCACAATCCTAACATCATGACCAGAGCCAAAATCAAGAGTCTGATGCTCAACAAACAGCCACCAAGGCACCAAGAAAGTTCAATATTTTTAAAGAAAACTTTTGTGAAGTAAACTAATATTTTTGAAATAGCAATAAAATGTGTATTTGCTATTTTTTAATTTTTTTTCAGAAGAGGGATACAACAAAAATTCTATAAGGTTTTGCAATACCATTTGTATTTTTTATTTTTTATTTTTATAAGGATTTAACCAAAATAAAATCATTAACCGTTCACTTATTAGATGTTATAAAGCTGCACATAATAAAAACATATGTATAGGTCATCCCCCGTGGCGCAGCGGTTGAGCACCGCCTGCAGCCTGGGGTGTGATCCTGGAGACCCAGGATCGAGTCCCACGTCGGGTTCCCTGTAATGGAGCCTGCTTCTCCCTCTGCCTGTGTCTCTGCCTCTCTCTCTGTGTGTGTCTCTCGTGAATAAATAAATAAAATCCTTAAAAAAATAAATAAAAATAAATAAAACCGTATGTATATATTTAATGTATGCGTAATACAACCTACAATACAGATAAAAATATTCCCCTTAGTTCTGAAGAGGCTAAAGGTTGTTAGAAAATACCAATCCTCTCCCATCAATTTTTTTTGAATAGGAAGAGGGGCGCTTAGGTGACTCAGTTAGGCATCTGCCTTTGGCTCAAGTGTAGGGGTCCTGGGATCGAGCCCTACATCATCAGGCTCCCTGCTCCATGGGTTTCTGCTTGTTGTCCCCCTGCCCCTCCCTGCTGCTTGTTTGCCTGGTCTCTCTCTCAAATGAATCGATAAAATCTCTTTAAAGTAAATAAGTAGAAACTATTTTTTGTCTACACAAGATTCATATTCTTGTTCTCCTGGATTAGTTCATTGATAATAAACCTTTCTTAGAATTTTTATGTATCTTTCCTATAGAAATCACAGATTTTAAGAAAATGAAAAATCCACTTAGAATCCAAATGTTTGAAGATAACTAATTTTATATTTGCACATCTTTTTGGCTAACTCAAAACCATTGTCTGCTTATATGTATGTATCATCAAAACAATTTTTCACTCATTTAATGATCCAAAGTACAGCTTTGCATGTTAATGTGTATCAATTATCTCTGCCACATTCAGTGGTCACATAGTAGTCCAGCCTCTGGATACACTGCCATTTACAAATACAGGCCATTAAGTGACTCCTTAATACACTGCTATTGTAAATAGTGCTGAGAATAGCATATTGTATATTATTTATTTCTAATTATTTCCTAAAGATATTTTACATCAATAAGCTTCATGGCTCAAGGAAATACTTATTTTTCAATGTGGTACATAACCACCAAACTATCTGAAAAGTCCAAAACAACTTAAATTTTAAGTAGTATAAGTAACATCATTCCTTATCTTCACAAAGCTTGAGATGGAAAATGGGATTTTATGCCTCTTTTTAAAATATTTTATTTATTTGAAATTAAGAACACCAGCAGAGGGGAGGGGGAAAGAGAAAAGCAGACTCTCCACTGAGCAGGGAGCCTCACCAGGGGCTAAGCTCCAGGACCCAGAGATCATGACCCTGAGAGGAGGTCAGAAGAGGCCAACTGACTCAGCCATCCAGGGGCCCCTATCTCATTCCTGTAATAACTTCCCTGTAAAACGAAGATGTTCTTTTTCTCCAAAACATATGTTGTAAATATTTTGCAAGTACATTCTCTTTTATTTTGCTAATATTACTTTCTGATTCAGAGGCGTTTTTTTTTGTGTCTGTGGCTGAATCAAACTCCAGAATTTTTGCTTTTAATGTCATGAGCCCCTCTACTGCTCGCCCCGACTCCTCCCGCCCGCCTCAAAAGCCCTGTTACCTGTTCTTCCTGTCCCTTTTATTTAAGTCATGTAAACCAAAAACCAGCAACTGCTGTATCTCCTGCATTTTTTCTGTATCGCCCTCAATCACAGCTCTGTGGATTCCCCGGAGATCTTGATATCTGATGTGGTATCCGGGACCGGGGCTGTGGAAGCTGTCAACAGTCATAGTCATAGGCGGCGACCTGACCCTCAGAGGCCTGAGGTTGAAGCCGAAGCGCAGCAGGCCCCACCCATTCCGCGCTGTAGATCTCTTTTCCATAATGAAGCCGACAGGCTTCAGTGACACAGGTTTCACCGCCTCTAGTGCGATACACTCCCGCGCCAGCAATAAGGCAAGTGGGCCTCGCCTCAATGTCTCAGGGACTAAGCCCAACGACTTAGAATCTTCCTACGCAGAACCAGTGTAACCTAGCAACGCTGCTAAATGCGAATGCGCCTGCGCACCTCAGAAGCTGGCATCCCTGCGCATGCGCACAGAGGGCAGTGGCCAAGGGTGCCCAAAGCATATATGCGAGGAGGCCCAAGCCTCTCAAATCTCTGAGATCCCCTGTGAGCTGGCTGGCTTCCCTTTAGAAGTTGGTGGGATGACTGAGAATTTGGGGACATTTGCAAAATCCTCTGGGGTGTGGAAATGTAGTCTTCTGGGCCTGTGAGTGGCTCAGTGGTTGAGCATCTGCCTTTGGCTTCGGTCATGATCCGGGGTTCCTGGGATCAAGTCTTGCATCGCACACCCCACAGGGAGCCTGCTTCTCCCTCTGCCTATGTCTTGCCTCTCTCTCTCTCTCTCTCTCTCTCTCTCTGTGACTATCATAAATAATAAAAATTTTTAAAATTTAAAATAAAAAAAATAACATCACTCATTGAGCCCTGCACCACGCAGGGGGCTGATCAGCTCCCCCAAGTGCCCACACCTGAAAGTCAGCACAAAGGCCCCTCCACCAGAAGAATTGATATCAATCAATTAATAACCAAATTAATAACCAAATTTAAGACATACTTAGATAATAATACACTTATACTTGGTGACTTCAATCTAGCGCTTTCTACATTTGATAGGTCTTCTAAACACAACACCTCCAAAGAAACGAGAGCTTTAAATGATACACTGGACCAGATGGATTTCACAGATATCTACAGAACTTTACATCCAAACTCAACTGAAAACACATTCTTCTCAAGTGCACATGGAACTTTCTCCAGAATAGACCACATACTGGGTCACAAAACAGGTCTGAACCGATACCAAAAGATTGGGATCGTCCCCTGCGTATTCTCAGACCATAATGCCTTAAAATTAGAACTAAATCACAACAAGAAATTTGGAAGGACGTCAAACACGTGCAGGTTAAGAACCCTCTTGCTAAAAGATGAAAGGGGAAACCAGGAAATTAAGGAAGAATTAAAAAGATTCATGGAAACTAATGAGAATGAACATACAACAGTTCAAAATCTTTGGGATGCAGCAAAACCAGTCCTGAGGGGGAAATACATCGCAATACAAGCAGCCATTCAAAAACTGGAAAGAACTCAAATACAAAAGCTAACCTTACACCTAAAGGAGCTAGAGAAAAAACAGAAAATAGATCCTACACCCAGGAGAAGAAAAGAGTTACTAAAGATTCGGGCAGAACTCAATGAAATCGAGACCAGAAGAACTGTGGAACAGATCAACAAAACCAGGAGTTGGTCCTTTGAAAGAATTAATAAGATAAACCATTAGCCAGCCTTATTAAAAAGAAGAGAAAGAAGACTAAAATTAAAATCATGAATGAGAAAGGAGAGATCACTACCAACAGCAAGGAAATACAAAGGATTGTAAAAACATATTATGAAAAAAAAACATATTATGAATAGCTATACGCCAAATGGACACATTTCTAGAAAGCCACAAACTACCAAAACTAGAACAGTAAGAGATAGAAAACCTGAACAGGCCAATAACAAGGAAGGAAATTGAAGCGGTCATCAAAACGCTCCCAAGACACAAAAATCCAGGGACATGTGGCTTTCCCTGGGGAATTCTATCAAAAGTTTAAAAGAAGAAATCAGGGGATCCCTGGGTGGCGCAGCGGTTTGGCGCCTGCCTTTGGCCCAGGGCGCGGTCCTGGAGACCCGGGATCGAATCCCACGTCGGGCTCCCGGTGCATGGAGCCTGCTTCTCCCTCTGCCTGTGTCTCTGCCTCTCTCTCTCTCTCTCACTGTGTGCCTATCATAAATAAATAAAAGTTTAAAAAAAATTTTTTTAAAGAAGAAATCATACTTATTCTACTAAAGCTGTTTGGAAAGATAGAAAGAGAAGGAGTACTTCCAAATTCATTCTATGAGGCATCACCTTAATTCCAAAACCAGACAAAGACCCCACCAAAAAGGAGAATTATAGACCAATATCCCTGATGAACATGGATGCAAAAATTCTCAAGAAGATACTAGCCAATAGGATACAACAATACATTAAGAAAATTATTCACCATGACCAAGTAGGATTTATTCCCTGGACACAAGGCTGGTTCAACACTCGTAAAACAATCAATGTGATTCATCATATCAGCAAGAGAAAAACCAAAACCATATGATCCTCTCAATAGATGCAGAGAAAGCATTTGATAAAATACAGCATCCATTCCTGATCAAAACTCTTCAGAGTGAAGGGATAGCGGGAACCTATCCAGAAAAGACCATATACTGGGTCACAAATCAGGTCTGAACCGATACGGAAAGATTGGGATCGTCCCTGGCATATTCTCAGACCATAATGCCTTAAAATTAGAACTAAATCACAACAAGAAGTTTGGAATGCACTTTGCAATATAATTCAAATTAGAAACCAAAGATGCATATCAATTTCGTTAACTAGTGACACTCAAATTTTTGTCTTCTGTAGAATTTGTAACATACCAATTTAAATGAAATTTATAACTAAAATTTATTCTTTTCCCTCATTTTTTAAAATAAATTTATTTTTTATTGGTGTTCAATTTGCCAACATACAGAATAACACCCAGTGCCCATCCCGTCAAGTGCCCCCTCAGTGCCCATCACCCATTCACCCCCCCCCACCTCCCCTTCCACCACCCATAGTTCGTTTCCCAGAGTTTGGATTCTTTATGTTCTGTCTCCCTTTCTGATATTTCCCACACATTTCTTCTCCCTTCCCTTCTATCCCCTTTCACTATTATTTATATTCCGCAAATGAATAAGAACATATAATGTCTGTCCTTCTCCGATTGACTTATTTCACTCAGCATAATACCCTTCAGTTCCACCCACGTTGAAGCAAATGGTGGGTATGTGTCATTTCTTTTTTTTTATAATAAATTTATTTTTTATTGGTGTTCAATTTCCGAACATACAGAATAACACCCAGTGCTCATCCCGTCAAGTGCCCCCCTCAGTACCTATCACCAATTCACCCCCCCGCCCACCTCCCCTTCCACCACCCCTAGTTCGTTTCCCAGAGTTAGCAGTCTTTATGTTCTGTCTCCCTTTCTGATACGTCCCACACATTTCTTCTCCCTTCCTTTATATTCCCTTTCACTATTATTTATATTCCCCAAATGAATGAGAACATATAATGTTTGTTCTTCTCCGACTGACTTACTTCACTCCGCATAATACCCTCCAGTTCCATCCACTTGAAGCAAACGGTGGGTATTTGTCATTTCTAATGGCTGAGTAATATTCCATTGTATACATAGACCACATCTTCTTTATCCATTCATCTTTCGATGGACACTGAGGCTCCTTCCAGAGCTTGGCTATTGTGGACATTGCTGCTAGAAACATTGGGGTGCAGGTGTCCCGGCATTTCATCGCATCTGTATCCTTGGGGTAAATCCCCAACAGTGCAATTGCTGGGTCGTAGGGCAGGTCTATTTTTAACTCTTTGAGGAACCTCCACACAGTTTTCCAGTGTGGCTGCACCAGTTCACATTCCCACCAACAGTGTAAGAGGGTTCCCTTTTCTCCACATCCTCTCCAACATTTGTGGTTTCCTGCCTTGTTAATTTTCCCCATTCTCATTGTGGTTTTGATTTGTATTTCCCTGATGACAATTGATGCAGAGTATTTTCTCATGTGCGTGTTGGCCATGTCTATGTCTTCCTCTGTGAGATTTCTGTTCATGTCTTTTGCCCATTTCATGATTGGATTGTTTGTTTCTTTGCTGTTGAGTTGAATAAGTTCTTTATAGATCTTGGAAACTAGCCCTTTATCTGATATGTCATTTGCAAATATCTTCTCCCATTCTGTAGGTTGTCTTTGAGTTTTGTTGACTGTATCCTTTGCTGTGCAAAAGCTTCTTATCTTGATGAAGTCCCAATAGTTCATTTTTGCTTTTGTTTCTTTTGCCTTCGTGGATGTATCTTGCAAGAAGTTACTGTGGCTGAGTTCAAAAAGGGTGTTACCTGTGTTCTCCTCTAGGATTTTGATGGACTCTTGTCTCACATTTAGATCTTTCATCCATTTTGAGTTTATCTTTGTGTCTGGTGCAAGAGAGTGGTCTAGTTTCATTCTTCTGCATGTGGATGTCCAATTTTCCAGCACCATTTACTGAAGAGACTGTCTTTCTTCCAATGGATAGTCTTTCCTCCTTTGTCGAATATTACTTGAACATAAAGTTGAGGGTCCACTTCTGGATTCTCTACTCTGTTCCATTGATCTATGTGTCTGTTTTTGTGCCAGTACCACACTGTCTTGATGACCACAGCTTTGTAGTACAACCTGAAATCTGGCATTGTGATGCCCCCAGCTATGGTTTTCTTTTTTAAAATTCCCCTGGCTATTAGAGGTCTTTTCTGATTCCACACAAATCTTAAAATAATTTACTCTAACTCTCTGAAGAAAGTCCATGGTATTTTCATAGGGATTGCATTAAACATGTAAATTGCCCTGGGTAACATTGACATCTTCACAATATTAATTCTGCCAATCCATGAGCATGGAATATTTCTCCATCTCTTTGTGTCTTCCTCAATTTCATTAAGAAGTGTTCTATAGTTTTTAGCCCACAGCAAATATAATTCTCAATGGGGAAGCACTGGGAGGCTTTCCCCTAAGATCAGAAACAAGACAGGGATGTCCACTCTCACCACTGCTATTCAACATAATACTGGAAGTCCTAGCCTCAGCAATCAGACAACAAAAAGACATTAAAGGCATTAAAATTGGTAAAATTTATTCTTAAGGCTGACCGTGAAGACCATTTAATTTATTAGCATTTGGCTGAACTAAACACAGAAAGGACAAGGAGAAAAAAAGAGTTGTGGCTGCAATACTACAAAAGAAAAGAAATCCTGCAATCTGCAAAGGAAACAAGTTACAATTAAAATGCTAATTGCAAAAAAAGTGAAATATGTAATACACTGTTTGATACATGATAGGTCACTTCTTTTGGCTAAAAAGGATAAAAATCAGACGATATGGTGGGGGTGTGTGTGAGTTACATGTTATACTTTGATACTGAAAACCCTTGCTTGTTAAGTCAAAATAAGCTCATGAAATTCATTAAGAAAACAAAGGAATCTGAAAGTAACATAGAGATACTGGCCCTCTGTCTTATTAGTGCTGAGAGAGAACACGAAATGGACAAGGTCTGACCCAAGATGGCACACTATCCTGCTATTATATTACTCCAGAATAATCACATCAAAAAGTGAGATCTGGGGATCCCTGGGTGGCTCAAGGATTTGGCGCCTGCCTTTGGCCCAGGGCGTGATCTTGGGAGTCCTGGGTGATATCAAGTCCCACATCTGGCTCCCTGCATGGAACCTGCTTCTCCCTCTGCCTGTGTTTCTGCCTCTCTCTGTATCTCTCTCTCTCATAAATAAATAAATAAATAAATAAATAAATAAATAAATAAATAAATAAATAAATAAAATCTTTAAAAAAACCATTAAAAACCAGTGAGGTCTTTTAGTTCATGCCAGCCTTTCTCAGGCCTCACCCCAGCAGTTAGAAGGGGAGTACGTGTCTATCAAGAAAGACCTAATAAAAGATACATAGTTTTTTACAAGAACATAAACCTTAACTTTTTACAGTGCAACTCCCAGACCAAGAGCAGCCACTTAAAAAGAACTACATGGAAAGTTAATTACATCTGCTTTACCCTCTACATCACTAAGCTATACTGTCAGAAAAACAGATTTAAAATATAACATGGTGAAGGCACTCATCAGAATTAAATAGGGGAACAATGGTCATAAACAACTCGCAAATGTTAGTGGCACGTGACACTGGAGATTGATTACCTCACTCCTACTCTGTGGACACATGTCCTCTGGGAACTCTGCTCCCCATTTCCACACTCCTGGGCCCCCGTGCGAGAGCTTCTACCATTTGGAACAGCACCTGTGACCAACGGGGAGTGCACGGGTGGAGAAATGTAGCAGACAGTGCGCTGGCCCTCAAAGACTTCTGCCTTGCAGTGACACACTTTACTTCTTTTCACATTTCATTGACTAAAAAGTCACATGACCATAAGTAACATAACCTTATATGTGTCTGTGAACAGCAAATATCAGACAGTATACAGCAGGATGGATAGATGCTTACAACAATATACAAAATTCTTTTTCATTCCAAGTGAATCGTCTGAAAGAAATTTTAGGTCATACACACAAAAGCCTATGATTTCACTTCTGGCATGCAAGGTAGGTACCACTATTATCATCATTCACATATAAGGAACAGAGGTGCCACGAGGTCAGACAATGAGGTATTATCATCACACTGTTGGCATGATATTCTTGGCACAGCCAGAATCCAAGTCCAAGCAATGTAGCTCCACAGCCCCGGCCCTGAACTACCACCACAGATGTGTGTGCACCAGAATGGAGAGCCCGGGGATCTGCACACACGGAATACTCCTTACTACACCCAATTGACCATATAGCTAAGGCACTCCAAGAGAGGTGACTAGACAAACATAATGACAATGAAATGACCTCAAGGATGAAAGACAAAGGAACAAAAGAAAAAAGAAAAGAGGCAGCGAAAGGTCCACACTTGACCTGGATGAATAATGAAAGGTGTCCTGGAGGTTGCAGGATCCCTCCCTCTAGAAATTACCTTTAGTGCCTTGAGCCTCACACCAGACTCTCACTCATTCAATGAGTGGTAGCTGAGTGCCTAAGGGACCAAACTAAACTTCAAGGAGTACTACTCAGTCCCTCCTCCACCGAAATCAAATGGAGCTGGTGACAAAAGTTCACTTGTAATTCTATGCTAGATTCTGGGACACATATTCCTGTGATACTGTGAATATGGTGGTGATGTCTCCAAGTCAGCCCATAAAAGCAGGTTTCAATCCATCCTATGAGGGGTGTCTGGGGGGCTCAGGCAGTTAAGCATCTGCCTTCAGCTCAGGTCATGATCTCAGAGCCTCAGGGAGGAGCCCCACATCAGGTGCTCAGCGGGCAGTCGGTCACCTTCTTTCTCTCCCTCTGCCACTTCTTACCTGCTCATTCATTCTCTCTCTCTCTCTCGTAAATGAATAAACTGTTTTAAGAAAAAAAATCTACCCTGTGAGATTCTACCTCAACCTTGACTTTTCTTCCAACAGAACTTGTGTTTCTATAGCCCTTTTCACACAACTCAGAGAAGCGTGGACCTAGCCTCTGTACAATCGCCACATCCCGTTCCATCTCGGCCCTGAGGAACAGGCCACTCCCTTTTACCATCTGGGTCCACAATGAATTGTGGTCAATGTACTCTGAGAACCAATGCAGAATGTCAGGCCCACGCTCATGACCAAACACCTTCCCGGCAACAGGACATGAACTACCACCTACCCTGGCAATAAAACAAGGGTTCTGAAAACCACACAGTCCAGAGACTGAGGAGATAACGGGAGATGAAGCGGGGTACTGCTAACGCCAACACAAGGCTCGGCAAGCCAGTCACCTCCGGTCACGTACAATCACCTGTAGGATGATTTGGCAAAGCTGAATACAGTGGGAGACACATGTTCATGCCCCAACAAATCCACTGTTAGGTAGAATAGCTCAGGAGCTTGTAACTTCCCTACTAGAATTCCTGGTCTCTGGAGATGGAGAAAAACAGGAATCACCTCCACAAGGGAAGTGAGAACTGCCTTCCTGCCTCCACTCATTCCAGGCAATCAACTACCTGCTCTTATGTGATGCTCAGGAGGAAACATCCCACGTGCATTTTTGTAGAGCAAATAGACTCCTGTTATTAAATTAGGAATCGATCCAAAAGTAAGGTGACTGTTCTGCAACGAAGCATGGTTGAATAAACACTTAAATCTCACACTAACTTTCAGAAGGCAGCTGATGTGTTACGCTGAACACAGACTACCTCGGTAGGAGACAGCCCCATCAAGCAACCATTTCGGGACATCTGTAAGAAGAGAAACTGAGCATTTCCAATGACAACCTGGCTCCTAATCACTCAGCCCCAGTCCCACACAGATCTCTAAGAAGGGCTACATATGGCCTCTGTCTTGAGAGTGTGAATTACAAAGGCAACTGTTTACTCAGGGTCTCAGGAATTCCTATCTTTGGCAGACTTTACCTGTTTCTGTGCCAGAAAAAAATGTCAACTATAACGTAAGAAATAAGGTTGTCTGCTTCCTCCAACACAGCTGGCTGAACAATTACCTTGGACTGCCCAAGGAGCATTACCAGCTTCTGATGCCCAGGTCTCCACTCTGTCAGACCAGGTGGCCATGGATCATTTGCAACATCTGGCTATCTTTTCCCTTTCCTCCCACCAAGGCAAATAGGACTGCAGAGGCAAGTAACATAACCACCCCAACCGGGTTACTCTGAACCTAACACCACCTCTCCCCTTTCGAACAGTACAATTTGTTTCTAACAAGCCCTGTACCCCCCCAAGTATCTTATAAAATATTCTTTTGAATCTCACTTACTACTATGTAAATCTCACCTTCCCTCCCCCACTACTTTGCTTCTCGTTGCTTCTAGACTCAAATAAAAGAGGAAACCAAAGGCCTGCACAGAAAATAAGTTTATAAAACCACTGCTCAAAACATGATCTCTCTGTCTTTCTCTCTCTCTCTTTCTCTCTTTAATAGCTTGGCTGTATCAATTATCTTGGAAATAACTTTTTTCCAAGCAACACTCATGGTGCTAATTAGTAAGAAAATTGGAATTACTGAAGGATGAAGATCACACATAAACTTCAAATTGGTCTTTCATTTTCTAATGTTTCCTACTTGGAAATATAAATATAAATAAATTCTTGTTAATAGGTTACCTTCTGAGCATCTGTTCAAGACTTACTTGTAGACTCAGACAAAGAAGACTTCCACTTTTAAAATTCTACCTAAATCGCAAGTATTAAAATCTTCACAAATTCACATGAATATCGAGATTTAAAATAAACTAATTATCCATCATATCTTCCTCCCTCTGGTCAACTACCCTGTCCACAACTTTGTGTGTTTCATTAAAAACAACATTCCAGGCTATCTTTTCCAAAGGAGAAACTGAATATTTCCAATTACAAATATAATTTGGCAGGGAGTTGGTATTCAAAATACACAACGAATTCTTTACAAACCAGCAATAAAAATAAGAACCAAATGATAAAACTAGGTAAAGCGAGACTTTTGGTTTCAGCTCAGATCATTAGGGAGAATGAAAGTCACAGAGCAAACTGCCTCTCGGAAATCAGAAAAAAACAGAGGAATAGAGAGATTCATGGCCAAGATCAGCTTAGCAAAGCAGAAGCCGGTGGAGCCAGAAGCTTGTAGGAAAACAAAAATGGTAACTCTGATGAATTGATGGTGACTGGATGCGGAAGTCTGAGAGTCAAAAACCTCCTGAGCCCCAGTCCTAGGGGAGGAGGCCCCTGCACGTTCCTTGCACCAAATTCTCATAGTGAAGACTGGAGAAAAATCCCCTTGGGTTTGCAATAGAAGAATAGAGAAACAATCATTTTGAAATACGTTAAGTCAAGAGCTTTTTCCGTAACCGAGGCCTGCCCTCTGAGAAAAGCAGCTTTAAATAGAGCCCTATTGGACCTGGGGAAAGAGCTGTAAGGTGAACTCCAGCCCCTGCTAGCCTTCCTGACCCAACTAAGGAAGGAGGGGAAAAAAGGAGGCTAAGAAATGCTTATAGGAGTCAGCAGAGCCCAGGACTCAGGCCCACTAAATAACGGACACTTAACCATCAAGATCACAAGAACAACTCCCCACCAACGGGGTGCCAGTGAAACCACAGTGGTCATAGCTGAGAGATGCACATCAAAGACCTCAAGAGAGTTCCTTAAAGAGCCAGAGGAGGAGGCAGGGAACGGGAGAGACACGAAGGTTTCCGAAGCCTCTGACACTGACAGCTATAGCAAACATTCAACACAACCTAACCTCTAGCTGGCTTAACATAAAAGCTCACACTAAAAGCTGGATTATATCAGTTCCTATTACCCAATAACTATGTCCAATTTTCAACAAAAATAATTACAAGACATGATAAGAGAGAAACACAGTTTGAAGAGATAAAGCAATCATAAGAATCAGACTCAGATATGACACAGATTTATGGAAGCAGGAGAAATACGGAGATTAAAATAAGTATGATGAATATGCTAATGCCTTAGCGGATTAATATGCTAATGTGAGATGGAAACTCAGAGAGAATTAAAGTGAAATGCGAGAAACCAAGAACAGTGTAACAGCAATGAAGGCTGCCTTTGGACGTGGCCAAGGGAAAAATCAGTAAGGTCGAAAATATGTTCATGGAAATTCCCAAAAGTGAAATGCAAAAAGAAACAAAATATCCAATAACTGTGGAACAATGCAAAAAGGATAGCAAACACATGATGGAAAACACCAGAAGGAGAACAAAGAGAGGAAGGAGAAGAAATATTCAAAGTAATAATAGCTGAAAATTCTCCAATATTAATGATAAAACACCAGACCACATACCCAGGAAGCTCAGAGAACACCAAACAGAATAAATGCCAAAAAGATCTACATCTTGCACTAATACTCAAACAGCAAAAACCAAAGATAAAGATACTGAAAAGAGCCAGAGGGGAGAAAAAAGCACCTTATCTACAGAGGACGAGGATAAGAAATACATCAGACACCTCATCAGAGATCATGCAAGCAAGAACAGAGAGGGTGCAGGTAAAAAAAGGTTAAAAAGAAAAACCCACCACCTAAGAATTCTGTAGCTGGTGAAATTGTACTTCAAAAGTGAAAAGAGGACCCCTGGGTGGCTCAGCAGTTGAGCGCCTGCCTTCAGCCCAGGGCGTGATCCTGGGAACCCGGGATCGAGTCCCATGTCCGGCTCCCTACATGGAGCCTGCTTCGCCATCTGCCTGTGTCTCTGCCTCTCTCTCTCTCTCTGTCTCTCATGAATAAATAAATAAAATCTTAAAAAAATAAAAATAAAAAACAAAAAAGTGAAAAGAAATAAAAACAAAACACTCAAATAAACCCAAGGAATTTACTGCTCAGCAGACTTGTCTTGCAAAAAGTATTAAAACCAGCGTGCTGAGTTCTTAAGGAATATGACAAAGTGAAGTCAATTAAAGCAATGTTATAAAGGATGGGGAAAAAAGGAATTGAATATATTCTCCTATAAGGCAACTGCACTACCTGTGAAAAGGTGTAATGTTATTTCAGAGTGGACCTGGATTAGTTAGAAATGAATATAACAAACTGTAGGGCAAGCACAAAAAATTCTTTTAAAGAAGTATATGGGGATCCCTGGGTGGCGTAGCGGTTTGGCGCCTGCCTTTGGCCCAGGGCGCGATCCTGGAGACCCGGGATCGAATCCCACGTCGGGCTCCCGGTGCATGGAGCCTGCTTCTCCCTCTGCCTATGTCTCTGCCTCTCTCTCTCTGTGTGACTATCATAAATAAATAAAAATTAAAAAAAAATATTTAAAAAAAAAAAAAAGAAGTATATGGACAGGGTTGTCTGGGGGCTCGGTTGGTTCAAGCGTCTACCTTCAGCTCACGTCATGACCCCAAAGTCCTGCAATAGAGCCCTGCATTGGGCTCAGTGGGGAGTCTGATTATCCTTCTCTCCTGCAACTTCCTCCCCCTGCTCCTTCTCTCTCTCTCTCTCTCTCTCAAAACTAAAATCTTTAAAAAGAAAAAGTATATGAATATGCTAAGAAAGAATGGAATCCCATAAAATGTTAAACTAAAAGCAGAGACGGAAGAGAAAGAGAGGGTGATAAAAATATAAAAAAGAACAACTGTAATGAGTGAAAATCAGTTGCAAACATGGTGAATATTAACCCAACTACAGCAACAATTACCTAAAATGTGGATGGTCTAAATATGCCAATTAAAACAAGAGACTGGAGGTGCCTGGATGGCTCAGTGATTGAACATCTGTCTTCCGCTCAGGTCGTTAATACTGGGGTCCTGGGATCCAGTCCCACATAAGGCCCCCTGCTCAGTGGGGAGCCTGGTTCCCCTCTGCCTAGGTCTCTGCCTCTCCTTCTATGTCTTTGGTGACTAAATAAATTAAATCAAGCAAGCAAGCAATCAAACCAGAGACTGCAAGAGCAGATAAAAAGATCCAACTATATGCCGTCTACAAGATACCTACTTTAAATAGAAGTACAGGGATCCCTGTGTGGCGCTGCGGTTTAGCGCCTGCCTTTGGCCCAGGGCGCGATCCTGGAGACCTGGGATCGAATCCCACGTCGGGCTCCCGGTGCATGGAGCCTGCTTCTCCCTCTGCCTGTGTCTCTGCCTCTCTCTCTCTCTCTCTCTGTGACTATCATAAATAAATAAAAAATTTTAAATAGAAGTACACAGGTAGAAGAGAAGTAAAGGAAGGGGGAAAGAAACCAGGCCTACACCACCCAAAAGAAAGCTGAAGAACTCATATCAATTTCAGACAAGGCAGATGGCAGAATGAGGAAAATTCTCAGGGATAAAAGAAGGTATTACACAGTGAAAAAGGGATCAATTCTCTGAGAACACAGAACACTCCTTACTGTGTATGTATGTGCCTAACAAGAGAGGGTCAAAATACATGAGGCAGAACTGATAACATCCAAGGAGTCATGGATAAACACACTAGCACCTTTAGAAACTTCTATAGCCTTCTACACAATAATTGACAGACCCACTAGGCAGAACATCAGTGCGGATACAGTTGAACACAACAGCACCAACTAGTCTAACACTTCATCTAACACAGCACTACACAGTCTTCACAAACTCACGCAGAACCAGACAGACCACATCCTGGCCATAAAACACACTGTAACTATCTAAAAGAATGGAAATCACACACCATTAGCTTAGACCACATGGAGTTAAGTAAGAGAAATACAGCAGAAGAATCTCCATACATTTGGAAATTAAATGAGTTAAAGTTGAAGCACTGAAATTTTTAACTATTCTGAACTAAATGGAAATACAACTTATGCAAATTTGTGGAAGGCTGCAAAGGAGTGGTTAGAGGAAGATTTCAGCATTGAAGGCATATGTTAGAGAGAGAGAGAGAGAGAAGAGAACACTAAAATCAGTAACTTAAGCTTCTACCTTAGGAAACAAGAACAAGAAGAGCCAGGAGAAGAAAAGGAAGAATAAAATAGAAATCTGTGGAATTGAAACAGGCAAACATGGCTAGGTGGCTCAATCGGATAAGCATCTGAATCTTGGATTTGGCTCAGGTCATAATCTCAGGGTCATAAGACTGAGCCCTGAGTCAGGCTCTATACTCAGCAGGTGAGTCTGCTTGAGATTCTCTCTCTCTCTCTTCCTCTCCTTCTCCTCTGCTCATTCTCTCTCTCTTTCTCAGAGGAAAGGAAAGGAAAAAGGAAAAAGGAAAGGAAAGGAAAGGAAGGAAGACGCCCAGTTGGCTCAGCGGTTGGGTGCATGATCCTGGATTCCTGGGATCCAGTCCCACATCCAGCTCCCTGCATGGAGCCTGCTTCTCTCTCTGCCTATGTCTCTGCCTCTCACTCTCTCTGTGTCTCTCATGAATAAATACATAAAATCAAGAGGGAAGGAAGGAAAGGAAGGAAAGGGAAGGAAGGGAAGGAAGGGAGGGAGGGGAGAGAGAGAGGAAAACAATTGGGGAAAAAAACAACAAAGTCAAAAGCTGGTTCTTTAAGATGATTCATAAAATTGGTAAACCTACAGCCAGGCTAGCCAAGAAAAAATGAGAAAAGAGACAAATTACTAATACCAGAAATGAAAGAAGAGTCGTCGCTATGGATCCCACGGAGATTAAAAATTAAAGGTAACGATAATCCTATGCCCTCAAATTTGAGGATTTACATGACACGCACCAATTCCGTAAAAGACACAAGTAACAAAAACTCCTACACAAAGAGAAATAGGTGATCTCAATAGGCCTATACCTAAAGAGAAATTAAATCAATAATTAGTAACCTTCCTCAACAGCAAGCACTGAGCCCTGACGGCTTCACTGGCAAAAATAAGAAGATGACATTATACCAATTCTCAAACTCTTTCAGAGAAAATAAAAGAGAGGCTGTACTTCCAACTCATTCTATAAGGCCAGCCTTATCCTACTATCAAAACCAGATAAAGACAGCAGAAGAAGGAAAACTATAGTAGTCTATACTTTTCTATAGAGATATAGACTACTATATAGTCTATAGACATATAGACTACTATATCTCTTATGAACAGAGATGAAAAACTCTTCAAAAAAATTTGAAAAATTTCAAATCAAATTCAACAACATATAATATGGATGCTATACCAAAACCAATGTTTTTTTTTTTCCAGGAATGCACAGGCTGTATAATATGCAGAAGTATTAGTGTAAGCCATCACTCCAACAAGATAAAAAATATCTATTTGATCATATCAACAGATGCCAAACAATTATTAAGAAAAATCCAACACGTATTCATGATAAAAGTTACCACCAAACTGGGAATAGAGGGGACTTCCTCAACTTGATAAACATGTATAAAATACCTAGAGCAAACCTACTTAATGGTGAAAAACTAGATTTCCCTCTAAGATCAGTAACAAGGCAAGGATATTCCCCTCTTACCACTAGTAAAGATTCAGTACTTAAGAAGAAGTCCTAGCTAATCCTCTAGGAAGGGAAAAGAAAAGAAAAGATTTACATATGGGGAAGGAAAAGGTAAAACTGCCTTTGTTCAGAGACAACATGACTATGTATGTAGAAAATCCTAAAGAAACACGAAAAAAACTCTGGGAACTAGTAAGTGATTATAGCAATGATTCAGGATGCAAACTTCATGTACAAATATCAATTACTTTCCTATATACCTGTGTTCTATGAAAGAGAGAAGAAAAAGGCTGACAAGTCCACCTTGATGAGAAATGGCTTCTTAAGGGGACTTATGGACAGAAGTGTGTCTTGGGAGGCTGAAAAATTAGTAGATCTCCACAACCCCACCTCCAGTGAGACCTGTTTTGGGGCCCAAGAAGCTGGCGGGTAACTGCTGGAAGCCCACCCAGGAGGAAATGCTTGAAAATCATAATCCTATCTCTAGAGCAGATGAAGGACATTCATGGGTGTACTTAAGGGTGTGACCAGACAAAAAGAAAGAATATGAGAGGGACCTGTGCTCCAGAAGGCTTCAGGCCACAGAGAGCCATCAGCATGGTGGGTCTGCCCAAGATAGCATTGTTCACACTGCCAATGAACAATGGGAATTTGAAATTAAAAACAAAATACCATTTACATTAGTGCCCAATCTAACAAAAAGTGTACAGAATCTCAATTCGTATAAAACTCAGCTGATGAGGAGCCCGGGTGGCTCAGCGGTTTAGCGCCGCCTTCAGCCCAGGATCTGATCCTCGAGACCCAGGATCAAGTCCCACGTCGGGCTCCCTGCTTCTCTCTCTGCCTGTGTCTCTGCCACTCTCTCTCTCTCTCTCTCTCTCTGTGCTCTCTGTGTCTCTCATGAATAAATAAATATTTTTAAAAACTCAGTTGAAAGAAATCAAAGATGATCTCCATAAGTAAATTCCATGTTTACGGACAAGAATATATAATATGATCAAGATGTCAATTCTTCCCAACTTGGTTTATATATACAACACAACCCCAACCCAAATCCTAGCAAGTTATCACATATATATGACAAACTCATTCTCAATTTTACATGAATAGGCAAAAAAAAAAAAAAAAAAAACAGAACAGCTGACACAATATTGAGAAATACAAAGTCAAAGGACTGACACCAACCAATTTCAAGATTTCCTATAAAGCTTCAGTAATAAAGACACAGCAGTATTGGTCAAAGAACAGAAAAACAGGGATCCCTGGGTGGTGCAGCAGTTTAGCGCCTGCCTTTGGCCCAGGGCGCGATCCTGGAGACCCGGGATCAAATCCCACGTCGGGCTCCCGGTGCATGGAGCCTGCTTCTCCCTCTGCCTGTGTCTCTGCCTCTCTCTCTCTGCGTGTGTGTGACTATCATAAATAAATAAAAATTTACAAAAAAAAAAAAAGAACAGAAAAACAGATCTGTAGAACATAACAGAGCTCAGAATAAAACCCACACGAATACAATCAACTGGTCTTTGGCAGAGGAGCAAAGACGATTCAGTGAAGAAAGGCCAGTCTTTTCAAATACTGATGCTAGACAACTGGATATTCACATGCAGAAAATCTTTGAATCTAGGCATAGAACTTATCCCTGTTCACAAAAATGAACTCAAATTAGATCACAGAACTAAATATAAAGACAAATCTGCACAATTCCTGGGTGACTTTGAGCATGGCAAGGAGTTTTTCCATGCAACTCCAAAAGCCCAACGTATGAAAGAGAAATTGCAAGGTTGGACATTATTAAAATTAAGAACTTCTGTTCTGTGAAAGAAACCGTTCAGAGAATGAAGAAACAAGCCACAGACTGGAAAAAAAATATTTGCAGAACACGTATCTAATAAACGACACGTATCCACAAAAGACAACTGTTAAAACTCAATGATAAGGGAAAAACACAACTCCCTTAAAAATAGGCAAAAAATGGAAAAGACACTTCTGTAAATCTAAGACTGTTCTAAAAAGAAGTCTACTATTTCAAAGGTATCTAATGAGAAAACTGTCCAAAGAATCCAAAAAGACGTTTCTGCAAAGATGATACAAAAATAGCCAATAAACACACAAAAAGATAATGAACTTCATCAGTCATCAAGGAAACGTAAACCACAGCAACAAGGAGGTATCATGTCCCACCTTCTTCTAGAAAGGTGAGAACAAAAAAGTCAAACAAAAGCAAGTGTTAGCTAAAACAAGTGTTGGTGGGGCACTTCAGCGGCTCAGTTGGTTACACAGCCGACTCTTGATTTTGACTCAAGTCATGATACCAGGGTCGTGTGAGATTGAGCCCCAAATCAGGGTCTGTGTTCACAAGGAGTCAGCTTGAGATTTCCTCTCTGCCCCTCTCCCTCACCACTGCCCACCTCCCTGCTCGCTCTCTTGCTCTCTCTCTCAAATAAATAAAATCTTTTTTTAAAAAATAGGGTTAAAAAAAAATAATAATAAAAAATAAAAAAAAATAAATAAAAAAAATAAAAAATAGGGTTGACAAGCATACAGAAATCAGAAGCCTCACACACTGCTGGTGAGAATACAAAACAGTGGAGCCACCTTGGGAAACTGCTGGTTCTTCTAAGTGTTAAACACAGACTTAGCACTTAACCCAGCAATTCCGCTCCTACATACATGGCCCCCAGAAATGAAAATATGTCCACATAAATACCTGTATGTGAAGGTTCCTTTTTTTTTTTTTTTCATTTTGTATTTTTTTTTTCTCCAGGTGGGGTTTTTAACGGTCACTTTCCCACACTCTGGATAATTTCTGATCCCACCACAAGGAGCCCTTGAATTGGCTAATGTGAGAAACTGGGAATGAAGACCCCTTTTAACTGCCATCTTGCCGAGGGAGTCTCCTTTTTTTTGGAAAAAAAAATCGAAAGGTTATTGCGTGAGCCTGGATGAATCCCACTCTCAACCCTCCACGGTCCGACCCACCCCATCTCACCTCATACCCGTTTTTGGCAGGGAGAAGCAGGAGTACGTGGTCCCGAATTCTCCTCCTTCACCTTGTTAAACACTAGAGGGAAAGCCCGCCATGAATGGCAACGATTCACCTTCAAGCTGCCTCCCTTCATCCAACGTTAAAACCCTTTGCACATAAGGCAACGTGGAAGCTGATGTTTTTACTCACCTCGCTGTTTTAAAGCACCATTATGAAGTCAGGTTGTACAGTAACTAACAGTACCTTTTATATATATCTCATATCTGTCATTTATATATATATACACACACACACACACAAACTGGAAGAGGTAACAGCAGCTTATAGAAATGGATCTTCTTCAAGGTTTCCTGTGTGGTAAGCACCTGAAATACTGCATAAAAGGGTCTTGTGTGATGTGTCTCCCTGCTGCTCATTGGGCTCTGTTCTGCATGACCAGGAATGGTGCTGGCAAGAGAGCTCAGCGGCTGGAAGGAAAGTCTGCTGCTGAGCGTCACTATTTTCCACCCCCTGCTTGTGCTCCTATCTGATCAGGCTAGAGAAGACAACAAAACATACATAGTTAGAAAAAACTCCAATATATAGATTTCTGTAGAATTTCCTTTTTTTTCCCTCCTGTCCTTCCTCTGCAAGGTATTGTTGCTATGTCCTGTTACTGGTTTTTGCTGCAATAAACCCTCTTTGTTTCAATCACAGCAAGAAACAAAAATCCAAACAGAAACCCCTCTGAAAAGAGTAGAAAACAAAAGGTTTTACCTACAAAAAGGGGAGGGGGAGACAGGAGGGACCTTGGTTTTGTTTTTAAAAAGGACTGAAGATTAACATTGAAAAATCAGGAGATGATGTGCAACCCTTTGTGCAAGGCAAAGCCCTCTGGTACTTCCGCCTCTGGTTTTGTTTTAAATTTCCTTTTTCTCTTCTGCGTGCGGATACTTCTCTCCATCTTCATGTTGTCAGTGTTTTGCTGTGTTTTGTGTTTTCTTGTTTAACTTTGTGTCACTACCTCAGTCTGCCCTCATGTCCCTTACACACAAACAAAACATTCCTTCAGCAGAGCGAAGAGGTGGCGGATGACCGGCACGCTCCACGACCGGCCCAGCAGTCTCTGCGTCGCCAAGTGGCTCATGTTGGAGACATCAGTATAGTGGACAGGGAAGCCAAACACCCTTTCCATTTTAGTGCACCGTAAGATGTCCTCTTTCTCATTCATGAAGACGGGGACATGCTGGTCTTTGCCCTGCTTTATGGAGTTCGACCTAGTAGTAATGGTCCTCACTTTGCTGAACTTGGCTATCCAGCCGTGCTCCAGACACTCCTGCAGCTCCAGCTTATCATTCACAGTGGATGCCAATGGCCTCCTGTTCATACCAGGAAGGTTCCCCCAGAAGTAGTGGGCCCTGTGTGCAGCTGACACTTCTTTGGCATTAATCATCATAGGGTTGGACTCGAGAATTCGCGAGATGTCCCTCTTGTCACTAATGCCCATGGCCACCACATTCTCAAAGAGCCGGAAGAAGGGGCGGTCATCTCCCTCCTTGGGCCGCGCATCATGCAGCAGGTGGTAGAACTCAAAGAAGAGCCGGCCAGTGCCCTCGTAGAGTCCTTTATGGGCAGGATTGATGATGGAGAGACCATTGCAAGGACTGCCCCCAATCACCAGATCCAATGGGCCCCACTCCTGGATATGCTTCTGCGTGACGCTGCAGACGTCCCCAACATACATGATCTTCCCCACCGTGATGGAGTCCTTGCACACCTCGGAGGCGATGTAGCAGTCCACCTGAATCCCCAAATCCTTCAGCACCAGAAGCCCTGTAGCAATTCCATCAAATAGAGACAGCACCCGGATGGGCTTCCTCTTCTCAGCTGGGACAGGCAGGTAAACCTTCATAGGGTCAAATTCCTGGTCGTGGCTGTTGGTGAAGAACATCTGGAGCCATGAGGGCCAGTCGTCCCGCTGCCGCAGTAGCCCGTAAGTGCCCTTGTGCCCACACATGTAGCAGTTCCGGGGGTCCTCCTTGATGGCTGCCAGGTGGCCCCCAGCCCCAATAAGAGATCCACACCCTCCACACAAAAACACCTGCAGCAGTTATTGTTCCCACACATGAGCACCTTGCCCCCCACCCCCCACAGCAAATGGTGTGGTAGGACTGGTAGCTGTCATCATCATGGTGATACGTATGCACACTCCAGGAAGCAGTTCTTACAGTTTTGGCACATTTCTCCAACAAAGAGAGGGTGTTCCAGGGTAACGTTGAGGCTCCCACAAGAGATGCAAATGTCCTCGATGTTCTGGCACTTCTGCCGCACTTTGTACACCAGCTGCTCTCTTGTGCGTTCATCAATGATCTTAGGCTTCTCAGTCGTACTCTTTCGGGGCTTTTTGGCTGGGGGGGGTGGTGCATAGGCAGCTGCCTCAGGTTCGACCCACATGTCTGTGTAAACTTCTTTGTAGGGGTTCTTCTCTTCTTTGGGTGGCTTCAGGCCCTTGGGGCCAGAAGGCTGGAACCCTCCGAGAGACCACTCGATCATCTGTTTGTTCTGCACCTCCACGGACTTGGCAGTGTCGCTCTCATCGCTGTCGTGGCACGCTGGGAACAACTTCCCCGCATGGCTACAGGCCACCTGCAGGACTTCATAGATGGCTTTGCGGTACATGGGCTGCTTGTTGTATGTGGCCTGGTGGAAAGCACTGCAGAAGGAGCTCAGCGGCATCAACTTCTCAACACACACCATCAAGAACTTGCCATCTCCAAACCACATGACCCAGCGGGTGCCTTCAGCTCCTCAGCTCCGGCCTGTCATCCACCAAGACACAATGCGGCCTGGCCACCAGGAGAAGCCCCGACGTTTCCCCCACACCAGCTCCCCAGTGCCAAAGCCCCGGCCGTCCTCGTAGGCCAGCTCATCATTGGCTGCTTTGGTGGTGTTCTTGTCCCCAGCATCTGCCCCCACGGGCTCAGGTGTGGTGGCCACAGTGGGGGATGCAGGGTTGGTGGGCTGCTGCATTGCAGGAGGACTGGCCTCCTCCACCTTCTGAGACTAGCCAGACCCCTGGTTTTCTTCCACAGCATTCATTACTGCGATCACCTTGGCTTTTCTTCTCAGCCCATAAGGCCACGTGCAGCCCCTCTATGTAAAGATTCTTAGCAGCATTATTCATCATAGGCAATAGGTAGAAATGACCCAAATGTCCAAAGCTGGATAAAGAGGTTAACAAAGCTGGTATATCCATAAATACTACTGGGCCATAGAAAGGTATGAAGTATTGCTACATATTATCATGTGGATTAAGCTAAGTGACAGGAGCCGATGGCAAACAAATCTACCCACCATATGATTCCATTTACATGAATTGTCCAAAACAGGTAAATAGAAACAGAAAGTAGATTAGTGGTTGCATAGGGCTGGAGTGAGGAAGGGTCAGAGGATGAAGGATTAGCGGTAGACAGCTACATGAGACAGGGGTTTGTTGGGAGGAGATGAAATTATTCTAGAATCGTGGAGGTGGCTGCATCACTTTGTGCGTACACTTCACATCCTTGCACATATACTTGAGATGGGTAAACTGTCTGATATATGTCTCAATAAAGTGGTTACAAAGAGTTACTATCTAAATGTTGATGACACCCCAATCAGAGTTGCGAGATTTCACAAAAGGAAATATAAAAAGACAGCACAGTTCATACGTCCACTAAAAAAATAAATAAATAAATTACTGTTTCTCTTAAGTTCAAATTAAACTGGATGCCTTGTATTTTATCTGGCAACCCGACTCCCAAGTCTATTACCTACAACCTAGAACTTACTAATTATCCTCAAGATCCACGTATCCAACTACACAGTAGGAAGTTCTACTTGGTTAACTGCCAAATAGCAAATGAACATAAAACTAAAATCACCTTTCTTATGAGAAGATATTCAATTATGTCAGAAGTGGTAGGTCAGGGCTTGTGCAGGTCTCTGGAGCCCTCTCTCAACCCCCGATGGCCTGGCATCAACAATCTGGTGGTTGGATTAGTGGATGTGGTGTCTAGGAGCTGAGGTTTAACCAACACGGGGGAGGAGTTTCAATATGTTGAGAAACATCACCCTGATGGTGAGGGCAGGCTGAGCATCCAACTCCCTTTCTCAAAACAAAAATCACTTTCCTTCCCTCACCCATGGGTTCATTGCCATTGTCTTGACCTGGAAATCTCCAGGCCCATCCCATCTCTGTAGCAACTAAATTTTACTTCTGAAAAAAAAAAACCAGTCTGATATCATCATTCTGCTGCTTTAACCCTTTCAATATACTGGCTCCTACCATGGTCAAATAAAGTCAAAGCCAATTAAGAAGAGGTCTCTACCTGGGCCCCTGGGTGGCTCAGTTGGTTACACCCCGACTCCTGGTTTGGGCTCAGGTCCTGATCTCAGGGTCGGGACCCCGGATCCTTCACAGGGCTCCACACTCTGTGGGGAGTCTGCTAAAATTTCTCTCTCCATCTCCCTCTGCACATTCTAGCACTTGTGCGCATTCTCGCATACGTGCACATGTGGCTCGCTTTCTCTCTCTTGCTTGTTGACATACTTGAAAGTGAACAGAATGGGTCAAAAGACACACGTGAAGTTTGCGTGTGATAGAGGCTGGGAGTGGGGGGCAGCTAGTAAGAAACATAGAATGGACTAGAGGGGCACAGTAAACATTAAAAGCACATTTTACAGCAATTACAGGAAGATCCTTGTAATAGTACACATGCTACTGTGCCACTTAAATGCTAGCAACATCAATTTGTTTACTCATTGCTTTTCTAAAACCAGGATATCAGTGACTATGCTTCCTCGCCACTTACTAGTCACATTTACTTTGAAAAACCACCAAGCTTAAAACTCAAGAGCTAGTGTAACTAAGACTTTGAAAAAAAATTAGTGTCCTTTTCTTAGTAGAAATAACAACCACCTATCACTACTTTTTGGTCTTTCACGTGCTATAATTTAATACTAAATGCCTGCTTGTATTTGCCTAACCTATGTAACTATCAAAGAAAGAAGATCTTCACTATTGTATTTGAAACTCACAAACCACCTTGTTAACATTATAACATTATAATTTCCATTTTATAGGAAGGAAACAGTGGCCACATTACAACTAAATAGAGACACACATGCATGCATTGTTTTGGGCATGTCTGTTTAATGGTTAAGGGGTGCTGATGAACACAACGATACACAAAGGTACCGTGGCAATTCCATAAAAACTAAATCAAGCACTCTAGTCTTTACATGTATTGTTAGGAAAATGCCACATCTCAACTTTTTCATTTCTTGAGAGTTGCTACTGCTTGAGGCAGGCAAATTTCAGCCAATTTGATGGGAAAAAATGGACTAAGATTTCTTCTAGCCTGTGAAGCAAAAGCACATTGGAAGTGGCTGATTTTCAAATACTATACATCAGTAACATCCTTCTCTCGTGACAGACAACCATAGCAAATTCACCTGAGTTTGGTTTTGGTGCAGATAGAGCTAAGGCACCACAGGTATCAATTTCCTACAGACTCAGGTAAGACTCACATCTTTTTTTTCAGCTTGAGTTAAATGAAAAAAAAATGCAATTCATATCTCCAGAAGCAAAACTAAGCTTCTTAATCTAATTTTACTATTTTAAGATTTCTGATCACTCCCAGCATTGCTGTGTGGCAAGACCTCATTTCTGGTGGCTGACCATTTCCATGGCATGATGCTTTACCAAGAACCAGCTCCAGAAACTCTTTTTCTTCGTTTTGAACTTTCATGTATTTATACACAAAATACCATTTCAATGGCGTTGTGGGGAAAAAAAAAAAAGCAACTTCTTCAAATTTCAGTTGACCTTGTCAAAGGTAATTTTCGTTTACTTACTTATTTATTTATTTACTTATTTATTTATTTTTATTTATTTATTATTTTTTACTGGAGTTCAATTTGCCACCATATACCATGACACCCAATGCTCATCCTATCAGGTGCCCCCCTCAGTGCCCATCACCCAGTCACCCCCACCGCCCACCCACCTCCCCTTCCACCACCCCTTCTTCGTTTCCCAGAGTTAGTAGTCTCTCATGGTCTGTGAGATATTTCTGATATTTCCCACTTGTTTTATTTCCTTTCCCCTTTATTCCGTTTCACTATTTTTTATATTCCCCAAATGAATGAGATCATATAACATTTGTCCTTCTCCGACGGACTTATTTCACGCAGTGTAATACCCTCCAGTTCCATCCACATGGAAGCAAATGGTGGGTACTTGTTTCTAATGGCTGAGTAATATTCCACTGTATACATAGATCCCATTTTCTTTATCCATTCATCTTTTGATGGACACAAAGGCTTCTTCCACAGTTTGGCTATTGTGGACATTGCTGCTATAAATTATCAGAGAGCAGGTGTCCCGGCATTTCACTGCACCTGTATCTTTGGGGTAAATCCCCAGCAGTGCAATTGCTGGGTCGTATGTAGGGCAGATCTGTTTTTAACTCTTTAAGGAACCTCCACAGTTTTCCAGAGTGGCTGCACCAATTGACATTCCCACCAACAGTGCAAGAAGGTTTCCCTTTCTCCACATCCTCTCCAGCATTTGTTGTTTCCTGAACAGGCCAATAGCCAGGGAGTAAATTGAAGCAGTCATCAAAAACCTCCCAAGACACAAAAGTCCAGGGCCAGATGGCTTACCAGGGGAATTCTATCAAACGTTTAAAGAAGAAACCAGGGAAGCCCCGGTGGCGCAGTGGTTTAGCACCGCCTACAGCCTACAGCCTGATCCTGGAGACCTGAGATTGAGTCCCACGTCAGGCTCCTGAATGGAACCTGCTTCTCCCTCCTTCTGTGTCTCTGCCTCTGTCTATATATGTCTATCATAAATAAATAAATCTTTAAAAAAATAAAGAAGAAACCATACATATTCTACTAAAGATATTCGGAAAGACAGAAGGAGATGGAGTACTTCCAAACTCATTCTACGAGGCCAGCATCACCTTAATTCCAAAACCACACAAAGACCCCACCAAAAAGGAGAATTATAGACCAATATCCTTGATGATCACGGATGCAAAAACTCTCAACAAGATATTAGCCACTAGGATTCAACAATACATTAAGAAGATGCTTCACCATGACCAAGTGGGATTTATCCCCGGGATGCAAGGCTGCTTCAACACTCGTAAAGCAATCAATGTGATTGATAATATCAGCAAGAGAAAAAAACAACAACCACATGATCCTCTCAATAGATGCAGAGAAAGCATTTGACAAAATACAGCATCCATTCCTGATCAAAACTCTTCAGGGTGTAGGGATAGAGGGAACATTCTTCAGCATCTTAAAAGCCACCTATGAAAAGCCCACAGCAAATATCATTCTCAATGGGGAAACACTGTGAGCCTTTCCCCTAAATCAAGAACAAGACAGGGATGTCCACTCTCACCACTGCTATTCAACATAGTACTAGAAGTCCTAGCCTCAGCAATAAGACAACAAAAAGAAATAAAAAGCATTCAAATTGGCAAAGAAGTCAAACTCTCCCTCTTCACTGATGACATGATACTGTACATAGAAAACCCAAAAGACTCCACTCCAAGATTGCTAGCACTCATACAGCAATTTGGCAGTGTGGCAGGATACAAAATCAATGCCCAGAAGTCAGTGGCACTTCTATACACTAACAATGAGACTGAAGAAAGAGAAATTAAGGAGTCAGTCCCATTTACAATTGCACCCAAAAGCCTAAGATACCTAGGAATAAACGAACCAACCTAAAAACTAGGGAACACTTCTGAAAGAAATTGAGGAAGACATAAAGAGATGGAAAAATACTCCATGGTCATGGATTGGAAGAATTAATATAGTGAAAATGTCAATGTTACCCAGGGCAATTTACACATTTAATGCAATCCCTATCAAAATACCATGGACTTTCTTCAGAGAGTTGGAACAAATTATCTTAAGATTGGTGTGGAAAGGTAATTATTTTAAATTAATGTGGCTATGAACTGCTGCCATCCCTAACCTCAGAAAATATATTCCTTCTAATTTTTGTTGTGACCATTCATTACTCAAGCTAAATTCCAGCTCATGAATGTTGTCCATAAGGAGCCTATACCTTCCTGCTATTATTTCATATTCTTCTTCTAAACAAGGGCAGGCATACGTTGGCTTCATTAGTGCACACAGCCAGATCACCACCATTAAGGGAAATCATCTAGGTATTTTTGGTAAAATCTTTAACAACTTCCATGCTCATCACGGAACAAGGCTGATTTGTTCTGCCTTGCAGAAGGCAACAATTTGATCTCTGGTTTATGAGACAGCACTCAAAATGTTTTTCCATGTTTTCCCACCAAGAGAATCTGACATCAGCATGGTTTTTACCTTTACCAGTGAATGCAGGCTTTTCTCACCAAACATATCCCAGAGGAAGGTCAGGTCTTCCTGGCTGTCCACACGTGGCCCCAGCTGGACTGGCAGAACAGCCAACAGCTCATACAGACCTAGAAAGTGAAAAATAAAACACAAAGCGTAATCATAGAGTGATCTCATTAATTTCACTTAAGGTGTGTGTGAAGGATGGCTGGAACATGTCGTTTTTACTGGATCAGTATTCTGGACCATCAAGCAGAACGCTTCTCCGCGGAAGCCAAGGAACCTTTTTGACTTTTACAGCCCAATCAAATATGCAGCATCAACAGGCTAGCCTAACCTTTCGTTTGTCAACATTCTCCAGGCATCCAAGTGGACACAACCCGAGGCAGAAAACGTGTACAAGCTTTCAGAGGAAGAAGAAAACTAAATTGTCACTACTATTGTCTCAGTGTTAGCCAAAGATCAAAAGGAGTCATGAATAGGAATAACTTCCTTAGAAGAGCAGAAAATTGATAGAGTGGCCCATTAAAAAGGTTTTGTGGTTTCCAAAGAGTTCCTAATGATATATAGCTTCAAAACCATTTGGGTTATCTACATCCAAATTCAAGTTCCAAAAAGCTAAGGCCTACTAAACCATACTTGGTGTTGCTTTCTTGTAGCTGCTCATTTTTCAAAAGCAACAACCACAAGCTACACAGAACTGAGTTTACCTTTAACTCCAATCTGAGCATATGCCGTAACCTCTGAAAGAGTTAAGGAAAAGGATGCAGGTTCCTCGGGGCCCTCCTCACTAGAAGCTTCTTGGGGCTAGACAGTAGTGCCCTGTTCCACCAGTAGCCTGTTGCAGAAACCCTCCCACCTCCTTTGGGGGCCGACAGTCCTGTCCAAGAACTGTTACGACAGTGCCTGCCCGGGGCCTCTTCAGGGAGGTGACCTAGAAGTATCAACTCTCAGCACACGTTTCACTTTCCAGTGGGATTATACAAGGTAAAAAAGGAGAAACTTCCTTTTATTTCTGTCTGCTGTCTACAAGAGCACCGAAACCTCCTGGGATCTATGACACAGGAGCATGTTGTAATTCCTGCTCTGAAGAAGTGCTGCTGTTCATCACAGGGACAGCTTTACAAGATATGTAACTAAAAGAATCGTAAATTATGGCCTGCTGATTAGTCTATTATCTTCCTAAAGTATTATCATATTCTGATAATCAGTGATCATTCACCAAATGTATTCATTTTCCCTTGGAAAGTTGGATCTGTAACTTGAGACATTAAACTCAAACATTCCTGGGATTGCATGTGGCCATAAAGATCTATTCTACTTTAGGGGGAAGAAAATGTCTCCCTATTACATTCTAAGTATTCTTGATGATTTACACTTATTCCCTTAAAAACCTGGCATCATGCCTAACCTAGCACTTATTGATGATTTCATAAAAATATTTGTAAGGTGTCCCAAATAGTCTGTTTCATATGTAACTCAGTGAGCTTCAGCTATTGTTGTTATTATTAGTTATTCATCATGACTATTATTTTTTAAAGATTAATTTATTTTACAGAGAGGCAGGGGACAGGGGCAGAGAGAGACAGAATCTTAAGCAGACTCCACGCTCAGCATGGAGCTTGACACGAAGCTCCAAATCATGACCCTGATCATGGCTGGAGCTGAGACCAAGAGTCAGACACTCAACCCACTGCACCAACCAGGAGTGTCCATCGCTACTGCTATTGAAAAATCAAAACTCTGAGTCAAACAGACCTAGAGTCAAACCAGGTCTATACTTCATTTACCTCCCATAACTTACCTCAGCCTTCTTTCCATCATATGTTCAAAAGAAACGGTAATCTACACATGTAGTAAACTGGACAGGAAAAAATACACAAACGTATGCACATACACAAGGTATGTAAAATCTGAAAAAGCCTAAGGGACTACGTTAGTGGCGATGTACCCACATGGTTACCATAACTATGCGAGATGAGGAAGCAGGGTCAAGTGTACACGGGATCTGTATTATGTATTTCAACACATGAATCCACAGTTATCTCAAAGTACAGTTAAAGCAAGACAAGTGGTGGTTAATATGACTGTTATAAGAATGCAAAAGAACAAGGCACATAGTCCCGTGGTTGGCACAAAAGAGGCATTTGATGGATTTTTTAAAGATTTTATTTATTCATGAGACAGAGAGACAGACAGAGGCAGAGACATAGGCAGAAAGAGAAACAGGCTCCATGCAGCGAGCCCAAAGTGCTACTCGATCCCGGGACTCCAGGATCACACCCTGGGCTGAAGGCTGATGCTTAAGCACTGAGCCACCCAGGCGTCCCTGATAAAAAGGTTTTAAAAATTGGGCAGCCTGAGTGGCTCAGCAGTTTAGCACTGCCTTTGGGCCAAGGCTTGATCCGACAGGATCAAGTCCCACTGTGGGCTCCCTGCCTGCTTCTCCCTCTGCCTGTGTCTCTGACTTTCTCTCTGTCTCTTTGTCTCTCTCTCTCTGTGTCTCTTATGAATAAATAAAATCTTAAAAAAAAGAGTTAAAAAAAATAAAGTGACTTCTTAAGACTTCCTCAAGTGGCAACTGCCCCTTACTAGAATTCTGTCTATACCTTTACTCAACTTCACTTCAAAAAGTTTGGTTCTCTAATGAAGAACCAAGAGGAGCAGATAAATAAGCATCCGCATAAAACACATAAAGTGAAAGATCCCTATAATTTCTAATCTGTGGATAAAACCTGAAAGGAGTCTGGGGGACTAACCAAATAGCAAATCACTTCGAGATTGATGACATATGCCTTATTATCTAAATTAAAATAGGAAACACAGGGACACCTGGGTGATTGAGAAGCTGAGTGTCTAACTTTGGCTCAGGGCGTGATTCTGGCCCAGGATCCAGCCCCACATTGGGCTTTTTATGGGAAGCCTGCTTCTCCCTCTGCCTGTGTCTCTGTGTCTCTCACAAATCAATAAGTAAAATCTTTTACAAATAAAATAAAATAGAAAACACATATAAGAAAATCAACTTCTGAAGATGATTTTTTAAAAATTATATGGCCCCGATATTTAAGCTGAACTACATTCCTTTTTAAATCATAAACAAGGAAAACATTTAGAAAGCAACAGATAAGCTCAAGGAGATCACAAAAACCAACCTTCACAGGAGACCTATTTCTCCTCTGGCTCAGTGTCCTTTACAGTTTATCCAGGTGTGCTTTCAATTCATCTGAGTTTGAAAGTGAACGGCAAGGAACAGCAAGGTAATTCATTCCAAGATTGAAAATAAAATGATAGCTACAGGAAATTACTCCATCAATGCTAACTGCTTCTGTCACTTATTCTTTGGTTATGAAGGTAATGTGGAAAGGTCTAATATCCATAAATCATTATGATGCTTTATACTTCATTTTGAAAACAATCCTGTCTTTTTATGTATTTCATCAGGCCTCGTTCCGACACTAGCGTATCTGTCAGTTTTTAGCACTGTCAGCAACAGACCTAGCTGATTTGTCTTTATTTCTCCAAAGCATTCCTCCTGCCTGTGCCTTTCTCAGAACACTAGTAGCTGACAGTTTCTCTCTGCCCAGAGAGTTCTAGCCTCAGACTTCTGCTACTGTAGCCACCCAGGTAGAACAGAGGACATCCCCACGCACAATTTTTTGAGCAGGAGAGTGAATGCAAATCAGCACAGTATCCGCATAAGGTCCTCGGTGACAGGACTTTTGGAAACATTTGCAGCGGCTTCTGGTTTTCACTCCCAGGATCTCACACTTGTGTCTGCGCCAGGAAGAGCTCTGCTCAGGACCGGGCCCAAGGGAGCCGGGTGGCAGGGAGCTCCGAAAGGCACACTTACATCATCAGCCAAGACTGCTGTGCTGTGGAGGATGGGCACAGGGTTCTACTTCTCATAGTAGTAGAGCTTTTCATGAATCTAGAAGAAAAACAAGAGTATACAAGTTCACCTGCTAGCAAACAGTGAGATAGTTGAAGGGTTTTCAGCACTGCGAATAGAAACAGATCCACTAAACCTCAAAAAAAAATTAAACGTTTCTATAAATCTGTAGATAATAAATAAGTGGGCTTATTTCTATGGTCCAGTCTGATTCTTCTTTAAGATTCTCATGTCAATGTTCTATGTTTAAATCAAAGTTTTTCTAATTGCGACATCATTGACATGTACCACTGTAATACTTTTTATATGTACAACATAATGATTTGCTGTATATATATATTGCAAAATGGTTACCACAGTAAATTTAGTTACTATCACCGTACATTGTTACATGAGATGTCAAATGGGGGTAAAAATCATTATCAAATAGAGCCCACATAAAAGCTAAACCTTTTTCCCTTGAATAATTATGATAGTTTTCTAAAATATGTAACTTCTAAAACATATTGCTTCAGTACTTTAAGTATCAGTTGTAGTTCATATCTCTACTAAAAACATACATGATGATTAATAAGGCGGCAGCCACTTGGGTTGGTACGTGATAACCATTAGAAGCAAGGGAACTGGCGTGGTGTGTGCCCTCCTGAGCATGCTGTTCCTTTCGCTTCGTCTTTTTTTTCCCCCAGATTGTCAACCTTTCTCCCAAATTCAAACTTCTAAGAAACAGAGGGAATGCTCCTAGATGAAGACATTTCTCAGAACTACTGAGCTTAGATAACTTTCTGTCCTGTAAAACAAGTAAAATTATACTATCAGGGAATAATTGGGTCCTTTCTTTCCCAACATTACCCAAGAAACAACAAAGGTGAGAATGTATTTTTAGTGCACTAGAAGACACATGGAGTTCCTTAAAAAATCTGCTTTAACAAATGCAAAACTGTTGGCTTTTACGTTTTATCTACTTCAGCTCTTACACAGGTGCCTTTAAAATGTTATACTTGAAAACTTACTTGAGCCTCTTCTTACTTACAGTTGAAGAAATTACCCCCCGCACTATATATATAAAACAGTTGCACCGCAGAATTTCCAGTTTTTAATAGGTATCAAGTAATACACTCAGAGGTATCAGGCCATCTACTCTTTAAATAATAACTGGCGATGGTTCCACACATAGAAACAAATGAGTTGGGACTTAAAACTCAGGCCACCTGGCTCAGTGTCAGAGCTTGTCGTCACTCCACATGCCTACCTCTCAGATTAACATCTTGTCTGCCTTTTCCACGGACCTCAATCATGGCTGGACGAACAGGATAGAGAGAGGCTCGCAGATATGTGACAAATAATACTGGCTGTTTCTAATGACTACGGGATTAGGAATGGCTTCTCTTCACCCCTCCCTGTCTTTTTTCTTTCCGACAATTCTTAATTTTTTCAGATGAATTTGTATTGATTCTGTACCATAATTACAACTTAAACATTATATGCCCCAAATAAAGACATTCTTCTCCACTTCATTTCCTTCTTCTGAGGGTCTTTTATAAACAAGGAGCCCCTCTTTCCACATCATCATCTTTCCATCTTCACCCAAGTGAGTTGAGTGCGTACCCCTACCCTGCCAACCCTGGGACGTTGTATTGTATCAGGAGTTTTTAAATGCTCTCCCAGAATTTCCAAATGCTGGTAACCCTATGATGATATGTGTTTTACTCCAGGACATAATTTTAAATATGAAGTTGGTATGAAAGTAAAAATTACTTCAAGTAATTAATGTTCAATCTCACAAAATATTTTCTACCATATGTACCAATAGTGTTTTCCGGGTGTGACCAGGTAATATGGGAATTCTATTTACAGAATTTATTTATAAATTTCCAAATACTAGCCATCTCATCGTGGCTTTCCCAAAAGGGGCCTCACTTGGCTAGATATTTTGGTCACTTAATGTGCCGTGGAATCCATTGATGATATCTTACTGAGACTTTCCTCATTAGTTCTCACAACTGAAGTTGGCTTTTTTTCTCCTGGTCTTGTCTTTATGGGGTCATAATATCAGTGTTACACTGCTTTCGCTTTTTTTTTTACACTGTGGAAAGTTTCAATCTTTTTCTATGCTCTCAAATCTCAATGCCACTAAAGTAATCTTTTCTTTAAGTGTTTGATGGCATTCCCATGGGAAACCAGGAAGATCAGATACATTATGGAGGGCAGCTTCATCCCCCAACTTTATTTCTTGTGGGTGGTGTATGGAAATTTCTCCATTTAGGTTTTCTATCTCTTCCTTTGTCAGTTACAGTAAACACCGTTTTCCTACAAAATTACTCATTTTTTACTGGCCTTAAAAAATTAAATGAATCTGACTCAGTTGGGGGATGGGGCAGATGGCAGAGGATTAGGGGTCCTCAAGCACCTGGCCCCACCAACTTACCTAGACCAGAGACCCCTTCTGGATCTCCTTCAGAGGTGGCTCGTGGCCCCTGCAGCCCCCAACCATCCCCATGCATCTCCTCGTGTTCGCAGGCTGCTCTGCCAGCACTCACCATTCGGGTCCTTCTCACAGTAGCACTGGTACTTGCACTCCACCACGTTCTCCAGAAAGGCCTTCACCTGCTCCTTGTCCTCGAAGTCCACCAGGCCTGGCACGGACCCTGCTGGCCTGGCAGAGCTCAGCCTGCCTCTCTGCATGCCTGTGGCATGGTCACGTGAGTAAGTGGAAGGCCATGGCCTGGGGCGGAGCCTCTGGCTGGAGCCTGGGCGAGGCTGGGCAGGGCTGGGCAGGGCGTGCCCCCAAGGTCTCTGTGCTGGTCTCCCATTCAGGAAGGGAGTGCACAGTCCATCTACCTTTGAAGACCCTTGGCTGTTGCCACACCTCTTGCTTCTCTGGCTCCTTCCCTCTAACTGGTGACAGCCTCTCTGCAGCACTTCTGTGCCAGCTTTATGCCTCCCAGCATTACAGGATCCGTGGTCTCTCATGTGGCCCATGGGCAGTTTCCACTGGCAACTTAGCACTACTGAAAGAAAAAAAATCAATTAACATTTTTATGCACCTGGATTTGAAGTTGCAACAGGATTATTATTTTTGCATAATTGTTTTCATAAGGCTGTGCCAGTGCTGCACAGGCTAAGCTTGTCAGAGCTTTGCTATTAACCTTCGCAGCATTGCTTATCACCATTGTGTTTGGAAAATTTCTACTATACAACTATAATTATCTCAAGTCATATATTCAATTAACTAAGATAGGTAAAAGACTTCAAATTAGTTCATAAAAGCCTAGTCATTGAATATAGCAATACAGAGGTGTCTGGGTGGCTGACTTGATTAAGCATCCAACTCTTGATCTTGGCTCAGGTCATGGTCTTTGGGTCATGAGATTGAGCCCCATGTTGGGCTCTGGACTCAGTGTGGAATCTGCTTGAGATTCTCTCTCCTCCTTCTACCCCTCTCCTCTCTCTCTCTCTCTCTAACAAATGTTGGGAAAATAAAGAAAATACTAATATAAACATAGAGGTTCCTATCTTCTGAATATTTAGGATCTAATTCCCAAACAATCCAAGGTTACAGGAATATAGACATTATGATATTCACCAATAAACTGACAATGTTCATACCAGCCCTCATTTAAACATTTCTTCCCACCTAATACATGCCCTCTATGCTGTCATTAGTTTTTACCTTGGATGCCATTAACATGACTGCAAAAATACAGGACTTCACAGGGCTGATGAAAATGATGACGAAGTGATGCTGGTGGTAAACAAGCCTCTGAAAGAGGTCTGCTAGTCAGCAACTGAGAAAAATGTAACATATCTGACAAAACTCCCCACTTTGAAAGGGAACAATCTGAATACCGAACTTTAAAAATGAACAAAAACCAAATACTACTGGAGAAACTAAAGTCTTCAAATATTTTTGTTAAACTGCCCTTTTAACTGGAAAAGTCAAAGTGCTATTATAAAATGTTGGCAGCAATATTATGCCAACAAAGGAAAATTCAGCAGGATACAATGCATCCATGCTAAGAATTAGCAGTTACAACTGTAACCTACAATATTCTTAATTACATTTCAAATGTGGTCACATTTTATATTTCCTGTTCCTACATAAAGTTCTGTTCACTTCCCCCACCATTTTCTTGCTCTTTTCGTACCTGTTTAATGCAGATTAATTGTAACTGGCCTTTTCCTACTATGTATTATTACTAGATAAATGGACCACAGAATAACAACATCAACAGAGAAAGCTAACAGGGTTCCGACCTTCACTGAGAGTGAATCTAGCTATGCCAGAAGTGGAACTGAAAATGCATTTATTTCACAAAAACAACCAAAAAAAATAATAAGCCACCCAAACAGTGTCAGAATACAAAGTACAATAATAAGAATTAGGTTTTCTTTATCCTGAGAGCTAATTTCCCCCACCTCCAGGGCTTTGTCATTTAAGAAATTCCGTTATAAAGTGTCATGAAGCCACCAAATTTCTCCAATAATTTTTAAATTAAGGACATCGACCTTTTGCCAATAAACTGTTTCCAGAGAAAGCACAAACTAACGCTTTCTAGGATAAAAACTGATAGCCACTAAAAATAGAGATGAAAACAAAATAGACTATACAGGACAACTGGATTCCTACATGCACAAGAATGTAGATTCTTAGATCCCTATCTCACACCATACACAAAAAATTAGCTCAAATTTTAAATCAAGGGGTAAATCCTCATAACCTTGGGTTTGCAAAGAGATTCTTAGATATGCTACCAAGAGCATAAGCAGCACAAGATAAAATGGACACTGATCTTTATAGAAATTAGAACTTTTGTACAAAGGATACTATCAGACAAGTGAAATGATAGCCTACACAAGGGGAAAAAATATTTGCAAGGCGAAAATATGATAAGGGTTTAATATCTAAAATATATAAAAAATGCCAAACTCAACAACAAAAAGGCAATCAGATCGCCAAAGACTACCTGAAAACATGCTCAACATCATTAGTCATTAGGGAAATGCAAATCAAAACCACAATGAACTACCACTTCATGCCCACGAGAATGGCTATAATCAAAAATTACTCAGTGTAACAGGTAGTGATGAGGATATGGAGAAATTGGAACCCTCATATAATGCTGGTAGGAATGTAAAATGGTGCAGACTCCACGGAAAACACTTTGATGGTTCCTTCTCACAAGCCTAAACAGAATTACTATATAAGCAGGCATTTCAGCTGCTAAGTGTCTACCCAAAAGAACCGCAATCGGGACTCAAAACAGATAGTTGTACAGCAATGTCCATTGCAGCACCATTCACAATAGCCAAAAGGTGGACACATGCAAGTGTCCATCAACAGACAAATGGACAAACAACATGCAGTGTATACACATAGTGCAATGTTATTCAACCATGAAAGAGAAGGAGATTCTGATACATGCTACAACATGGACAAACCTTGAAAGCATTGCATGGAGTGGTATAGTTACAAAAGGGCAAGTACTGTATAGTTCCACTTATGTGAACTATGTAAAACAGTTAAAATATAGAGACAAAGCGTAGAATGGTGGTTGCCGGGAGCTGGGGGTGGGCAACAAGGGAAGGTAGCGCTTAACAGCCACAGAGTTTCTGTGTAGAGTGATGAGAAGGTTTTGGAAATAGAGAGTGGGGACGTTTGCACGACATTCTGAATATACCTAATGCCATTACATTGTACGTTAACATGGTAAAAATGGCAAATTTTATACATGTATCTTACCTTAAAGAAAAACTGAAAAATAAAAGCCAACTACATGTACATTATGAAACATTGTACTCCTTACAGCTAAAAGAGAAATCACACCACTGCCATTAAGATTATACAATGAGTCTCAAAATGAAAGACAAAAACTACATAATGAATGAAAATTATTGGCAGAATTCCTGTATGAGAGGACTGTTGCACATACAAAGTTCTGTACAATGCCATGAGACACAACATATTCAGCAACTTGTTTACATGGCATTTCTGTAAAGACTAAGATAATAATCACAATAAGATGATATATTAAACCTTTTTAAATGAAGTTTATTTTTATCTATTTTTAATTCTTTTTCCCTTATTTTTTGTATATTTGTTATTGGGCTTCGATTGGCCAACATATACTACAACACCCGATGCTCATCCCGTCAAGTGCCCCCCTCAGTGCCAGTCACCCTGTCACCCCAACCCCGGCCGACCTCCCCTTCCACCACCCCTTGTTCGTTTCCCAGAGTTAGGTGTCTCTTATGTGCTGTCACCCTCACTGATATTTCCCACTCATTTTCTTTCCTGTCCCCTTGAATCCCTTTCACTAGTTTTTATATTCCCCGAATGAATGAGACCATATGATGTTTGTCCCTCTCCGACTGACTTACTTCACTCAGAATAATATATTAAATCTAACAGACGACAGGGTAACAAATAGAGAATTTGCTTCTGTATCTCCCTCTAGATCTGGTCTAGTCTGATTCACCTGCTTCTTTTGTGTATAAATTTCTGTCACCAATTAACAGTATTTATTGAATACATACAGTACAGTACAGTCACTGCAGGAAAGTCTACTGCTATTACCCACTGTAATAAATAAAGCCATTCATTTGAAAAACTCAACAAAAGGAGAAATGACGGTTGGGCTTTTTGTAATAGCAAGAGTACGCAATGTAGCAGAGTCACTGGCTAACATGTAGTAAGTATGCTAGCAGATATTTACCTTACAAGAAAACTATTAATAGAACAGAAGTGAAAGCCCACCTCTAAGAGCTACTGTGAGAAATGCCACTAAGTGATTTTCCTGTTTAAAAATGAAAAATCCAGGGCAGCCCGGGTGGCTCTGCAGTTTAGCGCCAGCTTCGGTCCAGGGCCTGATCCTGGGGACCGGGGATCGAGTCCGACATCTGGCTCCCTGCTTGGAGTCTGCTTCACCCTCTGCCTGTGTCTCTGCCTCTCTCTCGCTCTGTGTGTCTCTCATGAATAAATAAAATCTTAAAAATTAAATAAAAATGAAATAAAAATGAAAACCCATTATTACATGAAGACGACTTTTTGCTTCATTCATAAATACTTGAGGAGCAGTAACAAGGACAAGAACAAGTGTCCTGGTTTAATTTAAGAATGAAGCTCTATGTACTGATCTCCCCCCAACAAAAGTTGTATCCAAATGCCAAATCACACGCTGCTTTCTGTTCACACAGAACAGCTTGCGGTCAGCCACATACCTAATGAGCTTGATTTGCTATGGAAGAGAACTGTAAAAATAAAAACATGATCCATTCAAAACTCCAGAGTATACCTCATTTTGGAAGCCATTTGAAGAAAAAAGAGCAAGTTGAAGATGCTGATTTTCCATGATGAAATACACTCAATATCAAAAGGGAAAAATAATTCATGTTTTAAATGAAATATGAAAACAAAACATTTGTAGGACATTGGCAAGGCCAATAAAGTCCATTCTAGTTACTTCAAAGGGCTTCTGCAAGTGGCAATATTGCAGTGATATAGTCAAAACCTTTCTTCTTTCAAATCTACTGCTTTAAGAATGGAACTTCATGCTTTTGATGTTGGAAATAAAGGTTAACCAGGTTTCTTAAGATGAGCCTATGGTATAAACAATTTGAATGTTGGCCAAACATTTTTTTTCTTTTTTTTTTAATAAATTTATTTTTTATTGGTGCTCAATTTGCCACCATACAGAATAACACTCAGTGCTCATCCCATCAAGTAAGTGCCCCCATCAGTGCCCGCCACCCAGTTACCCCCACCTGCCACCCACCTCCCCTTCAACTACCCCTAGTTCGTTTCCCAGAGTTAGGAGTCTGTCATGTTCTGTCTCCCTTTCTGATATTTCCCACTCATTTTTTCTTTCCCCTTTAATCCCTTTCATTATTTTTTATATTCCCCAAATGAATGAGACCATAAAATGTTTGTCCTTCTCCGATGGACTTATTTCACACAGCATAATACCCTCCAGGTCCATCCACGTCGAAACAAATGATGGGTATTGGTCATTTCTAATGGCTGAGTAATATTCCATTGTATACATAAACCACATCTTCTTTACCCATTCATCTTTCGATGGACACCGAGGCTCCTTCCACAGTTTAGCTATTGTGGACACCGCTGCTAGAAACATCGAGGTGCAAGTGTCCTGGCATTTCATTGCATTTGTATCTTTGGGATAAATCCCTAGCAGTGCAATTGCTGGGTCCTAGGGAAGGTCTATTTTTAACTCTTTGAGGAACCTCCACACAGTTTTCCAGGGTGGCTGCACCATTGCACATTCCTACCAACAGTGCAAGAGGGTTCCCTTTTCTCCGCATCCTCTCCAACTTTTGTGGTTTCCTGCCTTGTTAATCTTCCCCATTCTCACTGGTGTGAGGTGGTATCTCATTGTGGTTTTGATTTGTATTTCTCTGATGGCCAGTGATGCGGAGCATTTTCTCATGTGCTTCTTGGCCATGTCTGTGTCTTCCTCTGTGAGATTTCTGTTCATGTCTTTTGCCCGTATCTTGATTGGATTGTTTGTTTCTTTGCTGTTGAGTTTAAGAAGTTCTTTACAGATCTTGGATACTAGGCCTTTAACTGAGAAGTCATTTGCCAATATCTTCTGCCATTCTGTAGTTGTCTTTTAGTTTTGTTGACTGTATCTTTTGCTGTGCAAAAGCTTCTTACCTTGATGAAGTCCCCATAGTTCATTTTTGCTTTTGTTTCTCTTGCCTTCATGGATGTATCTTGCAAGAAGTTACTGTGGCCAAGTTCGAAAAGGGAGTTGCCTATGTTTTCCTCTAGGATTTTGATGGATTCTTCTTTCACATTTAGATCTTTCATCATTTTATCTTTGTATATAGTGCAAGAGAGTGGTCTAGTTTCATTCTTCTGCATGTGGATGTCCAATTTTCCAGCACCATTTACTGAAGAGACTGTCTTTTTTCCAGTGGATAGTCTTTCCTCCTTTGTCAAATATTAGTTGACCATAAAGTTGAGGGTCCACTTCTGGATTCTCATTTCTGTTCCATTGATCTATGTGTCTGTTTTTGTGCCAGTACCACACTGTCTTGATGACCACGGCTTTGTAGTACAACCTGAAATCTGGCATTGTGATGCCCATGGCTATGGTTTTCTTTTTTAAGATTCCCCTGGCTATTTGGGGTTTTTTCAGATTCCACACAAATCTTTTTTTTTTTTTAATTTTTTTTATTTATTATTTATGATAGTCACACAGAGAGAGAGAGAGAGAGAGGCGGAGACACAGGCAGAGGGAGGAGCAGGCTCCATGCCTCGGGAGCCCGATGTGGGATTCGATCCTGGGTCTCCAGGATCGCGCCCTGGGCCAAAGATAGGCGCCAAACCGCTGCGCCACCCAGGGATCCCGCACACAAATCTTATAATAATTTGTTCCAACTCTCTGAAGAAGTCCATGGCATTTTGATAGGGATTGTATTAAACGTGTAAATTGGGATCCCTGGGTGGCGCAGCGGTTTAGCACCTGCCTTTGGCCCAGGGCGTGATCCTGGAGACCCGGGATCGGGCTCCCGGTGCATGGAGCCTGCTTCTCCCTCTGCCTGTGTCTTTGCCTCTCTCTCTCTCTCTCTGTGACTATCATAAGTAAATAAAAATTAAAAAATAAATAAAAATAAACGTGTAAATTGCCTTGGGTGATCACTGACATTTTCACAATATTAATTCTTCCAATCCTTGAGCATGGAGTATTTTTCCATCACTTTGTGTCTTCCTCACTTTCTTTCAGAAGTGTTCTGTAGTTTTTAGGGTATACATCCTTTACCTATTTGGTTAGGTTTATTCCTAGGCATCTTATGCTTTTGGGTGCAATTGTAAAAGGGATTGACTCCGTAATTTCTCTTTCTTCAGTCTCATTGTTAGTGTACAGAAATGCCACTGAATTCTGGGCATTGATTTTGTATCCTGCCACACTTGGGCCGAACATTTTTAAAAGAAGTAAACAGAACTTATTTAAAAGAAAAAAAGTTATGTATGTATTGAAGTCTTTAAAAGAGCCAGAGGAAAAAAACATGCTTTGAAAGATTACTTCAAATCAGAGATCCTGACAGCTGACCTCTAACTAGAAATTTTAGGAATAATCATTTCATCATCTTTCACTATACTGAAATATAAATAGATAGATGATAGATAGATAGATAGATAGATAGATACACAGATAGATAACAAGAGCCTACCTAGCATTCTTTGCTTACTAAAAATGCCATTCAAGAAGACGCAGGTGGCCTGGGTCGAGGTCCTGGGATCAAGTCCCTTGTTGGGCTCCCTGCTTGGAGCCTGCTTCTCCCTCTGCCTGTGTGTCTGCCTCTCTCACGACTAAATAAATAAAATCTAAAAAAAAAAAAAAAAAGAACACAGGCAAACAGGGAGATCATTCAAGATAGTCACATAAAAACTTCTGAAATCCTTTCCCTCAACAGACACAATATATCTACAGCTACATATAAAACAATTATCTCTGAGCAGGACAGCTACTCCACAACGAAGAATTAAACAGACAGGGAGGAGAGACAGATGTAGTTGTATTTTTGCCGAAAACCTCACCTCCCCCCATGCAACGACCTATGGAGGAGGGGTTGCACAAATACAGAACCCCTCCCTGAGGGAGGGAATCTGTACTACTCATCAGGCACCATGACCCATGGGAGATGCACCAGACAGACAGCCCCCAAAGCACCTGGCTTTGGAAACCAGTGGAGCTTCCGTCCAGGAGACTCCTAGGGCTGTACTGAGTGCAGGCTCTGCTTTTACAGGGCTCACAATCAGACTCATTTGCCTCAGGACCCAGTACAAAAGCACCAGTTTGAAAGGAGCCTAGACCAGATGTGAAGGGGTTCCATTTGCTAATCTTAAAGCATCTACCAGAAGGGCAAAAGCCCACTCAGATTCCCTCCAAAGACAAAAGATACCGGAGGGTGCCATATTTACGCTTTCTCTACCTTGCTACTGCCAATGCTGGCAGGAGCTATTTTTGCATTCCCATAACCTTCTAGTACCTCCTTCCCCCTCCATACTGCTGCCACGGCCCTGCCAGAAGCAGGAGGCCAGTGCCCTGACCTCTAGTTACACTCCCACTGCCAGAGGCCTCCAAGCCAGCAGGTACATGCAACCCACACAGGGGATGCCTACTGAATATGAGACTCTGGGGCCAGGGTGGATTGTGTTTGTGAGCCCCACAGGTCTAGAATAATTGGGGAAACAGTATGAGAGACAACCAAACACTGAAGCAAGGCTACTATAAACAAAAATGTTCACCCACACACAGCCACACCTTCAGGACTAGAAGAGATAGCTGTTTCACCTAACACAAAGACATACATACATACAAAGTCAGGCAACATGAGGAAACAGATAAACATGTTCCCAATGAAAGACCAGGATTAAACCCCAGAAAAACTCAACAAAGTGGGTATAGACCAAATGTACCTCAAAATGTAAGGCCACGTATGACCAGTGCACAGCTAGCATCATGCTCAACAGGGAAAAGCTTCCTGCTTAACATCAGGAACAAGGCGAGGATGCTAACACAGTATTGGAAGTCTTGGCCACAGCAGCTAGGAAGGAAAAAGAAAGAAATTGGAACCAAATTGTAAAGGAAGAAGTAAAACCATCACCGTTTGTAGATGATACAATTTTATACACAGAAAACCCTAACGACTCTGTGGAAAAAAAAGACTGTTAGAACATTAGTTCTAACCTTATTTCTAAATAAATTCAGTAAAGTTGCAGGTACAAAACTGATATACACAATTCTGTCACACTTGTGTACACCAACAACAAACTATCAGGAAGAGAGACTAAGAAAACAAATCCCATTTAAAATTGCATGAAAAAATACCCAAGAATAAATTTAACCAAGGAGGTGAATGATCTATACTCTGAAAACTATAGGACACTGAGGAGAGACAATGACACTAATAAGTGGAAAGATATTCCATGCTCATGAAGAATATTGCAAAAATGTCCATACTGACCAGAGCAATCTACAGAGTCAAGGCAATCTCTATTGAAATTCTAGTGGCATTTTTCACAGAAATACAACAATCGTAAGATTTGTATAGAACCACAAAAGATCCCAAGCAGCCAAAGCAAATCTTGAGAAAGGACAAGTCTGAGACATTACACTCCTTGAATTCAAGCTGTAGTATCTAACAACTAAAGTAATCAAAATGTATGGTATTGGCATAAAAACACACACACAGATTCGTGGGACAGAAAAGAGAGCCCCGAAATAAACCCAGCCATATAAGGCCAATTACTTTACAAGAAAAGAGGCAAGAATATACAACGGAGAAAGACAATCTCTTCAATAAATGGTGCTGGGAAACCTAGACACCTACATATAAAAGACTGAAACTGGGCCATCATCTCACACCATACAAAGAAATTAACTCAAAATGGATTAAAGACTGGAATGAAAATCCTGAAATCATTAAACTCCTAGAAGAAAACATGGGTCGTAAGCTCTCTGACATCACTCTTGGAGATTTTTTTTTTCCTTTTTGGATCTTATGATTCCAAAGGCAGTGGCATCAAAAAACAAAAATAAATTAATGAGATAACATAAAACTAAAAAGCTTCTGCACAGCAAAGGAAATCATCAACAACAAAAAAGGCAATCTACCGAATAGAAGGAAGAAGAACTGCCAATTCTATCCAATAAGGGGTTAACAGCCAAAATATATACAGAAATTCATATAGCTCAATATCAACAAGAAACAAACAATTCAATATTAAAAAATGGACAGAGGATCTGAATAGACGTTTTCCCAAAGACGACATACTGATCACCAACAGGCACACGGGAAGATGCTCAACATCACAAATCATCAGAGTAATGCAAATCAAAATCACAGTGAGATATCGCTTCACACCTCTGAGAAAGGCCAATATCAGAAAGACAAGAAAAAATAAGTACTGATGAGGCTGTGGGCAAAGGGGGACCCTAGTGCACCGTTGGTGAGGTTGTAAATTGGTGCGGCCACCACAGAAAATAATCTGGAGAACAGTCAAAAACTTAAAAATACAACTCCCACATGATCCTGCAATTCCACTTTTGGGTATTTATCTGAAGATTCAAAAGGATACATGTACCTCTATGTTCACTGCAGCATTATTTACAATAGCCAAGATATGGAAATAACCAAAGTGTCCTTCCTTTAAGGGATGAATGGGAAAAGATTTACACACACACACACACACACACACACACGAATACTATTCAGCAAAAAAAAAAAAAAAAAAAAAAAAAAAAAGGAATACTATTCAGCCATAAAATAAATTAGCCATTTGCAACTGGCATGAATCTGAAGGGTATTATGCTAAGTGAAAAAAGTCAGACAGAGAAAGACAGATATGGTATGATTTAACTTATACCTGAAACTAAACAACAAATAAAGTCAGAAATACAGAGAATACATGGGTGGTTGCCAAAAGGGAAGGGGGTGAGGCTGTGTGGGTAAAAACGGATAAAGGGGATCAAGAGTCCCATCATCCTCTTACAAAATGAATTTACGCACAGCATGGTGACTATAGTCAATAATAACATATTGCAAATTTGAAAGTTGTTTTCAGAAAATACGTCTGAAAAGTTCTTAGCACAAGAAAACAAATGGCGTGACTGTGCATGCAGAGAGATGTTAACTAGACTTACTATGGTGTTCATTGTGCAAGATATACAAATGCCAAATTTTATGTTGCACGCCTGAAACTAGTGTGTCATATATCGATTATAATTTAATAAAACGAAAAAAAAAATGGAAGGAAATAAAAACATGTACTGATTCACTGAAAGACATAGTTTGATAGCCACAAACCCTCAATACAGGAGATTCTAGAGCTTTTTTACATTAAACAGGTGAAAAATCAGCCTGGATGACAAGGCTGAGCTGTAAGATTGGGACTAGAACAAACAAAATGGTGGTTATACTAAATGAATAATGACGTTGATGTAAAGCAAAATAAGGATGTCTTCAAGGTTGTGAGGGGTTTTTGTTTTTCTGTTTGTTTTCTAGAGAGAATTAAAATACAGGACACAATAGCACTGAAGTTGGCAGGAAAGTATATGCGGCAAAAGTGCGCTAAGATTTCTGGATCTTTTCCAGATGACAATAGACAGATTAAGATAGGATTTTATAATAAAGGATTCATGTCATAATTTCTAAGGTAGCCACTCAAATAACAGAAAGAGAATGTTTTAACTTCTCAACTGTATGCAGGGAAAACCCTAACCAATCCAAAAGAAACAAAGAAAAATCAGGACAAGAAAACACAAAATACGTCAGATTTTAAATTATAAAGATCATACGTCATAATGAACTGTAGTGAAGATATTCTAGCTGAAAGTAAAGACTTCTGACTTGTTACCTCAGAAAGCTCCAACTGTAATTCACAAAAGCTGTAATAAAGCAGGAATATGGAATAGTTGACAATAAAAGGATAGGAAAAGATATCCTGCAAATGGCAACAAAAACATATCTACTTTAAAATAAACTCTATTAAAAAGTATAAAGTGTAGTAATTCACCAGCAAAATAACAAATTTATATTTAATAACAAATTTAAATATATACAACAAAAAATGAACAGAGGGAGCCTGGGTGGCTCAGCCGGTTAAGCACCTGCCTTCAACTCCCGACAAGATTCCAGGGTCCTGGAATCAAGGCCCACATCAGGGTCCTTGCTCCAGGGGGGAGCCTGCTTCTCCCTCTCTCTCTCTCTCTGCCTGTCACTCCTCCTGCTTCTTCAGTGTCCGATAAATGAATTAAATTAAAAAAAAAAACCACAAAAAAAACCTGAACAGAACTGCAAGAAGAAAACCATGGTCATAATGGGAAACTTTTTTACCATACTTCTCTTGGTAACAGAGAATAAACGAACAAAAATCAGTGAAAACACAGAATATTTGAATAGGTTTACAAACTTGATCTACAGACACATACAGAAAACTATACTTAATGACTGCAGAATATACCTTCTTTTTAGACACAGACAGGATACATTACAGATATTGAATATGTAGCTGGCCGTAAAGTGTAAACACATTTCAAAGGACTGAAATAATGCAAATTAGGTTTTCTGACCTCAAAGCAATTAAGGTAGAAATCAGGAACAAGATAGATTAAAAAAATCCTTATTTGTAAATTCAAGAAGTCTAAGTAAGCAACTACAAAATGATTCTAAGTTAAGAAAACCAGTACCTTGGGAGAAATGGCCTTAAATGCTAACGTTAGGAAAAGAAGAAGGTTGAAAATTTATGAACAAACGTTCATAACAAGAAAAAGAATTTTTTTTTAAAAAAGTCAATGAAATAAAAACTAATATACAATGAGGAAAATTAATAAGGCCAAAGGTTTATATCTAAAAAGACTAATGCCAAAACTCTGGCAATATTGAGGAAAGAGAAGAAAGGGCAATAAGTACCAATATCAGGACCAAGAAGAAAAACAATTAGCATAGAAACTGCACATGTGAAATATTATAAGCAACCTTTTCAGAAATTTGACAATGTAGTTGAAATGGACCAAATCTTAGAAAAATATGAATCATTAAAACTAATCAAGAAGAAATAGAAAGCCTAAACGTTCTTGTCATCTTTAAAATAGTTACCAATATCCTTATCAAAAAGAAAACATCCAGGCCCAAGGAACCCAACAAGTCAGTTCTGCTAAAGGACAAACGAACTTCAGTCTTTCATAAACTTACCCACAGAAGAGTAGAGACTTCCACCTCACAACATAAGGCTACCCAGGATATTGTGAAGATCTGATGAGAGAGATAAGAAAGCAAAATTATGGGCTGAAGTCTCATAAAAGGAGACATTAAAGTTCTAAATAAACTAGGAGTCAACTAACTCCAGCAGATTATATGTAAAGGAGAACAAATCATGAACAAATTAGGTTATCTCAAATAATAGTCCAATGATAGCCAGTTGAACAGTCAAAAATCAGTAAAAAAAAAAAATGTCAAAAACCAAAGAACTTTCCTATGTTGAGACTGACAGGAAACAAATCATATGATCATTACAATAAATAAATAAAAAGCAAAAAAAAAATTAAAAAAATAAATAAATAAATAAATAAATAAAAAGCACTTGACAAAGTCCAATGGCTAGTCATTTAAAAAGTCATTTTACACAGAATAAACGGAAACTTCTTAAATTGAGTAAACGGCAAATATGAAAAAAATAATCTAGAGCAAATATGACAAAGAAGAAATGTTGAGAGAATTTCTTTTGAGATCCAGATTCACACATAATAAACAAAAATCTAGAGTAGCGAAATCAAAGTGAAAATGAAAAAGGGAATAGCTTTTTGGTCACACATTAAGGAAATGTTTCATGAATACAATTCAGAAATCACTAACCTAAAGGAAAATGGTGCTCGACGAGTAACTTCTGCATAGAGAGTAGGGGAGGACAGAACAAAGCATGAGATGACAAAATATTTTTCCATATGTTTTCCCACCAAGAGAATCTGACATCAGCATGGTTTTACCTTTACCGGTGAATGCAGGCTTTTCTCACCAAACATATCCCAGAGGAAGGTCAGGTCTTCCTGGCTGTCCACACGTGGCCCCAGCCGGCCTGCACAACAGCCAACAGCTCATACAGACCTAGAAAGTGAAAATAAAACACAAAGCGTAACCATAGAGTGATCTCATTAATTTCACTTAAGGTGTGTGTGAAGGATGGCTGGAACATGTCGTTTTTACTGGATCAGTAATCTGGGCCATCAAGCAGAATGCTTCTCCGCGGAAGCCAAGGAACCTTTTTGATTTTTAAAGCCCAAATATGTAGCATCAACAGGCTAGCCTAACCTTTCCTTTGTCAACATTCTCCAGGCATCCAAGCGGACACAACCCGAGGCAGAAAACGTGTACAAGCTTTCAGAGGAAGAAGAAAACTAAATCGTCACTACATTTGCCTCAGTGTTAGCCAAAGATCAAAAGGAGTCATGAATAGGAAAAACTCCTTAGAAGAGCAGAAAATTGATAGAGTGGCCCATTAAAAAGGTTTTGTGGTTTCCAAAGAGTTCCTAATGATATATAGCTTCAAAACCATCTGCGTTATCTACATCCAAATTCAAGTTCCAAAAAGCTAAGGCCTATTAAGCCATACGTGGTGTTGCTTTCTTGTAGCTGCTCATTTTTCAAAAAGCAACAACCACAAGCTACACAGAACTGAGTTTACCTTTAACTCCAATCTGGGCGTATGCCGTACCCTCTGAAAGAGTTAAGGAAAAGGATGCAGGTTCCTCGGGGCCCTCCTCACTAGAAGCTTCCTGGGGCTAGACAGTAGCACCCTGTTCCACCAGTAGCCTGTTGCAGAAACCCTCCCACCTCCTTTGGGGCCCATCAGACTCCTGTCCAAGAACTGTTACGACAGTGCCTGCCCGGGGCCTCTGCAGGGAGGTGACCTAGAAGAAGTATCAACTCTCAGCACACGTTTCACTTTCCAGTGGGATTATACGAGGTAAAAAGGAGAAACTTCCTTTTATTTCTGTCTGCTGTCTACAAGAGCACCGAAACCTCCTGGGATCTACGACACAGGAGCGTGCTGTTATTCCTGCTCTGAAGTGCTGCTGTTCATCACAGGGACAGCTTTACAAGATATGTAACTAGCAAAGAATCATAAATTATGGCCTGCTGATTAGTCTATCTATTATCTTCCTAAAGTATTATCATATTCTGATAATCAGTGATCATTCACCAAATGTATTCGCTTTGCCTTGGAAAGCTGGATCTGTAACATGAGACGTTAAACTCCAACATTCCTGGGACTGCATGTGGCCAAAAAGATCTATTCTACTTTAGGGGGAAGAAAATGTCTCCCTATTACATTCTTAAGTATTCTTGATGATTTACACTTATTCCCTTAAAAACCTGGCATCATGCCTAAGCTAGCTCTTATTGATGATTTCATAAAACTATTTGTAAGGTGTCCCAACATAATTCGATGTATAATAATGCAGGTCTCACTTTACACGTACACAGATACACACAACTTTAAAAACATGACAATTGCCAAGATCAGCGATTAAGGTCAGAGGTTCAAATTGAAAATTAGGTAAAAAGGAGGTAGAATTTCGCTATTTTATTATTGATTTAGGAGCAACAAAAGGAATTCCTTGTTCCTTGGAAATATGGTTAGTTTAATTAATAATACTAGTTCAACTATAACATAATTTATGAGGTATAGTTCTGGGGGGGGGGGCAATAACTGAGGTAATGTATTAGAACAGCCCCGGCATATGGTAAATAGTCTATTTCATATGTAACTTAGTGAGCTTCAGCTATTGTTGTTATTCCTGTTATTCATCAGGACTATTATTTTTTTTAGGATTAATTTATTTTACAGAGAGGCAGGGGACAGGGGCAGAGGGAGACAGAATCTTAAGCAGACTCCACGCTCAGCATGGAGCTTGACACGAAGCTCCAAATCATGACCCTGATCATGGCTGGAGCTGAGACCAAAAGTCAGACACAAAACCCACTGCACCACCCAGGAGTGTCCATCACTACTGCTATTGAAAAATCAAAACTCTGAGTCAAACAGACCTAGATTCAAACCAGGTCTATACTTCATTTACCCCCCATAACTTACCTCAGCCTTCTTTCCATATGTTCAAAAGAAACGGAATCTACACCTATAGTAAACTGGACAGGAAAAAATATACATACGTATGCAGATACACAAGTGTGTGCATATAACACAGGTAAAATCTGAAAAAGCCTAAGGGACTGCATCAGTGACGATGTACCCACGTGGTTACCATAACTATGCGAGATGTCACCACTGGAGGAAGCAGGGTCAAGGGTACACGGGATCTGTATTATGTCTTCCAACACATGAATCCACAGTTATCTCAAAGTACAGTTAAAGCAAGAGGAGAAGTGGTGGTTAACATTGTTATAAGAATGCAAGGGAACAAGGCACGTAGTCCTGTGGTTGGCACAAAAGAGGCATTTGATGAATTTTTAAAAGATTTTATTTATTCATGAGACGGACAGAGAGAGAGAGAGAGAGAGGCAGAGACATAGGCAGAAAGAGAAGCAGGCTCCATGCAGGCAGCCCAAAGTGGGACTCGATCCCGGGACTCCAGGATCACACCCTGGGCTGAAGGCTGACGCTTCAGCACTGAGCCACCCAGGCGTCCCTGATAAAAACATTTTAAAAATTGGGCAGCCCGGGTGGCTCAGCAGTTTAGCACTGCCTTTGGGCCAGGGCTTGATGGACTCCCTGCATGGAGCCTGCTTCTCCCTCTGCCTGTGTCTCTAACTCTCTCTCTCTCTGTCTCTGTGTGGCTCTCTTAGGAATGAATAAAATCTTAAAAAAAAAGAATTTTAAAGAATAATAAAGTGATTTCTTAAGACTTCCTCAAGTGGCAACTGCCCCTTACTAGAATTCTGTCTATACCTTTACTCCACTTCAAAAAGTTTGGATCTCGAATGAACCACCAAGAGGAGCAGAGGAATAAGCGTCCGCATAAAACACATAAAGTGAAAGATCCCTATAATTTCTAATCTGTGGATGAAACCTGAAAGGCGTCTGGGGGAGTAACCAAATAGCAAATCACTTTGAGATTGATGACATATGCCTTATTATCTAAGTTAAAATAGGAAACACAGGGACATCTGGGTGATTAAGAAGCTGAGTGTCTAACTTTGGCTCAGGGCTGATTCTGGCCCAGGACCCAGCCCCACATTGGGCTTCCTATGGGGAGCCTGCTTCTCCCTCTGCCTGGGTCTCTGCCTCTCACTGTCTCTCTCACAAATCAATAAGTAAAACCTTTTACAAATGAAACAGAAACCACATCTAAAAAATCAACTTCTGAAGATAATCGATTTCTTTTTAATTATACGGCCCCGATATTTAAACTATGGCTTTTCAAAACCATCAACAAGGAAAAAATTTTAAAAAGCAACAGATAAGTACTAGGAGATCATGAAAACCAGCCCATCGCACCCTGCGCCGCACCCACGCCCCGGCAGCGCGTGGTCCGGGAGGCCCCGCCAGCGAGACAGCCAGCCCGGGCGAGGGAGGAGGGCGCCGCGTGCAGCCCGCGCCCCGCCCGCGGCCCCGGCGGCTCGCACCTTCCTCAGCGCCGACATCCTCGAGCGCTCTGAGTTCAGCAGGCGAAGGGCGACATGCTTTGTGGCCCGTCCGTCCATCCGCACCGCCAGCCGACAATCCGCGGGGCCGCCGCCGCCGCCACCGCCACGCGTCCCACCGCGCTCCAGCCTGGCACACGCTCGGAGCCCCCCGCCGGCGCCTGCGCACTGGGCGCCCCGGAGGCCTGGCGCGCTGGGGGCCAGCCGGCGCGCGGAGGCACCTGGGAAGGGCCAGGCAAGCGCGGGGAGCCCAGGCAAGCGCCGCGCCTCCGCCACACCGCAGACAGCGGGCAGTCCCCGCCCCGAATGCCACCTGGGGCGCGTGCTGCTCGCTGGCCGCAACAAGGTCCCAGCGCCGCTGAGCAGCCGGTGCCAGGGCGAAGCGAAGGTAGCGCGCGTCCCCCCAGGGGCGGTGCCCCGCAGCCGGAGGACGGACCGGACACTAGCTGCCTCGGGCGGCGTGGCCGGAGGCTCTCGAGCTGTCCAGGGACCGTCTGTCCGCCGCTGGCGCTGCCCTAAACACGAGCCGCTTCCGCCTGGGCCCCTGGGCCCTCGCCGCTGCCCCGCGGGAGCCGGACGCCGCCCCCTCCTCAGGCCCCGCAGCTCCTCCAGCCCGCCCGTCTGCCCGGAACAGTCCGCGCCGCACCCACGCCGCGGGAGTGCCGGGTCCGGGAAGCACCGCCGGCGAGGCACAAGACCGCCGCGCGCAGCCCACGACCGATCACCCCTGCAGCTCGGGGTCCCTGCCCGCGCCCCGCCCGCGGCCCGCACCTTCCTCAGCGCAGACATCCTCGGGTGCTCGGAGTTCAGCAGGCGCAGGGCGACAGGGCACACGGCCCGTCCATCCGCAGGGCTGGCCGTCAGTCCGGAGGACCGCGCTCGAGCGCAGTGCACGCTGGGAGCCCCCCGCCGGCGCCTGCGCACTGGTCTACCGGGAGGCCCCGCACGCTGGGGGCCGGCCTGAGTGCGGAGGCACCTGGGGAGGGGCCACACCCGCACCGGGAAGCCCAGGCAGCACCGCGCCCTGCCGTCCGGGGGTCCTTCCGCCCCACCGCTCCCCCGCCGCCGCCGCCGCCGCCGCCACGCGCCCCACCGCGCTCCAGCCCGGCACACGCTCGGAGCCCGCCGCCGGCGCCTGCGCACTGGGCGCCCAGGAGGCCTGGCGCGCTGGGGGCCGGCCGGCGCGCGGAGGTACGTGGGGAAGGGCCAGGCAAGTGCGGGGAGCCCAGGCAGCGCCGCGCCCCGTCGTCCGGGGTTCCTTCCGCCCCACCGCTCCCCCGCCCCTGCCGGCGCGCAGGCCCCGCCCCGGATGCCACCTGTGGCGCGGGTCCCCTGGCGCTCAAGGCGGCGGTAGCCTGCAGCACGTGCAGCTCGCCCGCAGCCCCACGGTCCCAGCGCGCCTGCGCGGCCGGTGCCAGGGCGACACGAAGGTAGCGCGCGTCCCCCCAGGGGCGGTGCCCCGCATCCGGAGGACAGACCCGGCACTTGCTGCCTCGGGCGACGTGGACGGAGGCTCTCGAGCTGTCCAGGGACCGTCTGTCCGCCGCTCGCGCTGCCCTAAACACGAGCCGCTTCCGCCTGGGCCCCTGGGCCCTCGCCGCTGCCCCGCGGGAGCCGGACGCCGCCCCCTCCTCAGGCCCCGCAGCTCCTCCAGCCCGCCCGTCTGCCCGGAACAGTCCGCGCCGCACCCACGCCGCGGGAGTGCCGGGTCCGGGAAGCACCGCCGGCGAGGCACCAGGCCGCAGCGCGCAGCCCACGACCGGTCACCCCTGCAGCTCCGGGTCCCTGCCCGCGCCCCGCCCGCGGCCCGCACCTTCCTCAGCGCAGACATCCTCGGGTGCTCGGAGTTCAGCAGGCGCAGGGCGACAGGGCACACGGCCCGTCCATCCGCAGGGCTGGCCGTCAGTCCGGGGGACCGCGCTCGAGCGCAGTGCACGCTGGGAGCCCCCCGCCGGCGCCCGCGCACTGGTCGACCGGGAGGCCCCGCACGCTGGGGGCCGGCCTGAGTGCGGAGGCACCTGGGGAGGGGCCACACCCGCACCGGGGAGCCCAGGCAGCACCGCGCCCTGCCGTCCGGGGGTCCTTCCACCCCACCGCTCCCCCGCCGCCGCCGCCGCCGCCACGCGCCCCACCGCGCTCCAGCCCGGCACACGCTCGGAGCCCGCCGCCGGCGCCTGCGCACTGGGCGCCCAGGAGGCCTGGCGCGCTGGGGGCCGGCCGGCGCGCGGAGGTACGTGGGGAAGGGCCAGGCAAGTGCGGGGAGCCCAGGCAGCGCCGCGCCCCCTCGTCCGGGGTTCCTTCCGCCCCACCGCTCCCCCGCCCCTGCCGGCGCGCAGGCCCCGCCCCGGATGCCACCTGTGGCGCGGGTCCCCTGGCGCTGGAGGCGGCGGTAGCCTGCAGCAAGTGCAGCTCGCCCGCAGCCCCACGGTCCCAGCGCCGCCTGTGCGGCCGGTGCCAGGGCGACACGAAGGTAGCGCGCGTCCCCCAAGGGGCGGTGCCCCGCATCCGGAGGACAGACCCGGCATTAGCTGCCTCGTGCGACGTGGACGGAGGCTCTCGAGCTGTCCAGGGACCGTCTGTCCGCCGCTGGCGCTGCCCTAAACACGAGCCGCTTCCGCCTGGGCCCCTGGGCCCTCGCCGCTGCCCCGCGGGAGCCGGACGCCGCCCCCTCCTCAGGCCCCGCAGCTCCTCCAGCCCGCCCATCTGCCCGGAACAGTCCGCGCCGCACCCACGCCCCGGGAGTGCAGGGTCCGGGAAGCACCGCCGGCGAGGCACCCAGGCGCCGCGAGGGACGAGGCCGCCGCGCAGCCCGCGACCGGTCGCCCCGGCAGCTCGGCCCCCGCGGCTCGCACCTTCCTCAGCGCTGACATCCTCGGGCGCTCGCGGTTCAGCAGGCGCAGGGCGACATGCTTTGTGGCCCGTCTGTCCGCAGGGTCGGCTGGCCGTCAGTCCGGGGGACCGCGCTCGAGCCCAGTGCACGCTGGGAGCCCCTCGCTGGCGCCTGCGCACTGGGGCCTCACGGGGTAAACAACCCCCACTGAGCCCTGCACCAGGCAGGGGGTTGAGCAGCTCCCCCAAGTGCTAACAACTGAAAATCAGCACAATAGACTCTCCCCCAGAAGACCAGCGAGAAGGACAGGGGAAAAACAAGTTATTGACCAAGCAGCACTGGAAAGTTCCAGGGTAAGACAAGGGACTTGCAGGATACAGAATCAGACGATATTCCCCCTTGTTTTGTTGTTGTTGTTGTTGTTGTTATTTTTTATTTCTGTTTGCTTCCCCCACCCCTTTTTTCCTTTCTTTTTTTCTTTTTCTTCTCTTTTTCTTCCTTTTTTCTTTCTTCTTTTTTCTTTTCTTTCCGTCTTTCTCTCCTCTCTTTTTCTCCTTTTCCCAATACAACATGTTTTTGGCCACTCTGCACTGAGCAAAATGACTAGAAGGGAAACCTCACCTCAAAAGAAAGAATCAGAAACATCCTCTCTCCCATAGAGTTACAAAATCTGGATTACAATTCAATGTCAGAAAGCCAATTCAGAAGCATTATTATAAAGCTACTGGTGGCTCTAGAAAAAAGCAAAAAGGACTCAAGAGACTTCATGACTGCAGAATTTAGAGCTAATCAGGCAGAAATTAAAAATCAATTGAATGAGACACAATCCAAACTAGAAGTTCTAATGATGAGGGTTAACAAGGTAGAAGAACGAGTGAGTGACATAGAAGACAAGTTGATGGCAAAGAGGGAAATGAGGAAAAAAGAGACAAACAAGTAAAGGACCATGAGGATAGATTAAGGGAAATAAATGACAGCCTGAGGAAGAAAAACCTACGTTTCATTGGGGTTCCAGAGGGCGCCAAATGTGACAGAGGCCCAGAATATGTATTTGAACAAATCATATCTGAAAACTTTGCTAATCTGGGAAGGGAAACAGGCATTCATATCCAGGAAATAGAGAGATTCCACCCCCTGAAATGAATAAAAACTGTTCAACACCTCGACATTTAATGGTGAAGCTTGCAAATTCCAAAGATAAAGAGAAGATCCTTAAAGCAGCAAGAGACAAGAAATCCCTGACTTTTATGGGGAGGAGTATTAGAGTAACTGCAGACCTCTCCACAGAGACCTGGCAAGCCAGAAAGGGCTGGCAGGATATAGTCAGGGTCCTAAATGAGAAACACATGCAACCGAGAATACTTTATCCAGCAAGGATCTCAATCAGAATGGAAGGAGAAAGAAAGAGCTTACAAGACAGGCAGGAACTGAAAGAATATGTGACCTCCAAACCAGCTCTGCAAGAAATTTTAAGGGGGACTCTCAAAATTCCCCTTTAAGAAGAAGTCCACTGGAACAATCCACAAAAACAGGGACTGAATAAGTATCATGATGACACTAAACTCATATCTTTCAATAGTAACTCTGAACGTGAACGGGCTTAATGACCCCATCAAAAGGCGCAGGGTTTCAGACTGGATAAAAAAGCAGGACCCGTCTATTTGCTGTCTACAAGAGACTCATTTTAGACAGAAGGACACCTACAGCCTGAAAATAAAAGGTTGGAGAACCATTTACCATTCGAATGGTCCTCAAAAGAAAGCAGGGGTAGCCATCCTTATATCCGATAAACTAAAACGTACCCCGAAGACCGCAGTGAGAGATGAAGAGGGACACTATATCATAATTAAAGGATCTATCCAACAAGAGGACTTAACAATCCTCAATATATATGCCGCGAATGTGGAGGCTGCCAAATATATCAATCAATTAATAACCAAAGTGAAGACGTACTTAGATAATAATACACTTATACTTTGTGACTTCAATCTAGCGCTTTCTACACTTGATAGTTTCCTAAACACAACATCTCCAAAGAAACGAGAGCTTTAAATGATACACTGGACCAGATGGATTTCACAGATATCTACAGAACTTTACATCCAAACTCAACTGAAAATACATTCTTCTCAAGTGCACATGGAACTTTCTCCAGAATAGACCACATACTGGGTCACAAATTGGATCTGAGCCGATACCCAAAGATTGGGATCGTCCCCTGCATATTCTCAGACCATGATGCCTTGAAATTAGAACTAAATCACAACAAGAAGTTTGGAAAGACTTCAAACACGTGGAGGTTAAGGACCATCCTGCTAAAAGATGAAAGGGTCAACCAGGAAATTAAGGAGAAATTAAAAAGATTCATGGAAACTAATGAGAATGAATATACTACCATTTAAAACCTTTGGGATACACCAAAAGCAGTCCTGAGGGGGAAATACATCACAATACTAGCAGCCATCCAAAAGCTGGAAAGAACTCAAATACAAAAGCTAACCTTACACCTAAAGGACCTAGAGAAAAAAAAAAAAAACAGCAAATAGATCCTACACCCAGCAGAAGAGAGTTAATAAAGATTCGAGCAGAACTCAACGAAATCGAGACCAGAAGAACTGTGGAACAGATCAAACAAAACCAGGAGTTGGTTCTTTGAAAGAATTAATAACATTAATTAATTAGAGGTATTGAATAATATAAATGGTGAAGTAACCTCGTACTTGGAATTTAAAAAATTCTATCAGATGGTAGCGTGGAAAATACAGAAAGGAAAGAACAACTAGAAGGCTATAAAAGTGTAGGTTGAATCCAACAGATTTTGCCTTGGATATTTGGGTGATCATCCTACCTTAATCAGATTTGAAAGGTCTTTGAGACTGATTATTTCTTACCCCTTCTTGAAACATTGTGGGTAGTACATTTCCAAAGAAATTCAAAACATAAATGATAGATAGCATTTTCATGAAGATAAATTTAGAATAATTTTAAATACTGTAACAGAGTCTAGGTAGGAAAACAAAACATGTTAGTTATTTTAGCACAGAAAATTTGACAACACAGAAAATTTTACATGCAGGATTGGTTAAGCACATACTGCCTGTTATTGAGGAGTGGAGAAACCAAAAAGGAACACTGAGGTAACACACATACAGTATATATATATTTACCCTGAGAGCTGAAGTATGGTAGGAAGAGGATGTAGTTATTAGAACCTAATGGCTTAAAGGAGGGGCCCTGCAGAACTGGTGATATAGTACCTGCAAGCGGTGTGATGAAGCTGGTTCTGGCTTGGGTCAGATAACAGAGAACTGGAAACTGGAGCTGTGGCTGCTAGGTGTCTCCTTGTCCTGCCTCTCAGTGTGAATTCCAGTGCCTCCTATGGGCAGAATCTAACAGGAAGCTAGCTGACTAAACAGCATTATTTGCAGTATCCCAGTCCTAGTAGCATCACAGTAGAGAAGGGGGTGGTGTTGAGGCTGAGACAGCAGCTTAGTAAACCTTAATAGTTGTTGTCATCAAACTACTTGTAATGAGTTATTTCCAATAAAGTATATATTCAGGATTTTAGAATGAATCTAATTTCGTGGAAAGTGGCCTTGTTAATTTGCAAAGTAACAAACTCTAAAGTGCCATTTATCATTACAATTTCAATTTGGTAGTTCTTTGCTGATAGTTACAGTGGCAGGCCACCTGGACATTGTTTTGGCTTTTTAAAAAATCATAATTCAGAGAAAACTAATTCTGCTTGTTTTGATTTCTAAGACATGGGCTAAATGTAGTGAAATCAGAAAGAATAAATAATGGGCATGTAAGCTTGATGGACCCAAATCATAAACGGTGTCAGGGGATTTCATTTTATGGGTGGAAGCTGAAGACTGTTACCTGAATGGATTAAGTGTTACGTGTTTTCAGAATCAGGATTTCCCTTTCTATAAATTTCAAGTATAGGTATATAATCTCCGAGTAATGGTCTTTTTCATTATAATGCACCCAGTGCTGTGAGCATAACACCTAAATTATTTATAAATTACAAATTTAATCTTATCTGAGATGTTAGCTTTTGAATCTTTCTGCAGGTTACTGTAAACTCACTTTGTCTTTAAATCACTTTTAATGGAAGTTTTTGAGTAAAAATTTTAAAACATAAAATTAGTTTTTATCTAATATTTTCATAATGAAAGAATAAAATAACAGATGAATAACGTAGGTCAAGACATTATTTTAACCTAGGTTTAAGAAGTTATGGAATAACTTTTTTTTAAAAATAGTTCTTTTTTCTCTTTGAAGTTTTCAGACTTTAAATCCAACTTTGAAAATCAGTAACAATATTATCTAGTTATCTACATAGACATTTGGTTGTATGAATGATTTATATGTATCAAACGTTGATGATGGTCTAGTAGAAGTTAACCTTATTTTTTCAGTATTAGATTAAGATACTCACATGTAGTTCCCTAAGTCCTGTGATGAACATTTATTGTGATTTAACATAGAACCTAGCCTATGATAAACTATTTAGGAAAAACTTTTTTGAATGTCTCTTCCTTCCTAATATAAATCATAATAAGACTTACAGATCACATGTAGCTTGTTATAGATTAGTTATGCATATTTGTGATTTTTAAGACGCCTCCGAATTGCTTCATTTAGAAAAAAAAATTATTCACATTTAAAGAGTTAATTGATATCTTCCCTTCTACATATCTACCAATTTTGATTTGCTGGGAAGTTCTTTAAATTCAATCACAGATGACTTTGCATTTATATTCCAGCACCACTTGTTATCCCTTAAATATCTTCTGCATTTTTTGGAGCTTTTCAAATTGAGGCTCTCAAGATCTACTTTCTGTAACCAGTCTTTGCCTGAAGATATTCTACTTAATTTTTTAAAATATATAAATTTATCAGAAAACTCTTAGGCCCCATGAATTTCTTTGTTATAGTAAATGCCTTTCCTTGATGTTGTAGATGTTATTCAGTGAACCATTCCTTATTAACAATTCATCAGTTAATTTCTAGGATTAACTATTTTTTTTTCCATCTTTTCACTTGGGGAAGAAGTAGTAGGATTCTGTATTTTAAGGGAGAGTGCAGAAAGGGATATACACTTTTTTAAGAGGAGAAAAACATGGTTAAAAGACATTTTGAATTGAAGGAGAGCAGATGGGTGCCTCTTTATTTGTTTAGTACATTCTTTCAGAGCAGTCCTTTTCATCCCTTTTGGTCTCAAGACCTCTGTCTCTACAGTCATGAAAACTGAGAGCTGTTGTTTATCTTCTACCAATATTTACCATATTAAAAATTAAAGCTTGATAAATGAGTCACTTGGGTGACTCAATCAAACATCTGCCGTAGGCTCAGGTCAGGATCCTAGGGTCCTGGCATAGAGCTCAATGTCATACTATTCAGTGGGGAGCCTGCTTCTCCCGCCGCTCCTCACCCTTGCCTAAGAGTGCCTGCCATGTCCCCCAACTCAAAATCTTTATTTAAAAAACTTGATAACTATGAAAAATAATTCTAAAATCAGTTGATTGTAAACCCTTTAATGTTAGCTTATGTAATGTTTTTATGAAAAATAATTATAAAATTAAAAAAATAGATCTTGAGTATCTCTTTAATGCCTCTCTTAAGAGGAAACTTCAGATGTGCTCTGCATTCAATCTTCCATGATAACATACTTTTCTACAGCATCTGGGAAAACTCCACTGTTTTTGTGGTAGAATGAGGAAGAAAAAGACCATCATATTAGTGTTATTATGAAAATAGTTTTGATCTTTTGAAATGATTTTGGGGTCCCTCAAGGGTTCCTGGACAACACAAGGAAAACTCCTGCCTTAGTATATCAAGCCTAAGCCAGCAAATTTGAAGTGTTTGCAGACCTTTTTGAAGTTTAGTTCTTCGCTTGTTGGTTTTTTTTTTTAATTTTTTAATTTTATTTATTTATTCATGAGACACACGGGGGGGAGGGGCAAAGACACAGGCAGAGGGAGAAGTAAGATCACGCCCTGGACCGAAGGCAGGTGTTAAACCGCTGAGCCACCCAGGGGATCCCTAGTTCTTGGTTTTAGATACTCTTTTTTTTTTTTAATCAAATTTAACAACTTTAAGATCTAATGTTTAATATGGTGATGGTAACTGGTAACACTATATTGTGTAATTGAAATTTGCTGAGATGAAGACTTAAATGTTTTCATAAAATCTGTTAGGTGATGATGTGTTAATGAACCAGATGGGTGGAATCCTTTCACAGTGTCAAATCATCACAGCATACACTAAATATCTTCCAGTTTTGTCAATCATACTTCAATAAGGTTGAAAATACACAATGAAGAAAAGCATTGTAACACCTATTGCACAACAGTATTTAAATATTTCCCATTACTAAAAGGTTTCCCCCCCACAACCTTTTTTTTTTTTTTTGAGTATGGAAGTGGGGTGGAGAAGATAAACTAGAGTTATTAGTATGTTGTTGTAATGCTGTACGCTGAAACACATTTTGTTAAGTAAGACATTAAGTTATACTGAGCTAAGATTTGGTGGGCAGAATCCACACAGTGTCATAGACTCCTATTCTTCAAGGTTCTGGCCTGTAAACTTTTAACTGTCCTGGAGTTAACCTGGGTGTAAATTAACTGTCATTAAATAATATACTATTTACTTGAGCTGGAAAAAAAAATACCCTTTTTTCTTAAAGTGAGACTTTGACAAGGAAAAAAGTATGTTGATATAATTTTTTTTTTTTGATGCATGCTCCTTATCCCCTGCAGAACAGGTAACAATTCACAAAGCCATCGCTTTGAAGAGCAGTGGTGTAGATCACTCTGCCCTGCTCTGATGTCCTCTCATCCACCTGTCTCAAATCTTATCTACCTCTCCAACCAGACTAGTTATCATAATCAATCTCATGTAACCACCTTCCAAGCAACCCAAATCTTCCAGATACATGCATAGAAGTATTCAGTTTGGGGCAGCCCAGGTGGCTCAGCGGTTTAGCGCCACTTTCAGTCCAGGGCCTGATCCTGGAGACCCGGGATCGAGTTCCACGTTGGCTTCCTGCATGGAGCCTGCTTCTCCTTCTGCCTATGTCTCTGCCTCTCTCTCTCTCTCTCTCTCTCATAAGTAAATAAAATCTTTAAAAAAAGTATTCAGTTTGTATAATAATTTAGGTACAGGGAGTAGTAAGTGGTGAAAAAGCTTTTAGAACTTGGCCTTCTGTGATTGGGTTTCTGCAACTTGGTTGTAGCCTACCTTTGGAAACTAGAAGGATTGAGAATTAACTTTCTGTATGAGAGGTTTGGAGGCACAGGGCTGATTGCCAATAGCTTCATTATTTTGAGGCATAATCCCAAGAGCATAAGTGTGACAGAATCTGCAATATTTTTTCATCTCTTAAAATTATTGCAGCATTTTGAGAATTGGTATTGATTTGGTGGCAATAATGGGCATCCTGAAACTTAAGTTTTTATCCTTTTTTCTGTCACCAATTAGTTTTATGGCGTATGGATAACTCTTACGACTATCTCTAGGCTTGTTGCCTACTTGGCAAAATTAAAGCTGAGTCAGCAGGGCATGAAGGTTCATTCTTTTCCTCAAGCTTTAAGATTGTGTCACTGTCCACTGGTGAACCAGAATTGTAGACTACCAACGTATAACATTTCATTAATCTCAAAGCTCCTTTGAGGAAATAGTCCAGAAATTCATCTAGAAGTAACTTGGGATTCTTCCAGATTCCTGGGGCCAGTGCACTTCTTTAAATTTTACACTTTTTAGATCAGTAGCATGGAAATTGGCCCTCCTTTCAGATTTCTCTAATTTCTTTATAATTTTACTATACCTGTAAAATACCTAAAGAGAATGTATCTGAGAGTTTTTGAAAGGCTAGTTTTTGTTACAGGGATATGAGTGATGCTGCTGACCTCATATATTATGTGAGACAAGGTTTAGCTTGCCCAATCTCATGGATTTTGAAGGTGAAGCAAATATATGGCTTTTAATTAGCTCTGTGTTTATAGTTTTATTTTTAAATTCTGTGGGTTTTTTTTTTTCTTCACTAAGTAACAGTGAATACAGACCAATTGTTCTTGGTTACTAATATATATGAGTATTATTGTGCATGAGTTTAAAATTGATACGCCATCATGTCATGAAATCAGTTAAGTATGGGTTTTCTAATCTCCACCCCCCCCCCATGTGACAGGATTTCAGCAATTAAAATTATGTAATGGGGAACTTTGGTAATGCTTTTCCAAAGTCAAGATGTTAATTTTGCATTTCTCATTCTGTGCTTAATAAACTAATGTATATGAATCTGTTTTAATTTCGTATTTTACCGGATTTTCCATTGTTATTTTTGAAGGTTTTCATAGACTAAAGTCTCCTAAGAGATATAGATAGATATCTACACACACACACACATAGATAGATATCTACACACACACACACACACACACACACAATTACATTTTATATCAGGGTACATTTTTTTTATGGTCTTTTCCCTTATATGTGCTTTGAAAACCATTGACTGTTGAAGTTTCATAATAAGTGGTTAAATAGTATTAATATTTTCTAATTTTTAAAAATGTATTTTTAAGCCTTATGATTCTGCAGATGACTGGTCTGAGTATATTAGCTCTTCTGGGAAAAAATACTACTACAATTGTCGAACCGAAGTTTCACAATGGTTTCCCAAAAGAGTGGCTTGAAAGGTATTTGCTCTTACTCATTAAAAAATACTTATTATTCTTGACTACAGCTTAACATCTTAGAACTTTCTCAGCTTAGGTTTCTTAGTGAAACTCCTCATTCCCCCCTTCAATTGCAATAGTTGGCCCATTATGTTTTCTATAATTTCTCTTTGCTTAAAAAAAAAAAAGAAAGAAAGAAAAAACTTGGATAAGTCACTGTCCACAAGGACCTTGTAAACCATCAGTATATTTAAGATTTTATATCAACCTATATTATCATTTATAATGAACATTTTCATAATTTAAAGTATATTAATGTTTCCTTCATATGTGTAGAATTAATATTGGGGAGTTTTGGTTGTAGGGTTTAATGGTGTTATAAACAATTGCTATAATGCTATCACTGAGAAACATTAATGTTCTGTTAGCTATGTTTCATCTCCCATACCAGTTGATATTATGGCTATGTTCAGTTCTTTTATTTTCCATATAACATTCTGTTGAGCATTTGGTCAGAAGTGTCATATGTAAACTCATTGTACCTGATGTAATTTTTATGAGTTTATCTATGTTTTATTTTTAGAGAACAGAGACAAAAAGAAGCAAACAAGATGGCAGTTAACAGCTTCCCAAAAGATAGGGATTACAGAAGGGAGGTGATGCAAGCAACAGCCACTAGTGGGTTTGCCAGTGGAAGTAAGTATTAATTTTTTTTTTCTTTGAAACAACATGATGTTTAATTCACTCCTATAGTTTGTATGTTTATATCCATATGCATAGCTGTTTACATATGTAAACTAAAATAATGTAAATGTATAGTTTCTTTTATGTTAGATCTGTCTTCCTAACCTCCACCATTTTGTTTCCTGAAAAGGAAAAGAGTTCATGGAGGATTAGTACACGTATGTTATTCTTCACTACTCATACTGGCTATGATGCAGTTGAATTGGTGGAAAACAAAATCTCATATTGTGGATTGACTCTTAAAACAGGAGTTGTTTGGGTTTTTTTTCCCCCCTTTGCTGAATTGTGTCCTGTTAAACTGGACAGTGAAACTTCTTCCAAAACTCATTGAATGTTTGAATCTAACAATTGAATTGTAGCCACACACAGATGGTAACATTAAAGTGTCTCTTGGTGTTTTGTGTTTATCAGTGAGAAACTTTTTTACCTTTTATCTGGGAACTGATTACATCATCATAGATGTGAATAGCATCTCTATACTGTGAGCATACCTTAAAGGTTTTTGAGGTCACATTTTGTCTAAGTGGGACAATATGAGTAATATGCATTTATTTCTTAATTCAAATTAAATTTGAATTTGAAGCTTTTAGTAAAGGTCCTCTATTCCCAGTGGCTTCCTTTTGCCCAGAATAGAATTTAAATGCCACCATAGACTTCTTAGGCTTTTTATTAGATTTTGAAATTTGGAAGAATTTTTAAGATGTGTTCAGGGAATTCTTGGACATCTTCTTCCTGTAACTTACATAGAAGGTTGTATTTGGTCTTAGCAAGACAGTACTGCTTTTTTGATGGGAAAAGTTTTAAGATGAAGCAGATAGTAAAGTAACATAATTCTTCACTGAATTTTTAAGATATGTTCCTTTGAACATTTAATTTTTTTGTACTAGTGAAATTGTATTTAATTCTTACAAAACAATGATTTAGTGTACTGAAGTAAGGAAATTAAAACTATTTTTGAGACAGAAGACTTGGGTCCTGGTTCCATTTTACTTAATATCTTGAATAACTGTTACTTCTTGCAAACAATCAGAAATAAGGTAAAGGTTTTCCTCTCCAGGTTTAAAAAAAAAAAAAAAAAAACTGCACCCAGCTTGTAGTAGTTCTGTCTGAACAAACTGCAGAAGGATATTGAGAAGATATGGTGGAGGAGTGGCAAATGGTTGTAAAAAAAATAGTCACTTTTTTTTTTTTTTTTTTTAAGATTTTGGGCCAGGCCTCTCACTTAGTGGGTGATAGTTCCCAGAGAGGGAAAAAAAATAGCCTAGTGCGTCAGCTTTATTCTTTCCAAAATACCCTATCATTTTAAGTCTCTTCTCCTCTCTTGAAGTAAATGGAAGTAAATAAAGATCTGATGGAAGTATTGATGAAAGTGAAAGTAGTGTTTTTTTGTCTTTCTAATAAACCATCTTTAAGGAAATAAAATCAGAATTGTGTTTTTAAATTGTGTGCATCTTTTTCTTTCACAAATGAAGGAGTTCCTTCTCTTTTTTCTTTGTAATTTCAAAAGTGAAGCATGTTTGTTACTAAAAAATAAAAAGGGGATTTTTTTAATTTCATGAGCCAAGAACATTTGGGGACATACACTTTTTTCTGCGTGTATATAAATGTGTATTAAAACTACATATGTGTGTGTTTTACATAATGGCATTATATGTTACTATTTTTAACCTTTTTTTGTTCATTAATATTTTGAGGAAATATTTCTGTGTCAGTTTAGAAATCCCTGTGTGTTAAAATTACATGGTTTTCCTTTTTTTTTTTTTTTTGATGTGCCCTCATTTATAGGTAATCATCTGTGGATACTTGGGTGGTTTTTATCCTTTTCCTACTGTCAGCAGTGCTGTGATGTCTATCTTTGCCCATTACTTCCTTAGTCACATTCCTAAAAGTGCAAATGAGGAGTCAGTAGGTCTCTGTGTGTGTTGAAGTACAGTCATGTGTCTCACTTTTTCAGTTTTAAGTGATAATTAGAAAAAAAAAAAAAACCTTAGCTATATTTCTTTTTATTTTTCCTTAATTGGTCAACTGAGTTATACCTAAGTGTGGTAGTAATGAAGTCATTGAGTCATTTAAGTGCTTAACTTTTTCTGTCCAAAAAGTATTGGCAGAATTTTCCCATGTGTCCAGCACATTGGTGTTCATGTTGGGTAAGACCTAAGGCTTTGCAGTTTGAACTGCCAATACAAGGTATGCGTGTTGGTGGGGGTGGGCAGATTGAAAGATTTTATATGAAAGGAGAAAAAGGTAGAAAATCAATTTATTTTATGCACTACAGCAAATAATGTTATCTAGAACTTGACCTTGAAAACTTTATGGATAAAATTTTTAATTTGGTTTTACTGCTACTAGATTATTTTCATTGTCTTTAATCTGTGCCTTACAGAATTATTGCTCTATACTTAGAGAAACCTTAACTTGGTGTTTCTCAACTGTAGCACCAATGACATTTTGGGTTAGGTGATTCTTTGTTGTGGGTTGCTGTCCTGTGTCTTAGGACATAGAGTACTGTACCTGGCCTCTACATGCTAGATGCCAGTAGCACACCTCCTCTCTTCCAAGTTGTGATAACCAAGAATGTCTCCTTACATTTGCCAAATGTCTTTGTTGTGGAGGCGGTGTGCAAGTAAAGTCACCATGTTAACTGTTTTGTCTAGAGTTGTGAATCATAGAAAGCTGTTGTAGCTACAGCTTCCTTAGTTCCTATAATGCTGCTGCCACTGTAAAGCTTACAAGTGTCTGAAGAAGTATCAACTTTAATTTTCATCTGAATACATTTGCTTGATACTCTTTGACTCTAGTCTTACAGAAGTGAGATTTTTTTCTTGGTGTCCAGGAAATAAAAGTTATTGGTAATCAAGTGACAGGATTGGTGGGAATTGGGTATGGTATTATTTCTGTTTTATTCCTAAACGTTTCTGTTGTAGCAGTATTCTTTTCAGGAAGAAATTGTAGAATAAAATTTAAGTTCCTTGTGCATGCAAATGGATAGTTTACTGATGAGTTAATATCATGCAACAGATGTTTGTATTTTGCTGTGATTAGCTCAATCTGTTCACCTTTTTCTGTTAAGGTTAATATATGTGTAACTTACAACACTGAATTTCATTTATTAAGTCAAAGACTTTGTGTTTTGATATAACTAAAGCTTTTTGGCAGTAGCCAGTACATTCTGTTTAGTATAACATGTAGGAGTTGTACGCTGAAGGTTTGGAAACTGACTTGTAGTTTAAGCATACTTCCTTCTTTGTGCTGTCTTGGTTTCTAGATTCAGAGGAACCATGAATTGGGAAAAAAAAACCTAAAATACTCAATGGGGAGGGCATCTTTTGGTAATATTATTATTACATATGTGCTTGAATCTTAAGATATTTCTCTACTTGAAAGTTGTTTTAAGTTTCAGTTATTGATTAGACTTATAATTTTGGTTAGAGATTTTTTGATAAATTTTATCAAGATTGGAATTTTCCTTATTTTTTTGTGGAAGCAGAAGTATTTCTGAGGTTTAAATGTTTTGTGACCAAATTGGAAGAGGATGTTTTTAATATAACTGGTAATAGCAAGTAGATTTTTCTGACTATGCTGCTGGATGTAGGCCTTCTCTGTTTTCAGATAGCATTATCTATAACTTGAGCTTATTACTAACTTGTATTGTTAGCATTTTCAAAAATATGAACTGATTTAATTACTGATTGCACAGTTCATCATAAATTCAGCCGTCCCATTTAAAGCCCTAGCACAAACTACTTTAGAGACCACTAATTAGCTACTTCAGTATTCAGAAAAATCAGGCTAATAAAGCTAATATTCCTTTGCAGTTGAACCACTGTGGATAATTCAATTATTAGAACCCATGGCCCATATTTTCAAAGAATGGACCATTTGCTTTTTATATTTTTAAAATACTTTAAAATTTTTCATTTGAGTGAAACGTTAAAACTCCATATATGGACTGTTTGTTTGTTTGTTTTTTTCCAGTGTTTTGTTTGAATTGTGGTGTGGTTCTAAAGAATCCCCAAAAGCTCATAGCTCATTTGAAATCTGAGTATAGATTACTTAGAGTTGAGGCTAAATATCCTCTTTCAGTATTTGCTGGTGGTAAAACTGCAGATACTAACTGGGCTTGCAGTTTTATAACAAGATATAAGTATGTTGCTAAATTAGCTGATGTTATAGACAGGATTCTAACGTAATCTTTTTTCTTCCCCCTTCTGTCATTCCAACATCTCTTTTTTCGAACTGTGAACTAAAGTGGAAGACAAGCATTCCAGTGATGCCAGTAGTTTGCTCCCACAGAATATTTTGTCTCAAACAAGCAGACACAATGACAGAGACTACAGACTGCCAAGAGCAGAGACTCACAGTAGTTCTACGCCAGTACAGCACCCCATCAAACCAGTGGTTCATCCAACTGCTACCCCAAGCACTCTTCCTTCTAGTCCATTTACGCTACAGTCTGATCACCAGCCAAAGAAATCATTTGATGCTAATGGAGCATCTACTTTATCAAAACTGCCTACACCCACATCTTCTGTCCCTGCACAGAAAACAGAAAGAAAAGGTATGCCATTATTACTAGATGCTGCACGTTGAACTGTAGATTGAGTTTTTTTTATTATATTACAGTATCTCCATTAGCTTGAATAAGACTCTTAATTATAAATTCTTTTTAAAAGTCTTTTAAATGTTACTGCGTAGATTTAGGTCTAGAGTTAGCCATATTTAGCTTTTTCTTTTAATTTTAATTACTAAGCCTTAGCTGTTTTGCCTTTGACACTTCGAAGTCAAGTGCTTATTAATTTATAAGTTAGTAATGGTTTAAAGTCAAAGGACTGTCCCATCATATTTGTGTAAAAGTAATTTTTGTTTTTTGTGATAATTGTCATGATGGTTTAGTTGAGATATTGTCTCAATTTTCTGTTAATTAAAATTTGATATGAATAGAGACCTTTTAAAACCTGTTATTTCTGCACAACATGCAACTATTGGTTTCAGTTTGTGAATAAGAAAACTGTGTCCTGGGCCAGAGGACAAAGAGTCTTAAAGTCTGAATTAGAACTTAAATCTGAAGGGTAGAAGTTAACTTCAGAACTCCAATTGTGTTTATCCAGCTCAGTGCTGATAACCGTAGCATGTTAAAGGAGAAAAATTGTGGCTACAACTACTCAGGAGATAACATACAACAGAAGCAGAGTGATGAGATAATAAGTTTATTTGCACAGACCACTCACAATTCTAAACTTAACACATTATAATGTGTTTTAAGAAATGAAGGAAATTAAAAGACAATAGGCAAATAAATTATAGGCAGACCCATTAGCAGCCTAATTAGCAGATTAGCATGAGTAAATTCTGAGAAACTTTTAAATGTCCTGTGGGTTTAAGAGATGTTACAGGGAGCTAATGAGTCTTTAAGCTTTTAATCTATGGTTTGATTCATTATTTCACATTGATTTAATTTGCTTACAAAGGGTTCTCATAGATTTCTTTGCTGCTTGTTTTCTTTTATGCATGTTATTTGAATTTCTTCTGTAAGTACTCATTCCATATTTAAACCACGTACTTTGGGCCGCCCGGGTGGCTCAGCGGTTTAGCGCCGCCTTCGACCCAGGGTGTGATCCTGGAGACCCGGGATCGAGTCCCACGTCAGACTCCCAGCATGGAGCCTGTTTCTCCCTCTGCCTGTGTCTCTGCCTCTCTCTCTCTCTCTCTCTCTCTCTGTCTCTGATGAATAAATAAAATCTTTAAATAAATAAATAAATAAGCCACGTACTTTTATCATCTGGTGCTTAATGCATCATAAACAGATCGTCCCAAATGTTGTCAGATTCCCCTAAGATAATTTGTACCAAAATCCATATGTTGAAGTCATATTTACCCTGATGCAGAATTAAATTTGTAAAGAGAATTCTTGAGGGAAATCTGAATTAATGCAGTAATTGTTAATGTGGTAGTACTTTCTAAAGGATGTTAACGGTTTTTCAATTTTTATAATTTTGATTATTTAGTCACAGAAATTCTTTTAAAAATCATTAAATCCTGTGGCCTTTTAAAAGTCTTTATCTTGGGGTGCCTGAGTGACTCAGTTAAATGCCTTTGGTTCAGGTCATGATCCCAGGGTTTTGGGATTGAGCCCTGCAACCCTCTCCCTGCTCAGCAGGGAGCCTGCATGTCCCTGTCCCTCTGCCCCTCCTCCCTACTTGTGCTCTCCCTCTGTCTCTCACACCTTTTTTTTTTTTCTCTCATACCTTTTTAAAATCTCAAATAAATAGAATCTTTTTTTTAAAAAAATATCTTTATCTCATTTCTCTCTTGTTAATTTAATTCTTAGCTCTTACCTCCTTTTTGAAATTCTTTCCATCACTGGCTTCTGGAATAATGCTATTTTTCAATATTCTAGTTCTCTTCTTGCCCCCTAAATAACCAGTATTGTTCATCCTTTTACTGTTTTCTTTTTTTCTTGCTCAGTATGTTCTCTTTTGCCAGGCAGTCTTATCTACAAAAGTGACTCCCAAATCTTTATTTCTGACTCCTACCTTTTATCTGCTTTATTTCAATAAGGACTTGTTGTGTCCCAAATGCCTCCCTTTCCCCACAGCTTATTCTCAGATTCTTGGTAAGTAACTACACTGTCCTCCACTGTTTCTTGTTCTTTAGAATTTGTCCTCATCTCTGTCTACTGACCTATCAGCAGATCTTGGATTCCGCCTTCTCTATCCTTTCTCTGGTTGTCGCCACTACTATGGAAACTCCAGGCATCTCTCTTGAAAAAGCCTTCTAATAACTGTTCTGCATCCTTCCATCCACACTATTCACTGACAGTTGTTTCATTATAAAATTTAGATTGGATTGTGTTACTTCTAATACTTTTCCATTATCCACAGGATACGTCCATACTTCTTAGTGCCTGACAGTCTGCTTGCAGCCTGTTATATCCTGGGCATGTTATATCCATTCTTGTTGTGAGCTTTCGCTGAAAAAGGACATGCTCTAACATTCCATCCTGTTGAGCTCTTTAAGAGGCAGCTCCAATGCCCTTGGGTTCTCAGCGTCAGTTATGCTCTCTTAGTCTGTGTTTCCCAAACCTCTCCCTGTTATATTTATTTATTATTATAGCACCTATCATATTGTAATTTTAGTTGACTTAATTAAACTGTTTAGAGTTAGGTATTAATTACATGTTGAACTTGGTTCACCTATACTACCTTCTCCCTCCATGCTTCACCATTCCTGACAAATTTTTAAAATATCATTAAAAAATTTCTTTTAAATATTTATTTATTCATGAGAGAGCGAGAGAGGGTGGGGGGTGCACAGACACAGGCAGAGGGAGAAGCAGGCTCCATGCAGGGAGCCCGACGTGGGACTCAATCCGGGGTCTCCAGGACCACGCTCTGGGCTGAATTCTGCGCTAAACCACTGAGCCACCAGGGCTGTCCAAATACCATTAAAAATTAACTGTGTACCAGGCTTGGTGCTAAGTGTTTACTACATATTTTAGTTTATTTTTTAAGACAGTATTGCAAAGATGGTGTATCTTTTAGATAAGAAGAACCTGAACATTGCCACTGTTTAAGTACATGATGTTAGAGGCAGCTTCTCCAAAATTCATGTTATTTCCATAAAACCCTAGGGTAACGAAAGACACAAATCTATATATTTTTTTTTAATTTTTATTTATTTATGATAGTCACAGAAAGAGAGAGAGAGAGAGGCAGAGACACAGTCAGAGGGAGAAGCAGGCTCCATGCACCGGGAGCCTGATGTGGGATTCGATCCCGGGTCTCCAGGATCGCGCCCTGGGCCAAAGGCAGGCGCCAAACCGCTGCGCCACCCAGGGATCCCGACACAAATCTATATTAATTTGAACCCCAGTAATTAAAAATTGGTAACAAATCCTAGATGATTCCATTTTAATACTACAAAGTATATTTGCTAATCACAAACTTTTTCTAAAACTTTTACATATGGTAATTTTAAACTTACAGGAAGAAACTTGGTTACCTTGCAGTTGACTATTGAAATAGGAAAAATTGTATAATTTTCCCAAGTATTCCTTGTGTATAAATGAAGACTACTATTTTCAAACTGTTCATTAGTTGGTCTAAATTTGTGAAGTGTCCATTAATTTGAAATATTTTTTTTCTCTCAGGCACATCCATGTTCTTTAAGTTAAGCCTTTTTATTGACTGTTATCAATATACTGATTTCCTTGTTTGAGTTTTCCTTAACAAATAATTTATATTAAAAGGCTGATGATTGGGTAATATCAGACTTTTGGACTCTTGGTTGTAAGTGCTAATAGTATGGCTAGGCTCTATCTGGGGGTGTCCATGGTAAGATGCTGTGTTAAATAATAGCAAGATCTTTGTCATTATGACCCACTGCTCTATCCCTAGTTCTGGAAAAAAATAATAGACCATCAATACTTGTAGATGGATAAGTAACAGAGAATGGTAATGGTGTGTGTGTTAAGGGCTTGGAAAGCACTTGCAGTAGTTCATGGTTTAAGAAATGGATTTGGAGAAAAAGAAAAGTATTATAATTGTTGTAAACCTAAAGATTTAGATCTGTTTAATGCCAGTGTGCCTTTTGAGAAGAAGCAACTAAATTAATTAATTTAAAGGATAAATTCAAAGTCTGTGCTTGCTTGAGAGACAGAGTGTGGAAAATCTGAAGCTCTGGTTTTGTAGGAAACAATCCTGGTGTTAGGTAGGGTGAAACAAGGTCAGGCATCTTCTTTTAGATCTGTATTTGTTGTTAGGATAACATTTGAACATCTCTTGGCATATTACTTTATTGGACAACCATATAACAGAGTGATAGAGACAATGATATACTTAAACACCTAAAACTTGGTTTTTATCAGTTGGTATCCCATTAACCATTCCTCATATATATATATATATGTGTATATGTATATATATATATTATTTATTTATTATACAGCGCAAGAGAGAGAATATGAACTGGGGGACTAACGGGGAGAGGGAGAAAGAATCTCTAGCAGACTTCCTACAGAGCATAGTGCGGAGCCTGACAAGGAGCTTGAGCCAAAACCAGGAGTTGGAAACTGGAACCTGGATGAGAAGTCATCCAGGAGCCTCTTCAGTCCCCCATAGACTGTTCTAAATTGTATCTAACTCTACCCTTTCTTCCAGATTCATGAAATGACAAAATAGGCAGGAAACCATTGCTTTGGCCAAATAACTGCCAGAGTGAGAGGAGTTTAATGACCTTAATTAATAAGTTTCTTACTTAGTAATTTTAGAGTTATGATTTATTAGCATAAACAAACTTGAAAAGTAAGGCAAAATAACCAAAGAAGCAGACCTATTCATTGAGTAATGCTAATCTGCTGAGGGCTAGTTTGCATCTAAATCCTTAATGTGGTTACTTAATTCCGCACTCAATCTAACAGGAGGGGGGATTAGTCATTAATGTGAGGTGTGAGTCACTTGGAATAAACTTTGCTTTTGTGTCTTGATGGTATGTAGACTGAGTGAAATTTAAATGAACCTGAAGATTTCAGTATGCATTAAGGCAGTACTAGCCTTTTATAAGCTAGTGTAGTAGGTCATTAACTAACTTGAGTGGGCCATGTTCAGCCCTCGCTCCTTTGCTTTACTTTATAATAATTTTTAGGATTACTAAACTCTTCATGAAAATTAGGAAAACTGGTTACAGATGTGTTAGTGACTCAAATTTTTTTTAAGATCTTAAAAAATTTATTTGACGGAGTAAAAGAGCACAAGCAGGGGAGAAACACCCCACCAAGCAGGGAGCCTGATGCAGGGATGCAGGGCTGGATCCCAGGGCTCTGGGATCATGACCTAAGCCAAAGGCAGGCATTCAACTAACTGAGCCATGCAGGCCCCCCATGATTCAAATTTTGTTGAATAACTGAATACGTTAGTAGAAGAATTTAGTCTGTATTAGTCTGTAACTTTAAAATTATGCTAGTTAATCTAAGATGGCACTTTTAACAATGGGACAGGGGGAATAGCTGTGATGAAAGAATATACTATTTATAATTTGAGGGGTGGGGAAGGGCTTTTTAAATCAAGATCCAGTATGCCTTTGCCTTTTAAAAAAAAATGTTGATAAATTTAAAAACAAGACATATCTCAAATTGGTAGAAAATACTTGCAACACGTATAGCAATATGTTAAGGATTCATTAAGAATACATCAAAATAGTAGGAAAAAAGACAATCTAATAGAAAAAATAAGCAGTAGATATGAACAAGCAGTTATAGAAGAGGAAATTAAAATTGCCAGCCTTGGCTTACAGCTATAAAAGTTAACTCAAAATGGATCAAATACCTAAAGTTAGGAGCTGAAACTCTAAAAACTCTAAGAAGGAAACGGGTGAAAATTTCTGTGACATTGGATTTGGTAGTGATTTCTTAGATGTGACACAAAAAGCACAGGCAACGAAGGAAAAAGATAAAACGGACTTCATCAGTATTAAAAGCTTTTGTGCATCAGAGGGCACTCTAGAGTCAAAAGGCAACCCATACAGTAGGAGGAAATAAATTGTAAATCCTATATCCAGTAAAGGATTAATATCTAGAATATATGAAATCCTATAACTGAGCAATTAAATGAAACAAGCTAGCTCAAAAATGGGCAAAGGACTTGAATAGACGTGTTCTCCAAGGCCAGCCAGTAAGCACACAAGGCATTCAGCATCAGGGAAAGCAATCAAAACTACAGTAAAAAAAACATTTCACACCCATAGGATGATTATTATGAAAACAAACAGCAATGAAAATAAATGTTTTTGAGGATGTGGGAAAAATTAGACCTCTTTTTTTTTATTTTTATTTTTTAAGACCGCTTGTACATTGCTTCTAGGAATGCAAAATGATGCAGCTCCTGTGGAATACAGTTTAGCAGTTCCTCAAAAAATGAAACCTAGAATTACCATAGGATCAAACCATTCTGTGCTTGGATATATAACCAGAAGAATTGAAAGCCAGGGAATCAAACCGGTGGTTATACACTGATATTTGTACCATTGTTATTTAAAATAGCCAAAAGATGGAAATGGTTCAGGTGTCCATCAGCTGTTACAGGTTTTAAAAAAATATATATTAGCTAGACATACAGCCTTAAAAAGGAAGGAAATTCTGACGCATGCTGCTGTGACATAGATGAAATTGAAGACCTTATGCTGAAAGGAGGTAGTATAGTGGCTACTAAGGAGTGGGATGATGAGCCCTTGTTTAATTGGTGACAGAATTTCTGTTTGGAGAGATGAAAAGGTTTTGGAGATGGATAGTGCTATGTGATGTTTGCACAACAGTTTGTAAATACTTAATGGCCCTGAGTTGTAAACCTAGAAGTAGTTAAAGTAGTAAGTTTTATGTTATATATATTTTAGCAGGCTAAAAAATTTCAAGAGAAAGATTATCAGTGCATATTGGAAATTAAGATTAAAATAAGATTTTTCACCTTTAAGATTAGTGACAGTTAACAGCTGGATGTGGGGAAGCACAATTGGTGGGAATGTGTATGTCGGTTATTAGAGGAATCCCTTTAATAAAATCTGTTAAAAGTTTCAATACGGGGATGCTTGGGTGGCTCATGGTTGGGCACCTGCTTCGGCTCAGATCGTGACCCCGGGATCTGGGATCGAGTCCCACATCAGGCTCCCTGCGAGGAGCCTGCTTCTCCCTCTGCCTGTGTCTCTGCCTCTCTTTCTGTGTCTCTCATGAATAAATTTCAGAGTATGTTTATCCTTTACATGTATAGCATAAAGATTTCCTCAGTTGAATAAAAAAGCAAGGTGCAAAAATATATCTTAACATATTTTACATCACCATATTTCTGTACGTTTGTAAAATGCAAAGAAAAGGTTCTGGGTGGTGGATATGTGATTTAACATATTCATGAATTATCAAATTAAAAATAAGTGAAAATCACAGATTATATACCAGGTTACTGCCACCTAGATACCTTATTATTACATTTTTTTCCTACTACTTTTGAATACTTTGTTTCCTTTGTAACTTCCCCATGTTGTAATCTTCAGTGTAACACCATTACTACAAAACAGAACAAAACAAACTGCCCTTCTTGCAACAGTAGTTTGAGCTTTGTTCACATGTTCCCCTGAATATTATTACAGCAACTCTCCAAGCATCAGAGGAAATTAATGATTAGAAATGTAGTATGGTACCTTTTACCCTTTTTAAGTGCAGTGTCTTTAGATCTTATTGTAGATCTAGAAGGAATTCTTTGGCGTGCCAGAAAAATGTAGGTCAAAAATAGATTTTGACTTTGGTTTATGCTCTTGGATATTTTGGATGGGGGCCTAGATTTAGAAGAGGTGAATATTAACTTTAAACCATAAAAGAATTAGGGTATAGTAACAGATTTTTAGGTGACTCTGAAGTTTAGTCTTTAGTAGATTATGGCCCCTACTGGTAAGCATTGGAAATGTAAGTGAATAATTCATACAAGTATAAGGGGAAAGAAAAATTTTGTCAAAGCATATATACCAAAAATGAGAGGATAAAATTTTAAAGTTTATAGTAAAGAGTTGGTTAGAGATCTGTAAGTCTTAGAAATAATCATAAGGGAAAGTGACTTAGTTTAAGTTTAAAATAGGTGTGTAAGAGATTGAAAAAAATGCTCAAAGGAACCTAGATTTGCTTGGGGAGAGTTTACATTTAAGGAATGAGACTGGAGGATGATATTCTTTAAAAGTGGAAGAGCCTATAGAAATGGCTTTGTAATGCAAAAAGTGTTCTTTTACCTACATTTACTTCTTGGTCTTTATTTTGAAAGACCCAAGTTTTTATTTGTTTAGTTTGATAAAAATATATATTTGATGACATTACTGTTTATTCCAAATAGTTCCATTTCCTCTCTGTGTTTTTTAAAAAGAAAGGTTGAGTATTTTATAGGGTTATTTAAAATAAGCTTAAATAAGTTAAATTTATCTCTAAGACTACATATAGTTCCTTACTTTTATGAAAGTAGCATAAAGCTGTAATTGTCAGTTATTTAGGATGGAGATCTTAGACTTTCCTCCGTATTATCATAAATTCTATACTTAGAGATTAGAGGGAGAATGCATGTACGTGGACCTGGGCCTTTACTGCAGGATCAGGTACCCATTCAACAAGTACATGTTGATGCCATCTTGGTGTCATGTCCTCTCGTACCAGGGCTATAGAGATAAATACAACAAAATCCCCCTACTGAAGTTGTTAAAGTTCTGCAAGAAAGGAAAGACAATAAACTATATAATAGAAGATACTGGGTAACGTTAATAGATCTCTTTTAGGGCATTCAAAACACAGGAGAGGTACCCAACCAATACCTTTCTTTAGTAATATTTTAAGACTACCTTACAGAGTAGTATTTTATATCTATATTATTAAACTCAGTACATTGTTCTCAGTTATATATATAGATTGAGGAAAGTAATATGTAAAATGTTTAACATGTAACATGTTTTGGAAGGGCATTTGTATGGATGTGTCTTTATAGGGAGACAAGGTGAGTGGAGCTATTATTAAAATAGTGTGGAAATACTTATATATGTGAAGAGTCTAAAAAACCAAAACCAAGTGTATAGATACAGAGCACACAGCTTGGTGGTTGCTGGGACGAAATAAGTGAAGGAAGTCAGAAGATACAAACTTCCAGTTATAAAGCAATGGGGACATAATGTGCATAATAATACTATTGTATATTTTCAACTAAGTCTTGAAAGTTCTCATAGCAAGAAAAATAATTTTGTAACTGTTTGGAGATCATTTTGCAGTATATATAGATAAGAATGTTGAACACCTGACACTACTAGAATGTTGTATGTCTGTTATACCTCAATGGAAAAAATAGGAGACCTACCTGGGAAAAATGATTTAGCTTTTCTGTCTTGCATCTTATCCTTAATTCCACTCACTCCTGTACCTTTGTGCTATGCTGCTTTGTTTTGGTTTTGTTTCCTTTGGTTTTTAAGGTGAAAAGCAACCTTGAAAGCTCTAACCTGTTTTTTCAGAATCAACTAGGGTGTCAGAATCACCTATAGAATTCTTACAACTTCAACATATGCCTGGGCCTCCCCAGGTTCATTAGAGTGGAGCCCAGGTATCTGTTTTGTTTTGTTTTGTTTTTAGCTTTATAGATAATTCTGATAAGCTTTCTGCTGAAAACTGATACTCAAACCTTTTAATAGAAAAATTCTGGCCTTTAAAGATGTTGCCTGTTCAAGGGTCTCCTAGATATTAAGCAGGATCACCTGGTTTCCATACTACTCTTCAGTGATCTTTGACAGAACTTCAAAAGAAATTTATCTTAGAGTAAACAAACTTACTAAAACTAAGAGTTAAGGATATTTAGTTTTTGTTACTTTATTTCTTTATGGTAATATGTATAGTTTTCTTTTCTGGGGTGTTTCCTTTTTTTGGATTAAAGGGCAGCACTCAAGAGTTTTTTAAGCTGTGCTTATTTTAAAAATGTGTGGATAGATTGAGCAGCATCAGAATACGTTAAAAAACAGAAGAAAGCCACAATAAAAGTAACAAAAGAGTAAGGATCATTTCAGAGGTATGTAAGCACTAATTTGATGGTTCATGCAGAAAGTAAAAATGCAGAACTTGTTTTCATTTTAAACATTAATCAGGAATGCCCCTAAGCTGACCCTTAAGGAGTATGATCTGGAGAAAACTGTCATCATAAAATGTAAGAACTGACAGGTTTTCAAAGGGGAAATTTTATTTCTTTCAAGTTTCTTTATACTTGTATATGAATCCAGAGCAACAAAATTGAACGTGATAGGCAATCTGCTAAACTGAATAACCCTCTTTAAAATGTGTGCTTTACAAAAATTCAGATGTTACACTTTTATCAATTTTGATCATAGTTGATCAACATAGCCATGAAATATATTTTAAAGCAGCTGTGAAGTCCATACTTCAGAGAGCTATTGCCCCTAATTCTTTTGACTATTATAGTAGTGGTATAAAAAGGCTGATAGAGGAGTCCTTTTTCAGTAAGTTTACTAGTAATTCCCAGCTTCTGTGGGGACATGAAGATTAATAAATGTTTAGTTCTTAGAATTGGAAATGAGGATTTGCAGTTACTAGGTAGCAGTGTAATATTCAGATGCAGTATTCCTGCAACTTTTATACATCATATAATAGTCTTAATTTGGGATATATATATATATATATATACAAACTTGAAAATCTTCAAAAAATAGGTGTGTATGGAAAATTAAAGATTTTTAGCAAATCTTCATATTTAGGCCAGTATTGTAAGCATATGCATGAACATCTTGATTAGTTGTTTTAATATTTTTATCCAGAGGTCCTCTGTTCCTCTTTTTTTCTTTCTTTAAAGTTATTATATTAGTAATATTCCATGGTATGAAAATACAGTGTTCATCTTTCTGTTGGTGAACATTTAGTTTGTTTCTAGTTTTGTGCTAAAATAGAAACAAGCATTGTATTATTATAAAAATTGTAAAGCCATTCCGGTTTCTTCTGGGAAATGTCTTTATTTCATCTTTTGTTCATTTTTCTTTCGTGTAGTTTGTCTTTTCTGATTATAGGAGTTCCTTAGAATACTTATCTGTGCTTTGAATGTAATTGGTTTGCTTTTTGTAGTTTTCTGCGTCTAGATGTCAAAGATACCTTCTTGTTTTCATCTTCTAGTTCTAAAGACACATAACAGAAGTTTAATCGACCTTATATTGGTTTTCTTTCAATTGTGAGTTTTTATACTGGCAAGACACATTTCACTAGCTGTGTTCTTTTTTTTTTTTTCATGAACTTCATGGCCGTACTAGCCCTTACCTTTTTCTTTTTTTTTTTTTTTTAATTTTTATTTATTTATGATAGTTACAGAGAGAGAGAGAGAGGCAGAGACACAGGCAGAGGGAGAAGCAGGCTCCATGCACCGGGAGCCCGACGTGGGATTCGATCCCGGGTCTCCAGGATCGCGCCCTGGGCCAAAGGCAGGCGCCAAACCGCTGCGCCACCCAGGGATCCCTACCTTTTTCAAATAAGTTAATAGAATCAACTTCTCAAATACTGCCAAAAATGCTTTTGGAGTTTTGATTGCGATTGCATTGACTCTATATATGTAATTTGCAATGATAGCTTTCAGATAATGACCATTTTCCGTGCATGTTTTATTTATTTATTTATTTTTGGTTTATTTAAAATACTGAATATATGTATTGTGGATGGGTTGCTATTAAAAAAGCATCATTTCTAGTGCTAATAAGTTTTAAATGTGACAAATAGATATATTTATAGAAGGAAAGTATGTAATCTGGAAACTCAATTGTTAAGTATGAAAGTTCAAAGTTGGAGTTTCATTCTTCTGATCTGTAGCCTATATTGGAGGTGCTCGCCATGGTGTTAAATCCTGATTTGTTTTCTGGTCATTGTCATGTTTTGGAGGGCTGTTACTGTGGTCATAAACATTTTCACCTTAAATTAAGTCCAGGAGAATTGTATTGTACCTTTATCTTAATAGAAGCTTATTTGAACGTGTAGTTAATACATAACTAACTGTGTTTGAAACAGCATTACCAGTAAACAGAACATGAGACTTTTAGAATCAGACATGAATATAGCAGAATCACTGCTTTACCAAGTTTTGTGATTTCAAGCAAGTTACATAATCTTTCTTGTTTAGTTTTCTCACCTGTGAAATCGGGATATAAAAATACTTAACCCTATTATTCTAAGTAGGTAGATCTTTACTGAGCCCCCTCCCTGTGTCACCTTGGGAAGATGGAATGAAATTACTTGAGTTGGGTGTTTGGCACATGAAAGTTGCTCTTTCGATGTTGGTTCTAGTTTTCTCCAAGTAGTTTTTTTTCAGCCTTGTTATCTCCTTTTTACTTAGAGTCTACACCAGGAGACAAATCTGTATCACATTCTTGCACAACTCCTTCCACATCCTCTGCCTCTGGACTGAATCCCACATCTGCACCTCCAACATCTGCGTCAGCAATCCCTGTTTCTCCTGTTCCACAGTCACCGATACCTCCATTACTTCAGGACCCCAACCTTCTCAGACAGCTGCTTCCTGCTTTGCAAGCCACGCTGCAACTTAATAATTCTAATGTGGACATATCCAAAATAAATGAAGGTAAATTGGTAACAGTTTTATTATTATTATTTGCTTCGTGTCGTTAGTAAATTCCCCAATTTAGGAGTGGTCTTTTGTTTCATTTTGAAATTCACATTTGAGCGTCATTCTTTGAAATTCATATCGTAACCTCATGGTTGTTGAAAGCCTTTGGTATTGTAATTGAGTTAGTAGTACTTGGATTTTTCCTGTATATTTTTCTTTTTTTTTTCTCTCTGTATATTTTTCAAGACTTGCTGTGTACGGTATTTACCGGAGATAAAGCTATTCTGTCTGCTTAATGTGTATAATAAATCTCTTTTTTTTTAATTAAAATTAAATTTTTTTAATTTCTAAAAACTGATATAAAAACACTTAAATTCTAGCATATTGTTAATTCCAACTTTGCTTTTCAGTATGCTGTTTAGCTAGCAACATCAAAGAAGTCTGAATAAAAGTGGATATAGTTTTAATTGACAAGCTATTCAAATTCAAACAGTCTTAAGAGCATTTTAAAATTTTCTGTTTAGAATAGTCCATTTCAGTATGTGTACATTGTTACATAATATATTTAACAGTAGTGCTAACTGGTTAAGTTCTTCCTTTATCTTAAAAATGGAGCTATTTCACGCTAGTTGGTCAATAATTTTGTTCTTACTGTACTTTCTTGCATTTTGATTTTATTCTCTTAAGATAACTGTGCCATTCTATTTGATAGGTACATGTTTTACTAGGGAAAGTAGGACTTTAAGCAGTTTGAAGAGATGATAGCATAAGAAAATGTCAATAATAAAGGATCTTGTGCTTTGAAAATAAATGATGTTCCTAAATTACCTAGCTTCTTTTATTTAATGTCTGTTCTTTAAAAGATTGTTGGAGTGGGTATTAATGTAGGGTTTTATTTTATTTTATTTTTAAAGATTTTATTTATTTACTCATGAGAGGCACAGAGAGAAAGAGAGGCAAAGACACAGGCAGATGGAGAAGCAGGCTCCATGCAGGGAGCCTGACATGGGACTCGATCCCGGGTCTCCAGGATCATGCCCTGGGCTGAAGGCAGGCACTAAACCGCTGAGCCACCTGGGCTGCCCTAATGTAGGGTTTTAATGGTCACCTTGTTTAGTAAAGCATTCACATGAAATAACTACCCTTTATCTTTTTAATTTCAGGTAACCTACAAAAGCCCTTTAGCTATTAATGAATAGATTTCTGGTATAATCAGAATTTCCAGGGAACACTCTTTACTGTTTTTAAAAAGTCTCCGGAGTTTCTTAAATTGAACACAAATTTTAATGCAAAGGAAAACTACTGTTTTCCTTTACAAAAAAAAAACCATTAAATTTCTTCTACCTCTGATCATTTCCTATCTCTGGACCCATTTTATTACCATCTTACAGATTTTTATTTTGAGAGTTCTAGTTTGAAACACTGCAGTTTCTTTGGGGTTTTTTTAGTTTTCAAGTTGTTACTAATACCATACTGTGCCACTATGTTTTTATTTTAATTTAAGATATGTGTTTAGTTCTTACAGCAGCTGTGACACAAGCCTCATTGCAGTCTATAATTCATAAGTTTCTTACTGCTGGACCATCTGCTTTCAACATAACTTCTTTGATTTCTCAAGCTGCTCAGCTCTCTACACAAGGTATTCATTTTCTTAGGTATTGTGAGAATTGTATATTAATTTGGAGCAGGGGGTTCATGGTAAAACTTTTTGGTTTCTGAAGAGACTAGCTATAACAATTTGATGTTTGTTTTACAGGATCCTGTAATTTGTTTTTAATTTTATTTATTTATTTATTTGAGAGAATGTACATGAGGGCGGGGAGAAACAGACTTTCTGCTGAGCAGGGAGCCCAATGTGGGGCTCAATCCTGGGACCCTGAGACCATGACCTGAGCAGAAGGCAGATGCCCAATCTATTGAGCCACTCAAACACCCCTGATGTTTGATGATTTTTTTTTCTAACACTAGTATATACAGTATTTTTTTTTCCAGATGAGGCAAACATTGACATTTATCTTCCAGTATTGCCATTAAATCTGTAATACATATTTAATTCAGACTTTAAGTTGTCAATGTACTCTAAAGCTGAGTGTAAACTGATATAAAGCTGAGTGTAAACTGATAGGTCCTCAATTTTTATGAAACATTGAATATATTTTAAGTGTTGGTTTGGTTCACATTTGATGTTTAATGATTTTTGACTGACCACAGGATACAGAAATGCTCAAGTCCTGTCTTAAATTACCTATTTCTCTTCTCCATGAAACATCCAATGGAAAGAGGCATATATAGGAACAAAGAAGAAATGAATTGGTCACTTTGACTTGTCCCCCTGCCCCAATTCTGAAAACTAATAAACTGAGCAGAAACACTTATTCTGAAATTGAAATATAATAGTGCAAAGACTTAACTCTCTGGTTATCCTCATGAGGCAGGAGATAAAGGGGTATAACCAGGCCTAAATATAGAATAAGAAAGAACAAATAAGAATGGTGAGGATGCCTTCCATGTGAGAATAGTTCAGGCTTACCTTCTTGCTTCAGCCTAAAAAAACAGGTTGGAGGAGGCATACATTGGATGTGCTTCTCTAATTCACAGCTCGTTTTTAGTCCGTGACTCCAGTGAGTATTTCAGATTCTGACTTTAAACAGTTAAGTGTTCTGTCTGGTGTTCAGGGGGCATGTAGAGGGATGGAAAGACCTCTACATATATATTACGGAAGTTTTGGTTTATTTGGAATTAATTAATTGCTTTACTTTTTCACAGCTCAGCCATCTAATCAGTCTCCAATGTCTTTAACTTCTGATGCATCATCCCCAAGATCGTATGTGTCTCCAAGAATAAGCATACCTCAGACTAACACAGTCCCTATCAAACCTTTGATTAGTACTCCTCCTGTTTCATCACAGCCAAAGGTATGTTGCTTTTGAGGGAAATTTGGAAAAGAAAGCATGAAAGCACTCACTTCTGGAAAAACAAGTTTAATGTTTTAGACTCTCTATTGTAGGAAAAGCCCTCTTTGAGAACGTGTAGTAGTGGTGGAGTGAATGATGGGTCAGCTTAGATGCAGGTTAGTCTCAGTAAATTGAGGACTCTAGAGGGAGTTGCATCTATGCTACTTTTAAACATTTTTTTAATTAAAAAATTATATTTATTTATTTACAGAGAGGGCATGGGGGGGAGGGCAGAGGGAGAAGCAGACCCCTTGCTGAGCTGGGAGCTCACTGGCGGCTTGATCCTAGTACCGGGAAGTCAGACACATAACTGACTGAGCCACCTAGGCACCCCCATCATATGTGTTACTTTTATACGCTGATTGTTTTCTCTTACTGGCTGAGATTTGTGACCTGGAGGAAGAGTGGGATAAAGAAGGATAAAATAATTGTCTTAATATTTGTAGAGTTTTTTAACTTTTTAAAAGATATAACCTGTTTTCCAGTGGCTTTCCTCCCATACTTTTATTTTAGAAATGAATCCATTTCTGTGCTAAGAGCTTAATAGTATTATATTTAACTTCACATCATGAGAATCAACTACTATTTGCTTCATTTAATAGATAAGAGAATTAAGCCTTCAGTTAAATCCAGTTTTTGTGGTGGAATCAGAATTTAAGGCCTAGGTCTTTCTGAACACAGAATCCATTTTACTAAGCTTATACTACCTGTGTTTCTCCAAGCAAAAGTTTGCATGAATGGCTCCTCAGAGACAGTTAGAAAATTGCTGGTCTCTTCTTATTGGAATATAAACCAGACCTTAACAACACTGCCTTCAGATTTTATACTATATCATTTGAGTCTTGCCCAAATTTTTTTTTTTTTAAGATTTTATTTATTCGTGAGAGACACAGAGAAAGGCAGAAACACAGGCAGAGGGACAAGCAGGCTCCATGCAGGGAGCCCGATGTGGGACTTGATCCCAGTACTCTGGGATCACACCCTAGGTGGAAGGCAGACGCTTACCTGCTGAGCTACCCAGGTATCCCTTACCCAAAATTTCTTAAGCAAATCTTAGTCATACTCATTCTTTGCTTTGTAGTCCTATTACCAGCAAAACATTAAAAGATTTGGAAGTTGGTATATGCACAAATTGCAGTTTTTTTTCTTAATGGTAAATTTAAGAAATTCTTTTTAGTTAAAAAGTAGGCTATTTCAATCCTTTATGCTGAAGATTTTTTTTTTTAAGAAGGAACTTTTTTTTTTTAAGAATTTATTTATTTATTCATGAGAGACACAGAGAGAGAGAGAGAGAGAGGCAGGCAGAGAGAGAAGCAGGATCCATGTAGGGAGCCCGACGTGGGACTCGATCCTGGGACTCCAGAACCAGGCCCTGGGCCAAAGGCAGGTGCCAAACTGCTGAGCCACCCAGGAATCCCCTGAAGATTTTTTTTTTTTTAAGATTTTATTTTATTTTGTTTTATTTTAATTTTTTATTTATTTATGATAGTCACACAGAGAGAGAGGCAGAGACGTAGGCAGAGGGAGAAGCAGGCTCCATGCACCAGGAGCCCGACGTGGGATTCGATCCGGGGTCTCCAGGATCACGCCCTGGGCCAAAGGCAGGCGCTAAACCACTGCGCCACCCAGGGATCCCTAAGATTTTATTTTTAAGCAGTCTCTACGCTTATCGTGGGGCTCGAACTCACAACCCTGAGATCCAAGAGTTGAATGCTCTACCTACTAAGCCAACCAGGGGTCTTGCCAAAATTTTATATTGAAATAAAGTTAAGGCTTAAAGCTTTAGGCTTTTTCACAGAAGCCTAAAAATAAAAACGTATTGAAAGATAACTTGAAATTGATGCTAGGACAGCTTTTAGGTCTTCCTTAGCTTATCCCTTCCCTATTTAAGTCATTTATCTAAACTCATTTTAGGGTCAGTCTGGATTGATACATTTAACTCAAAATTTAAAAAGAAATTAGTCTATTCTGCAATTTCATACTGTTTGCACTTTGTGAGAGAAGGAAAAAATTGTTTCAACAAAGGAGATCTTCTTAGAGCTTAAAACTCGTCAGGGTGTAGTATCTTAGGAGTACAATAAATAATGACTAAAAGTGATTGTAAAGTTTTACAATCAGTTATAAGATTAGCATTTCAAATCCCTTATGTATATGGGCATCAAATTTTTTTTTTAATTTTATTTATGATAGTCATACAGAGAGAGAGAGAGAGAGGCAGAGACATAGGCAGAGGGAGAAGCAGGCTCCATGCACCGGGAGCCTGACGCAGGATTCGATCCCGGGTCTCCAGGATCACGCCCTGGGCCAAAGGCAGGCGCCAAACCGCTGCGCCACCCAGGGATCCCCATCAAATTTTTTTTTAAGTGGGAATTCAGTATTAAGTAGACCTTATAAAAATGCTTATAAAAATGATTTTTATGTAGCCAGGCTATCCAGATTTGTTTGGGGGAATATTAAAAAAAAAAAAAAAAAAGGAAGAAAGAAGAAAAAAACAAAACTATTATTGGAGGATGTGACTTAATCACAAATGGCTGTCTGCCTTCGTGCCTTAATTCGGGGCTTGTGTTTAAAAGTACTTGTTTTCTTTTTCTGTAGCATGTAAGTATGTGTAGTGTACATATCCTCACTGACAATCATGGTCCTCTTGTTCCACCTCTGTAGGGTAACATGTCTTTGAAGACCACTCCAGTGTTGACTCATTCACTGGTAGACCAATCTATACGCTCTGCATATGTGGTTTAAATTTGAGCAGCTGTATTTGTATGATATAGTAACATTAATTTTTACTGATATAAAAATAACTGAATCAGAGGAGCTATCTTAGTGTATTAGAAAGAAAACTGGGCTCAACATTAGAGAACTAGTTTGTGTTCTTCTGCTTTACAAAAAGTAATCTTAAAGTCTTCTGGGCCATTTTATGAAGAAATTCTATGTTAGTCTCAAAATGAACGTGGCTCTTCTAACTGTGAACTTTGGGAACTTAATCTGACTGCAATTCTTGAAGTCTCTAGATTTTTCAGAGTTTAAGACTATCCAACTAGATTTGGAGGGGTGTGTGGATTTGGGGACCTGGATGACCATGATTTACACAATTAAATATGTCTATATCACTAATAATTATGAAACAATTAGGGGACAGCTCATGTTATCTTAAAAATTACTAAAGAATAGAAATAAGAGACTTCACATTGATAGTACTTTTGGTTTTATGTACTTTCCATGGTATTTATGTATATAATAGAAGCCTGTCTCACCAGATTTTGACATTTCAGGTTAGTACTCCAGTAGTTAAGCAAGGACCGGTTTCACAATCGGCCACACAGCAGCCTGTAACTGCTGACAAACAGCAAGGTCATGAACCTGTCTCTCCTCGAAGTCTTCAGCGCTCAAAGTAAGTTCATGTGTGTTGAAACATTTTTTCATTAATGTTGCATGCTGCATTGTTTGAATATTATAAAAATATATGTATAATAGAACTTGATCTTGTAAGAATCCATGGTTAGCCTAAGTTTTATGTATTATAAGATTTACAAAGGCAAATCTTACTCCAAGTAGGTTGTTGTCTCTAGTAATGAAGCCAGCTTATTTTTTGAAGAAAGTCATTCTTCAGATTTTACTTAATAGAATATGATAGGAGTAACAATATGTCATACTTGTACAAAGAGGGCACCTGATTTTATAATACTTGTTGGAAATGACATCATTTTTTAACCTCCTCATAGCAGTTTTAGATATGAGTGTATTGCTGAATCCAAAAATGGGAAATACTATTTCTCAACTGGTATGTGTCAGGTTTTCCTAAGAGCTTCAATTTTGACCCCTGTGTGGAGTGCTTGTCAGATAGGGCTGTATTGTGTTACATGTTTCTTTGTTAATTAACAAATACAACTTTAAATGATTTTCATTTGATTGATTTTCCTATTTTGATTTCTTGCTATGAGGTAGCAAAATAATTCAACTATTGTTTTTATTGTTGTTTTCTAAACAAGCATTTCAGAACTTTTACATCCAAATGAGAGTTGTTCCCTTCAAAATAATCACCTTGGGAAGCTGTCTACTTACTCCAGCAATGTTGCCATTGCTCAGAACATTTTTGGGAAATACTTCTTTTAAATTGTCTTTAGAGGCTGCAGTATTATTTTAAATATCCTCAGTGATGAAAACTCTTCATCCTTTGGGAGATTTAGTTTTTGGAAATAACTGAAATTCATTCAGAGCCAAGTCTGGTGAAGCAGGTAGGAAATCAACTTGGGTGATTAAAGTTTTGGTTCTTACCACCATATCCCCAAACCCTAGCCAAACCATACAGTTTTAAAAGAAGATAACTTATCTCAGAGTGTTATTTTGGGTCTTATTTTGCCACTAAACTCATTTGTTGCTGTCCAATAAAATGCCTGTATTTTGCTTCACATTATCTACCCTCTGATTCAGTATTTTGTTCTGACACTAAACAAAGGCAATAGATTTTTTCCCCCTCTTTATCTACATGTACTTAAGATGCAATACTCAGTTGTGCCTTATATCTACAACTGTTAAAATATGACCATTTCTTAGTTACATTCTGAGTAGTGTTTCTGGTATACAAAATCACAGGTTCTGCTGTCAAATTTGAAGAGCACTATTAGTTTAAATTTAACTGACATTAGTGTTCTTAGAAGGGCCCTTTTTCCTCCCAAAAGTGTGTTTAAGGAGTACATGATATATAACTACACTTTGGATTTTAAATTCTATGTATTTGATGTTAAAATAACAGATTTTTCTTAGGAATTTGGATATCTTTAATTTAATAGAAGATATTGACAATTTTTAGGTATCTCCTTTTAAAAATATACTATACATTCAATTCTTTTTTCTCTTCCAGTAGCCAGAGAAGTCCATCGCCTGGTCCAAATCATACTTCTAGTAGTAATGCATCAAACGCAACAGTTGTACCACAGAATTCATCTGCCCGACCTACATGTTCATTAACACCTACGCTAGCAGCACACTTCAATGAAAATCTCATAAAACATGTTCAAGGATGGCCTGCAGATCATGCAGAGAAGCAAGTATGTTACATGATTCATAGCAGATGTTTTACCTTTGGATGAATGACAAAATATAATTTCTTCTAGAAAATCTAATCTAGATCACTGAATTTAAGCTACATTTAAAGTAATGTCTAATTAGATTGTCTATAGTCAGTGCATTAAATTAAATATTTGGTAAGCACTTATTTTAGGGCATTTATGAGATAACTTTTTATGGTTTCACATAAAATATTTTAATATACTCAGCATTTAGCACTGTGCTGAGTGCTTTATTTTCTCCACTTCTCAAAACTGTTAAGCAGTGCAGATGAGTTCTCCCATTTTACCATTGAAGACCCTTAAGACCAAATAAATTATATACCAAAGTCACCCAGTTAGAATAGTTATGAGGCTTAAAGCCAGGATGCTACTCAGCCAGCTGCTCTGATAGTTTTAGAACTTGTTCATACTATTACTCTTCTATCTCTCCACTAGACTAGCAAGTAGAAGTTAGAAAACAGTTTTGCTTTGGAATGAGGGACCTTTGGACATTCCAATTAACTGCCATTGGCTTCTCCCTTTTAGCAGCTTACTGACTGTCTGAAATTTTCTCTAAGTTCACAGAGGTAATATTGCATATCTTATGACATCAGAATACAGTGAAGTCCCTTTTAACATTGTTACACCTGAACTTTACTCTGGCTGACTCAGCATCTTATTAACCACGAATCATGAGCTCTTCTATCCTTAGTGCTATGCAATACTAAAATTGGAAATACTATATCCTCCAGAAGTTGAAGGGGGAAATCTTGGAAAAATACCTTCTTTCCACCATTAGACAGTTTTTTAAAGAAAATCCTTTTTCTCCTTTAGATTCACTATCATTTTTGTGGATTTAAAGGCGGATTGTTCTGTAATCTTGGTACAAAGTTGTCAGAAATTTAATGTTTTGGGGTTTTTGTTTTTTTTTTTGTACGTGATTGTGGCATGTATGTGATCTTTATTTCTTTAATTATAGGCATCAAGATTGCGAGAAGAAGCCCATAATATGGGAAGTGTTCACATGTCAGAAATTTGTACTGAATTAAAAAATTTAAGATCTTTAGTCCGAGTATGTGAAATTCAAGCAACTTTGTGAGAGCAAAGGTAAGTTTTTCACTGACAAAGTTTTTGTCTTAGTATATCTTAAATCAGACTGAAGAATATAAATCAAATTTCATTTCTGAAATTTAAAGTTCTCTTTGATAGAACGTGTTCCATAACACTGTAACTGCATTTTTAAAAAACGATTGATTTAAGAGAGAGAGTGAGTGAGGTGGGTGGGGGGGAGCAGAGGCAGAGAATCTTTAAGCAGACTCCCTACTAAATGTGGAGCCTGATAACACGTCTTGATCTCTAGACCCATAATAAGATCATGACCTGAGCCAAAACAAAGAGTTGAACTCTCAACCAACTGAGCCACCCAGGTGCCCCACACTATGATTACACTTTGTAATTTAATAATAATCCTGGTGAATGGTAATGGCATCTAGATTTTAGTTCTCTAACCCATGGTAGATGCTTCATTAGACTTTTGTCTTCTAACTCTGTAAAGTACAATAGTATTTAAATAGTGAAATGTTATAACACTGTTAACATATAATGTTAACTAAATGTTAACAACAACTGTTAACACAGTTGACAGCAACTAATTATAAAGGGTCTCCTCTTCAATTGAGGGTAGTATTTGGTTGCTGGCCATACTTGTTTCAGTTGAAATTTCAAATCACTGTAAACATTGTCTTTGGATATTTCCAAGATCCCTTGGAAATTTAATTGTCTAGCAAGTATATCTGTTTCTGAGGTGTTTTCACTTAAACTCTTCTTGTCTCTCAGTTTTTAATCTAGTATCCTACTCAAGCAAGGATATCTACATCCAAGTAAATAGGACAGATATTTTTTACATGTGTCTTATAAAATCAAGGACAAATTTTTAAGGGCCTCTCATATCCTATCTTTATAAGTCACTGGGTCACAAGTAGAGTTAGTCTTAACATGAATCTACAAATATTTAGTAAATACCAAGTTGGCATTTATAGTAAAAATTGAAAACTGTTTTTGTCTAATCCTTTATTAAATTCTCTGGAGTTGTATTTTGAATATCAACTGGGATTTGTTTATGATTGCTCTGAAAGTACTTCAAACATACATAAAACTTGACTACATTTTGGCTTAATAAGACAGGTGATTTGACTTTTAGGAAATTATTTGCTGCCCCAACTATTGACAACAGTATACACTGATTACCAAGCTATAAATACTATATAATTATGCCTATTTCACTGGTACAGGCAGTAAATATCATACTCCATAGAAAAGAAGGGTCAGAAGTTCATGGAAGGTTTATGAAGTTCATGGAAACCTAGTTAGCCGTGGAGTTTATTTTATTTTTTGTTTTAAATATGCTTGTTAATTGGAATTTGACTCAGCTTTCTTTATGAGCCTATGTTTATATTGAGAATTTGTTCTTCAAAATGATTAGCCTCTTGCACCTAGTTTATTCTAGGCTTATTCTGTTGTGGCCTAGAAAACATATTTGGCTCAGGTTGTGATCCCGTGGTACTGGGATCAAGTCCCACATCAGGCTCCCTGCAGGGAACCTACTTCTCCCTCTGCCTATGTCTCTGCTTCTGTATGTCTCATGAATAAAGAAATAAAATAAAATATGTGTCTCATATTTAATATGTGCTGCCTTTTGTGTGTATCTGTGGTGATACAGTAAATGACATTTTTAAAAATCAGTCTTTATAGTCAAATTAATTGAGAAATTGTTAGAAAACCAGGAGACATTCTAACTTTTGTCATCCTAGTGTTTCATGCATTCACTGGTCATTTTGTCTTAACTCTAGACTAACACATTTATTTATTTTTAAATATTTATTTATTTGAGATGGGGAGGGGCAGAGGGAGAGAGAATTTAGAGCAGACTCCCTGCTGAGCACAGAGCCTGCCATGGGGTTTGATCTCAGGACCGGACCTTAAGATCATGACCTGAGCCAAAAGCAAGAGTTGGGACACCCAACTGACTCAGCCACTCAGGTGCCCCTAGACCAATCCATTTTTAATTTCTTAGTTTTAACTGTAGTTATTCATTTTATCTTTTTTTAAACATTTTTAAAAGATTTTTTATTTATTTAAAAAAATTATTTATTCATGAGAGAGAGCAGCAGAGACAAAGGCAGAGGGAGAAGCAGACTCCATGCAGGGAGCCTGACGTGGGACTCGATCCCGGTCTCCAGGATCAGGCCCTGGGCTGAAGGCAGAGTTAAACTGCTGAGTTAAAACTAGACCTGCCCTACGACCAGCAATTGCACTGTTGGGGATTTACCCCAAAGATACAGATGCAGTGAAACGCCGGGACACCTGCACCCCGATGTTTCTAGCAGCAATGTCCACAATAGCCAAACTGTGGAAGGAGCCTCGGTGTCCATCGAAAGATGAATGGATAAAGAAGATGTGGTCTATGTATGGAATATTACTCAGCCATTAGAAACGACAAATATCCACCTTTTGCTTCGACGTGGATGGAATTGGAGGGTATTATGCTGAGTGAAATAAGTCAATCAGAGAAGGACAAACATTATATGGTGTCTCATTCATTTGGGGAATATAAAAATAGTGAAAAGGAATGAAGGGGAAAGAAGAGAAAATGAATGGGGAAATATCAGAGAGGGTGATAGAACATGAGAGACTCCTAACTCTGGGAAATGAACAAGGGGTGGTGGAATGGGAGGTGGGCGGGAGTTGGGGTGACTGGGTGACGGGCACTGAGGGGGGCACGTGATGGGATGAGCACTGGGTGTTATGCTGTGTGTTGGCAAATTGAACTCCAATAAAAAGAAATTTTTTTAATTTTTTAAAAAATTAAATAAATAATATAAAAATCATGTACTATGTATTTCCCTAAATTAAAGTGGAGTGAGTCAGAGCTCCAGGCGCTTGACAACTGCATCCCCTCACACTGTGTCAGTTTTGGGGCCATCATTGGAGACAGCCATGGTTCAGTGTGTTTCTGATCGCAGAGGTTCATGAGTCCCCAGGACACCAGATCAATTTTTGGAATTATTTACATACTTAGAACAATTGAGATAAAGAATAAGACTCTGGTGAACCAGGCAGATGGAAAACCTCTCTGAAGGTGACAAAAAGCCAACAGCTCTAAATCTACAGGAGCTTACCCCAAATGGACACAGCGATTCCCTGGGGCTCCCTGCTCCTACCTCCATAGTCTCTATCTTTATCTCCCCCATACTAGATCCAGGCGGGGTCACACACATATACATAAAGATTGGTTGGTTCCACAGTGACTCTACACTTCTTTCCTTTGAAGAATAGCATATGCTGCATGTCTCTAATAAGAAAGTAATACAGGTTCACTGCAGAAAATCTGGGAAAAAGTATAAGAGAGAAAGTAAAGGAAATTTAGGGAAAACTAATATAACATTTGGTTCTATGGCTTTCCAAACAGGTTTATATGTTTTTTAAAATGGGGTCATGCTGTACGTTTGCTTTTTCACTAAATTTCTACGTTTGCCTTACACCTTGTTAATAAATGATAATAATCTGCCATTTGGTCTTCCCTGATGTGAAAATGCTTTTTGCCTGTGAAATATAAACAGATTGAAAGAATTCAAAATCCAGCTTCATCCAGTTTAAACTTGAATATTGAGAGACTCAAATGTTATGAGAAGGGGTTATCTTTAGAATAATAATTACTAACTAACATTCATTGGATGCTTATTCTTATGTTAGGCATGATGCCAGGAACTCTAAAATGTTATCTGGTTAGATGCTTACAATAACCCTGTAAAATAGAATCATGGCCCTTATTTTCAAATGACACAGTAGCATAGAGGGGTCCAGAAACTCGCAAAGGACTCAGTTTGGCATTGGGGGTGGTGAATCTTAGTGCCATGTCAGCCAAACTAAAGGTCATGTTTTTAACTACTGCATTCAATTATTCAAGTGGTCTCTATCGATAAAGTCATTTCTATACACTAACAATGAGACTGAAGAAAAAGAAATTAAGGAGTCAATCCCATTTACAATTGCACCCAAAAGCATAAGATACCTAGGAAAAAACCTAACCAAAGAGGTAAAGGATCTATACCATAAAAACTATAGAACACTTCTGAAAGAAATAGAGGAAGACACAAAGAGATGGAAAAATATTCCATGCTCATGGATTGGCAGAATTAATATTGTGAAAATGTCAATGTTACCCAGGGCAATTTACACGTTTAATGCAATCCCTATCAAAATACCATGGACTTTCTTCAGAGAGTTAGAGCAAATTATTTTAAATTTGTGTGGAATCAGAAAAGACCCCGAATAGCCAGGGGAATTTTAAAAAAGAAAACCATATCGGGGGCATCACAATGCCAGATTTCAGGTTGTACTACAAAGCTGTGGTCATCAAGACAGTGTGGTACTGGCACAAAAACAGACACATAGATCAATGGAACAGAATAGAGAATCCAGAAGTGGACCCTCAACTTTATGGTCAACTAATATTCGATAAAGGAGGAAAGACTATCCACTGGAAGAAAGACAGTCTCTTCAATAAATGGTGCCAGGAAAATTGGACATCCACATGCAGAAGAATGAAACTAGACCACTCTCTTGCACCAGACACAAAGATAAACTCAAAATGGGTGAAAGATCTAAATGTGAGACAAGATTCCATAAAAATCCTAGAGGAGAACACAGGCAACACCCCTTTTGAAGTCGGCCACAGTAACTTCTTGCAAGATACACCCACAAAGGCAAAAGAAACAAAAGCAAAAATGAACTATTGGGACTTTATCAAGATAGGAAGCTTCTGCACAGCAAAGGATACAGTCAACAAAACTCAAAGACAACCTACAGAATGGGAGAAGATATTTGCAAATGACGTATCAGATAAAGGGCTAGTTTCCAAGATCTATAAAGAACTTATTAAACTCAACACCAAAGAAACGAACAATCCAATCATGAAATGGGCAAAAGACATGAACAGAAATCTCACAGAGGAAGACACAGACATGGCCAACACGCACATGAGAAAATGTTCCGCATCACTTGCCATCAGGGAAATACAAATCAAAACCACAATGAGATACCACCTCACACCAGTGAGAATGGGGAAAATTAACAAGGCAGGAAACCACAAAGGTTCGAGAGGATGTGGAGAAAGGGGAACCCTCTTACACTGTGGGTAGGAATGTGAACTGGTGCAGCCACTCTGGAAAACTGTGTGGAGGTTCCTCAAAGGGTTAAAAATAGACCTGCCCTACGACCCAGCAATTGCACTGTTGGGGATTTACCCCAAAGATACAGATGCAATGAAATGCCAGGACACCTGCACCCCGATGTTTCTAGCAGCAATGTCCACAATAGCCAAACTGTGGAAGGAGCCTCGGTGTCCATCGAAAGATGAATGGATAAAGAAGATGTGGTCTATGTATACAATGGAATATTACTCAGCCATTAGAAATGACAAATACCCACCATTTGCTTCAACGTGGATGGAACTGGAGGGTATTATGCTGAGTGAAGTAAGTCAATCAGAGAAGGACAAACATTATATGTTCTCATTCATTTGGGGAATATAAATAATAGTGAAAGGGAATATAAGGGAAGGGAGAAGAAGTGTGTGGGAAATGTCAGAAAGGGAGACAGAACATAAAGACTCCTAACTCTGGGAAACGAACTAGGGGTGGTGGAAGGGGAGGAGGGCGGGGGATGGGGGTGAATGGGTGATGGGCACTGAGGGGGGCACTTGACGGGATGAGCACTGGGTGTTATTTTGTATGTTGGCAAATTGAACACCAATAAAAAATACATTTATTATAAAAAAAATAAAGTCACTTTTGGAGACCATGACAAGGACAAGGCTTAACATGCTGTTTACTAGAAACCCTACTGAATGACAACCTATTAATCTATTAAGAATCTTTTTTTTTCTTTTTGTTAGTATTTTAGACCACAGAGATGCAAAGAGACTTTGTTTCCAGCTTATGATTTAATCTGTAAAGTAAAAAAGTCTATCCAAATCACAGAATAGGGACTCTAAGCTCTCTTGAGCTCTCTCCCATGCTTTAATTAGATTGACATTTTAATAGATGTGATATCCTTCTAATCACTCTTCTATTGCCCAGAGTGAATTACTGCTAAATAACTCCTAGACAGCTGTGGCTACATCACTTTTAGAAGAAATTTTTGTGGTTAGCCTCTCTTTGGGGTAGTCAGAGCTTCTGAATGAGTAATGATAAATCATTCTAAGTGATGTTTGCCTCAGCAGGAAGGAAAAAAATACCCAACAACCTGCAACACGTATCTGTTGATGACTGAACTGCTTCTTCCAGATCCACTATGACCAGAAGTGAGTTCTACTTCAAAACTTTAGCATGACAGGAAGAGATTGCAATTGAGCTTGGCGAGTATCAAGGACACTGCTTGCAGAAGAGTTATTGAAGACTGAGTTTCGACAGCCTTGAGACGAGGGAGTTGTGCAAGCTTTCTGAATAGTGAGAATTATAAAATGAAACCCACCTCATCTTCATGGATAGAGTTACAATTTTTTCCCTTTTGCAATATACTAGCTAAATTATTTATCCTGAGGCCTTAAAGAACGAGTGGCTTCCAAAGTCATTTCAGAGTTTGAAGAAAAATCTTTTCCAAAAATTAAGCCAGTGTTTCCTCCAGCCATGACTTCCGCCATCTGGCCATAGATTCTTTTCCTTCCTGCTACCTCTCATGTGGGCTGGCCCCTCACTATGGCTAATGATGCCCAGATGTCCTGGATCCACAGGGTCCCCACCTTCAGCTGCCTGTCAATGCATCATCTCCTCTAACTCCTGCCAGGAAATAAAAATTAGAAACCACATCACTCTCTTCTGGACCAATAGCAAAGAGCTCCCTGGTCAGGGTAGGGTAAGTTGACATCTCAAAGCTTTCAGGGTAGGTTATATTTCCATTAAGAACAACAGAATATCTTTATTTTTCCAGCAGTACCCATGAAGGCACAGACCCCAGCAGTCTGTGTGCAAACCTGTGAAACTGTTGCTTGGCTCCTTATCAGTTAGGGAGTCTAGCCTTGATGGCTTTCCTTGCTATGCAGAGCATAAGAACTTGAGACTAATGGCTCCTTGTTAATTCCAAGTGGTACCTTTGTTATTGTAAAATGCACAGGTATTCTGACGCATCAATCTAGGCTGGAGGACTAAAGGTGAAGGAAGTGGGACTTATAATTTGAAAGGAACTTTTCAAATAAGCAGAGTACCACCCATCTGTCATGCCTTAACTTCACTTTCAATCTTTTTCACTAAATATTCTTGATGCTAAATTGTTCTGCGTAATCCCAATCTACCAAGATTGCTCCTCTGTGATCTCAAAGGTTCCACCTTTCCAAAGTCTAAGACTTTCACTTTGAAACTTCACTTTGAAAATGAGAATGCTGTCTATGGGGAGGAAATTGTTGGTGAGTGACCAGAAAGGGGGTTTGGAAATGTTAAATATTCTCATTTCTGTCCTTAGTTCATTGTTATTAACTACAAGGCTGGTCTAGTGTGAGGCGCAGAGACAGTTTAGTGCAGTGGTTGGAGCCCAGACCCTGGAACCAGACAGCAGGAGTTGGACTCTTGCTCTACTACTTACTATCTCAGCTGGCCAGCCGCTTGACTTCCTTGTGCTTCAGCTTTCTCACCTATAATGGGTCTAATAGCACAAGACTCATAAACTTCTTTTGAGGACCATATGATTGAATATTTTCTAAAACAGAAGAGAGCTTGAGCACTTACACCAAGCACTATATAAATCCTCATAAAATTAAAAAAAATTAACCTCCTCTCACTTTACTTTTTACATCTAGAATATGGGGTTGAATGTAGTCACCCGTAAAAGAGTATTGTTCAGAGATTTAATAAGAAAACCATTATGTAAGAACAAAATATTTTAACTCTGGGCAAAGTCCATCAGCTCAGATTAATGGATTAAGTGTGCAGAATCTATCATCGTCAAGGACAAAATGATGCTACTTTGTGCCAAACTATCACAACATGCCAAGACCAAGAGGACTGGAGCCACATGAAAGAAGAGCTGCAAACTTGAAGTGTCTAATGGATGTCGTTACTTCATTTTCGCAAGGGGAATATTGGAGATGTTACCCAAAATGTTTCATCCATGAAAGCTACGTTTCCAGCCAAAGTCTCAGAAAATGACTTCCTAACTATGCATGAATAACTCCCTGTGTGTTGCAAGGAGCATTAATTGTTTATAAAAGCACTCCATTTACATTCCAGTTGGGCTACTAGTTTTGAAAACTGGATGGACTTACCAATTCTTAGCTAACCCTTAATTCTGGCCCAAAGTTGACATTGATATTCATCCTCTAAGTTCTTCAGTAGCACAAGAACTCTTTTTCCCGAGATCAATGATATAGCTGCCACACTGCAGTTCTAGAAGGTTGACTTGTCAAATGAATGTGTAGCTGCATAATGTTAGGTTGTGAAGTATTAATAGGTCTATCTTCAATAAAAAGAAATGGAAAAATATGCATTTGTAATGATCTAGAAACTGGCTGGAGAGTCTGGCTCCATCCATGTATTTTCTTTTTCTTTTTTTTTTCCATCTATGTATTTTCAAGCTCTTCAGTATCTCTGAGAAACCATCAAAAAGTATTTTTCCTTTGATATATGAACTGTAGTGTATCTTTGAATTGGCTCACATTTTTGCCATGCTTTTCAAATTCCTCAAATTACCATCTCCAGAAATGGCACTAGAGACTAGGAGACCTTGCTGTTAAACCTGTCTGACTGCATTAACAGCAGAAATGACACAATAAAAGAGATGACGTTCACAAACTTCTTGGATCTTTCCGAGGAGTAGCAAATGACAGCTTCTCTACTCACAGTTCATCTGCTGTATTTATTAATAGAAAAGAAACATATTTTAGACACAAGATGAACAGGATTACTAGTCCTTCTACTTTTCAAATACATTTCAACGTTAATACATTTAAAATGTTAAAACTGTACTTGGCATGTCAGTGTTCTATGTTCACACATTTCTACATTTAAAGGTTCTGCGATTTTCTGCTTTTCATTTCAGAAACAGTCATTTAAAGTCTAAAGTGGAGTAGGGATGGGCTTTGAAATGAAGATTGGGAAGATTTTTGCTGATGGTATTGAAGGGCATGAGAATTTTAAGAAGGAACTAGGCATAAAAGGAAGATAAAATCCTTCTGGTGCCTTGGCTGTGGCTAGAGGTTCAAGAGCACTAGTCTAAAGGTCTTCTGATGTCCCATTTCGATGAAATCCCACCACCACCACGACCACCCCTCCACCTCTGCCATTTAAATCTTGCCAGAGGTATCCACTCTAAATTTCGTCCAGAAATCTACATCCCAACACATTTATTAAATTCCAAAAACATACAGATCCTAATCCACTATTATCACCTAAATTTAGAATACAAGAGATTTATAGGGAAAAAATGGGAAAAATTGCTGCATGGTAATAAGTTGATCTGTTTGAAGGGAAAACAAAAACATTTTATAGATCAAAAAACCATCTTTTTGTATCATAATTTTTTGAAGCACAAGATATGTCCTGGGACCATAGGAAAACAGCCGACTCACCAGGCATGCAGCCTTGGGCAAGCTATGCACACTGCGTCTAAGTGTCTTTCCCTACAGAATGGGGACAGCAGTAACCCTACTTCCCTGGGTGGCTGTGAGGGTTAAATGAGGTAGTGAGTACTGAACTCTTGGAACAATTCCTGGTCCATAGTAAAGGCTATGGCATCACGATTCCTGAAGTGAAGAAGCAATGCTGTCACCCTTCACCAGCCACAGGAGCTGCTCCAAGTTCCACGGAGGTGCTAGCCCTATATGTGCTTTCTGCTATCACACCCTAGCCTCTAACCTGTCTTCTTGAATGCTGTAGAGAGGAGAATAATACACACAGGGAACCTCTCCAAAGGGCAGGCTCCTGGATCCCGTCTCTGAGACTGTGACTCCATAGGTCATAGAGATGCCAGAAATGTGCCTTTGAATGAGTTCCCCAGGTGCTCTAATATATGGCTGCCTGGGGAGAAAAACTGCTGCAGAGCATCACAATATGTGCTGCCGAAGTGAGCACTGCTGCAGAGCATTAGAAGTGGTTGTGTTTGGTGCAGGAATTTCTGGGTTTCACTCAAGTGTAGCAGCAAATGTACAATTTCTTCAGTTTTTCTCAAAAATCATTATGGATTCTTAATGTTCCAACAAAGATCAAATAACAGGGCTGTATTTAACAAACTAAGTTCTTGATTCTATCTTCATGTGAATAGAAGATATAACACTATTGTTGGAAAATATTTTTCAGAAATGGGTGCTCCAGCTTCAGAGATAGTTTTCATTGCCTATTTTTACTGAAATATGAATATAATGCCACTAAAAATGCCTTTTTTGGGGGAGAGATAAAACATTTCACTTTACTTGCATTGCTTTTCCCCAGTTATTACAATTTTTAATATACTATGACATATAATTCAGGGATAGTCATTACAAATACAAACTAGAGAAAAAAGAAACCCAAGATTTTTGCTGTAATATATTACAGAATACTTCAGAATAATCAAATCATCCTCTTTCTTCTAATTGGAACAGTGATGGTAACAATATACTGTTATAAGATCTGTGTTTTCTGTTTTGAAAATAAACATGTTGGCCCAACTGTATATTGCTGTGGTGGTGGGACCTTTTATTTTTGTAACCCTTGTATTTTTTTATCTTTCCTTTGGGAAAATAGGGTGACAGATAGTAATCCACATGGGATGATTAAAAACTAATTATTCAACGTAACATAGATTTTTTTCTTTCTAGGGTAGGATAATATGCTTTTAAAAACTAAAGTAAACTTAGTTTCTGCTGCTCTTAGTAGAATGTTTTATTCACGGCTGCCTCAAAAAGAACAGAGCATTGTTTTATTATACATCAACATAGTGATGAGGTTTTACAAACAGTTTTTGGTCGTTTTTAATGTTATTTTTATAACAGCCCTGAGACATAACTAGAGCTATATGATCTCTAAAGAGGAACAAGGTTAAGGGTACAGAGGGCGCCTGGGTGACTGAGTTGGTTAAGCATCTGCTTTCAGCCCAGATCCTGATCCCAGGGTCCTGGGATCGAGTTCTGTATTAGGCTCCCTGCTCTGTGGGAAGCCTGCTTCTCTCTCTCCTTCTGCCTGCCACTCCCCTTGCTTGTGCTCTCTGTCCAATAAATAAATAAAATCTTAAAAGAAAAAAGGATATAAGGTACAGAACCACTATGCAAAAAGCGGGCTACCACCAAGGCCAAAATCACTGAAATTGAATGCAGTGGAAATGATGTTGAATGTAGCTGTGAAGTAGGATTGAGAGAGTCCTGTCCAGGCCTGTGGGTGGCTTTGCTCTTGAACAAAGGCAAAATGTCAGAGCATCTTCTTGGACCAAAGGACCAAGAACCAAAGTGCAAATGGTGGTCACCTCAAAGCCACCTAATGGTTGATGGGCAGGCTGAGAACAGAGAATGGCCCAGGTGTCTGTGGAAGGATGAGCTGAGAATGTTCCTTTCCAGAGCATGTAGACCCATCCTGTGCTGAGACCCAACTGCCAATGGCCTACCAAAATTATATATAGTGAATAAAAAGGGTCACTAAAATAATAAAGTTCCATACCACAGCCTTAAGAAATGTAATATTCAGGAAAGGTACTTCTGTGAGCTTCACAAGATATTAAAAATATAGAACTTAATCATGGAAACAAAGAAATGATAAAGAGAAAGCAAGCACCCATATACATCAAAAAACAAAACAAAACACAACACCAGATCTCAATGACCACCAGGGAAGAAGGAGAACAAATATAATATACAGAAAAATTCTTGCAAAGCCATTTCATGAAAATTTAAGTACAAAAGAATGGCACATTTTCATGATTTAAATATATTTAAATGCAAACAGCTGCCATACATATTGTCTTATAAATGTTATGTGCTGTGGTTTGTAAATAAGGCACCTTAAAAATAAAAAGAAAATATTTATTTTATCATTAAATATTATTTAGAGAAAAGAACAATGAAACTAAAACTTTCTCAAGGCTAAAAGTAGTCCTCTGCCATTCCTTATATTTTCTACCTTTTACCATAATTTTGAGACTTTAGAAAGAAATGTAGCATTTTAACAATCAATAACATAAATCAATTTTAAACAAAAGAGAGAAAGGGAGGGAAAGGCAGGGGGCTGTGCAAAAAGAAAAAGAAAGCAAAAGTTACATTTCCAGAACAAACTAGATCCACTTACCCACATTTTTGTTTCTGGTGATGGAATACTCTATATACATTCTCAAAATGATTTAAAAATTAAAATTTCCAATTCTAAATTCTCTTCAGACATCCAGAATTAGATGGTGAATGAGCAACGAGAAACAGTCATTATTGCCTTGAATCAAAATGATATAAAAGAGTCTGGCTTTCCGGTGGTCATCAAGACAGTGTGGTACTGGCACAAAAACAGACACATAGATCAATGGAACAGAATAGAGAATCCAGAAGTGGACCCTCAACTTTATGGTCAACTAATATTCGATAAAGGAGGAAAGACTATCCACTGGAAGAAAGACAGTCTCTTCAATAAATGGTGCCAGGAAAATTGGACATCCACATGCAGAAGAATGAAACTAGACCACTCTCTTGCACCAGACACAAAGATAAACTCAAAATGGGTGAAAGATCTAAATGTGAGACAAGATTCCATAAAAATCCTAGAGGAGAACACAGGCAACACCCCTTTTGAAGTCGGCCACAGTAACATCTTGCAAGATACACCCACAAAGGCAAAAGAAACAAAAGCAAAAATGAACTATTGGGACTTTATCAAGATAGGAAGCTTCTGCACAGCAAAGGATACAGTCAACAAAACTCAAAGACAACCTACAGAATGGGAGAAGATATTTGCAAATGACGTATCAGATAAAGGGCTAGTTTCCAAGATCTATAAAGAACTTATTAAACTCAACACCAAAGAAACAAACAATCCAATCATGAAATGGGCAAAAGACATGAACAGAAATCTCACAGAGGAAGACATAGACATGGCCAACACGCACATGAGAAAATGCTCTGCATCACTTGCCATCAGGGAAATACAAATCAAAACCGCAATGAGATACCACCTCACACCAGTGAGAATGGGGAAAATTAACAAGGCAGGAAACCACAAAGGTTCGAGAGGATGTGGAGAAAGGGGAACCCTCTTACACTGTTGGTGGGAATGTGAATTGGTGCAGCCACTCTGGAAAACTGTGTGGAGGTTCCTCAAAGGGTTAAAAATAGACCTGCCCTACGACCCAGCAATTGCACTGTTGGGGATTTACCCCAAAGATACAGATGCAATGAAATGCCAGGACACCTGCACCCCGATGTTTCTAGCAGCAATGTCCACAATAGCCAAACTGTGGAAGGAGCCTCGGTGTCCATCGAAAGATGAATGGATAAAGAAGATGTGGTTTATGTATACAATGGAATATTACTCAGCCATTAGAAATGACAAATACCCACCATTTGCTTCAACGTGGATGGAACTGGAGGGTATTATGCTGAGTGAAGTAAGTCAATCAGAGAAGGACAAACATTATATGTTCTCATTCATTTGGGGAATATAAATAATAGTGAAAGGGAATATAAGGGAAGGGAGAAGAAGTGTGTGGGAGATGTCAGAAAGGGAGACAGAACATAAAGACTCCTAACTCTGGGAAATGAACTAGGGGTGGTGGAAGCGGAGGAGGGCGGGGGGTGGGGGTGAATGGGTGACGGGCAATGAGGGGGGCACTTGACGGGATGAGCACTGGGTGTTATTCTGTATGTTGGCAAATTGAACACCAATAAAAAATAAATTTATTATTAAAAAAAGAGTCTGGCTTTCATACATAAGAGTAAACAAACTACATATTTTTGTCATGAAAGTACAAAATAATTGTGGTTTTGGGTGGCTGGGGTGGAGAAGGCTAATGACAGCCAGGAAAACCATACATTCCTTCTAGTATCCCCAAGCTCTTGTAGGTAAGTTAGGTTAAGTGGCCTTCTCCCCTTTTTAATAGGATGTGGTAGTTCTAGTCACTTTTCCACACTCAGGCGTTGGAAGCAAGAAGAGGGATTGGTATTCAAGGGAAGACTAGTTTTTTATCAAAAACAAAGAGATGGGTAGGCCTCTGCTCCTAGAAGAGTGCCATAGCACCATTGTTCATGACATTTCCTATTGTTTTGGATGTCTATCTCCTTAGACGCACACCCAGGTAATGCCCAGCATGAATGCACCACTCTTTGTTTTGCATACAGTTTGCACATAGGTGCACAGCCAAGGGAGCTGAAGGCATCTACTGAGCATAGGAGGAGTAACAATCCTTCTCAGGCCACCCAGAAAGGGAGCTGAACACAAGACATTACAAAACACATATGAAGAAGTGAGCCACTGTTTCAGGCCTCAGGGTAGCAGTTAATTACACAGACCTCAGCATAAGATGAGAACAGGAGGTGAGAAGGTGGAGTTGGCAAGTAAGTCTTTTTAGAAAAAGTATTTCTTTTATTTTCCAAACTTGAAGTATCTGGATACATTATCTAGTTGATTTTCAGCCTGCTTTAGGAGGCTTATAAAAACCATTCTATAAAATAATTGTTTATTAGACAACATAACATATTGATTCTTACTCAGACAAGAAGGTGGCCAATAATACTCTCAAAGTGAAATTAGTAAGGAATCTGTATTTGAGTTGACTTATAAGAGTCTGTAGGAGAAGAATAAAGAAACGAAAGATGAGCAGTAATGAAGAGCCCTTGGTAAAAATACATTTAATTATTCATACAACTAATGATTGTAAAAATAAAAATTGGCAGGGCTAGGAAAAGCAGAAAGTGGGCCTAGAAATAGAAAAGAGATTATCTTATACCGAAGAAAAGAGGAAGTAATAGGAGTTGCGTGGGGCAAGTGTTGGAAGCACCTATCAAAAGGTTGCTTTAGAAATGTGAGTCAGAGTTCATGACTAATTGAAGAATTTTTCAAATGGAATTTCAAGCTAATTTTAGAAATATTTGAGGCACAGAGAGAATAACCAATTAGTTGCTCAATTCGCCCAGCTGCTTTTAATGGGATTTGTGCCTTTGTTTTGGTTTATCATGAATTGAGCACACCTGTTCTCTGCTAATAGTACAAACTGTGAAGGATAGACTCACTTAACCACACTTGATTCCCTCAAAAGTAAAGTACACTGGAAAAAGGATAGATTTAGAAGCAGAGAGCTTGGGGTCTGAATCCCAGTTCTGTTGTATATTAGCATGTGGTCTGAGACAAGTTACCTAATCTCTCTAAGCCTCATTTTTTTCATCTGTAAAATAGATACAAAAAAATACTGAACAATGAGGACTATTGTAGAAATTATAAATAAGCACTGTAAGACATAAGGCACCCAGTAATACTTAATACATAGCAGTTATAATTATTCCACAATTGGAAATACTCTGCAGTGGCAGCAACCTTTTGTGAATGTTGAAGATTTATCTTGAAGTGGAGCAGATAAGTAACAGAACAATTTGAAATAGCTTTTGTATTTGAATTATCTAAGCTAGGTCAAGGGCAGCCATGTTATGTCTACGATGCTCAAGTGTAGAGAATTCTCACAGGAGCAAGGTTGCATATTATGAAGGCTTCGGTTTTGCAATGTCTTGGAGACTATCACTTCAGTTGCTTGGTAGCCATAATACTCAACACTTGAGGATGGAATCTTTGGTGAGAGTGAGAATGAGCATACCAAGACAAATTACAGGATTATGTCAGCAACTGGTCTTTTGCTGCTCATTTTGGGGTTGACGCATGTAAGCTATTGGACCAGTGGCTTATATATGTTACCCATGTAATCATATAGGCATGTTGGAGTATTTACTCTTAAATGCTTAGAGAAAGTATTACATGTGAAGACCCTTATTCAAGGTAGACTACAGCACCTAAATTTGAGAAAACAGCTTTGGAAATTCCTAATTCTTATAAGCTACTTCCCTAATATTTATTATTAAGGATTTCCTATGAAGATATAACTAACTAGTATATCTGTCCTTTTCACAAGGAATAAACTAATGACTTACATCATATTTAAAAGGCCTTAACTGTATCACTGCTTCATCTTAACTATACTTGAATCCTTAAATTCTTGATTGACTGGAGCAAGAATATATAGATTATTTCAAATACTCTTGATATTTTACAAAGAGACTGATGATTATTAAAAAGTTCTTCCCACTAATGACCAAATGAACAAAATACTTATTTTTCTTGAAATTTTTTTGCCATCTCTGAATGGTTGACACTTTGATAGAGAATGTACAACTACACTACAGTGAATCTGAAGTTATCCAAGTGAAAACCAAATTATCTTCTTGTACCAAATGTAAAATTATACTTTGTACATATTATTTTATCACCCTAAATCCCCCCTGCCTTTTGGGGGCATAAGTAAGGGCCAGGTTAAGTGAACACAATTCAGGTGATGATAATGTTAACTGAGCATCTTGCAAGTTGTAAGTGTGCAATTTATTTCATTTCCCTTTTGTGTGCACATATCATTTCCTTCATTTATAATATAGAAATTGAGACTCAGAAAAAATGACTGTCAAGTCCAAGGCCAAGTTGTTAGTAAACACTAGGACTAGTACTAGAAGCCACATCTTTTAAGCACAACAGAATTTGCTCTTCTCCAAGTTGTCTTTATTTACTTTTTCATGAGTCCATGGTTCATACAGCAAACATTTACTGAATGCATCTTATATGCCAGGCACTGTGGTAGGCCCTAGAAATACGAATCACCAATGAATCTCATCCCTAAGCAACTCACACTTTGATAAATGAATGACAACAGCTCCTTTTGCCAAGTGCTCTGGGAGCAAGGAGGAGGAGAGAGCAAAGGCAGGGGTAGGAGCTGGTGGTCCTGAAAGGAAAAGATATCCCTGAGCAGCAGATAGAGGCCTTGGGCAGCTGCAGCTGCAAGCAGTCTCCTCTATTCACACTAGCATGCCCAGCCAGTGTTATCATTATCTGAGTACCAAGTCCCAGAAAAGATGGGAAAAGGACAGGCCCGGGGAAAGATGAGCAGGAATTACTCAGGTGAAGAAGATGGGGGAAAAGCATTCCAAGGGAAGGGAATGGCTGCTGTATGAAAGCACGATGTCATGACATTATATGGCTCCTTTGGGAGACTCTATTTGGTGTAGCTGAAACGAATGAGGTGGGCGGCAGGGCAGTAGGGAAGTGAACCAAGAGAGATTAGCAGAGGCCAGGCACTGTGAGGTTTATGGTTTTGGGTGCATCCTGCAAGGTACAGGAAGTGAGTGAAGGGTATTTACCAGTGGTATGATCAGATGTGGATCATAGAAAGCTCCCTCTTGCCGTAGTGGAAAACCAGATTGGAGGAGCCAGGTGGGATCATGGCAGGAACCTAAGGCAGAAGTGAAGAGTCCTGGGATTAAGGACGGAACAGTGAGGATGACAAGCCAAGATTTGAGAGATAGGGGGGCAGACTTGTTGAATGTCTAGATAGGTGTAGAGATGGGAGTCAGGAGTTTGAGATGTCCCTTAAATTTCTGACTGGGATGAATGGATGGACAGTGATGATATCCTCTGAATTTAGGAAGAAAGGGAGAAAAGGAAATGTCCCTTTAGAGGAGGAGGGACATAATGAGTGATTCTGACATGCTGAGTGTATGAGGTGCTTTGAGGACTTACAAGTGTGGATGCTGGGTTGATGCCATCCTTAACATAGAACACTGTGTTTCTGGATGACTTACAGAAATTTTTTGATATTTTCTACTCAAAGCATTTATTTTAACATGGAAATTCATCAGCATATAGGAAAAGCAGCTATACAAATAAATAAGGATGAGTCTTATATGAATCTAACTACAGAATAATATTTTAGCACATAGATCTAAACATTTTCCCATTTGTTAATATTTTTCAACACGTGATTTAAAAAGTCTAAGATACCAAAGTCTTAAAAGATAAATTATTTAAAAATCTTTATTAGTCACACACCCTTAAAACATTTGCATTTGCTCTGAGAGGGAAATATACACCCAAAGGGTGAAGGAGAAAAAAATAGTTTCCTTAAGTGAAGGAATGGGAAGAACAGAAGATCTATCTGGCCACTTGCCAGAGAATATTGAAAAGCTGGACATTTCAAGACAAATCTCCACTAATCCATCTTTTACCAAAGTTCTCACTTAAAGTCCACTTTTTGACATGAAATATTTAATAGGAACTTATTTTAGCCACAAAGTGCCCTTAAAAAAATGTAATACTGGGCTCCTTACTCGGCTAAAAGAAGAAGGTATGAGAAGAAACTTGCATTTAAAAAAAGGAAAAAAGGGACTTGAGGAAAGCCTTGACCAGTTAATGAGAGTTTCTATTGAAAACTGAAAGTTAATGACAACACAAAGTTTCTTTGCTATTTAGGACAGATGTTTCTTAAAGAATGGATAAATCAATAAAGTTCATTTTCTATTGGCATCTGGAACCACAATTTTAATCTGTTGAAATGGCACAAAGACAAAGAACAAAATACAAATAAACACAAAAAGGTTTTCTGTAGAAAGGAGCACCTTTTAATTGGCTTTCACCCTCAGTTTATATTCAGCTCCCTAATGGGGAATAAACTCCCTCAGGAAGGTGACTTTTTGTTGGGTGCGTGCATGATGTTCATTTGTCTTGCATCTAAAAATTAGAACATAACAAGCTTCTAATCATCACCTGTTAATTCAAAACAAAAAGAATTCTTTTTTTTTTTCCATTGAAAGCAGATTGTAGTAAAAAAAAAAAAAAGGGCAGCATTCTCCAAGGTCATATGCTGTTGGCAAAGCTCAAAAAAACCTTGTAGTCCAACTTGCGTATGTTCAGCTGTGTTTACTTAGACTTAACATGACAAAGTCTGCCTCTGATTATGCTGTGCAGTCATCTGCCCACAGATAAATAGGTATTACACAAACTTTTGGAGAGAATGACATTTGGCCTCCATAATTTTGGAATAATTTACTATGTACCTTCAACTTAAAACACCAAAATGATCCACAATATGTTTTTGGGAATGAAGCATAAATATTTCATTTTACAAAGGGAGCAGTCTCCATGACCTTTATGGATTTTAGGTGATTTACTAACAAAGTATGGTACTGGTTTGGAAGGTGTGGGGTAGCTCTGCAACAGGCAGTTTGAGGCAACATTTATTTCAGTCTTTTCAATAACCATCAAGATTTCAAGGAATTTCTGTAAACAAACTGTCACTTAAAGAAAATAACTTTCCATCATTTTTTGCAACAAGTCTCCAGAACAGAACATGCATATAAAAATAAGAGTTAACTAAATTATTTCCAGAGACTGCATCTTGGAGTAATGTTTACACTATTGGTAGAAAGCAAAAGCTCAATGTTTTACCACCATATCTTACAGTAAATGCAAAATTTTGCTTTTGGAGTAATGTAAACCATTTCCACAGCATACAGTCTGTTCCTGATTACCTAAGAATTGATTCTGACCCATCATATTTACTTTGCTTGCTGTTGTATTTACATAATAAAAGATACACAGACATTCCTCTCCAAACTAAGATTGTTTCAAAGGTGGAAGTACTTATTATATTCCCCAGCTATCAATCAATAAACCAATCAATCAACAGATCTTTACTGTATTTTGCTAACAGCTGGTAATACAGTAGTGAACGAGAGGGAGATGGTTCTGTCTTCTGAAAATTATCTAATGAGAAAAATGATAAATGGAACACGTGCTGTCACTTTCTGGGTTACCTAGTTTAATTTACATAATTATGAAGAGTTTTCCTCCACAGAAATGAATATATTTTCAACCCTGAGTCTTGTTTTATTATTGAATTAACTTAGGAATATAGCCCTTCATTTAGAATGTGGTCTGTCAAGGGAGCCATGAATATTCAGCTGTGCCAGCTCCCTTTACCAGTTCAGGACACATCTGTAAAAAGGTTAGTTTTGACTGATTCATTTAATACTTTCTAGTTTGACCTTTATTCTAATTTACTGAATTTGCTTTGATACACACTCTGTAAAGTGAAATAAGGTAAAGGATGGCACTGCTACTCTTCTAGCAACTGCCACTTACATTTAATAAGCAAAGATTTCCAAAAGCCTTTCCCTCTAAAGAACTGAATAGATCTATGTACCTTATGCCACATTCCCCCACTGTTTTCTTACTGACTTTGGGATTCACAAACAATGATTTTAGGAATACACACACACACACACACACACACATTCATATATGCATATGTTTTCAAATGTGTATGCCTTTAAGGTTAGGAAACAAATCCATAACATGTGCTGGAGACTAGTGTCCTGCTCACACCAGTCTCTACAAGAGCATATATGTAGGCCTCATCAGCTTTATTTTTTTTAAGATTTTACTTAATTATTCAAGAAAGACACAGAGAGAGAGAGAGGCAAAGACATAGGCAGAGGGAGAAGCAGGCTCCATGCAGGCAGCCCGCTGCAGGACTTGATCCCAGGACTCCAGGATCACAACCTGAGCCAAAAGCAGATGTTCAACTGCTGAGCCACCCAGGCGTTCCAGGCCTCATCAGCTTTCAATGCAAAACTGCATCCACAATCATTCTAGAAAGGGCAGATTCCCCAGATTCGACGTGTAGTCAGAGAACTGAATCCAGGAAAATGAGGGAGTATGAAATTCTCTTCTGAAGCCCAGCCACATGACCAAGCCACTGATGGAACAGCAAGCCCAGTGAGGAAGGCTGCTGCTCTAGAGAGAAAGAAATTACTTTCACAGCTTGATACCTAGGTCCTATGATAGCTGCCTCAAAGAGGAAGGTAAATGATGTTAGAAAACATGGGGGATGTACAAATGACCACAGTTTACTTTCCGAGCATGGGAGCTGTGGGGCCAGTTGATATATTAAAGTAATGAAAACCCTTTAAGTTATGCAGCCACTTGCTGGGGGATTTCTTATTAAGGAAAAGTAAATTTGCAAGTCTTATTAGATTGGACCAAGACATAACGCTGCACAAAAATTAGCACGAATTCCTTTTCATTTTAAAAAAGGAATTTGTAAGTCCTATATGTGCAAATTATCTGACATTCAGTCAGGGCTATCAGGCAGCAATATTATGTCTAAGAAAAGAATGGCAGACATCAGTATCTCCACACATGCAGTTTGCTCTCTAAAACACCGAATTTAACACAGAAGAAAATGTTAGTTAGCAGATCACTTGACGGGAATTAGTTTGCAGAAGATATGTAGTTGAATCAAACTTATATGGCTCTCTCAATGTTAACCAAAGTTGGAAGAAAAAAAAAAAAGGAAAGCTTTCACAACCAAAAATCTTGAAAAATTTCCTATATTTTCTGGTTTCATTTTTCCCAGAACTGAAACACCACAAAATAACATCACCTCAGTGCACTCACTTCTAGCTCAGCCAGGAAGTGCTGAGGTACATAAACATTTTTTATTTCACTTTTTTACAAGAAGGTGACCAACATTTTCTTAGCCTTCCAAAAAGCTTCAGGTTTGGAATACATTTTGGTTAAATGTCAGCAAAGGAATTTGCTCATCGTTCAAAAAGCACTTTTTCTTTCCAACTTTGGAATATATGTAGAAACTGTGTTGTGAATGGAATTACCAAAAAGGCTTGGAGCCACAAAGGGAAATCTAGTTTTACAATTCCGAAAAGAGTTGTGTAGGGAAGCCTTCTGTATGGGAGGAAACAGAATGAACAAAGGACATTCATATAGCACAGCTTGTCAAGTGCTTTCACAACCATTAGCAACAGCTCTGGGAGGTAGGACATTTTCTCTCCCTCATTTAAAGATATGGAAATAAATCAGAGAAGTTAAATGATTTATCTAATGTTTTTCAGTTAATGGTAGAGAAAAAATATCTGAACCCAGATCTTCAAAGTCTAAGGCCATAACTAGAAGGCGCAGATTGAAAACCAAACGCCAGCATTGTGCATACTGGGAAAAAGCTAGAAGTCTTGCCAAGGTGTATCATCATCACTATTATTTAACACTGTATGTAGAGGTACAAGTCAATGCAATAAGCCAGGGAAAGAACTCATGGCAAAAATTTCAGCAGGAGGTAAAACCATCACTGTTTGCATGTAATATAACTGTATTGCTAGAAAACATAAGAAAGTCTACTAAAAGGCCTACAAAAATAATAAGCAAATTTATTGCGGTAGCAGAGTATAACAACATATGCAAATCAATGGCATTCTCATATAAAAAGCAACAACCAGTTAGAAACATGTGATGGAAGAAAGGACTCTACTTACAACAACAAAGCAGCAAAAAGATAAAATGCCTATGAACAAATTTAACAAGAAATATGCAAGACTTATTTAGAACATTTTAGAACCCTCCTAATGGCAGCAAAAGAAGCTATGGACAGACATATCAAGTTTTTGGATAAGATGATTCTACATCCTAAAAATATCGATTTTCTGTAATTAATTTGGAAATATAACACAATTCCAATAAAACTAACAAAATAGTTCTTTTTAGTAGACAGGTTGATCCTAAAATTAATATGGAAAAACGAGCAACAATAGCTAGAAAAACTGAAAAAGGAGAAATGAGAATAAACACAGCCATATATTAAACGTATTCTAAAGGCTCACTAATTAAAACAGTGTGGGACTTTCTAGTAAAGGAGTAAAAAAAAAAAGAAGTCAGTAGAGGAGAATAGAGAGATAAGATAGGCTCAGTTTAAAATGTGGTATTCCTGGGGATCCCTGGGTGGCTCAGCGATTTAGAGCCTGCCTTTGGCCCAGGGTGTGATCCTGGAGTCCCGGGATTGAGTCCCACGTCAGGCAACCTGCATGGAGCCTGCTTTTCTCTCTCTCTCTCTCTCTCTCGAATAAATAAAGAGAATCTTTAAAAAAAAAATAAAAATAAAATGTGGTATTCCCATCAGGGAAGAAGGAAAAAGACAAATGGATCAATAAGTGGTATTAGGATAACTAAGTAGCTGTATGGGAAAAAAATTGAGTAGTTTTTCACATTGTATGATACCATATGTCAAATTAAGATGCATTCCTAAAAGATTTAAGGTAAAAATTGAGACCCATAGAAATATTGGAAGAAAACTCGTGACACCCCCTTTAAAGCTGTGAAGGGAGGAAGTTCTATCACTTAAAATCTAGAAGCCATACAGAGACAGATTATTAAATATAATTACAGTTTTTTAAAGACTACATGAGGAAAAAATCAAAATGAAAATAAACATATGTAATTAATAGAGACAAAATATTTATTACTCACAAGTATCTCCCTACTCCATAAAGTGTTCTTCAAATTAATAAAACATTATCCACAAGAGAGTCCCATAGCAAAAAGAGTATGAATATATATACACACAGGGAGAATGAAATTTTGTGACTGTCTTATTTCACTTAAAAAAAATGTCTTTAAGGTTCATTCATTTTGTAGTGTGTGTCAGAATTTCCTTCCTTCTTAAGGCTGAATACTCTTCCATTTTATGTATATGCCACATTTTCTTTATGCATTCATCTGTCAGCAGACACTTGAGCTGTTTTCACCTTTTGGCTATTATGAACAACACTTCTATGAATGTGGGTGTTACAAACATCTGCTTGAGTCCCTGTTTTCAGTTCTTTTGCATATATATATCCAGGAGTAAAATTGCTGGATCATATGGTAATTCTATTTCTGCTTTTCTGAGGAACTAGCATACTGTTTTCTATAGAGGCTGCACTTATTTTATATTCCTACCAGCAGTGCACAAGGGTTCCAATTTTTCCACATCCTTCCCAACACTTGATTTCTGTTTTGTCTTATTTATTTATTTATTTATTTATTTATCTTTTTTTTTTTTTTAAATAGTAGCCATCCAATGGGTGTGAAGCAGTATCTCATTATGGTTTTGACTTGCATTTCTCTAGTGACTAGTAATGTTGAGTGTCTTTTCATGTGTTTATTGGCCATTTGTGTATCTTCTATGGAGAAATGTCTATTTAACTCCTTAGCCCATTTTTTAATTGAGTTGTTTTTTGTGGAGTTGAATAGTCTTTTATATAAAATAAGGGAAATAATACTTTATATTCATATTTGCTTATAAATATTAAGGATTCTCTGTAAGGGTATATTAAAAGTTAAATATTTAAATAATGTACTTAGATGACATTCCTCTGTTACATATTTATAGTATCCTGTATTTCTTTGTAGTATTTGGCATACTGCTTCGTTCAATGCTTATCTCCCACAATATGCTGTCTGTCATGCTCATTGTTTTAGCTTTAATACATAGCAGAAAAGATCTCAAGGATTATTTGCTAACAGACTCACTAACTGATGAAGAGAGTAATTTATCACGTTAGAACATATTATGCTATTAGGATGCTAGACTGTTAGATTACAAAATAGTAGTCTTGTTGGAAAGCAGAAAGAAGGACCCAAGGGAGTTAAGCAGCAGGCTCGGGGCTGCATTATGATTTTTGTATGCTCTAGGGCCTTCTGTCTTTGCATACTCTTTCCTATATAAAAAAAGGTTAAAATTGTATTTTATGATTACATCAATAGGTAGATGTATATAATTCACATTTGTTATGTATTCATTACTATTATGTTCATTTTTCTTTTGATTTTAAAAGAAGTAAGATAGAAGTATTTCCATGGGTCTTAGCCATTGTGCTACTGTTTGGAAGTTAGCCCTTGGAGAGGTAACCAAGGAATAAGTAGTAGATGTGAGGTATTTCTTAAAGAAAGCAGGCCTATGATGCTGTGATGCTATGACCAAAGACTTAATCCTGGGGGACTGAGAGGCAATATGAACACATGTGAACCAAGTGTGCATGAAAAGAAGTAAAAGGAACATACAAATTCAACCATTTTGAGGCTTATCTTCTCTGCTTCTGCACCACTGTTCTCTGCCCTCTCTAACAACTTGCTACAGTAGTTGGCATCCATTGGCATTAAACAGGGGTTACTTCTGTGAAACTAAGTTTTGAATTTCAAGGACAATGAAAAATAAAACAACTTTCTTCTCACCCTACTCTAAAATGTTCTTCTAGTTAATTCACTTGAAATTTCAAGAGAAATTTATCTTTAAAAGAAACTAACTCTGCTTTTCTAAATGGAAACTTACAATCTATAAAAAATTGTCTTCTTTTGTTTGTTTGTTTGTTTTTTTTTTTTGGTGAGCATAGTGAGATGAACATAGTGACTCCTGTTGTACATATACACACACACATTATGTTTTAGAGAGAGTGTGTACACAAGAGGGGGATGGGGCGGGGGAAGGGCAGGAGAGAGAGAGACTCCCAAGCAGACTCCACACCCAGAGTGGAGTCTTACAGGAGGCTTGACCTCATGACCCTGAGATCATGACCTGAGCTGAAATCAAGAGTCGGATGCTTAACAGACTGAGCCACCCAGGTGCCCCCAAAATGAATTATTGTAATAAAATATTTTCTTATCTCAATATGGTCCAAAATATTACCATTTTAACATCTAATCAATATAAAAATTGATGATATATTTTCTGTGTTGTTTTCCTCCACATATTTAAACATATCTCAGTTTAGACTAGTCATATTTTAAGTGTTCAGTGGCCTCATGAGACTAGAGGCTAATATATTGGACTGCACAGTTCTAAGTGACTCTAGATAAAATGCACACATGAACCACTCTATGACCCATCTCTTAATTCTCATAGTGAGATAATGAATCCTGAGGAATCTCTGAAATACTGAAAATGTCCATAGTTTCCCACAGCATTCCTGTGAAAGCAGAGATTTCTAGAGTTATCCTACAATGAAAAAGTTGAAGATAAGACAGGGCTTGACTGTAGCATGTATTTTGCTTTCCATTCTTGATCCCTGGTTAAAGAAACCTCTTATTCACTACTAATTGGTCATGATGACCATTTCCTTTTACCACATCATCTTCAGTTTCTGTATTAGCACAAGGAGAAAAGATTCCTTGCTGTTGCTGACTTCATGCACACTCTTTCCCCCTTAAGAGTACTTTTTAATCTTTTTTTTATGGGACAGTGGGAGAAGACTGAACGAGGCTTATAACAGGCTTATACATAAGCCCCACAGTACTCAACAAGTAAAGAATACCAGTTTAAAGACTCACCCCACACTACTCAACATGGAATCCACAAATTCCTTCAAGAGTCTCTTCAGGCCTAATTTGTCAGTAATTCCTGGTATTTAAAAATTCTCTGGTCCTTTAGCATACAGACCCTGATCTGGAAATAAGAGTCATTCCCTTATCCTATTATGATTTTCTTGTCTTCTTAGCTCTCTCCTTTCTCAGTCCAATGAACTTTTCAAATGTTCTTTTCCCACATCACTATGAAATATTTTTTGGATGTTTCTCTTCTAGTTTTTCTTTCCTATTACACATTTATTCGGTCTTTCAATTTCTGACATCATTATTTCTTATAATCACCACTATACTTTCTATTTTTCTAGATGATTCTCTCTCAAAATCAGATTCTCTAGCTCTTTATCAAGATAGAGCTATCCGACCTATAGTCAAGTATTAAAACAGCCCTTCCATCCCAGGAAAGAAATTTATATATAATTTACCTCAAGTACCCAAGTTTAAATGACCAGTGGTTAAGATAGAGGTGAATGAAATGATTTTTGATTCTGGCTGAGTCTTTCAATGGTGGCAGAAAGCACTTGAAGAGAAGTGTCTAATTGTGATGAGCTGGCTAAAGAAGGTAAAATGTGTCTAATGTTGCTCCTTTGTTTTTTTTTAAGATTTTATTTATTTATTCATGAGAGACACACACAGAGAGAGATAGAGGTAGAGACACAGGCAGAGGAGAAGCAGGCCCCATGTAGGGAGCCTGATGCGGGACTCCATCCTGGAACTCCAGGACCATGCCCTGGGCCAAAGGCAGGAGCTAAATCGCTGAGCCACCCAGAGATCCCAATGTTGCTCCTTTGATTTAACATCCTCCCAGCTTTTCTCTCGTTAATAAATCAGAGAGTAAGCCAAGGATTGGGGATCACAGAAGGTACTCCAGTGCTAGAAGAAAGCATGGTCAGGGCCTAACTTCCACTTTGAAGATGTCTACCTCTTCAACACAACCTCAGAACTCTAGGGGTTATAATGACATTTCTGGCTTATCCCTAACTCCATACCTCTGCCAGTTTCTCAACATATGTGTTTACTGGTGATATTTCTAAGTCATATCATGGGACTAGATGGGAAGCTTCTCTCAGAAATATGATAAACTATAGCCCAATAATATCACTGCTTTGAAATAAGATAAAAATCTTTTTGTCCTGCACAATCACATGTAAGAACAAAACTATTCATGCTAGAATACCCTAAAAATGGAAATAGAATGAAAGCAGCAGTGCTTTGAAATCACAGACCATCACCAAGGAAAGGACCATCATGGGGAAAAAAGAATGTGTCTCTTAGAATAACATAGTTTCAAATTTAAAACAAATGGAAGAAATGATCTAATTATCTAATTGACTCCTTTCCTAAAATCACTATCCACTTTTTAATACCAATTTCTATTCCTCTATCATGTTATTCACTTTTCCTGATAATGCATGTATCATTTTCTTAATAGAGCACGAACATAAAACAAAGTATTTTCTGGTGGATTTGTTTTCTTTTTTCCCAGAAGCTTCAAAGCCACCCTCAGTTTCCAAACTGGCCAGGAAGATGGAATGGACAAGTCCATTAGTATGGGCTTCTGAGCCCAGAGATGACCTCTACACTAACTGTCCTGACCTGGATTCAACTCTGCAGAGGTTATGAGAGCACCCTGCCTAACCATCAACTCTGCTTCAAAGAGGAACCCCAAATAAGTCCTAAACTCATAGTCCCAAGAACACTAGAAACTCCAGAACTATCTCCAAATGGGGTTCCAAACCTAGGTGGAATGATGGTTGGGTTTTAGGGAATCCTTGAAATCTTTAAAATTATAAACACGTATAACTAAAGAAAATAAGTTCCCATTTAACATCACAAATACCTTATAAAGAAAGTGAAAGTAATAAACCATGAGGCCCCTTAGGTTTGTTTAGCATCTTGGGGGGCAGGTTAAGTATGCAAAGGTAGGCCTGGAACAGAGTTTGCAAGCTGATGCTGGAGAAAGCTGGATTCTACTACACTGAGTGAAAAGAACTTGGAGATTTCGAGACAATTAGGAAACTAGCGGGTGAATAGGAGAGGGTGGAAGGCAGAAACTTGAACTAGTGAGATGCTGTGAGGCTGGGGGACCACATCAAGCATAGCAGGAAGAGTCCCATGTGGAATGTCTAAAGGACACTTAAGAACAGGGAAAAATAGTGCTGCACATGAAACTATGTGAACTGCTATAATATAAGGCTCTCCTCCGTTCTCTCCAAATTTTCCATAGTCTACTACATTTCTGCATCTTCTGAGTGGAAGGACATGCTGGCATTTGAGGAATAAAGTACATTTCATATCTGAATCTTTGTGATGCAGAACAGGGACAACATATGTGAGATGGCAGTGCAACCCAAAGGTTGAATGTAGCATGGAAAGTACATAGTGACATATGCTTTGAAGACAGAACCCTCAGGCATAGTCAGAAATCCTCAGAAGGAAGGGCACCTGGGTGGCTCAGTGCTTGAGCGCCTACCTTTGGCTCGGGGCATGATCCCAGGGTCTGGGATTGAGTCCCACATCGGGCTATCCGCAAGGAACCTGCTTTTCCTTCTGCCTATGTCTCTGCCTCTGTGCCTCTCTTGAATAAATAAATAAAATCTAAATAAATAAATAAATAAATAAATAAATAAATAAATAAATAAATTCCTCAGAAGGGCCCGACATTCCACAGCATGAATAAAGTGTCCAAGAGAATCCTATTTAGATTTAAGGAATCAAAGATACTCCTTCTACCATCTGGGTTACACTGAAGTGTCAGGTAAGGAGAATGGATGCACATTCCTCTGGACAAGGATCCAAAGCTTTCTATCCAGTTTTCAAAGCAGCCCATATACAAAAGGAGGAACAGCTCTAAATAAACTAAGAGTCACTGGGAGACTTCTACTCCATGAATGATTTTTTTTTTATTTTGAATATACTTAACTAGAATGGAAAACACCGTAAAATCAAGTGGAAAAAGCCTGAACGAGGAGCTGAGAGACTCAACTTCTCTTTCTGGCTCTGTCATTAAGTAGCTGTGCACCAGTGGGTCACTCCTTCCCACCCTGCAAGAAAGCAGGGATAATTATCCTTATTTTTACGTCATAGAGTTATAATGACGATCAAATAAAATAACAGATGTTCATGTACTTTCTAAAGTACATAGAGCAACACAATGTATTAATAGATCTAATCTGGCATTAGATTTGCTAACCTAATACCAGAATAGTAAGTACAAAAAATGACTTTAGTAAAAATATTTTTACAATTCAATCATGGATATTATACCCTTTTCTTGCCATAATAAACAATGGCATTCTGCTTTAAAGGATATTTTTATCGTTCATCCAACTTTCGGAGTCTCACTGTGTTCTAGCCTCACTTTACAACTTCTATTTTGTGACTTTTCCTACCTACTGCCTTGTTCCTCTACAGGCAAGCACATCATACTTATGCAAAGGGAAAAGAGGCTTTGCTTGCTGCTTCTACACATGGCAATGGACATGACATTTGATCTTAACATAGGGATTAAGTCATTCATGAGTACAGCTCCAAAAAAACAACTAGCCTTGCTGGTACTACAACATCCAGAAATTCAGAGTTGCTTCTGGTACAGTTACAATTTGTAGTCTGTCTGGCACTGAGAAATCCAACTGCAGTCTCTGTGGTTTAAATAAAATGTATCTACAGCAGCTTGGAGCCATGTTTTAAAATTTTCCATGTTATTTTAGTTCAAGGACAAGCTTTCAAAATTAAAAGAAAACTTTGGCTTTAATTATAGATTAAAAATGAGGGTTTTTTTTTTAAAGGAATGCTATTGTGTCCAACTTTTGGAGAGAGCATTCAAAATAAAAAAAAAATTCTTCCCCTAAAGTAACAATCTTCATTAATATAGGAAGATCAAAAACTGAGAGCATACACTCACACATAAAGACAACATTTTTGTGGCTTTAAAACTATGATAGTCACAGTTCATCTACTCAGTATGATATTTTCCAGTAATTTCAGTTACATTTTACAATCAGGATGCAATACTTTAATAGGCATTACTGCTGACACAATGACAGGACTAATAAAAGGCAGTTGATATTGTTGTTTAACCTCAAATGTAAGAAAAACCTAATATCTTAGAATATAAACTTAGGAAACATAGAAGTTGAGTTATATCCTTCATATAACCAAAGGATTCAATGCAGGAATATTTGAAGTCATCAAGTCTCTACACTGTCTTTAAAATTTGATTCAATTTAAATCTAATGTTTGTGGAATGTATCTATTCTGCAATTCAAGGCACAGCTGTATTTTCTGTGGATTTCTATAGAGTGGCTTGAAGTAGAAGCCTGAAGTCAAATTTACCAGCAGAGGCTGTAAGTGAAGCCTTAGACCCCAGACTCTAGACAAGTGCCAGCTCCTCTCCTGCCCTCAGTGCTCTGGGGCCACTCAGGATGCTACAGGAAAGAATCTGACTTCTTTTCTCAACAGATTTGCTGCCCCCTCCAAGGGAAAAGCTCCCCCTAATAAAGGGCCCCATCACCCTTGTTCTATATGATTGCTTTATCTACTTTCTCCACAGCTTGGGCTCCACAGCTCTCAGGAAAATTGCTTTGGGCAGATGTTTGCTTCCCTATGGCCATTGTTATGTCCCTGGATCCCTTCTCCTTTCTACAGAGATGCTCTGTACTTCCTCCTGGAAGTCTATGGCCTGTGTGCCATTGCCTGTCCTACAGAGAAAGCTCTGTCCTAATTTGTCCTAATGGCATCATCTCCAGCCTTAAATACTCATTCATACTGGGACTCTGAAAAAACTTGCATTACTACAAAGGAAGTGATGAAATAAATTCTGGACTGAAGGTTGTAATCAAAGATGAAGGAGTGACAAGGCTGATAATAATCTTCTGGAATGGAGAAATGATTAGGATGGCCCAGAGGAGTGAAGGGGGCTCCTTTGATACTCTCTCACACATTCAATCATTTAGAGACCTGCACGTTCTGCTTTCAAAATACTGTGTGGGAAATGGGGATGATAGGTGGTACTTACCTCACAGGGTCGTTATGAAGATTAAGTAAGAAAATGACTGGCACTTGGTAAACAGTGCTCAATAATTACCAGCTACTATTATTGTCATTATTATGCCTAAACTATTTTGACCATGCTGTTTTCCATCACCTCACAGACATCAGCTGTCCTAAAATAAAGTCCTGCAATTTTTAATGGCGATTCATTTACTATAGAAGACAGAAGGGGTAGACAGAGTACCTACTATGATTGGTGGGAGGCTGAGCACAGAGCAAGGACATAGGCTCCTTAGGAGCCAGGAGGTAGAATAAATCTTGGAAAATGAGGTGGGGGGATCTCTCAAGATATTACCATCTGTGTAACTTTCCCTAGGTTTGGGGAAAAGTAAAAAAAAAAGGGGGTCCAGAGCAAGGCTTTAGAGTCAAACAGATCTGAGCTTGAATTCTAGCTCTGCAACATCACAGCTTATGTGGACAAATTTTATATAACTGTTCTTTCATCGTCAAAGTAAGGATAGTAAGACATATATCACAGAGTTATTGTGGGGTTAAATAAAATAGCACATGAGGGTAAAGCACAGTGCAAGGCACATAGTAAGCACTCAATAAATGGCAACTGTTGTTACCATGTGCAGTAGATGTTCACCATCACACTGGGAACCATTTAGGAATCTACCTTAGAAATACATTGTCAGGGATCCCTGGGTGGCGCAGCGGCTTGGCGCCTGCCTTTGGCCCAGGGTGCGAGCCTGGAGACCTGGGATCGAATCCCACATCGGGCTCCCGGTGCATGGAGCCTGCTTCTCCCTCTGCCTATGTCTCTGCCTCTCTCTCTTTCTCTCTCTGTGACTATCATAAATAAATAAAAATTAAAAAAAAAAGAAATACATTGTCAGTTGTCTGATGGTTGCATGTTTGTTAAAATGCCAGCTTCAGGGCAGCTGGATGGCTGTGGTCAGTTGGTTGAATGTCTGACTTTTGGTTTTGGCTCAGGTCATGATCTTAGGGTTGTGAGACTGAGCCCTACATTGGGTTCCACACTCAGAGTAGAGTCTGTATGGGATTCTCCTCCTCTCTCTCTCCCCTTCTGCCCTCCCCTTACTCACACTCTTTCTCTCTTTCTCTCTCAAAATAAATAAATAAAATCTTTAAGAAACAGCCTCATGTTATGAGCTAACATTATGATATTATTATGATAAATATATGTATCATTAAGGAAAGCAAGACTAATCAAATATATAAAGAGAATACATAATGTGCAATTTTTGTACTCATATGTAACTAATTATGTAAATGTCAACTAATTTATTTAGACAAGATTTGATTTCACAAAACCTATCCATAGCAAAGCAGTATACTTTTCATACTTTATAATTAAAAGATCACACTAATTATAATGCTTATTGTCTAAACTTTTGAGATCGAATGGGCAAAACCTTACTTAAATCCCTCTAAGTGATCTCTTCTGGGATAGGCAATATTTTGCCCCTGTGACTTTTTCCCCAGTGTCACATCTGTGAATCTGTTATGTTCCATATTAAAAGTGGCACTGCAGGGATCCCTGGGTGGCGCAGTGGTTTAGCGCCTGCCTTTGACCCAGGGCGCGATCCTGGAGACCCGGGATCGAATCCCATGTCAGGCTCCCGGTGCATGGAGCCTGCTTCTCTCTCTGCCTGTGTCTCTGCCTCTCTCTCTGTGTGTCTATCATGAATAAATAAATAAAATCTTTAAAAAAAAAAAAAAAAAAAAAAAAAAAGTGGCACTGCAGAGGTAATTAAGATTACCAATTAGCTGACCCTAAACTGTGGAGATTATTCTGGATTATCTGAGTGGGTGCAATTTAATCACACATGCCCTTATACTCAGAGCTTTATTCTGTGGGGATACAGGACAGAAAGATTAAGTGTCAGAGGGGAGCAATGTGCTGTTGCTGGTTTGAAAATGCGGAGAACCAGTGAGGGGATCAGGCAACTTTGGTAAGCTGAGAGGCAAAGAAGTGGGGTCCTCAGTCTTACAATCACAAGGAAATTATTTATGCCAATAGTTTAGACAAACTTATGAGTGTGATCTTTCCCAGCGCCCCCAGATAAGAGCCCAGTGTGACTGACACCTTGATGTCAACGTAGTGAGACTATGAGTAGAGAATCCAGTCATGAATGCCAGACTTCTGGCTTATAAAACTCAGAGGTAATAAATGGTATTAAGTTGCTGTTGGTGGTAATTTGTTATGTACCGATATAAAGCCAATACATAGGAGTAACAACTATTCTGCACTTTATAACCACAGTTGTCCCTTTCAAATCCGTCATGGTTAAGTATTAAAAAATACTCCTTTTCTGTCTGTGGCATATGAGCTGTCTGTTCCTAGCAATGTATGTTCCATGATCTCAAGCTGGCTTTCCAGCATTTCTTTCTTCTTCTTCATTTCAAAGCCTTCATTTAATATTTTCTTAGAATAAGTGCTTGGATATATTGCTGCCCATTAGCATCTCCCACAGAGGGTATGCAGGTTTGTTGGAAAAGAAAGCCCTTCAAATCCCTATATTCCAGGAAAAAAAAAAAAAAAACCCTTGTGAAGGGATTTGCTGCAATGTCCGGCTAAAAATTAGCTCTGATATTTACTGTTTATTCTTTTTGCCCAACAGCATATCAACCAGTGATAATATGTAAAGCCCTTGACCTCATCGAAATGATTCTAGTGCTTCAAAGGATATACCAAAGCATTTGCTATATAATCCAGAGAAAGACCCACCCCATAGAGCAGATATTGCCTAACATCATGACAATAAAGTCATCACAAGCAAAAGACTCTGGAAATGTTAGGTCCAAATAAAAGAGGGTGCTACTCTAGGAAAGACATTAGGAACAGTGGCCTATTTTAAATTAATTACTGTATAAATAGCACAGTCTCCACATGTTGACAGCTGGACAATCAAGAATATCCCTGAGGGAAGAAAGAAAACTCATAGAAAAGTATTCTGTGGTCAGTCTACCACTGCCCAGAGACATGAGAATGTGGTGAAATATTCAGTCAGCTTAGCCACAGTCGAACAAACTGAGGAAGAATCTGGATAGCAGAGCCCTAAATAAAGATCATGCATTTTACTCTTTAATAAAAAGAGAGAGAGAGAGAGACTGGAGAAGGGGATTGAAGGAGGAGGGGAAGGTAGGGAAGGAAGGAAGAAAGGAAAAGAAAGAAATTAGAGAAAGTCAAGATATTCTGACATTTTCAAAATAAATCAAATATGTAAATTTTAATATGCAGCTCTTTAATATGATATTTTTGAAATATGATAACAGTTTCTCTCCCATGGCATCTCTTTACTTTGATATATAACTTTAATCAGCTATATTTATAGCAATAGCTAAAAATTATTAAGTAATCCAAGTACAAAAGAGTAAAAAAAAAAAACCTAACAATCTGAAGTATATGATTATTCAATGCTCCATTAATCGATTTGCTTGACGGAATGATTGGGGAAAAGGAATGGAATTCTTAGCCACTTTTTTTTACTTAAAAATTCCCAACAGTACTCACTCACAAAGAACTTAGGTTTTCCACTGGAAGGGTGAAAAGAAAAGTTAGTTCTAGCAAGTCCTGCCACATGCTCAACTAGAGGGTAAAATAGTATCCATTCAGATTTGAAATGGATACTATCACATTTCAAAAAAAATCACATTTCAAAAGTGTAGCATTTATTAGGTCTATGACTACCAACTACTACAATATCATGTCATAATTACAAGTATTTTTTATTTAAATTATATTTACCTTTTTATTTCAAGCACTGAAGTTTGGAAAGTCTTATCATCATAATGTGTCATGTTTATGTACATGAAACCCAGCAAGATTTTTCCAGGAGTTCCCATGTTCCATTCTGTATGAAATTACTCTTTATTTATTATTCCTTTGATATTCAAAATCTATACATAATTCTGAATGTGTGTAAATTCCCACTAAAAACTATCAGCAACAAACATCTTTGAGAAAAACATTTACTGACAACAGTCTATATTACAGAGTTCCCTTTAAGATGGTGCACTGAAGAAGCTTTACTTATGTCTCTCAAAATCCCATTAAAATTATGGGATGTAAATTTAAAAACAAGTGCCTAGCAATGCTTGAAAACAATAAATGGCACCACCATCAAATCAGAAAAATTGAGAAATTCACAAAAGATGAAATGCAGACTAAATTGATGAGGAAATCTACACAGAGAACTACAACTCAAAACAAGTGGCAGAGTGTGGTAGAGTGTGAGCTGCTTTTCCCAACAGGGCACAGAAGACACTACAAGCCAGGAATTTATAGAGAACAAAGTGGGCCATGGGAAGAATCATGAAGGTTACCAGTTATAGAACAGACATCAGAAGAGCTAGCCCATGCTTTTCCTTGCTGAGTCTGTAGAGCACCTCTAGATTACCTGAATCCAGGACACAGTTTCTACAAATGTTCTTTAAACAAGTTAGGGGACCTAGCAAAGATGACTCCTAGCAAAGGCATAAAGGCCATTAAGAGATGCAGAGTAGAGATTCAGATAACTTCTGATCTCTACAGGGGTTATGACTGCTATGAAAAAGGAGTGATAAGAAAAAAAATGATGTTCTTAGAAAATAAAAAACAAGACACCAAAATTAAAAGAAGTAGAAAGGCTGACCAATAGAATGGATGGGGCAAAGCTGATGACCAAATGAGTGATCTGGAAGATAAAGCAGAGATAATTGTTCATGATATGGAGGGAAAGATGAAGAGCATGTGAGAGAAAGTAGAGAACCAAGGGATCCCAGGCCAAGATGATTTCATAGATGAACTCTTTCCAATCCTCAAGATATACAGAAAAACTAATCCTTACGTTGTTTAAACTTTTCCAGAGTAGGAAAAGATGAAGTATTTTCTAGCTCATTCCACAAGCCTGGTATACCTCTAATATCAAAATTGTGCAAGGAGAGTGTTAGAACAAAAGAAAATTATAGATAAAGCTCACTTGAGAATTTTGATATAAAATGATTAAATAAGGGCAGCCCTGGTGGCTCAGCGGTTTAGCGCTGCCATCGGCCTAGGGTGTGATTCTGGAGTCCCAGTTTCAAGTCCCACATCGGGCTCCCTGCATGGAGCCTGCTTCTCCCTCTGCCTGTGTCTCTGCCTCTCTCTGTCTCTCAGGAATAAATAAATAAAATCTAAAAAAAAAAAGAAAAAGAATTCAAGGAGGTTAAACCCTAAGAAACTTACTCTACACAAACAGATTAAAAGAGGACAGTCAAATGGTATTAAAAATTGTGGAATTAGCATCTGATCATTATAATAACCTATTTAGTTATGTGTACATTTTGGGAGTGGGGAGAATCTCTTATTAAATAATCTAGGAATGGAAAGAGAATCCCTTACCTTGACAAAGTGATGACATCAGAAATTTTCTGCAAACGTTATACTTAACAGTAAAATATAAGAAAAATTCCCTTTGATGCCTGCCATCACTACTATTATCCAACATTGTTTTGGAAAATTTGGTCAATGGAATGTAATAACTGGAGGGAGGGAATAAGGGCAAGAGAGAAAAGAGCAGAATAAGTACATAAAGCTGTTACTATTTGAAAGTTGGATGTTTATTCATCCTCTGACAATCAGGTAAAAGAAAATATAAGATGGTATAAGAAAAATACACAAACCTCAACAGATTTCCTATTATATATCAGTGATAAATATGATAATATGTAATAGATTGGAATTCATCCACAATGGAAACAATAAAAATGAAAAATAAAACATCTAATAATTTAATGAGAAGTATGTAAACCTTATGTAAAGAAAACTATAAAAATTTATTGAATATCCTGAAAAATAATCAGCATAAATGGAAAGACTGAGTGGAAAGATGATATAATAAGGATAGAGATATTCCCCAAATTACTATATAAATTCAATGCAATCCCAGATGAATTTCCAATGAAATTTTTTAAATGAAACTTGTCAATCTTATCCAAAGTTCAACTGGAAAAGAAAATCTTAAGTGCCTTGATGAGAGTATTTTGAAAACACGGACAGCAGACATTCCCTGCCATATGTCAAAATGCACAATAAGGCTCCAGTCACAAAAACAGTGTGCTACTGATGTAGAAATATTTTAAAAGTTTGGTGGAATACATTAGAGTCTAGAAATAGACACATTAAAAGGAAGGTAAGGTATAATAAAGGTAGCATTTCAAATATGTAAGGAAATGTGGAAGTACTCAGTAAGTTGTGTTGGGACAAATGGTGTTGAGGAAAAAACAGAAATCAGATCACTACTTCATATAATTTACAAAAAAGTTTAGGTAGATAAATGTACAATTTATCTTTATCTTTTTATATACTTGTACAATGTACAAGTATATAAATGTACAATTAAAATAATAAAAGTTTGTTTTTATGTTTTTTTGGGATAGGTCTACCTAAAAATGACACAAGACATAAAGAACACACTGACATATTTAATCATAAGCCCTCTCCACTCTTGGCATCCTAACCTACCCTTAAGGTACAAAACCCTCCCTGGGCAAGGTCCTTTCCTACTACCATGGGGGCTCCTGTGGCCAAGCTCCCTGAAGCTCCTTTGAAATGTTCCTGAGCTCAGAGTCCAAATTTGTAGTGATAAAATGGTATGCACTTAACTATGACTTTGTCAACTGTAGCCTTCTTTTTCTCCCTCTACTTTTTCGCAGAATCTCAGATTTTCAAAGGTATAAAATACTTATGCATCCCCATTTTACAAGTGAAGGAAAACCAAGGCCCTGGTTAATAAAAGAACTTGCCTTGGAACACATACCTAGCTGCTAGCAGTTCAGCTGAATATGGAGCTCCTGGTTTCAAAGGCAATTGGTTTCTGCTCTTTCCACATTATAACTTCCTGTGGCCTAATCTACAAGTGGCTAATTTTCAGGTCAGGTATGGAGGCTTACTACAGAGAAAATTTGAACCCAATAAAGTCATTTTTCAAACCACATATGAAACAGTAGGAATTTAACTATAGTCAAAATACAGATTAAACTTGTATTGTTTCCAGAGTCCCTACTCATTTATACCATAATTTTAGTTAAAGTACCTGAGAGACAGGATGAGATCAAATAGAACATAGATCATTTGCCTTTGTCTTTTTGTTCTGAGCTTCCTATTAGCATTTCACTGAGTGTGTATGTCAGAGGGTGGGAATTAGGAATGGTATTTAGGGGTTGGTAATATGTCATGAAATCATAACGTTGAGATTTTTTATATTTTCCTAATGAGAGGAAAGTTATTGTAACTATAAACTAAATTTTACTGCTTCAATCATAGTAACCATGAAATAGTCCTCAAACACCTTTCAAGATAGTTGAAAATTACTATTCCAGATGATTTATGTTTGTACTTTTTAAAGCACATTTTAAGAAAAAATATAAATAAAAAACCTCCTGAAGGAAAAAAGAACACAGGTTAGATAAACCAGAGGCCCCATGGGTTATGAGTAAATCTGAACTGGTGCCATTTTTCTGGAAAGGTCTAAAGTAAAGGAACCCAGGAGACACAATAAAAACTAAGACAAGACCAACTGCACTACTGACAAGGTTGTGAAAAAATTCCTTGATCCAACTGGATAGATTTAGCAGCTCAGAAAGAATTGAGGAGTGGGGGGGAACACCAAGAGAGATAAAATGAAGTCAAGACAATGATAAAAGAAAATGCAAAACAATGGCAGTCAACCTCAGTTGCAAACTAGCAAAAGCTATGTGGGTTCTCAAGCAGCCACAATATTATAACCATCTAGTTTTGTGCTCAGGCGAAGACATCACACCAAAGGCACTTGGCACCAAATAACTTCTGGCCAGGGATTTTACATTTAGAAATGTAAGACCCAGTAACATTTAAGGAATTCCCCCTCTTGCCAGATAGCCATCCTCTTGCCCTGAAGCCATGTGACAAATGATCCTGAATACCACGTTGCCTTTTATGCATCTGTTGTCTAAATCAGTGTAGAAACTGGAAGGAGAGACTGAATTCTGGCCCTTAGCAAAAGGCTACATTTTAGTGTCATAATGACAGTCTTGGCAGAACAGGGCATTCTTACTTGAAATGTCTCTGCCATACTAAGAGCTTTGTCCACCATAACCTGAACCTGGCTTGATCGAAGGGACTATCAGTTCTAAATTTTAAATACACAATCAACTATGTGAAAATTTAAAAGAAGCAAACTGTTTCTTGGAAATCTCACTTCATGAATGATTGTCTCTGACTACTTTTTAGCACTTGAAAAGGTTTCATTTTCATTTGTGTTGTTTTCTGTTTTTATATCACCAAAATATTTCTCTCAAAATCACCACTGAAAACTTTTTTTTTGTTCTTTTTATTTAATGACACTTGATCAAAGGCAAAATTGCTTTTGTGTACTCTGTGTGTGTGTGTGTGTGTGTAGTGTAGTGTATAATGGCACCAAAAAGGGAATACATTCTTTCTGTCAAAGATGTTCATCTTGGTCACTGTATCAAAGATGCTCTAAAGCACTGAAGCCGGTAGGCAAGAAACTGTTTTTAATCCTCTCTGAAGTGCAGGATGGCAAGAGAGACACAACATGCACTTGAGAGCATCCTGGCCACAGTGCCATCACTTCAGGGTTGCCCAAATCTGTGAGTATTTTCATAGCTTGCTTTTCAGACTGGAAAGATCTAAAATTGTTGGAAATAGATGAGCAATGTTGTGCTTAAACCTGAGACTAGTCTATCTTCCCCAAACCATTTTCAATTTGGGTTGTTATTATCACTCAAGTTTTTTTCTGGCCACTATCAGGTAAGGATTCAAGGTCTCCAGTGTCCACACAAGGCAGAAGGAAGATACCACTGGTCATTTTGAAAAGCCACTTTGTTTTCCTAACTACATCCAATTTCTTTCACCACTATGACTATACACACATGCAGACACACACACACAAACCAGCAGTATTAAGTTTCAGGCGTTTTCTGCAAACTATTCATATTTCCCTTAGTAACCAAAGGATGACCCCTAGGTAACGATGCCTATTACAGCCTGCAGTCCATAAACATATGTAAAGATCTTTCCACTGCAGCCATTAAAATAGAGAACGTTTTTTAAATGAACATATACCCTGCCTAAGTTCTCAAAAGTTCAACAAAAAATGACTTAAGTATTTACTTTTATTTAAAAGTAAAAGTCAATTAAGTACCTGAAATTGCCCAAAGCAATCAGACTTATTGTACCAAGGATCTGGATCATATCTCCAAACAACTAAGCAACTCATCCAAAAACACTAACAATTTCAATGCCTAGAATAGAGCCTAAAACAATTTTCTAACCTGCAAATTCAAGAATTGAACTAGAGGAGCCATTAAAGTTCACTCTTGGATTTATAAAAATATCCTTGACTATTTCCTTCTTTAGTACAGTGAAAATGAGAGAAATTGGGTAACAAAGTTGTTAAAGAAGAAAAGGAGAAAAGGGGCATTATGCAATTGTATTTTAAACGGCCTTCCTTGACCTAAACTGAAAACTAAGAGAAAAATTCAAAATTTGTAAAAGAACCATTTCTTTTGTGAGTGAACAAAATTGTTACTTTGTTGCTTCCTCAAAACTCACAACTATAAATGATATAATTTCTAATAGAAAACAAGAACAGGAGTTTCCAAAATTTAAAAGTACCAAAATTCTGGTCTGGAAGAAAACACGTATTTATTCTGAGTAAAAATTCTGTTACATCAACAAGACACATTTTGACATAGAAAAATACCTGTTTAATTTTAGAAACAAAGTAGGGAGGCAGAAGGGAAAAACTAACTGCAGTTAACCAAAAAAGAAAGAAAGAAAAGAAACCACTTCCATATTCATTAAATAGAATGTCTTGTTATTTTCACAGACAGTAAAAACTTTTTGACATCCTTTTTAGTCCCAGACTGGAGAAGTGTCAATGGATCTTATTTGGTCTCTTCTTCAGTGTGTAGAGTTTACAAACCTAACCAAATTTAGAATTAGTGGGAGTTATGCACTTATGTTCCTTATACATAAGAGAAGAAAAAAAGGCCCTTTTATGCCAGCTTTGAGCTGGGCTTGAATTTTTATGACTTATTTAGAAGCCCTAGGGAATGAAAAAAAAAAGTTTCTTAATGGAAATACTGACACAGTCTTAAATATAGTGACATGAACAAGCACTTCTATGAAACAGCACCAGGATGTGACTGACCACTCCAGCAAGTTTGAAGTGAAGACAGTTGCAGACAATTGATGATAACTGACTGAATGACATTAGGAAAGTAATGGCAAGCTAGAAAAATCAAAATTTCCGGTTGGTAAACTTGTTTTTAATAGGAAAATATGTAAAATGTATGGGATCTTTACTCCAGTAAATGGAGGAAAAAGAAAATGTAAAATTTTTGCATAGATTTTCTTCAATTGTTACCGGATTAAAAGTAGTCATTCTTAAAAAGTCAAAGCTGTCATATCAATCCTGAGAGATGTAGCGAAGAGTTTAAATCAGTGGATCTAAATCTTGGTTTCTCAGATCTTACAAGGCTATGTACTAGATAGAGATACACAACAAATACTTGTTTTTTGTCTACCTGTTACACTTTTCATTCTTTGGTGGATTTCTAAAAATTAGCTAGTCTTTTCCATTTATCATCATATTTTCCAGAAAGTCACTTATTTACTTGAAAATTGGGTTAGTTTCATTTTATACTTTCTAAATTACTATGTTGAATCTCTTAAACCTCTCGAAGTTTTCAGCTACATTTTGTTTAGCATTTTCCTCTGGCTTTAACTTTTTTCACAATTGCCTCTTTTTAAAAAAGCTGTTTAAACTTATTCAAGATCATTTTTTTTCTCTTATCATGTTCAGGGACACAGATCAACATGTATATGTGTACATTAAAATGTCCTTTATAGTTTGGAAGGCAAACAGACCAGATCATTAAAACACTAACTCATTTAAGAAACAGTTACGGGGCAAATATGGGAAAGACACTGTATGAAGTGCTAAGGGGGCTATAAAATGTATAAAACACCACTTCAGGACCCCAGAGAACTTTTAAACACATAAGGCAGTGAGTATCAGCACAAAAGAGAGACAGAATACCGCTGTCTTTCAGAAAAACAGTGTGTCTAACCTTCCCACAAATGTGTATTAGTGTTGCTATCATACTTAGGTATCGGATAGAAGAAATGTAATATTTGTTACAATGTAAAATGTTCCCACAAATGTGATTTAGTGTTGCTATCATACTTAGGTATCAGATAGAAGAAATGTAATGTTTGTTACATTGTAAAATGTAAAAGGAATGCAAAACGTACATTTTTAACAATGTAAAAGGACAGAAAACATTAGGACTAAACATAGTTCTAAAAAATGTGTATATTTTCTAAACCAAACTGCCATAGACTTCCGATTTGTTTGCAAGCCATATGGTATAGGGGCTTTAGGTCTCAGTATTTACATTTACGGTTTTTCAGACTCTCATGTAATACCAAAGAACAAAGAAAAGTGAAGGAAAAGTTACCCCTGAAGAAATCAGAAGAAATCAGAAAACTGCTCATGCCAATAGTTGTTCTTTTTTTTTAAATTTTTGTTTGCCATTACTCTCTCAGTTTTTAACAGTAGATGGAACACTTTTGCAATTTCATTTAAATTTTGCAAGTGAATTCATAAAGGAAATTTAATTTTAAAAAGCAAGCTACTGTTAAATACTCCATATGATGTATTTGGCTTTCATCATCACTGATAAACATTTACAAATCTATGGTGTTTAGAATATCGTGCTTAAGTTTGAATGATTCTGGAGTAACCTCACGCCTACCCGAAAGTCAGAACTTCTGTAGATATCATTTATAAGATTACTGCTTTGGAATAAGTAATTAGGAAAGAACCCTTTTCAAATGGCTATGAGAAAGACATCATTCTTTATTCAAAGATATTAGGGGCAAGTTTAGGATTGTGGTTAATTCTGAAACTACTGATTTGAAAGGGTGGAATATATAAAAAGCAATAGGAGGAGGTAGTTTAGAGAAGAAAGGATATTGAAGCACACCCCACATGCTGTGTTTAATATTATCATCTTAGGAGAACAGACAATTCTATATTTTTAAAATCAGTACTTAAATTTCTACTTGGAGATTTCACTTATGATGGAATACCTCATTCCCAGATGGTGTTTGATAGGCAAAGTATTATTGTAGTAAGGATACAAGACAAGAAATTGGATAACCTTTCAAGTATCCTTTAAATGTCACTAACTGGGCTCGTGATAGAGGGTTTTATTATTCTCCGCTGAAGTACATGAGCAGTCATTTGCATGCCAGGAAAAGAATGTCTGGAATAATCCAAAAGGGCAAAGCTTAGCTCTTTCACTAAAAATAAGGAAGTGACAGGCACAAAAAGGGAAATAAAAGAAGATAAAAGTATCCAAAGCAGACTTACTAGTCAACAAATCCCATAGAGAAACTACTATGTACACAGAAACATACTATTTTAACAGCTGGCTCTTGACAAAGCCTTCTCTTGACTACCATGAAGCTTTCTTTAAGCTACTCACAAATACAAAACCTAAAATTGATGAAACATATAAATTAGTAGTGATTATTCACTGTTGAAAAAGATCTGCCAAGACAGCCCTTTAAATCTTTCTTCTGCTTCATGTAACTATGGTTTCTTTGTTGAGCAGCCTAGCACAAAGCACAGGGCTCCAGTGAGCCTAGGATAGGGCCTGTGTAGAGTGGCTCTTAATATTTTTGTACATGGAATGAATGCATGAAAGAGCACCTCATACATGAGAGAACTGTATCTCAGAAACGTACCTGTGAAAGTCAGCTTTCCGAACTGGGAGTGCACTTCTTCAAAGAAGCCATTCTGTATAAAGTTAAGGTTAAATCCCAGGCTAATTCAATGCTTTTTTTTTTTTTTTAAGATTTTATTTATTTATTCATGAGACACACAGAGAGAGGCAGAGACAGAAGAAGTAGGTTCCCCACAGGGAGCCTGATGTGAGACTGCCCCTGGACTCCGGGATCAGGTTTTGAGCCAAAGGCAGATGCTCAACTGCTGAGCCACCCAGGCATCCCTAACCCAGTGGTTTTACTGAACTCCTGAGCATACCTGGGTTTTTACCACTGATAATGCCCTTTACATTCTAAAGTACTTGTGTATGTAGGAAGAGAGAAAAAAGAACATCATTAGCTGAGAGGAAATGTTTGAAAATGGCATTTAGCCTCTGGCATCCTCCCAAACTTATTTTCTACTTCCTATTTCCTCTTTCCCTAATAACCAAAATCCTTAGTTCTGTCATTTTGCTCCAACTGTGGCAGGCCATCCAAATGGCCTCTACCTTCCAAAAAATTCCATGTAGCAAATAAATGACTTCTTTTTTTTCTCTCAATCAAAATCTCCATTTCTTCAGGGATATTCACCTCAGTCAAGTGGAGGGGAAGCTAATCTAATTAATTCACACTACCATAGGAAAAGAGTTCTATCGGCCTGTATGTTTTTGCCACACCACATGTGTCTAATTAAGAGGGATTTTAGACAGTTTAACACGATGAAGTTTAAACATTCAGCCTGTGGGAGCTGGTTAAATTTATGAATTATATACTAGCAGAGCAGTGGGGCTCAGAGAATAAGCATTCAAATGTACTAGCCATTTATAAGTTGATCATTTGTGAGCTGCAAAAAGAAAGAACATAACAGGGATTTGTTCTCAAGCCAAGCAAAAGAAGGGGAAGAAGTCTACCCGTTTTACTTCAAGACTTGCCTGATTTTTCCCCTTGTCAATAGACTTCTTAGAAACCTCTCCTTTCTCCTTCAGTAAAGAAGGAAATTTGTTAGGTTTTTGAGGATAAATCAAACTGCAATGCAAGTTAGGAAAGGCTCCAGTGAGGACTCACTGTAAGGTGGCACAGATGGCACATAGCTCCTTCATGGATGGTCCCATCTGGAGAATATCAGTACTGATTCAATAGAAATGGAGGTGGATATTAAAGCTAGTCTTCATCCTGATACCTCAGAGAGCAGACTCACTGAGGGACTAGAGGGCTCGAGGTCAGTTTGTCATGGGGATTCACTCCATCACATACCTGAAAATTGTCATCCATTAACCTAACATGATGAACAGTAAGATGAACAGTATTGTAATTTTAATTTAGACATAGACAACACTGAGTGACTAAGTTTTCTCAAGTATTATTTAGCTGTATTTAGAAGCAATAACCTTAATAATTCTAGTCAATTCTTGTTTAAAGATTTTATTTATTTATTCATGAAAGACACACAGAAAGAGGCAGAGACATAGGCAGAGGGAGAAGCAGGCTCCCCAAAGGGAGCCTGATGTAGGACTGTATCCCAGGACCCCAGGATCACGACCTGAGCCAAAGGCAGATGCTCAACGACTGAGCCACCCAGGGGCCCCTAATCAATTCTAATGTTATAATTTCTGCTGTTAGAAAGAAATATTTTAGCCAATACTTATTGAAAGCCTATTTTGTCCCCTGGGGGAAAAAATCTTTTTTATCCCTTGCATGATGGGGAGACTGTAGATTACAAAAAAATGTTTAATGTCTACATAAAATCAACAAAAACATGTTTGCATCTACTTTGATGTTGTCAGTCAAGTGGAGAGGAAGCTAATCTAATTAATACACACTGACATAGAAAAGACTTCTATCCACCTATATGTGTTAATTATGATTACTACTTTATAATCTAGCAGGCTTCACCCTCCTAGAATTTACAAGAACAGGTGAAATGAAACTCAGTGATACATTATCTTTCCACACACCAACTCTTTCATTTGGCTTTTTTTTATTCAATTATCATTAATGGAATGAATCATAAGATACTAAAAATGGGTGAGGAAATGGATACAATTCTTTTTTAGCATAGATAAATTAATACACTATGTTTAAAGGTGATCTAGTCTTGAAAAAGAATTTAAAAGATGAAATCTTTGCACTAGGGACACCTGGGTGGCTCAGTGATTGAGTGTCTGTCTCTGGCTCAGGGTGTGATCCCGGGGTCCTGGGATCGAGTCCTGTATCATGATCCCCACAGGGAGTCTGCTTCTCCCTCTGCCTATGTCTCTGCCTCTGTGTGTGTGTGTCTCATGAATAAATTTTTTAAAAAATCTTTAAAAAAAGGACAAAATCTTTGCACTACTATAAAACTGGGGTGGAGGAGGGGAGTGGTATTTAATAGCAGATTGAGAGGATTTCTTTTTAGGCAAAGAAAGAAAGATATAACCAGAAGGAATTGAAGGAATTCAGAATAAGCCTGTATGCCAGAGAAAACCATAGCAGTTGCTCAGAAAGTATTTATTGAAATCCCCTGTTCTACTATTTATGCTTGAGTGGTAACCCAGCTACAACTGCAGCAACGTTGTCGCTCGGTTCCCCCAGAAGACAGCCATTTATTATTTCAGGCTGAGATTTAGCAGACGAGTCTTAGACCACCAATCTTTCTCAACTCTCTATCCACAAAACCAAAAAATTTATTTCGTTCTTTTTAAAGTTCATACTCATGCATGCAAAACCAGAAGTTTACATGTCTAGGTTGCTTTCTCATTGTTTGCATAACTAAAAAATAGGCTTTTATTTAAAAATAGAACTTGGCAGATGAACAGGCCATTGATTGGATATTTTAATAAAAATAAATGGCCAAGATACTTAATTTCGAGAAGTATCAACTATACAGGCAAGTTTCCCTCTTTGGTTTTCTACTTTATCACCTTTGAAAAGAGCATGCATTTTCAGAAGATTCATCACAATGTGTAAATTTCAAATTTGTTTCTACTGGGTAACATAAAGAAATTTATAAGAAATTTCACAAAATAATAGATCTTCAATTATTCCACCTAATCAAAATTAATCTTCATTGTTTCAAAAAATCTTCCTTGTTTTTGTCTATATATATATTTGTACTGTCATAACTGCATTCAATGTTTCCACAATTTTAAATTGTTTTCCACTTAACCTTATGCTATCAATATTTCTCATGTTGCTTTAAAGTCACTATCAGTATTATAAATAAAAATGTTGATTTTTATGCTATTCTAATCTAGCTTTGGATTAGAATAACATTTACATTTTTAAAAACTGACATACTTCCCATATTTTTATATGTTCCAGAAAAATGCATGAAGGATGAGAATTAATTATTTCTTCAAAGTTTGGGGGAAAAAATCCAACAAATCTATCAAATCATATGTTTTGGGAACAGGGTTTACTAAAATCCTTGACTTTCCCTGAATTAGTGATCATTTATAACTTTTCTCATTGTAATTTTATAATTTACTTCGTGTGGATATTACCAATTCATTTCATCTGCACATTTATATATAGTATATTGTCAAATAACTGTGCATAATACACCACAATTTTAAAAAATATTTTTAATGACTATATATTGATTGCTATATCTCCTTTCTCATTTCCAACTTTAATCTCTGCCAAGTTTTACCTGTTTCTTTTAGTATTGCTTTCAGAGTCAACTCTTAATTTATTTTTCAGCTTTCCATGTTAACTTTTTCATTTTATTTTTATTCTTTTTTCAATTATCTGTACTTGCACATTTTGACGTCCTATCCCTTTCTATCTCTGTAAATAAAATTAATGAAGCTCTGAATTATCTCCAAGTTCTGCTCTGGTCACATTAGTTAGATGTTAGTATGTAATTAAAAAAATTTTTTTTATTAGCTAAATAGTCTTTATTTCATCTTTTACTTCTTACTAGACCCAATTATTACTTACAAGACTAATTTTGTATGTCAGAGCATTTGGAGTTGTTTTCAACCTTGAAGTTGGAGATGCAAACAGAAAGTGAAGTTAAGTCTTTAAAAATGTATTGAAATTTTCTCTGAATCCTTACAGATAATATATCTTTTTTAAAAAGATTATTTCTTTATTTATTCATGAGAGACACACAGAGAGAGAGGCAGAGACACAGGCAGAGGGAGGAGCAGGCTCCCTGCAGGGAGCCCGATGTGGAACTTGATCCCGGAACTCCAGGATCATGCCCTGAGCTGAAGGCAGACACTTAACCGCTGAGCCACCCAGGTGTCCCACAGATAATATATCTTGTACACATTTGTAGACACTTGAAGATTTCCAGTTAAATAATCTGAAAGGTATATTAAACAGACCAAATGTAATTCTTTTATAAAGACCTATTGCCCACATATCAAGCTCCTTACAAGGACTACACTCAGTATCATTTGTGTAGTGTTTAGCAGAGGGCCTAGAATATCATAATTGCTCAATAAATGAATTGTGGCAGTATATGTAATAATTAAGAGTTATCATAGTCTTGTAGTAGTTATGTTCCTCCTACCCCTTACACAGGCTAAGCTGCACTACTGATCCGGAGAAGAGTTATTAACTTGTGTTTTTGGTCTGGGTTTTCTTATCTATGATATAACATGGCAGGACTAGATGCTTTCTAAAGTTATTTCCAACTCTAAAATTTCTAAATCTCATTTGTTGGCATTTTCAGGATCTGGACTCTATCTGCACCAGATGTAGGTCACACATATCCTTTGTTCTGAAGCAACTTGCTCAAACACACTCTTTACGAGCAAAACTCTGGAAACTGAAGTGAAGATAGAAATTTTTACCAAACTCACTACCCCATCAGAAAGTTCCGGACAGGCAGAAATCAATTCATAATTTTTGGAATAAAAGTAAAAATTTCAAAGCTATTTATCAGTCTTACTTGTGCTTTCCAGGAATAAAAGTAAAATTTCCAAAGCAATTTAAGCCCGATCTACACTTTTCCTTCACATGAGTCTTGGCACCCATGCTAATTTGTGTTCATTTTCCATCACTATTAGCAATCAAAGAATTTAAGAGAAAAGATGGAACACAAAGTGTTTGCATGGCTGGCTATAATTCAGGGCATTCCTCCTCCAAGAATGTATATCATTGAGATTAAAAATGAGCATTAAGAATGAAAATTCTCATCTTTATTACTAAGAGTGAAAAACCCAAGTAGACCATCATCTACTAACAAGTACATCTGGTAATTAAAAACAAAACAAAAGCTTTCAAATTAAATTATGAGCTATATGTGAATAATCTCTTATAAAAGCAGTAAAGATCATGCCATTATACCTGTTGAATTTGCTGCAGTTTTAGTTCTATTTTAAACAAGGTGTCATGAAAAGCACAGACTTACCTGTACGGTAGACAAAGTTGCCTTCGGTTTCTGATGATGAGGGAGACACCAATTCTTCCTCAAATTCATTGGAACTAAAAGATCCCGAATGGTTTCTTTGCCTTGTCTTTCCCATCATGGCAGCATTTGTGGCCATGACATGTCTCAAGGAGTCGTTAAGGTAACGATTCAATAAGCTGCTCTTGTATTCGGGGGGTGATACGTAGTCCTCACTGGCCTGTGACTCTGGCCTCACTCCAGCTTTTATGACTGAGCTTTCACTTTTAGTCACAGGATGATGAACTGGATTATTATAGCCCCCTTCATTTATGTGGTTTCTTGGAGGATTTTCTCCATCTAAGGGAGAAAAATACCAATAGGTAGTACTTACATATACTATTCCCTGTTATAGTCAATCATTAAATATATACATAAATAAAGAATATTTAAAGTATATTAAATTGTCTTTGATACCTCAGGTTAATTTTTAGGGAAAGGAAGCAGGAATCTATGTAATCTCTCCCTATGGTATCTTAATTTTAACGAATTTCACAGAAAATGTTATTCTGACACATGATAAATCTATAAACAAGAGGAAGCAGCCATATTCTGTTGGTCATTTATAGAATTGTAAAAATGAAGTTACTTCACGCAATAAAAAAGAATCATTAGAGTACCATCATATTTAGTGGAGTCAACCTTAAAAAACAGCACTTGGGGTGAACTTCTTATTAATAGAGGGAAAGCAAAATAAAAATATTAACAAACCTTCAGAACATGAATCATCGCTGCTTACACTAAGTCGCTCAGCGTTTCCTTGAACATACTTGTTGTACAGTTTTATTCGTAAAGCCCAGCTTAAATCTGGCTGTCGAACGGTATTCTTAAGCCGACGTCTTGCATTAGCAAACCAATTTGACACCTAAAAAAGTTTTATTTTTCAATTAACAAAACAAAAAATATTACCCATCACATATTACTTTCCCACAAGGGACCTAAGCCTCTCACAGTATCTCTGATCATTAAATATTCTCAGAATGCAATAGTACTAGACATTCATTCATTCATTCAACAAATGCTGAGCACTTACTACAGAGACTGAGCACCTACTGTGTTCTAGGAATAATAATAATTAAAAAAAGAACAGGCTTTGCCATCAAATGCTCAGTCTAGTAAGAGGTAGGATAGTGTACAAATAACTTTAGTATAGGAAAGAATGTGATTGAATGGCTTAAGAGGCATTAAAATAAAATGATACAGGAATCCAAAGGAAGAAGGGGTTACTTTCATGTATGACTTAAGACTTCATGAGGAATTAAGTGAAACATTGAAGGAGTGTGTCAGGTATAATGGGTAGGAAAGTGTGTTCCCAATAAAGAGGACTTGAGAACAAATATAAGTCAAATTCCAGAGACATTGTGGTGGGTGAGGAAGAGGGAAAGAGTTAAAAATGACCTTGAGCCATTCCTTTGTAACCAAGAGAAGGACAATGCCATTTTGAGAAGGAAAGTAGAACTGTTTATGGGTGAAATGATGTGCTTGGTTTAGGGAACGATTAGTCTGAGGTACTGGAAAAGCATACAGGTGAGATGTGAAGGAAGAAAGTAAAAATGATATCTGAGACTCAAGGGAGAAGAAAATCAGATGTGGGTCAAATGCACAGAAGTGTCGGCGGCAGCTTTGAGTAGTCAGGGAGATGGCTGAAGACCAAACCCTGGAAACCTCCAGAGATCAAAGAGACAGAATTATAACAGAGAAACTAGCACAGCAGTCAGATACAGCAATCAGAGAAGTAGAGAGAGAGAAATGCCAATAACACTCAGCTTTTTTTTTTTTTTTTAACACTCAGCTTTAAGTTGAAAGTCAAATGCTTCCAAAGAAAATAGCTGAATGCAAAGAAACAAACACTGCAAAACAAAAGAAAGTTACTTCCATTTCTTTTTAATAGATACTATTGTATTTCTGGAAGTTAGAATGGTGCTTGAGATTTCCTTGAAAATATCTGGCTATCATCAGGAAAAAATATATGTAAATAACCCAAAGGGCCAATATTTGCTTTTAAAAGAATGATATATGGAAAGAGAATTACGTCTTTCTGCCAATTTTTTTCTAGAACATGAGTCCACATTACAACAATAGTTTGTGTGGCAGTGCTTACGTTGGAAGTTTCTTTTTTTTTTTAGAGATTAATAATATAAACCTACAATTTTTACATATTTCTCAAGACATAATTATTGAATGGGCCTATGGTGAATCCTACTTTTTAAAAAAACAGAACTACATTTTTTTCCTCTTTGACTCTACAAGTTTTTAAAACATGGTGGTTTTTCCCAATTTACATACACACACATACACATGCACACACACATATATACAGAAAATATATCATAGGTAATATATATCCAATATTAATTACCTTTGAGTCTTAAGTAATAACTGTCCCCTTAAATTTATGTGCATTGATGTAATAACTCACCATGGCATTCCAGAAGTTTTAGTTTTTATCAAGCCCTCTTCCTATCAAGTTGTGCTATTATACTATGATTTAATATGGCTTCAATTTTTTTAGTCTTCTCCAACCTCTAGACAGACACCTTCTGCAAATACTCATTCAATAAATATACATTGAGTAGTTCTTGTGCTCTAGCTATGGTGGTCAGTGCTAGGAATGTTAAATATTAGGATAAACTTCGTCCCTGCACATATGGAAGGATTAGTGTGGAACTATGTATTAACTGAAATACATGGGTGAACATTTACTATGGAAGCACAAAATGCCTGGTCTAGTCTTCAAACCTTCCTCTACTCTCCAAGTCATAGCCGAAGTATTTATTCAGGTTTTTGTTAGTAGTAACTGGGAATTTTAGAACTTTTTTTTTCTGGATTTCTCTATCTTCCATTCTATGCACTTGAATGAATCTTAACCATCACCATCAACTTCAAGTGTTGATGTACCATTATGATTTAATTGCTTGACTTCTTCAAATCCTCATCAATATCTTGTTATCCTATAACTGTGGCATAATGTTTTCCTATTCTGAATTTGCCAAAATCAAGTGTGAATCTACAGAAGTCACTTAACTTTTCTGAACTTCAAACCCTTCATCTATAAAATGCATTAGATGGTTCCTAACATCCTTGCCAACTCTAAAAACTAAGATCTGTGAAATACAGTCTAAGCTCTCCTACAAAAGTGTTAATTTATTCCTTTTATAGTTGGTACTAATCTACCTTCTGCTTTTGACCACTGCCCTTTTGGAGCAATCAGACATGTGTGTTTATGTCTTAAACTTTAGCACAACCATCATATAGTACAGTGTAATCCAATTCTTACGTGACTCTGCATATTTTTATTTAAATGCAATGGCCTTCTAATTTCCAAGGACATTAAGACTATAATTCTAACATACAAAAATTGGGACCTTTGAATATCATGGTGGGATTACAGTTTTTCAAATACAGGGGTCATATCCTTTTTATGTTTTATATAATTAGTTCTTACCATAATATATTTATCACATGTTAGAAGATTTTCCAAAAAGGTCTGCTGATATCTAAGATGAGCTGTCTGTAACCTGATTTCATAAGTTTGACTGGCAAGCAATCTGCTAATATATTCACTCTGCCAGTACTTTATCACTAGAAATTTATTGTACAATTTAAGGTGTTTAATATCTGCTTGCATTGTCATGTAAACAGCAAACAGTTGGTTAACAAATTTGCATAAATACTGTTTTTCTTTTCTTTTCTTTTTCTTTTTTTTTTTTTTTTTTTTTTTGGTCCTGATGCACTAATGCAAACTCCATCTGTTTCACAGAAGGTAAAAATACCAGTTCAGATTTTTCTACCTTCAACTTACTATGGATTCCTTCAGGTTGTCATGCAAATCTCATTAAATTCTATTTTACACGAAACAGGCCTCCTTACTATGGATAGGTTCTGCAACATCATTTTGATGTCAAACTCAGAGCTTAAGAAACAAGGTATTTTATAGTGAAAACTTGGAGAACCAAATATCTAGAAGTTGGAAGAGAAAAACTAGTAATTTTCATCCCTACTTTAACCAAGGTGTTTACATTCATCGTATTGACAGAGCAATCATTATAGTAAACCCAAAGGGATAAGCCAGCATCTGTCCACCTTTGAACATACAGAATTAAAAAACTTATTCTGAGTTACCCAACTGAAATATTGACAACCTCATTTCTATTCCATATAGTATAACACTTGGAATAATGTAGAAAGACCAATTTGAAATTTTGTTGAAAATTTAACAGTTGCTATAATCCTTGCAGTTGATAACTACATACATATTCCGGCAGAAGCACTCACCAAGCAAAAATGGAGTTATGTCAACAGAAGGGGCAAAATCTTAGAACAGAGCAGTTTTAATCAATGGTACATTGGTATGTTTAGCCATTATCATAGAAATGTGAAACTTCTATAAGTAAAGGAAACATTAACACCCAATCATTAAACATAATCTCAAGCTCAATGTGCATTGCACTCTGCATTGGGATCATGAAAGAAGTCAACTCAAGGAGACAGTTCACTCTTATAATCCAGAAAAAATATAATAACTATGTTTTAAAATATATACACATGAACAATGGGCAACACTGAAACCAGATATAGCACCCATCTGTCCTTCTCTGAAAAACTTCTTCCAAGGCAATTATTCTGCAGTATGCTCTATATCCTACAATAATATAAACCCTAAATGCATGCCACTTTATGTCATTCCACAATAAAGCTCTTCACATTTTGATAATACAGAGTATATTTTTTATAATGTTTAAGCAATGGGCAGCCACAGAGATTAAGCACAATGGAATATTTTGGTTGGTTAAAGTACACACACACACACACACACACACACACACACACTACCTGTTAATTTTATGGAAATGTGTATATCTCATTAGGTAGTAAGATGTCAGGTTAACAACAAAGAACTCTTTTAGCTTCATTTGTCAGGGATAAATAAAATATAAGTGTAGATTAATGTCCTTAGTGCTTCTATTTATCAGAAAAAGTACCTTTTGAGGTGCTAAAAACATTTCCTCCACTAAAGTTTCAATTCTATGCTTCTAGGTTTAGTGGGACTGCTGACCAGGTTTTATGTTCTTCCTTATCAATTTAAGAGTAACAAAACAAAGCAAAAATATGTTTTATGGAAAGCTTAATGGCCTGATACACAGCCAAAAGGAAAATGTTAAATGTGAAGGAAATTGTCAAAATACAAGACACTCTAATAGTTAAGGAATAAAAGTTATGTTAATTGCTTATTAACATCAGTTATAGAAACAGAGACAGAAGGTACTGCAATAAACAAGAAATAGGAGTTTGGAACTAGAAATAAGGGGAACACCCCATATTTATTCACAGACATTAAAAATATGACATATTTCCAGACATACTGAAGATGATAAAATGAGTTACATTCATGCCGTTGTATGGAACCATCATATAGCATTAAGGATAATGAGCTGCTCCCTGTGTATTCAATGGAATGGATTTAAAAACTAGAATATCTATAAGATTTCAAGACATTCTCTAGTTTTCAAAATGATACTTTGGAAAGCCACATGGTGATTATAGCGGTATTCCCCAAAAGAACCTATTCACTCTACAAACATGTATGAACAGTTTATGGAAAATACAGTGCTGGATAACATGGGGAGTGTGAAGATGAAAAAGACATGATCACTATTCTCAAGAAACCTGACTCCACAGTAGAAATTTGTTCACTGGGAGAACGTGATTCATTAAATAGGGCTCTAATTTGCAGAGATCAAAAGCTTTATTCAGCCCATAGCTTTCTATTTTTCCTCCAGAAGTGTAAAGTATTTACATAATTTATTTGGTTTCCCAGAGAGTCAGAATTTGCTTGAATGTTGAATGTATGTCTGACTTTCACAAACTCCCCCATACAATGCAATATAAGTGCAGCTGACCCTTGCACAACACAGGTTTGAACTGCATGGAACCACTTATGCACAGATTTTTTTTTCACCAAATCAGTACTATTGTAAATGTATTTTCTCTTCCTTATAATTTTCTTACTAATATTTTAATTTCTCTAGGTCACTTCATTATAAGAGTATGGTATATGATATGTATAACACACAAAATATGTTTCTATCGACTGTTCATGTCATTGATGAGGCTTCCAGTCAACAGCAGGTTATTAGTAGTTAAGTTTTTGGGAAGTCAAAGCTATATATAGATTTTTGACTTGCAGGAGGGTTGGTATCTCTAACTCTTGGGTTGTTCAAGGGTCAGCTGTAGATAGATACGTATGTATACATACACACACACACACACATATATATACAGATATTCTTACATGGATATCTTATTATGCCTCATTGAAAATAACTGGACCAAAATTGGATTATTATACTTAAAGTCCCTTGCCTATTCCACACATTTTTATTTTTTCTGTTAATCACTATAAAGTTCCAGAAACCAACTTCATTTGCTATAAAAATTTGAAAATCATTAAGCAGGAATCACTTATTATTATAAATAATTATCTTCGCTTCACTTAAAAATCAAATAATTTTGTGCATTTTTATTTTCTGAGGAGTAGTGTAAGAGAAAGAAAATACAATGAAAATATAAAGTATAATTAGAAAACCATAATAGAGTTACCAAGCTCTTAATGCAGAAAGAATGGTTATTTGCATTTGAGCTATCATTATAGGTAGAAAATAATTTGGTTCTGTATTAAAATTATGACTGCTTGCATTGCAACTCAACAGTACTATTGTACACAAAACTTTAAATGTCTCTGCTAATGACGATGTTACTTTTCATAATTAAAAAAAGTCTAAATATGCCATATGCTTTCCGTATAAAAGGACGGCAAGCATTAAGTATGGAACTGTATGATATACCAAATTAATCTAATGTTTTATTGCTGACATCATTGTGAAGTATTCAAATAGTTCTATAAACTAGTGTATTTTCAAAATAAATAGCATACCTGTTTAAACTGAAATTTGAGCATATGTATTTATTTTCACGAGTCAAGTTTTTCTGACTAGAATCACTGAAAATTCATAGTTTTATGTTAAACAGATACTGAGCCAAGAACACTAAATAAATTTTCCCCTCCAGTGCTACAGCAAATCACTATTAATACTATTGCCTGTTAACATGAAGCAAAACAGATGTTATTCTCTACAATTGTATTCTGAATATAAGCAGACAAATGCATATTATAGTTTTAATAAGCTTGAATACAAGTCAACTTTCATGCTTTGTCAAACTTTCCAGCAATTCCTAAAATGTCAACCTTCAATACTCTGGAAAGCAAGTTTTATTTTATCTAGTAGTTAAGTATTATCTTTTATTTGGGGCCTCCCTCACTATAAATTTAATGGAATGACCAAAACTTCACAAATGCAGTAATGTAGTTGCTACTATCATACATGAAACTTCTCAGCTCACTTACCTCCTCCTCCTGTTTCTGAATAAATTTGTTCTGTTTGCATGTATAAAAGTTCATGTCACCACACTTATTAAAGAAGTCTGTGGTGCGTTGGAAAGAGCATTTGATCTGGAATTACATTATTTCCAAGACTACTTCTATCCCTTAGTAACATTTAACTGCCACAGTGCCTTGGTCACATCACCTGTAAAATGCTCATTACTGCTCTAACTCACCATATTTTGGGGGAATATCAAGTAAGATTACGTACGGAAAAGTCAAATATAAAGAAGTGTTGTTCACTAGAGAAGAAACAAACCTGCACCCTTTCTCTGCACTTAACAAAGTGGTAAACCAACCACTTGAAATTGGCCTCTTCTCAACCCCAGTAGAAAGATACCAGCAGCAAAATTGTGTGGATTCTAGCTAATGCTCGGGATGCCTCTTACTTAATAAAATAAATACAATTAAATTAAATTTAAAAAAATCCACCTCTTGCTCTTCCTCTCCATCTCTTGGCTCTATTAGTCAAGGTAATTCTGAAAGTCAGCCTGTAATCGACCTTTCATGTGGGGCCCTAATGTGTAGTGCCTTTGTTTGTACACGGTTCTCAAAGTTTCAGCCAGGGCCAGCAACTTTAGTATCCTGAAAACTTGTTAGAAATGCAAATAATTGACCCCACTCCAGACCTACCCCTGAATCAGAAACTCCCGTGTGGGGCCTAGCAGTGTGGGTTTGAACAAGTCCTCCAGGCGACTCTGATGCACGCTCACGTCTGAAAATCACTGCAGGTCGTCCCATCCTACCCATCTATGCATGGCACCTTGTCATAACTCGCAGGTGACTTTTCACCTCCCTCCTTCACAAAGCACCACGCGTCCCTCCTGCATCGAGCACGAGCACTGAATCGACAGCTCAGATTGAGGGGAGACCCAGGGCAGGAGCCCGAGCCCCAGGACGGGCCTCCGCCGGCCCCGTCCCACCGGCTCGGCTCGGGAGGCGTCAGGCGGGGGTTGGCGCAAACACGCCGCGGGCCGGCTCCTGGGCCGCCGTTACCTGCACGAGCGTCATCTGCGAGCCGAGCGCCAAGAGGATCTTCTCAGTCTTGGTGGGGTACGGGTTGTCACGGTGCTTGTAGAGCCACTGCTTCAGGGGCCGCGCCATGTCTTGCAGGGCCTGCCGCTTGTGCCTCACCTTCCCGCCGTTCTGCCTGGCCCTGAGCATCGGGGCAGGGGGAGGGGGAGGGGGGAGGGGGCGGCCCGGGTGAGCGGCGCCGCCCGGCCGCTGTCCCCGGGGCCCCGGGGCCCCCCGCGCCTGGACGCCTGGACGCCTGGACGCCTGGGCGCCGTAGGCCGCGCGGCCCGCTCTCGGGGGCGTCGGGCTCCGAGGGACGCGCCCGCCCCGCGCCCGCCAGCGGAGGTGAGGCAGGGACGGAGCCGCACTAACGCGCATCTCGCTTTGAAATGGCCTGCTTGCCGCCAGGGGCACGTGGCGGCAAGGACACTGTCTTGAAAGGCGGGAGAGCTTGGCCAGCGGCCAGCGCCTAGAGCTGGAGGGGACCGGACGGTTGTTAAGCGACCTGAGGGAAAATGGTATTTAGGCTCCGGATCTCGCAGCGGGGCCGGCCCCTCTCCCCCGCGCCCGCCCTAGGGATGGGCCCGGTCAGGGTGCTGCCAGCTCTCGAACGTTCCCGTGGGGAGCTCACGCCTGCCTCTCCCGCCTCTCGGGAGCTTCCCGAGCTCAACCACTGGACGGCGGGAATAGAGCAAGGGATGCTGGCGGTCCTGCCGCCCCCGCTCTTTCCCACGGAGCTATTTTCTTTGATCCTCTGGACAAAGGGGAAATTCTCCACGCAAGTGTTTGTGGAGGAAGGACGCAGAACCTTAACCCCCCCCACACACACACACCCACACACCACCCCAGGGGCCTTTTCCCGACTGAAGGGAGACTTTAAAAGGTATGGAAAGCTCGGTCCCTGAGCAAAAAGCACGTTCAAAAAGGGAGGGAAGAGGCTGAAGCAGCGCGGAGCCCTAGGAGGCTTCGGCGCTGCGCTCCCCGGCGGCTCCGGGAGGTGTCGCCGCGCGCCGCGCCCTGCGGCTCCGGGACGGTCGCGCGCCTGCGCCGCAGCTTCCAGGACTTTCGCCTCCTGAAACACTTTGAAGTGCAACTCAACGCGAAAGGACTGGTAGTGACATTTCCACGAAACCCTATCTCTATTTCACTAACCAGCAACGCCGCAGAGCAAGCAGCTGATGCAATCTTTCAGGTGGAGACGGCCAGGACGGCCGCCCCTCTCCCGCGGGGCGCTCGGGGAGCCGCCGCGACGCCTCGGCAGCCGGAGGGAGCTGCCGGCCCACCCGCGAGTTCCCGCTCCGCAGCGGCCCCTCACCCCACCAAGCCGAAACCCGGCGCGGCAGGCCGGCCGCCTCCACCCCCCCCCCCCCGCCCGGGCTCGCAGCGGGCCCCGCCGAGCCGCGCGCGCCCGCGCCCGCGCCCAGGGCGCCCCGCGCATTGGCGACCTTGCCAACACCTTCGAGGCAGCTCCGAGGCCCCGTCGCGACAGAAGATGGGGAAGGCCACGGGGCCGGCCTGACCCGGGACGCCCTGACCGCTTGGCCCTGCCCTGTTCCTTGGCATCGCGCTCAGCCCCCTCTGCCTAGCTCTCAGCCGCGTCTGCACCCGTGGGCCGGAGCGGGGCAGGCAGCCCCCACCCTGAGATGCAGGTATCGGGGCCCGAGGGGCCGTCCCAGGTGTTCTCACTTTCCAACAAGCCTCTTGTGAGCTGTCCTGATGAGCTGATTCCCCTATATTTCGAGAAACTAATGCTCGAGACCAGGGGCGGAGACCTTCCCTCCCGGGGACTCTGGGTCTCTAACCCAGGGGCCTGGCTGCCACTTGCACGCCCCGCGCCGCTCACCGCTCCCACTGTCCCGGCTGCAGGCGGGCGGGGGTCCCGGGAGGGTGCGCGTACCCAGTCCTCCGGTGTCTCAGGCCGAGGTTGTCCTTGAGGGGCGGGCCGTCCGGAATGTCCACCTCGGGGCGGGCGTGGGCACTGTCCAGGACGCCACCATAGGGCCGGCTGCCCCGTTCCCGCTCCGCAGCACCGCGGTCCTCAAAAAGCACGGCGCCGCTGAGCTTGTTGAAGACGATGGTGTTCATGGTGCGCGCTGGCAGGGGCGCGCCGCGCGGCCGCAGCGCCTCGAGGCCTGGCCGCCGGGAGCTCCGCAGGGCTCGGGTTCTAGACGAAGAAGATGCATCACGTTACTCGCTCAGTGCTCACGGCCCAACGCGTCCCGAGCCCCGGGCTTGGCCGAGGCTCTGGGCCCGGGAGCCGAGGGGAGGAGCGGGGCTGCGGCACCTGGACACGGGAATCCTTGCTCTCCCCACCTGGCTACACCGCTAACCCGCCAGCCTCCCCTCCCCCCCAACCCTGCTCGCTGGGGGGACAGGTCCCTACCCTCCTTCTGGCCCCCCGACATCGAGTTCCCAAGGAACCTCAACCAGGAATAATTTACCTGCGTTGGCAAAGGAAAGTAATTCCTAAACGAGTTCTTTTCTTGGTTTTAATCTGGAAGAACTGCAATCGGGTTAGCGGAGCCCGAGAGGCGCGGGGAGGGGGGTGTTGGTTCTTCAGGCACACGGAAGTCTAAAGCATCGCGGAGCTCCCACTCGGGTTAGAAGGAGGGATTGGAAGGAAGGGAAATTTGGGGGTAATATGAACGACTACATCTGCAAGTCCCGGTTAATGAGTCCCAGGCCACACTGGGATTCCGGGGATTTTCATGTTTTCTAGATCCTGGATGGTTTGGCTGAAACCCCTGCGTTCTAATTCTGGCTAAGGTCCCTGGGGGTAGGGGTGAGGGCAGGGAAAGTCAGCTCACTCCAGAGCTAGAAAGTTAAGTGGCGTCAGAGGCAAATGCACCACTTTGTGTCCCTCCCCCCCACCCCCGCCCGCTCCAGGACGCGCAGGGTCCCGGCGGGTCAAAGGCGCCGGAGACCCGGGCCTCCCGGAACCCGCTGTCAGTGCGGTCCTCTTCCTCAGCGCGGGTGTGAGCCTGGAGCTCGGAGCCCCTCCTCACTCGCCCCTCTCTGGAGCCTCGGGGAACCATTTCAGAGGTTGCATAGGTGTCAGGAGCGGAAGGAGGCATAGCGGTCCGCGCACCACCGAGCCTGCGGCTTCCATCCTTGGAAAAAGCTTGCAGCTCACCTCCGGGGTCGCGGCGGCCCCGAGCCTCTGGCCGCAGAGCGCCGGCCTCAGGTTCAAGCGCGCGCCGCGGCGGAGCAGTGGAGTTACCGCCCCCATCACCCCGCCTCGCGCCTCGGGGTAGCTCCTGTTTCTCCCCAGCCGCCTCCGCACTCCTGCCAGCGCCCCCTCACCCCGCCCCGCCCGGGCCGGGGCAGCCACCCCAACACCGCCAGATCTTCTGCCTCGCAGAGCGCCCACACTCGCCAACGCCCCCTAACCCCGCCCTCCCGCCGCCACAGCAGCGGCCACGCGCGACACTGAGGACCGTGACCACAAAGATTGAGAGACGGCTACCGTCAGGATTCCTGGGGAGGTGCAGCCAGCCTTCTGCGGAGTGCTCAGTGCACTATAAGGCTGAGTCCTCCCGCGCAGGCAGGTACGTGTCTGGAGTGTGCCCACAGCCTCGGCGAAAAGTGTCCAAGCAAATTTCCGTGCTTGCAGCCCCTGTTCTAAGGTCAGGACTAGCCTTGGTGGTGGTGGTGGTGGTTTTTTTTTTTTTTTTTTTTTTTTTTAAATCAGTGCGCGTAGTGCTTTGCGTTCACGCTGAGATGTTTGTCCAACACACCCTTTCCCACTCCGACTGTGTCTCTCCGCCCCGTGGTCCCATAGTCAACGGCGAGTTTTTCCAGGCGACTCCGCCGTGAGGTTTGCCACCCCGGACCTTTTCCTGGCTGTCCCAAGCCCACGCAGAGGTCGCAGCCACAGACACCCGGCGCAGTCTGGGTCTGCAGGCTGCAGGCGAGTTGGGAGGGGGCTGCAAGGGTCCGAGAGCCGGGTCCGGAAGCGAGGGGTTCGGGGCGTGGGGCGTGGGAAGCGCAGCTGCCGGCCCTCACCCGGCGCCCAAGCGCAGTCCCCAGCGCCCCTTTCTGCTCCTGCACCCCCCACTTCCCCTTGCCCCGCCTCGCTCCAAACTGTCGCTTGGGGAGCTCCCTGCGTGTGGAACTACCGCACCCGACGCCCGCGAACAACTGTAAAGCCGCGCAGGAGCGGCCACCCCGGGGCGCGGACCTCGAAGCGGGGTGGGGGCAGGGCGGGGAGAGCCGAGGGCAGGAGGCAGAGGGAACGCGCCCCCCCCCCCCCCCGGAGCCAGGGCGAGCCGCGCGTCCCCCGGCGCCGAGCACGACGCGCGACCCGAGGGCTGTACCTGTGGCGGTGCGGCCGGCGGCCGGCGGCAGGGCGGCTGGCTCTCCCGCGTCGAGGCTAGGCGCGCTCCCATCCCCGCCGCATGTTCTCGGCGCGGGCTCCAGCGCGCTCACCGCAGCCACCGGCGTCCTCTCGGCTTTATTTACGCAGACGGGCGCGCGCGGCCCGGGCACAGGAATACCGAGGCCTTCTCATGTTTCTTGACTGCGCGGCCCAGCCGGCGAACATCCTGCGGGCGCGGTATCCACGTTCCCGGGCCGGCGAGAGGAAGCCTCAGCACCCTCCCGGCCGCGGGGACTGCCGTTAACCTCGCAGACGAGCCGCCGCTGTAGGCGCCGCCGGGGAGGCCCCCCCGGCCCCCCTCCCCCCCCGCTCGCCGGGTCCTCCCCAGCGGGGCCCGGCTCTCAGATCCACCGGCCCCGCAGGCGCAGAGCAAAAGGGGCTATTTCCTTCACACTTAGGGGAGAAATTGGAGAAGCCGCAAGTAGCGCTCGGCTCGGGCTCCGGGAGCTGAGAGACTGCGGTGCAAATCCCGCGTCTTAGCTGGCCCGAGAGCCGGAAATTTAGCCACGCGCGGCCAGCAGGAGAGTGCGCTGCGATGCGCCCTTCATTTGCTTCGCGATTAGCGGGAGAGAAGTTAGAGCTCAGGTTTGTGCCTCTAACGTGCGAGCATATCACGGGAGGTGCTTGCGCCCCGGGAGCTTCTTTTCTGGTGTCACCGGGCTTCTGAGGTCCGGGTTGTCTCGGATCCAGGCGCACGTCCCGCGTCCGAGGCCAGGGCTGGAGAGGCTGCGCTCGCCGTGGACACAGGGGTGGAGGGAGGCAAGGCTGGGGCGAGGCGAGCCCAGGTGCCCAGCCCACGGTGACCCAGGTAGAAAGAGAGGGCGAGCCCAGGGCCAGGGACCTGCATGGAGGAAAGGGCATGGAACTTGGAAGAATCCCGAGCTGGGACACAGTGCAAGGAGTCAGAATGCCTCTCAGATTCCCTTATTGACGATAGTTCTCTTCCCACCATCACCCTAAATATAAGAGTAGCGAAAGCTGTAATTTGGGTGCAACGGTGAAGCTCAGAGCTTCTGGCAGCCTTGAATATCCTCCAGGCGCCGAGCACGAAGCCGCCCGCGTACTCGCCGCGGGCCTTGCCGCCGCAGCGACACCTTCATCTTTTTGTAAGAGCGAAAGTAGATTTTCCCAAACCTGAAAGTTATGACATCATTATTCTTTTCTCCTTAAAGGTGGCTGGTCAGCTCTGGGGCAGAGGCCCACCTAAGCATCTTCCTTTTATGGCCCTGGAAGTGGTTAAATATATCTCTATATTAAAGCTACTATTTCCAAGACTAATCACACCTTCGAATTTTCCATTATGTTATCTCCCAAAATACGCGATGGCAAACCCGGCAGTGGCACAATCTAAAGCAGAACAGGACGAAGGTTTAAGTTTTTGCGCGTTAGGCAGATAAATATTATCATTTGAGCACATTCCCCCCTGTCCTTGTTTTCCCTTCATGTATAATTTGAGGTTGGAACGTTAGCATTTTGTCATTGGGGCCGCACTTGACTTGCTGAAGTGTGAATTCAATATACACATCGGTCTACAGAACTCGCTGTGGGATTTAAAGTCCCATCATAAAATTTCAGCCACAGACTTGCAGCGAATAAGTTTCACAACAATTGATAAATTGATAATTCACAGGAAGAAAGAGAGGGATTCTCTCCTATGGCTCTATGATGGTGGTCACCAGTCATTATAATGAAATCAGCTGTAAAACGCCCCTCTGACATCTATTTTGGTCAGCTGTGCTGTGTAAAGCAACAAGCATGTACTTGGTTGCTTGTAATTTCATTGTACAGTACTGAGTTAGGGAGTAGTATATACTGCATTTTGTTGTTTTAGTCTTAACTGCATTTACACAATTTTAAAATGCACTTAGAGGACTTTCATCTTAGATATATTTACGTATAAGATTTGTTTTCTTAAAATGTGATATAAAATATACAGCAAAATAATCTTTGTGTGAAACATTTTTTATTTGGTATAGGAATAAATATACACACCTTTGTCTTAAGTCACTGAAAAAGTATTGCAGAATTATTTTAGATTATAGTTTAGTAATTAGAATCCATTTTAAAATAAAAAAAAAAACAGTGAAGGGTTGGTTTTTAAATGAAATCATATGGAGGATCCCTCCATAATATACAAATGGGCATGTGTTTTCTGATAGACCAAAATTTTTATTTTTGCAAGTTTCATCCTCTGTGCAAGAATAAAGTTTCTTCTTTATTTTAACCCACAGTTCAGACACAGTTATCATTATATTAAATTCCACCTCTTCTGAAGATGAATTTTACTGAGCTTCTAATGCTATGTTGTAATCTCAGCATATGAAATGCTGCATTATAATCCTCAGAAGCAAACCTTCAAGTTTTAGAAAACATATCAGAAGACCTAAGAGAATATGTAGTTTGTGGGAGATGGCCATGTGCAGGTGAAAGAAAAAACAGCTTAGGCCGGAAGTCAGAAAATTTGAGTCCTAATCTTAATTTTGGTTAGTTTGATCTTGGTTTAGCCTGAACTTACTAAAGCATAAAAGATGAAGCTATTAAGTTTTCCACAAATTTGCCATATGCTATTATTAAGATTTTTTTTTAATGTGAAAGCAATATATTACTACTGCTAAAGCTAGAAAAATGTTAAGTAACAACATTTGGCAGAAATCTTGATTCATTCTGTTAGACCTAGAGTGTCATTATAAACATAAGCAATTTTCACTTTCTGATAAAAAAAAAGCCTTCATTTTAAGCATTTTGGTATTTTACCAAGGAGCCTGACAGTTCAGAACAAATATTGATTAAAGTTTTTGAAAATAAGGATTGCTTTTAAACTCTTTTTTTTCTAGTTATTACTTATAGGCAATGATATAAATTACAAAGCCAGGGAATGACTGTCACTTCCCGTCCAAATGTTATAAAATAGTAAATTTATGAACAAATAGCAGGTTCACCTCACACTTGGCCAGTGTGACTTGTAGAGATACATGTCGAAGTGCATAAGGGAAACAGCGAAGCCCATAGGGAAAGCCACAGCTGCAGAAACGTGGTGGGTGAGCCAGCAGAAATGGGAGCCTCCAAATTTCTCACAAGGCATTTTTTGCTTTGTTTATGATTTAATTTTAATTGCATAAATAATGCAGGATAAATTCTCTCTGAGAGGGCCTTCTCCATAAATTCACTCACAGCCAAGGAACAGAGTACAAGTCGAAGTTCCTCGTCAGCCAGCTCCACCCAGTCACGTTCCTGGGTAGCAACCACCAAGAGGTGGCCACTGCTGATTTGATGTGCAGCCTTTGGCTCCTTCTTCTCTGGGTTCACATACATGAATGCAAGCAAATCATCATAGTTTCGCTTTCTGACCTTTTGAAATAAATGAGACCATAACTTATGCCCTTATATAAACATACACAGACACACAGAATTAAACTAAAACTCGCTTTTTCATTCGATTTCATAGAGAACTTTCATATTAGGACATATACATGTAATTCCGTATTTTTAAGTCTTACATGATGCTCCATAATCCATTTAGTCATTCTCCATCATCATTTCTGCCTTTTCAATTCTCACTATAATAAACATTAAACACCTTTGTTGGACTATTTCTGCACAAGTGTAAGCATGTTTCTAGGAATCGCTATACAGATGTGGAATTCCTGGGTTGAAGGAGACATGATTTAAAAATTTTGATAGATATTTCCTAATTTCCCTCCAATCTATGCCCCTAAAGTCCCCGTTTGCTGACGTGCTACATAGCATTTCATATATTTGGACATCATAATGTTTGCCAGTCTGATGAGTAAAATAGTCTTATTGTGTGAGAAGATTTTCATTTGTTTATAAGCCATTTGTATTTCTTAATTAAAGAAACTTGCTTATAATTTTATTAGATGCCTTGTTAATTTTATAAAGATCCTTTATAAATCATTTTTCCATGATATATATGTTTTATATAGTGCAAATATGTTACCTGGTCTGACATCTGCCTTTTGCCTATTTTGATTTTGCCTTATAGGGGGTTTAAAGGTGAATATAGGTCAATAGGTCTGCATTTTCCTTTATGAATTCTTGGTTTTGTGTCTTCCTTACAATTTTGTGTCTGTATTTTGTGTTTTTATTTTCTTCTAATGGTTTTAAAAAATTATTTTCACTTGGCTCTTTAATCCTCTTGGAATTAATCTGTATATGTTGTGAGGTGGAAATCTAACTTGATTCTTTTCTCTTCTTCAGTTGAATAGCTAGTTATTCCTGTGGTGTCCCTTAAAGAGTTTTCCCCCACTGATTTGAAATTCCTTTTCTGGTGTACATGGCGAATTCCTTTCCAATGTAGATTGGTCTAAGAGATGTTGCAAAACACCCAAAAGGCTGTAATAAATTTAATCTTCAAAATTTTAAAACCATCTTGCGCTCCAAAGACTTCCAATATTATTCTGTTTCTAATTTCAGAGCATGTCAAGTATCGAAATAGTAATATGCATGGCCTGGTTATGGTTCTAATTTAGAAGGCTAATTCAACACTGTTCTAGGACGAAGCTGCCTTTTATTTTGTCGTGTCCTGCTCGAAGCAGGAGAGCAGTTTCGGGCAGCCATAGTCTCCAGAGTAGAGGACGGCTGTACAGAGCTTTTCAAATGCATCACATAACCAAGTGGTAACTGACCACCAGCAATATAAGGTTATTTGTAAAAGTGATGAGTCCCTGCCATCCATCATTTGAAAAAGTAAAATGCATCTTTTTTTTTTCTTGCTCAATACTTAATGGAATGCGAATTACTTTTTTTTTTTTTTTTTTTTTCACAAAGCAACCAGTCAATATGAGAACCTTCAATCTGCTTGCATATTAGTCGAATTCACTCTGGACAAACATGCAAATATTTTGTTGCCAACACTCCTCAAAACGTTAGCTACATAAAAAGTACAGAAATACAAATAATGAACAGTCAGTAGAGCTGAGATCCAGGTGGGTTAATGTTCTTCTTCTACTTCCCAGAGCTTGAGACAGGGCCTGAAGTAACCGTGAAGCACTAACACTTCATCTTTTCGTTTCATTCCAAAATATCTTTGGTAGCCACCAATAATCACAGAGTCTCTACTCCATTATACACATGAAAATATACTATATTGTGGAATCTTGAGGTGAAATCTGGAGAACGTTTTGTCCTCAAAATGTGCATTGAAATACAAGAATTTCTCCCAGGAGACTATTCTATCTTGAAAATCAATTTGCTTGCATATCAAAACGTGGCCATTTAAATATAGTGAAGACTTTTGATCACCAGCTAGTATGACTCTATGTTTGGAACCAAATGGACTTCAGGTACTCAATAGAGTTTTAAGATGCAATTACTCTATGTACTTCATGCTGTATCAAGCTTTTGGCTGACCCCACCACCCCATCCATCCTCCCTGCTTTCATTTTTATTCTGTTTTCATGTATGTGTGGTTTATTTGAATAAATTCACCAAAGGAATGCGTGTGAGCAAAAGTGATGTATTCAACTTTTGCTTAATCTGCTTAAAAAGAAATTGCTTGTCTTCTTTAACTCTTCCCTGTTACCAAGGGCTGGAACACGGATGTGACAGTGACCCACATCTATTGATCAGATAACAACTCAAAGAACAGCAGAGAGTCACAAGATGAAAGGAACCTGGGGCTTTGAATGGACCACATGGATGAGAGCTTCCGGGCTTGGGCTCAGATAACTCTTTCTGGGAATGGCTGGACAGTAAATGTGTGAGGTTTTGTGGGTCATAAGTTCCCCGTTCAACTCTGCCACTGCAGTGTGAAAGCAGCTGTAGATAATGCTTGAGTATGAATGAGTCAATGAATGAGTGTTGCTGTGTTGCTGTAAAACTATTTAATGGACACCGAAGATTGAGCTTTATGTAATTTTCATGTGCAACACAATATACTTCCCTTGACTTTTTTTTTTCCAGTCATTAAATATGTACAAACTGTTCTTACCTCAGGAACAGAAACAGACAGCAGGCTAGATTTGACGGGAGGTTGATTTTGCTGGCCCCCCACACCTGGGCTATTCAGCTCTGGACTCTTATGAGGGACCAATAGACTTCCCCTTCTTGAAGTCACAGTACTTTGGGGTTTCTTGACAAAGGGAACTTAGCCTATATGCTCCATAATGCACACCTGTACAAAGTTACCGCCAGCGGGCTTAAGCAAAGCACTTTTAGATGACTGGAGGCTTTCCCAAACAGAGGGAACTCAAAAGATGTCAAGAAAGCATGCTTTCTCCCCTCTCCTCCTGAGAATGTGTTAAATATGTTTAGAGAATCAGCCTAATTATTTTCACAATATTTTTAATGCTGTTCTTTTTGTATTTTAACCCCCTTTAAAAAAAAAAGTATTGACATACCTTTAGACACGGTATTGTTTGGGTTTTGATGCTTATGTTTTTTTTAAGTCATGGAAAAATGGTGATTAATTTATAAGGATTACTGTTTTCTAGCTCACTTCCTCCTGCCTCTCCCCCAAACCCCACAAAATTCAAACTATTTTTTCCATTGTTTTCTTTTAAAATAATCAACAGTAAACATTTATGGGACACCTGCATGCAAAATCCTGTGCCAAGAACTGCATTGAATTTGATTTAAAAGACATGATCCTTGCCTAGCTTAGAAACTTGTTAAGAAAGCCCCAGAAAACAAACATACCTCATCTAAAATGTTCTAAGGTGTCTGATATAAAGATTGCTTGAATCCAGTAAATCTGTAAATCATCTGTAGAAATTGCATGAGGGAGCATAAAGACGATAAAGGGCCATTTTATGTGTCTGCTAAAAATTTTGTAACCATATTACCAACATCCTTCCCGAAAACATGCAAAAAGATCATTATTTCAGAAATTTGAGCCTGATTGAAAAACAGCATTTTCACCTCTTACATCAGACATTTTCAAGTTTTATGCCAAAAACCTCTGGGTTTCAAGAGAGATTTTTAGGGCTTCCATTGGAAAAAAAAAAACAAAAAAACAAAAACAGCAAGAGTAAACACAGGAGTTGTTAGCTCATCTTTCCTGGTCCAGGCCTTCCTGAAACCTGCCTCTGGTCCTCCACCTTTACACTCTTTTGGAAAACTCTTGAAGGGAGAGGGGGTTTGGAAGAGACGAGTTTTGAGAATAAACTTGTCATATGTGGCAGTGAGGTAATTCTTGAGAGAGAAGCCTCTACCTCTCTCCTAAGACCAATTCTTGCCCAAGTGTCTCGGCTCCAGACTACCCCGGCAGGCAACTTATTGGGGTGGAGTGGTGGAGTGGAGCAGTTGGGCCTTCACCTAGAACTATACAGTGATCCTAAGTAATTAGCTATCTGTTTGTTTTGATATTCATTGATCTTTGCTAAGTGTGCTTTGATGTTGTCAGCTACTACAAATCCTGTTTTAGAAGGGAGTGTGGGCTATACAAGAAAGGGAAAAGGAAAAAAGGTGTTTATGCCAATGAATTGTGCAATTTAAATAGCCCAAAGTCTAGGATAAGAGAAGCCCTGTAATATCCAAATATCACAGTTTTTTTTTTCTTGGACCTGCAGTAGCGGTCAGCTCAAGACAGAATGTCCTAATGCTGCTCTTCTGGACTCTTATAAATGGGGACATAGTTATGGAATAAAAAAATTTACATCATATGCACATGGCACTTACTACATGCCCATGTACCATCGTAGGCACTTAACTCATGTCATTCTCACAGCCATCCTTTGGGGTAAGCACCTATTAGTGCCCATTTTGTAGAAGAGGACGCCTAGGCCTAGAATTGCCCTAAGTCACGGGTTGATCACTGGTGGAGTTAGGATTTGAATGCCGTCAGGCAGGTGCCAGAGCTCATTTGCTGAATCACCTAATTCTGACTAACCGCCTCTCTGAAGGTACGCTGGAAGGGTAGAGAGAAAGAACGTTACTTGACTGCATCATTGTAGGCACAGCTAAATACGTGGTTGCACACCTTTTGGCTCCTCATGCAGCAGCAGGAAATTTGACACCAGTGTGTTTGCTTTCCTTTCTGTATGTGACCTTGGTGGGGAGCAGATAGACTCTCAGTGTCACCCAGAATGTGCTGACTTCCCACAGCTCCGACATCATTGCAAAAGGCTGTACTTCCTGTTAAAATTTCATGTGTGTGTTCACACTCAAAAGCTAATAACTGCTGACTCTTCTGTGGGTTCTCTCAATCTGGAGAACATCCTTCCTACCAGGCGGTGAAGTGGTTCAGCAATGAAAAACAACATACTTTGGAACACCCCCAGCGATCTGGAAATGTTGCTCTGTTATAGGAATAGACACAGCATGATTGTAAGTGGCATATCCCAAGTGGGGTGAAAACCAGTCGTTTGACTGAGAGGCCTAAAGAGATGATAGTGGCTCCTACAACTTCATGAATTTCTTGCTGTTTTGTCTTGTCTTGTTTTTGTTTGGGATAGCTTCTAGGCCTCCCTCTAATATTCGTGTAGTCCAAGGCAAAAGTACAAATGGACGCCTACACACCATATGTCTAAATATTTAAAAGTTACAAATCAAGCTAAAAACACTGTTAAATAAAATATGTCACATCCCTCTACCTTGACAACTATACTATCATGATGAAAAATCAAAAACTATTTAAAGTTATGATTTTTCTTTGAAAAATATTGAAGACAAGTTGGTTTAATTGTTACTGCACATGTCTGGATGTTTTGTTGTTGGACTAGCAATGTTAAATGAGTAATAAAATGAAAGAGACACAATTTGTAATTTATTATGTATTTATTTAGTTAAATTTATTTTCCTTGTCTTCATTTCAGTAAAGATCACTGTGTTATTATGATCGATATGCTCTCATAACTTGTGTTCTGAAGGAATTCAAATAAAAAGTAATTCTACTAAAAGTGTCCAAGATATATTGAATATATGAAATAAGTGAATATATTTTCATCAAGAATGTACATTAAAGCAAATATAGAAAATTTTAGGTTTAAAGTTATTTTAATATAGTTTATATATTTTTAATATATATTGTTATGAAGTGCTATTTCATTCTAAAACATTATATGTAACATTCAAATAGAAAAGAAAAATTAATAATTAATGAATATAGGATTTTAAATAAAGCTGAAATTTTATTTAATATTTTGGAAAATTAATTTAGAATATTCCATATAAATAAAATTATCTGTTCATGCTAGTGTTCAAGGCATAGCTGGTTGTCAGTGTAAAGTATTGATATCTGATTTCATGAATGACAGTCTAGATCTACACACTTATCAATCTTTAAGTGTTATAAATTGTTTAATATTGCAAAATGTTCTGTCACTGCCAGGTGCAACCACTGCAAAGATTTGCTAAACATTGAATATCTTGTATTGGAGAAGCAAGAAAGTGATGCCAGGCACTTCTGGAAAACAAATACTATATGAAGCAAGGCTAGATTGCATTCAGAGGATTTGCTGAGTTGATTAACTTATCTTTTCTCTCTGCTCTTGAAAGAAATGCTCACCTCTAATGTTATTAGCAGGATAACCAAAACCTTTCCAATATTTGGAAGTGATTACATTTTATCCTCAGGTTATACAACAAACAATGTGTAGAAGAATTCCTATGGTCCCTGAATGGTATTGGTCACAACAGCAGATTTTTTGGTTTAAAGTCATTCTAATGAGTGCTAAGTCCTATACAACAGAGGCACTGTGTGCTCTTTAATATAGTTACCTGCACACATGTGTGTGATGTAGGTACTTTCAAAGAAAGGTTCAGGACAGTGGCCCCTTACCTGGGTCTAAGGGTGATACTGGTTGTTTCGAGTGCTTTTAAATTTTTTGCATTTATTTACGTACTGATTAACTGACTTCTAAAAAATTTATTAAACTTGGGTTCTCTGATGAATCAAAATGAAATCACACTTACTGAATAATTCCCATGAGTTTATCCTCTGATGAGCCTACAATGATTAATGCATGTGACAACACCTGAAGTGACAGAAAGGAGTGTCATTTTTAACAGGGCAACATACATTTTTAAGAGGGGCAATTATTACAGAGCCGTTCTTAGGAAACAATATTTTCACTGAGGGTCAGGGGATTATACACTTGAGCGAAGTCAGCTTTTCTGTTTTTTTTTTAAAGATTTTATTTATTTATTCATGATAGTCACAGAGAGAGAGAGAGAGAGGCAGAGACACAGGCAGAGGGAGAAGCAGGCTCCATGCACCGGGAGCCCGACGTGGGACTCGATCCCGGGGCTCCAGGATCGCGCCCTGGGCCAAAGGCAGGCGCCAAACCGCTGCGCCACCCAGGGATCCCGCGAAGTCAGCTTTGCAAATTATTTCCCTTAAGATGAATGAGGAGACAGCTGATTATGGGCACTGCATATGGCTACTACCACTTACCAGCCTTATTCACAGGCAATCATGAGCTCCACAAAATGCTTTTTATTTCCTTCAACACCATGTTTTTCAACATGTAGCTTGTGAACTGCCTTAAGCAGGGGTACTTGTTAAAAATGCACATTCCAGATCCCAACTATACATGCTGAAAGTCAGGTTTCCTGGGCTTAGGCCCTATGGCAATGCTAACACAGATGTTTCTCAAACCATACTTAGGGAAAAAATTGATTTAGGGCAGTGGCGCTTAAGCTTTTTAAATTATACACCCTGATTAGTAAAAAATATTTTGGGCAGACGTCTCTAATATATAATCATGTATTTGTAAATAGTCTATGTGCACTATTGTCCTATTATATCATGTTAATTCTAAAACACAAAAAAAATTTTTTTTAAAGGCAAAGGTAAGTAATATTTTTAAAATATCTTTTTCTCTCAGTGAAACAAAAATATTTTTTGCTTCCAGCAAAATATAATTGTTAATAAGTAAATATATATTAATATGATCAACAGGTTTTAGTGAAAGTTTTATAATTTGAATTGCTTCATAATTAAAAAAATCTTGGCTTAATAATAATTTAAAAGTTGGGGCTCAAGTTCAGGTTAATTAGAGACTTGTTTTTCATGTCATCTCAAAAAAAGATACTTCAAGACAAGACAGATTCACACAGAATAGGTCAATTTCAGACCACATTTACCATTTGTTTTCGGCCCACCCACAATTAAAAGAAGAGTTTGCTTAAAATTATGCTTACAAGTCTTTGGGGATCCCTGGGTGGCTCAGCGGTTTAGCACCGGCCTAGGGTGTGATCCTGGAGTCCCAGGATCGAGTCCTACATCAGGCTTCCTGCATGGAGCTTGCTTCTCCCTTTGCTTGTGTCTCTGTCTCTCTCTGTGTCTCTCATGAATAAATAAATAAAATCTTTTTAAAAAAATTATGCTTACAAGTCTTCCTTGATATCAATCAGTTCTTATAAATTAATCACATGTTGCATTTTTATTTTCAACAACTGACTTTAATAATTCGCTTAAACTCTTTGAGAAATTTTTAAAAAGATGTGAAAATTTCTGTTTTCAAGTTTTTAAAGTGTGATCGGAGTTTCAATAGGCAATACAAGTCATTTTAAGGAGCAAAATCACACAATGGTGGGTACACTTGTAAATCATGAGTGTCTTTTGGAAAACAGTTACTTTCTCAATTATTGTTAAATGTCATCTTTACCTGAAGGGGGCAGATGAAGAGTGTTTTATGCTTTTTGTTCTTAAATAACAGCTAAGGTAGATTCCCATTGAAAGTCATATCCTCAAGAAGATAAACAAATGACCATGGCTTTTAAAGCTGAAGTTTCAGAGTTGTAAAGGAAATGGTGAAAATGATGAGGCTGCCAAGAAGTGAGCATAAGCTAGATATTGGGAGACCTGTGTTTTATGTCCACTGCTTTCATTTGTATCCCATAAAAAAAGAGCAGTCATGGATGCTAATTGCTGACATTGCCAATTCACTGTGGGAAGGGTATGGAGGCCTCTGGGATAATTGGGTGCGTAGTGGAATTCTTTACTGTGAGGGAGAATAGTAACAATAGCAAGAGCTCATAATTATGGAACCCTTAGGTGCCAGGCACTGTCCAGGGTTTTATATGAATCACTTCATTTCTTACACAATGTCCTGGCACAGTCCTAGAATCAGGTTTTTCTGGATGAGGAATCTGAGTTCAAGGTCATATAGCTACTAAATAATGGAGCCAGGAGTCTGGCATGTTAGGGATTTCATTTGTGGATCTGGGGATTTAAAATGCAGGCCTGGCCCTGGACCTACGATTATGACTCAACTCTGACTTCCCAGTAAGATGGAGGAGGTACTAGAGGGTGCCTGGGGGGCTGAATGCTACACACTCAGGAAACCGACCAATCTCCTGTGGAAGGTGCCCTCTGCAATCTTAAATCTGCAAATAGAGCAGAGGCTAAAATAGCTGATCTTGTCAGCTGATCTTGTGGAGCATTGATTTCCTGAAGACTACAGCCTTCTTTTTTTTTTTTTTTTTTTTTTTTGACTACAGCCTTCTTGGCAGGATTTCCCCGGTTGTTTTGGATCTCATTTACTTCAGAATGTGTTTCTTTAATTTCTGTGACATATAGAGATGCAATATTAGTGGCTGGGGCAATTTCTTGCCCCATTATAAATATTAGTTTATGTTTTCTTGGAGGGCTTCCTCTGATTGAGTCAATACTTTAGCATCCATTCTATTCCAGGCATTGTGCTTGATTCTTGAGATACAGTGGTTTCAAAAATCTGTCCCTTGCCCTCAGTCTAGACAGAAAGAGGTAAGTGGGTAGGTAGTTAATATAGCACGTTGAGATTGTTTTTAGGGCTAAAACAGCATGCAGAGACTTGGAAAGACAGAAAGTTTCCCAAAGGGATGATTTGAAGATAGCTAGGTGGAGAGGTACGGGCTGCAGAGACTTCATTCACGTGTGTATAATCATACTTCAAAATAGGTATCATGTGCTTCCTATCTCTTTCCTCACTTCTGTCCTTGCCCAATACCCTCTTCACAGATTTCCTTTCATTGTTCTTCTGTTTTTAATTCCTTTCTTCCTTTAAAACAGAATCACTTTCTTATGTTCAGAAGTATATTATTAGCAATAAACAAAAGGAGATGAGCAAATCTTCACCAATAGTCCTTACCGAAGATTAAGAGTTCTCTGTTTAAAGTCATTGAAAATTATTGCAGTAATCAGTGTGAGGTACCAGAGAGGTCTAAAATTCTAAGGGCATTAAATCATGGGCACTCCCACCCTCAGTGTTTAATTCTTATAGTTTTTAAACCACACACACACACACACACACACACACACACACAATCTTATTGTTACAAACACTGCTACCTTGAGAAAGCTAGAAAACAAGATAAGCAAAAATTAAGAAAAGAAAAGCACTATATTCCCACCATTGGAGATTATCTTTAATATCTTTTTGATTTGCTTTCAGATACTTTTTTATATATGGATGTATTTTTATAAAAAATGAAATGATTGCAAAGCAAGTTGTTTTGTATCTTGGTTTTCTAATGATCTTTCCCTTTGTGAGTCAAAATTTTAATCTTATCTAATAGTCTATCTTGAATCAGATTTTCTCAATTATCTTCATAATACCATTTAGAGCTAGTAGGTCCTACGTGTTGAATCTAGCTTTTATGGCTCTTGGTTTTCTTATATTCTAGCATCATCCTTAATTTTTTCCCCCATTGTACACTGACTTGTTGAACAGATCCGACCAAGGACCCCAACAGAATGATTCGTCTTGGTTTTGTCTGGGCGTCTTCTGGTGCTATCATTGAACTTCCCCCATCCACACTATTTTCTTATGCTGAAAGTTTGGTTTAAACTTCTGCTCAAAAAAAAATAAAAAAATAAAAAAATAAACTTCTGCTCAGGTTATGTTAAACATTTTGGCTAGAATATGCCACAGGTGACAGTTTGTGTTTTTTTGTGTGTCACATCAGGAGACATAATGTTTGATGGCTCCACCATTCAGGGGGCTAAATTTGAGCACTGGATTCGGGTGTTGAAAATCTGGTCGCTTTGTGAACGTACACTTATGTTTTTCTCCTGTGACTAGAAAGAAATCTTTGTAGTATTGCTTTGGCACTTTATAACAGTTAGATTCCCCATAAAACATGCACTTAATGCTTTTTAACACTACTTGACAACCCTTGCCTAGGTCAATAATTTCATTAGGGATCAACAATGATTAAAATCTAATTCAATCCTTCCTTTTCTCTTAATAGGTAATACTTTTCTATGAAATAACACTTTCTTTCATCAAGTGGTGTTGTTTTGTTTTGTTTTGTTTTGGTTACTCTGTAATATAGTCTAACTGGGGCAGCAAAATAAATGTTTAATATTCCCCATTAGATACATGTTTTCAAAGGAAAAAAACTTAATAACTGCCTCAAATGGTGACATCTGGTGAGGAGGGCTTCTTTTTTCAGTATCATTCTCTATTCATGGATTTTCACTGATTCAATCAATGTTCCTATATCCTTGAAACATTTCTGGTCTAAAAAGTTTTAAGTTGAGTAATTCAGTATCAGTTGTTTTACACTGAAGTGCTACTTAAGAGAAACAGATACAGCCAATTCTACAATTTTATGAATATTTTGAAAAAATGAGATTGACAAGATGGTGAAAATCCCTTTCATTACACATGACGAGCCACCTGGCTCAGAGTATGCCCTTCCCCGGTTGCAGTGTGTGAAGTTCAGTCTGTCAGCCTCACAAGATGAAAATGAATTTACTCTTGGAAAAATGGATTTACAAGGCTGAAAGGGAGGCACCATTTCACTAACTGTTCTCTTGTACCATAGGCAAGATAAGATGTCTCTATTTAGAGAATTTTTCTTTTTTATTTCACAATGCAGATATGGAACTTCAGATTTTTTCTTACCCATTTTAAAAAAATGAGTTGATAAACAGCTGACTACTGGCTTAGTGGTGCAGCTCATCACATAGCACATACATTGGAAAGAGGTATATATTTATTTGCTTGTTATTCTGTCTTCTAAAGTGAAGTCAGGGATCCCTGGGTGGCGCAGCGGTAAACCAAGAAGAACATGAAAATGACAAACGTGTGTGAGCGGGTATATATAAGCATGCATACATGCATGCATTCACAGAAAGATGTATTATTGAATTGTAATGTTACTGAATGTCTTGACTTCAGCACTGAAAGTCTCGTGTCTGGGTAAACACTCCAGTCCCAGGCAAAAAGGGATGGTTGGCCACCCTAAAGTTACCAGATAGAAACCACATGGGATTCAGCAACAGATCTCTGATCAGTCTTCCTGTTCTTGACTCAGACATTTAATAAGGCCTTTAATTCAGACATGAGTTAATATGTCAAACTGGCAGGAAAATAACTTATTAAGTACATAAGAATATGAATTCAAGTAAGTATGAGGAATGCACTAAAAGTCTTTAAAACTGCCAGTATGAAAAGGATCAAGAATTGTACTCCCTATTTTTTCTTCAGAAGAGGTAATATAGCTGCCAGTATTTCTGAATATTCCAGCCAAAGCTTGGAAAATAGCATGGCGGAAGGTACGAGGTACTTGAGTTGATTTTCACGATGGAATTTTATTTATACAGAGACCATTCATTGACTGTTTAGTTAGAAAAGACCTTAAAGAGTTATATAATCTATCTTTCCACATCTAGTCAAGGCCACAATTAGATCATGATGGGATTCTACCCAATATATTTTTAAAGACCCTCAAATAAAGAGATGTTCCATTATTAATTTTATGCCTCGCCTGAAACTCTCATCCTTTATATGGAACTAATTACTTTTCTGGTTGATGCTAGAGAGTGTGAATAGCCAGAAACCATTCTCTGACAAAGGTTAGAAGATTATTTTTCAATTTCCTTTAAGTATTTTAATTCTAGAAGCTTTTAACTTTTCTTCAAAGTTTGTACTTTTAAACTTTTGATTACATCTGTGCTCTGCTCCAAATCCCTAATGCATACATTTGGGTATGTTCTGCATTCCTAATAGCTCCTAGGTGATGCTGATGGTTCAAGGACCATAGTCTTGCTTGCTTGCTTAATTGAAGTATAGTTGACACACAATGTTACATAAGTTTTAAATGTACAACATAGTGATTCAGCAACTCTGTACATTATCCTATGTTCACCACAAGGATAACTACCATCTGTCACCATACAACACTGTTACAACACCGCTGACTACATTCCCTATGCTGTAACTTTCATACCTGTGATTTATTCATTCTGTAACTGGAAACCTATATACCTCCCACTCCCCTTCACCCATTTGCCCCTCCCCCCACTGCCTTGCCCTCTGGCATCCACCAGTTTGCTTATTCTGTATTTATGGGTCTATTTTTGCTTTTTTTTGTTTATTTGCTTTGTGTTTTTTTTTTAACCACACGTTGAAGAGCAAGGTTGCAAAGAACTTAGTTATAGCTTACTTCAGACTTTTCTTCTTAACCTAGAAAGACAAATAGTACCCAGTTAGATACAGTCTTTACAGAAAGCAGTGGACATAGATAGAGATGGAAAAACTATTTTAAGGGTATTATTGGTATAGAGAAATATTTGTAAAAACAAAATAAGAAAGCTATTTCTGTAGCATAGTGACTAGACTGCGATATAAATATGAATACTATATACAATGGTGACTTATCCTGTAATTGCTGATTGCTTTAGTTATGAATTTTTAATTCACACTTTATAACTAGATTTAGACTTATTTTACTCCCCTTTGATGAAATTATTTTTCTCTACTTATTTTTTCTTTTTCTTTTTTTTTAAAATGATTTTATTTGTTCATGACAGAGAGAGAGAGAGGCAGAGACATAGACAGAGAGAGAAGCAGGTTCCTTGCAGGGAGCCTAAAGGGGGACTCGATCCCAGGACCCCAGAACCGTGACCTGAGCCCAAGGCAGACGTTCAACTGCTGAGCTACCCAGGTGTCCCAATTTTTCATAACATGAATATATGAAATTACTTTATACAAAGAAAGTTCACATGTGGAAATGCAGTATTGCAAATACCATAAACCAAATACATTTTTATATTTTGTAATTCAAGCTAACATTTAGATTGGGGTGCCTGGGTGGCTCAGTCAGTTGTACATGGGACTCTTGATTTTGTCTCAGGTCCTGATCTCAGGGCTGTGAGATTGAGCCCAGCCTGTGGCTCCATCCTGAGCGTGGAGTCTGCTTAGATTTCCTCTCTCCCTCTGCCCCACTCCACTGGAACAGCTGAGGGCAGCATGGAAAACCTCAAATGTCTCTGTGAGGAGGCCTACCAGAAGACATATCAAAACTGCAGAGGCAAGGCCTCTATCGTACTTCCAAATGCCAAGTCTCCCGCAGAGTACATCTGATTTGTCAAGCCTAGATCACATTCAGAATTCAAGCTGCAAGGCAGTCTGGAAAATGTAGATCTTAAGTTTCTAGTCTCTATGACCTGAGAAGGCCAACTAGAAAAGGGGTGGAATGAATGGTGGTCACCAATACTTTATACCCTGTCCTAGGACTATTGTTCTAGAATAGAAGCTCAACATCTACATGGGATGATGTTCTTTTTTGTCAATTCTGACAAGTCAGTATATCAATCTATCAACAGTCTTCCTGATCTTGGTCAAACCATAAAAGTTGATATTCTCAGAAACATACCAGAATGAGGCAATCTTAGATTTGAAATAATCGTGTTATTTAAAGATTTTATTTATTTGAGAAGGAGAGAGTAAGCACAAGTGGGAGTGGGGAGGGGCAGAGGCAGAAGGAGAAGCGGGGAGCCCAGTGTGAGATCATGACCTGGGCCAAAGCCAGACACTTAACTGACTGAGACACCCAGGCGCCCCTTGAAATAATCACTTTATTTTTGGATCGGTGCCTTTATATATATATATATTTTAGCTAGAAAATGCATTCTTCAGGTAAAATATCCCTTGGAAACATTATACATAAGTAAATAAATAAATAGCTACCCTCCTCAAAGTGGCGGTAGGGCTTGTTGGCAGAAATATTTTGGGCTTTCTGTGTATTCCAGGTGGTTGCTTAGGTCTTCCAGATTCCCTTAAAGTTAGCTTGAGACCATGTGATGGCTTTCCGGCCCTAAAACCCCTGTGGATCCTCCATTCCTTTCTTCCCATTACAGACAGTGGAGTCTGTGTATTGATACATAATAGCATCACACTATGATGACAGCTGGACCCTACGCTTACTAGATGGAAGAGGTCTTTTGCCTTATGCTGGTGTTTGTGGGGAGAGAAATAAACATTCATGATAGGATACCATTGAGATCGTATGCCATTGCAGCATAGCCTGGCTCTCTTGACAAATGTGGGCCTGAAGTCCTGCAGTCTCCACCTCTCATTCTTCCAATGCCAGCCTCTTTGCCTCTCCTTTTCTCTCTGCTTTCTACTTGCCTCCCAAGGCAAATCTACATCGCTACTTCCGGGTGCACAGTTTGTAAACCATTACTCTCGGCTTTTCAAGTACCCCCTCCTCTGGTTTTAAAAATATAAAAAACTGTGTGATAAATGAGTATTACTTTATAGATAAATGGAGGATAGGAGTGGGGTAGAAATGATGTTAAAATAGGCACAAGGGGTCCCAATTTCTGAAATAAAAATTACTACAGATACTATATCTAACCACTTGAAAATAGTATATTTGACTAGCAATAGAAATAAAGTTATATTAATCAAATAAATGGGAGCTATATTAATCAATCACAGAACATTCTACCTAATGAAGAACATTATCATAATATACTATAATTAATCAGCTCATGAAAAGCAATCTCAACAAATAGATCACAAAATTCAGAAGGGTTTATTTGAAAGATTGACAGGTTTTGGGGGGAACAGACCTATTGCATAACTCATCCAGGAATTTGATTACTTTCTTTTCCTCATCAAACATTTCCCTGCAATAATCTTAGGCACCAGAGATCAAGCAGTTGACCTCACTGATACAGTGGAGGTCAGACTGTTTCTGTCAGCTTCTCTCTGGGATCCATGGTGTCCATGAATGTCTAGAAGGTCAGAAGGAAGAATGTTAATGGACTGAATATGGATCTATCTGCATTTACAAAGCAAGCTTCTAATCCATTCACACCTCAGCTCAGATGCCACCTCTTAGGGAGATCTTCCCTGACCACCTTATCTGAAATAGCTGTACTTTCCTCCCTGATCACTTTCTAGCCCTCGCTTTACCTTATTTTCTTCATACCACTTATCACTGATTGAAATTCTATTGTTTATTGTCCTATTTCTTCACTAGCACGTAAGCCCCACAAAGAGAGGTGCACCTGGGTGGTTCAATAAATTGAGCATCTGACTCTTGGTTTTAGCTCAGGTCATGAGATCAAGTCCTGTATCAGGCTCTGTACTCAGCACAGAATCTGCTTGAGATTCCCTCCCCTCCCCTCATTTGCTCATTCTCTCACTCAAATAAATGTTTAAAAAAAAAAAAAAAAAAGCTCCACAAAGAGAGAGCTTTTGTTTAACATCACTGTAACTCCAACAAATACATTGCCTGGTACATTACATAGTAAGAATTCAATATTTCTTATATTTCCTATGGTTCTTTGCCAGACACAGTGGAGAGTTTCCTCTGATCTTTTCTATGAGAACCTGGTAGGGCTTTTGGAGATAAAACTCATTCCACCTTCCCAAGGCTGGATCCCACTCTGGAGTTTTTAATTCTCAAATTTGCACAGAGCCTCCAGCAATTTGTCAATTACAATTTAGGTTTCCTATGCCATAAATGGGTCTCTAGAAGGTTTTTCCTGCGTGGGATTCACCTATCTGTCTCTATAATTTTTGAGGCAGGGGTTTGCCCTATGACCTCAGTTCTCTAATGGATCCCAGAATTGTTGTTGATTCAGCTATTTTTATGTGGATAGGAGAGATAACTTCCAAGTTCTTTTTGTGCTGGACTGGACACTGGAAACCATTCAAAAATTTTACTAAATAAGTGAATAAATGCTATAAGAATGTACAGCTATCAGCTGGCTCACTATTCTAGTTTTGTAAATCTGAACTTTATTTTAATCAATCACAACATAATTATACAGGAAGAGATGAATTCTCATGCCAGTGAATGGCACTTCTCTGATGACTGAACTTTTGGACTGAACATCATATTATTTGCATAATATGGAAAGTGGTATATAAAAGTTACATTATTTATTAATTAATAATTCCTTAAACTGAAAGCAACATATTCTAAATGTATTGATTGTGGTATAGGCTAAGCTGCAATAACAGATACTTCCATAAATCATTGGTTCAAATATAATAGAAGATTATTTCTCTCTCTTACAGTCTGGAAGGAGATGGTTGCCCAGGTTGGGGTGGGCAAAAGATCAGATAGAGCCCCAGGCTGAGTTCAAAGAGAATATGTAACCGGATCCTGGCTGTTTAGTTAGGAAGGATTGTATATGATCCAAATATAAAGTGTGTATATGTGTGTACAGGGCTCAGATGAATCAATTTTAGCATAGCATTCCATTTGAAGAAATATATACTCCAGTAGCCCAACAGAAATTAAAAGACATTTTAATATTTTATGTGCATTTCTCAAGAACTGTTAGGGAGATCTGTGCCATAACCCACAACAATACTTTAAAAAATATTATCTGTCTTCCACACTTCTTTCGTACTCCGTGTTTTTTGCAGTCTTCTCAAAATCCCCCAATTCCCCTGACACCCACCTTTTATGGCTTTTCTGTCTTCTTCCTCCTGCCCCCACCTTATCTCTTTCTTATTTAGATCAATTTAGAATTGAGCTTCTTTTTATGGTTTCATTTCTGCTTTGCTCATTACCTGGATTCTCCACAAGAAAGAACCCAGGGCTGACCCAGAAAGCAAATATCCTTTCCCTTACTTGACTGCAGCTCTGGCCCAGTTGCTCTCCCTGTCTTCTAATTTTGCATTACAAAAACACCAAGAACTAGACTGGCAAAGAAAGACTTGCTTAAGGTGGTGGGGGAAGGGTAGAATCTGCACAGACAGGACTGGGGAGGCAGTGAATACTTACACGTTAAGACGTCTTGTTTCCATCACACATATATCATTAAGAGCTCAAGTGAGGATAATGTGGACTGCTATAACTCCAAAACAGATGGAAAATCTCTCAGTTTAAAAATATTCACAAAGCTAGATTTATGCAGATGTTCCACCTGAAGACAGCGCTGAACAAATTAATGCTCACTGTGGACTATGAAAGTCTAATCTATAAAGTGAAAAGGGAAGAGAAGGAAACTGAAAATTACTGAGCATTTACTCAGTATTGGGTTAAGCTCTTTAAAGAATGTCATGTTATTTAAAATCCCCCCATAACCCTTCAGATCAGTGTTCTCGGCTTGGGGATCTATAGACCATATTCTCACTAATATGTGAGTGCTGAGATTGAAAAATGCTTGTGTTTTCATACCAAAAATAGCATGAAAATGTTTAACACGATATAGTGTGAGTGCCTGACATTAACCTTTTTGATTGTAATGTAGGTGCCTGACATCAAGCTTTTGATTGCTGAGGTATTCATTTCAAATAAGTCCATCTCAAATAAACATACTGCCAGCTGTATGACACAGCTACTAGCTAAACAACTGTGCTAAGGAGTTAGGCTGCCCTCACCTGTGAAGGTCCCTTTTCAGAAAGCCCTGTGTCACCTAGATAGATGATTGCTTGAGTCAACCCAATTTTTCTTTCTTGCACCCCAATTCCTGCTTGGGATGCTGTAAATTCTCCAATAAAGAGTGAACCCAAGAAACCCTAGGGAACCACACTTGGATGCCAATAAAGTCAAAGCCCCAGATCCACACTTCTTCCCTCTCTCTCTACCCATGACCTCACTATATGGCCCTTGGATGTGCTGTGTACCCTCCAGGACCTCCAGTGCTCCCTTATCTTTGGCACTGAGGTGCATCTTGCAAATGTAAAAACACAAAGGCTGGTACAGCCACCACCATTGACTCTGGTCAGCGAAAATGTCTATGGGACCTTGGCATAAATAATATGGACCCAGGTGATTGGCCTCGGGCATTCCTGGGCCAACGCATTACTAACAATTGGCTGGCACTGACAGGAACACAGGGGCATGTTCTAGATCATCAGGAAGATTATCTTATAATCAAATAATTCTAACCAAAGAGTCATATGACTGTATGCTACTGTATGCTACTGTAATTGAGGTAGACTAGTGAGAAAGGCATGCAGTCAGACTTGATCTGTAAATGACATGTGTAAGCCAAGTGAAGGCCAAAATATCTCATACTGTATGAAATAAATGATGACTTTGTAAGAGCTAAAATTCAGAATTGGGCTGAGATTTGAGTCATCACCCGGCATATGGTGGTAAAGTCATATTCTAAAGAACACGCCTAGAAGCAGTATTAACATTTGAGCTGTGATTTGATATAAACCAAAAAAAAAAAAAAGTCATCACATTGTTAATGCTATTTCCTTGAGGTTTGTTGTTTTTGTGAGTATTTAAACAAATTTACAAAATGTGTTGATTTATATCAGGGCGGTATATCAGAATGATTTATATCATTCTTCCCAATTTTTCATCTCTCTCTATCCCAGCATTCTCTGTTCTACAAGCCAAGCTTATGTCTTGTGACTTCGCAGCACCCCTCACTAGAGAAGGCAGAATGCCGTAGGAAGCTGGAAAAGAGGCAAGCTGTTTATGTGGCAGCAAAACACTGGCAAAACCGTTGCTTTCAGTGGCCCAAAGGCAAAAAAAAAGTACTTAATGAACCTGTGGCAGACAGAAAGGTTCTCAATCAGAATCTTGATAATGTGAACAGACTGTAATTTGCTGCATTCAAAAAGGTACAACAAGAAAGTGATGAGCTCAGAAAAACTGGCCACTTTGCAGGCAAAATTGAGAGGGGATGTAGAGAACCTAGAAATTCCAGAAGCTGTAGGGTTGATAAATAAAATTGTTTCTCCTTTCCATTCAGTAAGAGATAAAATTTAAAAACACCTTGTATTTGAAAGACCTACTAAAAAATAGCCTCACAGAAATGACAAAATCCAGGCACAACCTCATTAAGACCGACCTTAAGGCAATGTCTGGCAGTAGATACCTTCACCTGGACAAAATGACTTTTGAGAAAAGTGATTATGAACTCAAAGTACTTGTAATTAAGTCTAGAGAGAGACAGGCCTCACAAAAACTACAGTGTGGATTTTGGCACATGGAGTGGCTGTAATTAACGGCATCAAAAATCCAACAGGTTTTCAAGAGCCATGTTTGCAAAAGTGCTGCCATGCTAGATGAAGAGGTTGACTTTGAGATGGATCAAAAAGCTCTGGGATCCCAACTTTCTAAGGGTAGCAAGTGGGTGAGAGAACTGCTCATGTTCGGCAATACTATTTCAGATGTGGCCCCAAAGGGTGGAAAGAAAAATCACACTGGAGGCAGAGCAGGGCTGTGGAGAACAATGGACTGGGCCCTTTGTCCCAGGGAGCAGAGCCAGGGCCCGAATAAAGGACTGTTCCCTACCCTAGTGGAGAAACTGGCTGATATATCCCTGTTTCAGAGTGTCTGTGGACCAGTTGACCCCATATGCCTTCCAATCTTCCCTTTTTTCAGATAGGAGAGTTTACTGCTAAATCTTGTCCCTGTTTTATGATTGTATGTTGGCAGAGGGTGACAGATTCCTTGGTTTTGTTTTGGCTTGTAAATATCTAGATTGGGAAGAGCCACATCTGGCCCCAGGGTAAAGCACAGATCCTGAACTTTGAACCCCATGCTATGACTGGATGAGACTTTTTAATTAAAATGTCTTGAGAGGCAGGGGTGGGGGGAGTATGTTGCAAAAGGGAGCAAAGTGAATAATTATTATTTGAAGGAGACTGTGGTGGATTAAGCAGCTGTCATTCTCAATTCTTCATATACTTCCTCTTATAGATCTATTCATCCATGCTCTTTGCCTTGGGACTTTGCAGTACCTTGACTAGAGTAAACTAAGATATTTCCTTGCCCCATTGAAGCTGGACCTGGCTGGAATGTTAATAAACATGATGAGGCTTTAAATATGTGTGCATGGTTTGGCATTGCCTCTTTAGTCCAGTAATACATCATTAAAAAAAACCTAAACAAAACTCAAAGAGCCAAAAAACCCAAACAATAACAACAACAAAAACCCCAAACTCCGTGTAGCCTCTGATCTCAAAATGAAGACTTGAGGAGAACTGATTCTACTTGTAACCTGGGGCTAGTCTTTACCTAGTCTACCTGACATCAGCCAAACCCAGCTGTGAATAAAAAAAAAAAAAAAAAAAAAAAAAAATTTAATGTGCAAGCAACAGAGATCTTTGGTGCTTTCATTTATGCAATCAGTATTAGTTGACTAATAAAATTCACATAAGGAATATAAGTATAAAGAATTCATACCTCATTTTATGTTTATACATCGCTCATGTCATTAAGTTAGAAAACATTTTGAGTTAACAATAGAGTTCAATTTTTTTTAAAGATCTCCATGGATTTATCAAGTTTTAGAAACTTTGCCTTAGAGAGTTCTGATTAAACCCATTTTCTACTATCTGTCTTTCTGCCTCTTTTATTAGTTTTAAGTATCTTCTCTTTTGGTTAGGTGACTATTAAAATTTGCTCTAAGGGCATAAAGAGATTAAAAGAAAGAAAAAAGTTTTCTAAGAAGAAAGATAGAAAGGAAAAAGCTAAACTGCTGAATTCAGATGATGCAATTTGGCAGAATAATATAAGCAGAACTGTGAATGTCCAAACCCTGTCAGAGATTTTCACCATCAAAGGATTGACGTACCAGGTTTGCGCATCCCTACTGCGGCAGACAAGGGCAGCTTTCAAAATACTTCCAAACTTGGGACTATTCATCAATAAGGCTGATACTAACATCAAAATGTCAAAATGTGCAGCCTACAAAAAAAAAAAAAAAAAAAAAAGATAGAATCTTGCAGAATTAGACCAGGAATGAGAGGCCCTTGGGGAATAAAAATGCAGATTACAAAACAAATAGAATCTTTTAATATTCAAGAGACATTTTTTTGTTGAAGTTTTCCTCACTAGACCATAATTTGAGTAGCTTCAGACATTAATCACATCATGGAGGGGTGAACCGCCCCCCACCCCTGATTTATTTTTTATGTGTCTCACTGTTAACAAACTTTTTTATATTTAGAAAAAACTTGAAAGCTCCTTGGGGATTTGCACAAACTGTTCCTAAGGTGGGCCATACAGAACCCTGTGGTCAGTCACTCCATGAAGGGAGCTGTGGCTTCCTTCAGTCTTTACCTCCTTTAGGTGAGCGGAGAGGAAAGGCTAGAGCAGCTCAAGCACCTCCCAGTCTGTCTAGAGGGAACTATAGTGACTACACAGGTTGCTTACACACAGGTAGGCTGATAACAAGAATGTCTTGTTTATGAGCATTACTTCCTCAAGGAGTGTTGTGGGGATACTAACGTGGTAAAAAGAAGGAAAGGAAAAACTAACAAGGAAAGGAGGTTAAGTCCTCCACCTCCAGCCATCTAGAGCCAATTTTCTCACTTTAGAAAACTTCATTTCTGAAAGCTCTCAAAAACCTGCCCACTTCTTAATTTACTGACCATCTCTTGGGTAAGGGTACTCACCTCCTTCATATGACATGTTGGGGCACATTTGCTCTGGAAGCAGTTTGGAATCAGAGAAGAATGGTTATCCCACAAATGTGGGGTCTCTTTCAGGGAATGATGCAAAGTCATTCAGTTTCAGGAGGTGAAACTTAGAAAGGTTGCTCTTGCAGATTCAGGGTCCTGGGGAGGTCATTCTGGTTTGGAGGCTCTCAGCAAGCCCTTGTGTCCAGGCTTCTTTGTCATTGGTAGCCCGAGGGATAAAGAGAGCAGCTGTTTAGCCAGGGCAAACTCTGTTCTGGAACCACTGTGAGAAAAATAATACTTCAAATCAAATTCCTATCAAAAAAATTCATGGATTTTTGGTCAAAATTAAGACTCGCACAGTTATCTTTATTATTGGTTGATTGATTGCTTTTCCCATGATCATAGGTGAGACCACTTCATTTCCATCTTTACCTTTTCTACATTCTCCTTAGCTCCTTTTTTTGGGGATGCTAATCCAATTATTTGTGTTGTGGGGGTGGTAATGGAAAAAGAGAGTGGCTGCAATTATGGAAGGAGTGGGGGTATGGATCTTATTTTCAGTGCAGTTTTTACAGTAGATTTCCTTTAAAAATTACATTGAGCAGGGATACCTGACAAAAATATTACTAATACATAACTCTGAAATTAGATATAGCTATGTCTTATGTAGACCACTGTACATATCCTTAACTTGAGTAATTAATTTTGGATAGATACATTGCATTATTTTTATTTTAAAATTCTTTTAAAATCAGGAAAATTATTCTGTTTTAACAAATACAGAGGACAAACTGGTAGTTGCCAGAGGTGAGGTTTTTTGGGGAGGGGAATGGTGAAATAGATAAAGGGGATTAAGAATATAGACTTATCATGAAGAGTGATGAGAAATGTATAAAACTGCTGAATCATTATATTGTGCACCTGAAACTAATATAACACTATATTAATTATACTTCAATCAGGTTTTCTTTTTAAAAAAACAACATTTTTGTTGAAATATTTCAAGTTATTTAGAGGTACATAAAAAATGTTCAATCTCTCTGATAACAGTTTAACACTTTGGTGTATATTCTCCCAGACATTACACATACCTCCATATATAAATGGACTTTAACAAGCTTTTCTCCCTCTAGTTTTCATTGATGCTCTTCCCATGTGAGTTTATGTAATATAATTCATTCTTCTAAACAATTACACAGAATTGTATGTACTAGAATTTATTTAATCATCCCTTTATCGATTGGGCATTTAGGTTACTTCTAATTAAATTTATATTATAAACAATGTTGAAAAACAACTATGTAGAAATACTTTTTTACTCACTTAGAAAATTCTCTATAGGAAAGATTCCTAGAAATGATATATTTGATTGGCCTTTGTGCTTTTAAAATATTCATAGATGCTATCTGATTATTTTCCAAGAATTTTACTAGCTTATAAATGCATCAAAAATAGATAAATTTTGGGATGGCTGGGTGGCTCAGTGGTTGAGCATCTGTCTTTGGCTCAGGTCATGATCCCAGGGTCCTGGGATTGAGTCCCACATCAGGCTCCCCAAAGGGAGCCTGCTTCTCCCTCTGCCTGTGTCTCTGCCTCTCTCTCTGTGTCTCTCACAAATAAATAAATAAAATCTTTTAAAAAATAGATAAATTTTCTTCCAAATTCCTTTGAATTTTTATGCAATCATAGAATTCATTTAAAAAAAGGACATTTATATTCCTAACCTCCAAAGTAATGGTATTTGGAAGTAGAGCCCTTGGGGGGTAATTAGGTTTAGAAGTGGTTATAAGTGTGAAGTTCCCATGATGAGATGAGTGTCCTTATAAGAAAAGGAAGAGCATGAACTCTCTCCATCCCTCTTTCATCCCCCTCCTCTTCTCTCTGCTGTGTGGGGACAGTGTGAAAAGGCAGGCATCTGCAAACTATGAGGAGGATTCTCATTACATTCTCAACATGCTTCACACCCTGATCTCAGACTTCTCAGAGAAATGGATTTCCATTGTTTGTCACCCAGTTTATAGTATTTGTTTTGGCAAAGCCAACTGACAAATACAAGAGTTTTCTTTCCAGTTAGGGTGTTCTCAGCTGCAAGTGATAGAAAGCCTAATTAGGTGGGGCTTAAGCATTAAAGACATTTGTTACCCTCCCCCCGCCCCACCCCTTAAGAACTTCAGGGTTTCAGGGAACTCCAGGGCTTGATAACCTCACAAATCTATCAGGGGCCTGGGTTCCTTTATCTTTGCACTTCATTGTTCACACTGTGTTCCTACACATATGTAGGAATTCCTGCCTTTTCTCATGATCTCGAAATTGCTGCCACAGTTCTAGGTGTCATATTCAGACAATTTTTATTTATTTATTTATTTATTTATTTATTTATTTATTTATTTATTTTAAGATTTTATGTAATTATTTGACACAGAAGGAGAACCAGAGAGTACAAGTAGGGAGAACAGCAAAGGGAGAGGGAACAGCAGGCCCTCCACTGAGCCCGATGTGGGGTTCGATCCCAGCACCCCAGGATAGTGACATGAGGCCAAGGCAGCCACTTAATGACTGAGCCATATGGTCACCCCCCAGATAACAACTTTTTGAGGCAGAAATGGTAATATGTGTGACATTCTCAGAGTGAGGAAACCTTTGCAGCCCTCTCTAGCATATTTATCACTAATGTCTCACTATGCAAAATGTAGTCATAGACAATGAGATTGCCATGATTATCTTGCTTCAGTGAAGACTTGCCCTCTGGGCTGGGAAGAAGCCTACCCTTCTTGTAAAATTGATTGCTTTAGTTCTGTATTGCTAGAAAACAAATTACCCCCTGAATTTAGCAGCTTTAAAGAACAAACATTTATTATATCACACAGTTTGTGAGAGTTGGAATCTGGGAGTGGCTTAGCAGGGTGGTGGTGCCAGTTGAAGGTCTTTAATGAGGTTACAAAGAAGTTGTCAGCAAGCACATGAGAAAATGCTCCACATCACTGGCCATCAGGGAAATACAAATCAAAACCACAATGAGATCCCACCTCACACCAGTGAGAATGGGGAAAATTAACAAGGCAGGAAACCACAAATGTTGGAGAGGATGCGGAGAAAAGGGAACCCTCTTGCACTGTTGGTGGGAATGGGAACTGGAGCAGCCACTCTGGAAAACTGTGTGGAGGTTCCTCAAAGAGTTAAAAATAGACCTGCCCTACGACCCAGCAATTGCACTGCTGGGGATTTACCCAAAGATACAGATGCAATGAAACGCCGGGACACCTGCACCCCGATGTTTCTAGCAGCAATGTCCACAATAGCCAAACTGTGGAAGGAGCCTCGGTGTCCATCGAAAGATGAATGGATAAAGAAGATGTGGTTTATGTATCCAATGGAATATTCCTCAGCCATTAGAAACGACAAATACCCACCATTTGCTTCCACATGGATGGAACTGGAGGCTATTATGCTGGGTGAAATAAGTCAATCGGAGAAGGACAAACATTATATGGTCTCATTCATTTGGGGAATATAAAAAATAGTGAAAGGGAATAAATGGGGAAAGGAGAAAAAATTAGTGGGAAATATCAGGGAGGGAGACAGAACATGAGAGACTCCTAACTCTGGGAAATGAACTAGGGGTGGTGGAAGGGGAGGAGGGCGGGGGGGATGGGGGTGACTGGGTGACGGGCACTGAGGGGGGCACTTGATGGGATGAGCACGGGGTGTTATTCTATATGTTGGCAAATTGAACACCAATAAAAAAGAAATTTATAAAAAAACAGTTGTCAGACTGAGTGGCAGTAATCTGAAGGCTTGACTATGACTGGAGTATCTGCATTCAGAATGACTCAGTAACATGGCTGTTGGGGGTGAGGGGAGCTCAGTTCCTGGTTGGCTTTGGCTGGGGTGTCGGCTCCTTGCTGGATGTTGGTGGGGTGTCAGGTCCATGCCATCTGAGCCTCTCCACATCTGGGCTGCTCATGCTTGGCAGCTAACTTCCCGGAGGGCAAGCATTGCGAGGGAGTGAGTAGTAAGCTGCACTGCCTTTAGCGACCTAGTACCCCAAGTCATGCACTGTCACTTCTACTTTATTCTATTCATCAGAAGTGAGTCACCATTAGGTTCTGTCTCTTACAGAAACAAGTATCAAAAAATTTGTGGATATATTTCAAAACCATCAGAGAAAAGTAAGTGCGGCAGCTCTTTCACAAGAGAAGAAATGAGGGTGGCTGATGAGACAATTGATTATTTTTTTTTACCTTCCATTCTTGGTTTGCTAGGTTTTTAAAGATTGTGTACACTTGAATTTTATCAAAAATCATTTCAATTATAGAAGCAAATGGAACTTTTTTCTCTTTTAATGTGTTGGATTATATTCTTAGATTTTTCTAATGCTGAAGCACCTTATTAGTAGTGGGATAAATCTTTATTGTCATTCTGTATTATTATTTTTTGTACATTGCTTATTTGATGTTGCACCTGTGTTCAAAGGTGAGATGCATTTCTTCTTTATTCTTCTATTGTCTTGTCAGGTTGTGGTATTAAAGATATGTTAACCTCATAAAATGATTTGGGAAGCCTTTCCTCTTTTTCTATTCTCTGAAAAATAAACCATGTCTAGCTGTCTCTCTTGCTCTCTCTCTTTTTGCTGTCCTTGCTTAGCCTTTTTTGGCTCCAGGGATATCTTTTAATTTGAAAATTTGTCTTTCTTAAGAGTGTGGTGTTTTCAACCACTGCCTTTTTTTCTCTCTAATAATCATATTTAGCTTCTCGTTTCACAAGGATCCCACAGTTACAGTCCCTCTGATTTATTTAGGGAACAGTTTTTCAGACTTTATTCTGCTAAAAATGTGACAGTTTCTGTGGAACTCTAGCCTAGTACTTTTGCAAAGTTTTAAGTAGGCATCCCTCCCTCTCAGTGCATGATTCCCTTTGGCTCCATGGATATCCTGACTCTACCCAAGGTGGCTGAGAGAGTTCTTGTTGGGAAGATGGTAACACACTTCTCTGGCAATTTTCTCCTGTTAGTGCTTGGACTCACTTATGAGCACTTGGTGCTGGTTTCTTCATAAAGGGGACCTCATTTGCTTTGTATACTACAGAAACCCTTCCCGATACCTGTTTTACTGGTGATACTCGTCCTTGATTTCTAGCACTTAATGGATTTATTCCTTTTACTCTTTGGAAATTTCAATGAGCTTTTGGGAGGAAGGATAATAAACCTTCGTGTTGTCCATCCAACCTGCCATTTAGACTACAAGTCTGTTGCTGCTACTTACTATGCACATAGAACTTGACCTCCACACAAGCATGTCCACAACTATGGTATTTAGAATCCATTATCTTTTAATATATACATTATAAAAATAACATATGCATACTATAGAAAACGTGGAAAATGCAAAAATGTGAAAAGAAGGAAAAAAGATCCATTGACCAAACACCTCAAAATAATGGCTTGTATCAGACCTGGTATTTTCTTGTAATTCTGTTAAATATTTGTAATCATACATATATTTTTATATCTTTTTTTTTTTTTGAGAGAGAGTGAGAGAAAGAGCTTGAGCGGAGGGAAGGAGCAGAGGGAAAGGGACAAACAGACTCCATGCTGAGCACAGAGCCCTGTGTTAGGCTCGCTTCCAGAACCCTGAGATCATATCCTGAGCCAAAATCAAGAGTCATATACTTAACAGACTGAGCCACCCAGGTGACCCTGTATATCTTTTTTTATTTAGTGTTATACCAGAATTCTCTTTTAGTGCTATTGCTTGTTTTGTAATGATAGTGTCATTTTTGAAGTCACTGTTTTCATGATTCTAGTATCTAATTTTTAAAATCTAATGATGGTCTTTGATGTTGCTTATAGCATTCCATTTTTCTGTTTTTACAGGATTTTCTACTAGTCCTTGGGTTGTGCTTTCTATGAGCAATGATTGCTCACCTTTTCTCTTTCTATGATCTTTTCCATTATTTTCTTTGCTGTAGTGAATTTATATATACTTGATATGTTATTTTGTTGCTGAAGGCAGCCCTACCAAAGTGTTCTCTCACATCTGAATATAAGTGAGTCATCTCGATTCCCTTATCACTTATCTGAAACCTGAGAATTCGAGGACCGAGTGCTGGTGTTCCAAATACTTTCAGAAGCCTGGTTCTGATCTTTAGTGAATGAGTCGTGATCTTTCTTCTATAATTTAAAGCCCTGTAATGGGATTAATTACATCTAAACAGCGGCATTTCTTACTCCCTTCAGTAATTTCCTTAAGCTTCACATCCTTCTCGACTCAGGCTATAGCACTTCAGCAGAGCCACTTCTTGCACTTCCCCCAGCTCTCCCCAGAAGCTGTTCACACTCTTCTCTGGCTCCTTTTTTTTTTTTTTTAATAATAGGATTTTTTTAAAATATAAAATTGACATACCATAAAATTCTTCATTTTTAGGCATACAATTCGTTGTTTTTTAGTATATTCACAGAGCTGTGCAACCATCAGCACTAATTTTAGCACTTTTCCTTATCCCCCAAAGAAACCCCCCACCCATTAGTAATCCTTCCTCATTGTCTTCCTCCTCCCTCATCCCCCTACTTTCCTGGGAATTGCCAATCTACTTTCTATTGATTTGCCTGTTTGGGACACTACATATATGTGGAATCATACTGTATGTGACCTCTTGTCACTTAGCATGATATTTTCAAGGTTTATCCATGTACTATTTATTTCTTTATTTGAGAGAGAGAGGAGAGAGAAAAAGAGAGAGAGAGGGAAAGAGAGAGAGAGAAGAGAGAGAGAGAAAGGGAGAGAGAAGAGAGAGAGAGAGGGAGAGAGAAGAGAGAGAGGGCGAGAGAGAAGGGGCAGAAGGGAGAGGGAGAGAGAGAACTTTAAGTAGGCTCTATGCCCAGCATGGAGCCCCTACAAGGTTCAATCTCACGACCTCAAGATCATGACCTGAGCCAAAATCAAGAGGTAGATGCTTAACTGACTAAGCCACCCAGGTGCCCCTATCCATCGACTTTTTAAAAATTGTGGTAAGAATCCTTAATATGAGAGCTACATCCTTAACAAAATTCTAAATGTATGATATGGTATTGTCTATAGACACGAGGTTGTGCAGCAGATATCTAGAACTTATTCATCCTTTACAATTGAAAATTTATACACATTGATTAGCGACTCCCCATTTCCTCCTCCCCACTGGCACCCACCATTCTATTCTTTGTTTCTATGAGTTCTATTGTATTAGATTCTTCATAGAAGTGGAATCATGCAACATTTGTCCTTCTGTGACTGGCTTATTGAACTTAGCATAATGTCCTTAAGTTTCACCCATTTGTCACATATTACAGGATTTCTCTCTTTTTTAAAGCTGAATAATATTTCATGGTACTTATATACCACATTTTCCTTATTCAGGTTGTTTCTTTATTCTGTTGTGGGGATAGGCCACATTTCGCATCATCAGTTAATGAACGTTGGGGTTGTTTCTACTTTTTTGGCTATTATGAATAATGCTGCTATGTCTCAGGGGTTTTAAGAGGGGGAATATCTCATGAGTTTTGATACAGACATTCTTTGATGGGGTATGGAAGGGGATGGGTGGTGGGAATCTCCTTAGACTTCTCTGCCCTGTGCTCTCACTCTAACAATGAATTTGCCTTCTTCTCCTTTGCTTTCTTTCTTTTTGTTTTATTTGTTTTAAGATTTTATTTATTTATTTGATGGAGAGAGAAAGAGAGAGACAGAAAGAGCAACAAGCAGGGGGAGTGGCAGGGATAGGAAGAGGGAGAAGCAGGCTCCCCGTGGAGCAGGGAGCCTGATGTGGGGCTCGATCCCAGGACTCTGAGATCATGACCTGAGCTGAAGGTAGATGCTTAACCCACTGAGCCACCCAGATGCCCCTGCTTTGTTTGATTTTTTTTTTGAGAGAGAGAGAGAGAAAGAGAGAGAGAGAGAGAGAGTGAGAGCACGAGGTGGAGGTAGCGGCTGAGGGTTAGGGAGAGAGACAATCTTAAGCAGGTTCCATGCCCAGTATAGAGCAAGATGTGAGACTCAATCTCACGACCTTGAAATCATGATCTGAGCCAAAATCAAGAGTCAGATGCTTAATGAGCATCTGAGCATCTGAGCCATCCAGGCACCCTGCTCCTTTGCTTTCTGTTCCAGCAAATCCTTGTTTGTCACTGAGCTATTTGTCTGTGCCTCACAAGGGACTGCTCTGCAGAGCCCTCTATGTGTTCTATCAAGAAAAACAAGAATGGTGAGCCACCATTCTTTGTTACTAGCCAGACACTGGCTTGGGCAAAGGAGTTCTCCCTTCTACAAGAGTTTGCTGCATTTCTTGTTCCATACTGCTCCCCTCTGTCCCAAATAACCTCTCCTCAACTGAGTAGGAGTCACAAGAATATTTAGGATTTCATGTATTTACCTTCTTCCTCCCTCTCACTTTCCACTGTTCTAGAATGGAGAGTTAGGAGTTCATCCAAATGACATTATTTATTGGTCTGTTTCTTGCCCTGACTACCACTTTTCAAGCATTATTATATGAAATTGGCCTTCTCTCTATGCATTGCTTTTTTCCTTCTGTTTGTAATCTTTTTTTTTTTTTCATTTTATTAGTTTTAAGAGGAGGGAGAGACATTTTGTGATTTGGCTTTTTTTTTCAGAAAGTCTTCAAGTGATTCTCCAAAAACTGTTATAAATTATTTATTTAATTGCTATTTAATAGTCCATGGTTCAATGTGACATGATTTATTCCAGAATTCCCTTATTTTTGGACATTAGGTTTGTTTCCCTTTTTGGCTATTATAAATAATGCTTGGAGGAGCAAATTTTCCATAAATCTTTTTGTTTCGAGATCATTTTCTTAGGCTAAACTGCCAGATGTGTAATTATCTGACCAAAGAATAAGATGGTTTTTAAGTTACTTGAAACATCTATGCAAAATTATGTCCCTAAAAGATTTCTCATTTGCACTCCCAACAGTATGGGTTACATGACTCTCTGATTGAATTTTTGCTCTTATTTAAACAAAACAAATCAATGAAACACGTAACTAACTTCTTGTTAGAATTTATGGAACTATGAGTTAGAAAAAGCATAAAATTCGTTGTAACTGCCTTACAAGGCATAAAGGTGTGACAATGCTATTATTTTGTTTTGTATATCTGCCTACTTTTTGGTGGCTAGTCTTTATTTCAATGAAAACAGTAGAAAGATACATGTTGGATCAGCATGATCCACCAAGTTTGGGTATACGTAAGTAGATTTTTCAGAATCTTGACTTCAGCTAGGTCACTTTTTGTTCTGAACAGTTTTATTAGGGTAGACATACATATTGAAACATATAGTATAGTGCATATTTTAAAGTGCTTAATTTGGTACATTTGACATATGTATATGCCCATGAAACCATCAGCACAATCAAGACAAAGAATATTTCCATAATTTCTAAGTTTCTTCTTGGTCTTGTATTCTTTCCAGGTCTTTCCAGCACTCCCACCCCTCATCTGCTTTTTTTGTCACTGAAGATTAGTTTGAATTTTGTAGAGTTAAATAAATGAAATCATAAATTACATGCTCTTTTTTTTTTTTGTCTGGCTCTTTCAATCAGTGTAACTATTTTGAGAGTCATTTATATTGTCATGTTTCCAGTTTGAGGACATTACCAAAGAGTTGCTATGAACATTTCTGTACAAGACTTTGCATGGACATAGGCTTTCTCTTCTTTAGGGTAAATACTTAAAAGTGAAAAGTCTGGGTCATATGGTAGGTATATGCTTAATTTCCAAATAAGCTGCCAAACTGTTATCCAAAGTGTCTATGCCATGTCACATCCTACCAGCAGGGTATGAGAGCTCCATTTCTTCCACATCATCACCAACACTTGGTATGTCAGTTTTTTTGAGTTCAGACATTCTGATTCTAATGGGTGGGTAGTGGCATCCCATTGTGATTTTAACTTGCATTTCCAACTGGGTTATTTGGTGCTTTATGGATGCCTAGTGATACAGTGGAACTGTTGTGTCCCTTTATATAGTTTTGTGATGCTGGATACATTATTCGATCTCTCTGTGCCTTGGTTTATTTATCTAAAAATATATAGATGAAGAAAACTGTACCATATACTTCAAAAAAGTTATTATTAAAATTCATGGACATTGCAAATGTAAAATGCTTTGCAAATTACATAAGTAATAGATATTATCATTATGATGGTTAAATTGCTGCATGATTTTGGGCAAATCACTTCAACTTATTTGAGGATTACTTTCCAGTTCTGTAAATTGAGGCTAAATAAGGTGACCTCTAAGTTTCCTTCAAGTACAAAAATGTTCTTGTCTAAAAAATATACTGATGTTCCAATACCACATATATATATAACACATTTATGGAAAAGTACTCCTTAATGTGGAAAAAATGATAGCAAAACATTAAAAAAATGCAAACTTTATAATTTCTTATTATCTTAGCTACGCCATATTTTAGAATTTTAACACAGATTTCTATTTTTCTGTGTCTTATGTGGAGGTGGTTACTAATAAGACCTTCCTTCATCTCTGTAACTACTCTGATCCAGAGAGAAAGAAATTTTAGTATTCATACACAAGTTCATCCTCTATTCCAAATATATGGAATTCAAAATATTCAAAATAATGTGGTCATTTCACTAAATATCATGCAGTTTAAGGCATTTTTGTGAAGTTTAAAAAACTTTATCTGCTGGGGCACCTGGGTGGCTCAGTGGTTGAGTGTCTGCCTTTGGCTCAGATTGCGCTCCCCATGTCCCGGGATTACATCAGGCTCCCCCCAGGGAACCTGCTTCTCCCTCTGCCTAGGTCTCTGCCTCTCTGTGTGTCTCTCATGAATAAATGAAATCTTTAAAAACAAAACAAAACTCTGCCTGCTTATTCAGATCAAGAGCCAGGCCAAATTTTGGGATGATAAAAGGTCTAGGAATCACTTCTATCTGGATTTGCATATAAATGAAATCATTTAAAGGAACACCTAATTGGAATTGGGATCAAGGGAACTGTGCTATGAAACTATTGGAGGATTCGAGGTTCCCTATTTTAATAATGTTCTGCCAAACATCTGTTTTATTGCTTAAAATCACGTAAACAAATAATAAGAGATTTGATAGAATAGCATCTCAAAGTTGCTTTTTAAATTATTTAGAGATTTAAGGATATAACTTGTTGTATCTAATGTATTTCTTAGCAATTGACCTAAACATGTTAATTCCCTCATAATTTCAATGACTTCATTATATTTTGATGCAGTTTAACTGCTTGGTTTGAAATATACTCACAGTGACATGTTTTTTCTTTAAGTCTTCCTGAGTACATTATGATTTGTCCATATTCCATAGAGTTCAACAGTCATCTATTAGATTGGAGAGAAACAGTAGCAAGCAGGAGCCAATTCCTTCCTTCATATTCTCCAGTATTTAGCAGTTGAAAGCTGACAAAGTTAAACCAGTGGCCTCCCATTTCTGCATAAGAATTCTGTTTTTCCAATATTTTATTTCATCATTTCACTGTCTTATTTTAGTTTCATTATTCCCATTTCCGGGCTTGATATTATTGGATTTGTTTTTACAACAGTTGTAGAATTACAATGATAGCTCCAGTTTTTTCTCCCTGACTGTATTCACACCCTTGGCCATCTCATTGTGAGTGGGGTGACTGTTCATCCCTCAATAAGCAACTCAGCCAGCTAACTTTCTTTGGTTAGTGGGATGTTAGCTGACCTGACTGACACAAGCCAAGTCTTGAAGAAGGTGTCTGTGGCTTGCTAACACTGTGGACATCACCACGAGAATATCTTTGGGCTAGCCTGCTGGAGGATGTGAGAAAGTGGGCACAGCCAGAGTCACCCTGCTTATGCCCAGTCACCTGGATCAGGCAATGGCCAGCTGACCCCCAGTTGTGTGAACTGGTCCAGCAAAGGTTGGCAGAACTGCTAAACCAATCCTCAAATCACCCCAGATGCATGAGCAATAAACACAACATTCTCTCCAGCAATGCAGCAATGCAGTGTTATTGTCACAATAGACAAGGACACACTACCAAGTCCTATCCTTAAGCAACTTCTCTTCACATATATAATATTTAAAAAAAAAAACAACTAAAGAGACTATTTGGAGTGGCTGAGCATCTGCCTTTGGCTCAGGTCATGATCCCGGGGTCCTGGGACTGAGTCCCACATCAGGCTCCCTGCATAAAGCCTGCTTCCCCCCTGCCTGTGTCTCTGCCTCTCTCTCCATGGCTCTCATGAATAAATAAATAAAACCTTTTTTTAAAAAAAAATAATAATAACCCTTAAACAGACTATAAGGGTAGAATAGTCTAGAACAAAAAGGTATGGATATCTTTTGGTCAAATTTTGCAAGTATGCCAGGAATCTCCTATGCTGTTGATGGTGAATGAGAAAAAGTTTTATACCCACATTGTTTGACAAGATGGATTGATTAATACCATCAGAACTTTCATTAGGATAAAAAGGATAAAAGCCAGTGACAAGTCTGATGCTTTTCTGACTTAAATAAATTCAGGTAGGTGTCTTAAAGAAAAATTGGAGTTTATTGTTTGTTTGAAGTGCAGTTAGGTGATATAGTTACAAGGCATTGGTTCTCAACCCTGGCTGCATATCAGAAGCACAAGAGGAGGGTTCCAAAAATACCCATGTTCAAGCCCATCCCAGACCCCCTGCACCGGCATGTCTGGGAATGAGGCCCAGGTTTATACATTGTTTAACAGCCCTTCGGGTTTTCTAATATGCAGGCCAGGCTGGCAGATATTACCCTAAGAGGAATGATTGCATTATATAAGAGATAATGCTAAACATTTCATTCTGACCTCAAAAAGTAGGTTTCTTACAAGAGTAGGCTTCTACCCTTTTTTTGCAAAAAAGGTAGTGGTCGGTCAGTTCTTTGGTGACAAGGTACAGAGCAGAATGATTTAAAGACTTGAAACATATGGACACTGGAAGGTCTTCCAGAGTAGTTAGAGCTCACTGTCTTGTGAACATTGTTGGCATGTAGGTTTTATTTAAGTTTTTATTTAAATTCAACTTAGTTAACATATAGTGTAATATTAGTTTCAGGTGGACAATATAGTGATTCAGCTTCCATACATCACCTGGCACTCATCACAAGTGCACTCCTTAATCCCCATCACCTATTTCACCCCCCACCTCTCCTTTGGGAACCATCAGTGTGTTCTCTAGAGTGAAAAGTCTGTTTCTTAGTTGGCCTCTTTCTCTCTCTCTCTTTTTTTTTTTGTTTCCACATATGAGTGAAATCATACGGTATATGTCTTTCTCTGACTGACTTACTTCACTTAGCATAATACTCTCTAGCTCCATCCACAGCATTGCAAGTGGCAAGATTTTTTTTTCCTTAGATATTATTTGAGAGAGGGAGAGAGCACCAGCAGGAGAAGGGGCAGAGGGAGTGGGAGAAGCAAGTTCTCTGCTGAGCAGGGAGCTTGATGCGGGGCTCAATCCCAGGACCCCAGGAGCATGACCTGAAGTGAAGGCAGACACTTAACTGAATGAGCCACCCAGGCGCCCCAAGATTTCATTGCTGAGTAATATTCCATTATGTGTGCATATCTGCTCATTTGTTAATTGGATTGTTTGTTTTGAGGGTGTTGAGTTTTAGAACTTCTTCATATAGTTTGGCTATTAACCCTTTATCAGATTTGTCATTTGTAAATATCTTCTCCCATTCTGTAGTTTGCCTTTTAGTTTTTTTTTTTATTGTTTCCTTCCCTTTGCAAAAGCTTTCTATTTTGATGAAGTCACAAGAGTTTATCTTTGCTTTTGTTTCCCTTGTGTCAGGAGACATTTCTAGAAAGAAGTTGCTGCAGCTGATATCACAGAAGTTACTGCCTGTATCCTCCTCTAGGATTTTGATTTCATGTCTCACATTTAGGTCTTTCATCTATTTTGAATTTATTTTTGTGTATGCTGTAAGAAAGTAGTCCAGTTTCATTCTATTGCATGTGGCTGTCCAGTTTTCCCAGAAGCATTAGTTGAAGAGACTTTTTCCTACTGGATATTCTTCTCTTCTTTGTCAAAGATTAACTGACCATACAGTTGTAGGTTCATTTCTGTGTTTTCTCTTCTGTTCCATTGATCTCTATATCTATTTTTGTGCCAGAACCATACTGTTTTGATCACTATAGCTTTGTCATATAACTTGAAGTCCGGGATTGGCATCCTCCAGCTTTACTTTTCTTTTTCAATATTGCTTTGGCTATTTAGGATCTTCTGTGGTTGCATACACATTTTAGGATTGTTTATTCTAGTTCTGTGAAAAATGTTCTTGGTATTTGATAGGTATTACATTAAATGTTTAGGTTGTTTTGGCTAGTATATTTGTTCTTCCAACCCATGAAGATAGAATGTCTTTCCATTTCTTTGTGTCATCTTGAATTTCTTTCATCAATGTTTTATACTTTTCAGAGTAAAGGTCTTTCTTTCACCTCCTTGGTTAGGTTTATTCATAGGTTTCTTATGGTTTTTGGTGCAATTGTAAATGGGATTGACTCCTCAATTTCTCTTTGTGTTGTCAGCATATGTTTTGATCTAATAATTTCTACCTGTCTTGTTCAGTGTAGCACACAGTTCAATAATCTTGTAACTTTCAAAAGCTTTTCATTAACAATTGCTCCTTAAGCCCCTCAGTCTCCTTCCCCCAAGAATGTACTAACCAAAGCTGAAGCAAAGAAAAGTATAGTGCTTCTATAAATCAAAAACTCCCACAAAGATTATGGGTTTGGAAAATGGTAATTATGATTTCTGCCTCCATAGCAAGTTGAACTACTGTTTGAATACTTTAAGTGGTAATATTGCTTGCTAGCATAAGAATTCTAGTTTTTTTAAAAAAAGATTTCTTATTTATTAATGAGAGACACAGAGAGGCAGAGACACAGGCAGAGGGAAAAGCAGGCTCCCTGCAGGGAGCCCGACGTGGGACTCTATCCCAGGTCCCCAGAATCAGGTCCTGGGCTGAAGGCACGGGCTGAAGCCTGTGCTAAACCGCTGAGCCACCCAGGCTGCCCAAGAATTCTAGTTTTAAGTTCAGATAGGTTTAGATTCAAAATCTGGTTTTATCACTAATTTTGGTTTTGTCATTTTAAAAATGGAGATAATAGTTAATGGTCAGTTGCTCATGAGGTTGCTGAATGTATTAAATAACATGTCGCAGAAAAGTGTCCTTCACAGTTCTTGGCAGACAGTAGTACTCAATACATGTTATCTATAATAATGATAATAGTTATTTTAATTACTATTATATCATAAGGCAATCATTCTATTTTATATTGCTTGGCAGCTCTGTACGATATTTAGGCCATTATATATTTTCTCAGAACTTCCAGTGACTGCAGTCATATTCTGAAGTACTGGGTGTTAGGACATTGACATATGAATTTGAGGCAGGAGCACAATTAAGCCCATAACAAAAAGCTTTGGAATCTTCTCCCAGAGTATGAAACCAGAGCATAGTGACCAAGGACAGAACACAGCTAGAGCTGATTCATTGAGGTAGGGTTTCTTTGAGCGTCTTTCCATTAGTACCCAGGGCTGCCCTGACTTGACTTCTGTCCTTCGTGAGACTTGGTCCTTTGCTTTCTCTTTTTTTTATGAGCAATCCCCATTCCACGTGATGCACTCTTTTCTTTTCCCTTTAAGCTAGCCAGAATTAATTTCTATTGTTTGCAATAAAAAAAACAAAACTAAACAAAAAAAAAAAACCTCTGACACATACCCTGAAGTTTGTTCCCCAAGTGTGGACTCTAGACAACTTGTGCCGAAAGGTGGCATCACCCTTTGGAAGTCCTTGTGACCAGAACCAACAAATTCCCAATTTGAGTTGGACCAAAAGAAAACTCCCTATATCCCTGGGTGGCGCAGCGGTTTAGCGCCTGCCTTTGGCCCAGGGCGTGATCCCGGAGACCCGGGATCGAATCCCACGTCGGGCTCCCCGTGCATGGAGCCTGCTTCTCCCTCTGCCTGTGTCTCTGCCTCTCTCTCTGTGTGTCTCTCATGAATAAATAAATAAAATCTTTAAAAAAAAAAAAAGAAAACTCCCTAATTGTGTATGTGTGCAGATATTTTACTTTATGAGTGAATTAAATTACTTATATGCTTAATAATAATTTGTTCAAAGAATATATGCTGGGAAAGGATTAGGAGAAAGTGCTCTTTTTTAAAAAAAAATTCTATTTATCACTGAAAAACCTTATTTTTTTTGGTTTAGTTAACAATTGTGAAAGTTCCCTTATGAAGACCAGGAAAAAAGTTGGGCTAAACGGACAGAACACAAATTCTCTGGTAAGAAATGTGTTGCTTGGTAATAAAAGGTTTCGAGTGAAAGTCAAACCCATAATGCTTGATTTACAGGGTGGCTCTGACAAAGACTACTATTTATACTCAATGTTCATCCTCTATCTCCCCTTTTTATGGTATTAGACTATTTTAGTTGGGTCCATGGCCACCCGGAATAAAGGTGACATCTTCCAGCCTCTCTTGCAGCCAGTTGTGGCCATATGACTATAGCTATTGGATGAGTTACATGGACAGTTTTATGGTTTGTACCCTCCCCTTCTCTTTTATTCCTTGCCATGACTAATTATGGATCTAGTGGGCTCTATTAGACAATGCAGACAAGGGCAACATCTAGAAGAGCACTAGGCCAAGAGAGAAGGAACATGGCCATCTGCTGATTTTATGGGACAGACCCTTGGCACCACCTTGAATACTAAGATCCTTAGTATTGGAGAAAAATAAGCTTCTCAAAAAAAAAAAAAATAAGCTTCTCTGTTGTTTTAGGCTCTGTATTTTGGTTTAACCTGCAACAGTATCTATGTCCTATCTGATATAGTGGCCATTAATATGCTTTTTATCCTTGATTAAATATGGGGGTAATAGAGCAGCCCGGGTGGCTCAGTGGTTTAGGCCGCCTTCAGCCCACGCTGTGATCCTGGAGACCCGGGATCGAGTCCCACATCAGTCTCCCTGCATGGAGCCTACTTCTCCCTCTACTTCTCTCTCTCTCTCTCTCATGAATAAATAAATAAAAATCTTTAAAAAAATATGGGGGTAATAGTGGTAAATGGGACTATAACCAAATTAGAACTGTTGGTAATGAGTTGTATTCAACATGCTCAGTGAACGATGAACATGTACAATATTCACTTTTATCATATGTTGAAAGTGAGAGGAAGGCCCTCAACTTCAGTAAGAAATGTTATATTATATATTTCAATCCCTCTTAAAAAATGCTAGCAAAGAGCATTGCCATGATTTCAAGAGGTTTGCCAAAGTAGCTTGTATTGCAGTATAGTGGGTTTTGTTAATGGCCTGATCCTATCACTTCAGAGCCAAAAACAACTTAATTTCTTGATGTTTAAGAGAAAAAAAGAGAATTTCTTAATAAAATCAAACTCTGGTGCAAACAGCTCTATCATGCTGTGTATAAGTCCTTTCAAACATCAAATACTCAATTTTCTTCCATCTTCAGAGGAAAAAAATAATGACATCATATTGGGCACATTATAAAACCACATACATATGCTGTAACAGAAGTGGGAATGCTTTTCAGAGTCAAATGGAACCAAAGAATGGAAATCATTTGCCCCTAACTTCCAACTCAAAGCATACAACAGTCCAGCTCTTGAGTGTGGTATGTTCCTTGATTTGGTCTTTGACAGAATGCTGAAAGTAGTCCTCAATTGGAAGTTTGTCCATAATTTCAATCCAAATATCCAGAGCCATTTGTCAGATCCATAAAACATTTTCTGCCAGTTCTGATGACCTATAATTGTGAGTTAGCATTTTTTTTATCTAATAGAATAAAAAATGAAAAATAAAACCATTTGAACTTGGAATCTAATCTAGCACTTTAGCTATCCATTTTTGAGGTTGATGTCAATTTTTGGTGAAAAGATTTCAAATCTTAAAATCTTTCTAACAATTACATAGTTTCTCTTTAATATTCTCATGAGTGTTCTTTTAAAAATTACCTAAAATGGATGTCTCCTATGTACATCTAGTGTCTAATAAGAGCATCTTGTGTTCCAAAAGTCAAGGAAAACCTTTTTTTTCAGAGTTTACATTTTCAGATTCTTTAGGGCTAAGATTCTTAACTGGGATCCATGAGTGAATTTATGAGTCTATGAGCCCACTCACTGAAATTACATCAAAATTTTGAGGATGCAGAGCCATAGCTTTCATCAGATTCACACAAACATTCATAACCCCCAAATAGACTAAGAGCTTATAAGATATTGGATAATAGATACTAAATAAGTGTTTAATATAACCTGGCTCTATACCATTAAAATATTAAAACAGTTCAATCCTTTTGCAATGATGAAAGCAAAATATCTATTGCAACAGCCCACAGTTTTCAAACCTTATTATTTTTCCTCAGTTGTACCAAGTCTTGATACTGTGATACTGAAGCCAGAGCCCTGCAGTGGCTGCTTAATGGAGAATATAACTCAAGATTGGAATAAGAGTTTGATGTTTACTGCATCAGTTTCAAAGTCCAGCTGTAAATATACTATAGTTGAGAAACAGAGCAATATAATCTTTTCAAGCTTGAAAAAACAGTGATGCATAGCCAAATACTTTGAACTGTTTGCTTAAGAACAAATCTATTTCAAGATTTGATTACCACTAACTCAGACTTTTTCATCACTAAGTCCTTTCAATTCCATATCATGTGTTTCAAATTTTGTCTGCATAACTTATTTTTGTTCTACTTTTCTGTCAAAAACAATGTGGAAATCCCAGGTTATATAATTGAGGACTTGGAGAGGCCATATACATCTAGCCAACCAAAATAAAATGAAAGCTATTATCATGAAACATGCTTAAGGAAGTGTATCCTTTGTTCGGGTAAAGAGTGCCAACATTTGTGATCTTAGAATGAAGTCAAAGGAAACTAAAATGGGTTTTCCTTAATGCAACCATGTGCAGAATCACTCTTTACCAAACATATGATCCATAAAAATATTTGTGCATATTTAGATACCCATGAGAACAAATCAATTTCAAGTAAAATAATAATGTATTATTTTTATAATATACCTGCAGGCTGAAGTCATCCCATTCATCTTCCTTACTTGGGTTTATTATCCTACACATTTGATAAGTCAAGTGGAAGCCTCTCTGCACACCCTCTCTGTATATAGAGCAGACACCAAACTGCTAATTTCTTTCTTCCTCCTTCCTTGTGTCAGGTTGACCATGCAACACATTTGAATTACTGTTAGAAGGTAAATGTTGCATGGCTTTGAACCAATATCTCTCCTGTCTATAGAGTTTTAAATTCACATGTGGGTGTTCTAGAAAGAGGAGGTTACCAATGTGTAGAGTTGTGAAGAGTCACCAAGGAAGGCAATTTAGATTTCTTTGTGGAGGGGTCAAGAGAGTAGGAGATTTTTCTGATAGGTACCTGATGGAATAAGGAAAACATTTCTCTATGGGGTGGCAGTGGAGAAAGGCTGACCATTACTGGACTGGCTATTGTATAAAATTGCCACAAAAATGCTTAATAAAGAGAAAATGAACAGCATATGGACTCTGGTTGAGGCTTCATGAAAACATTCAGGGAAAGAAAGAACAAAGGGCAATCTTTCCAATGTATATAGAAGAAGTAAGATGTTTTCCTAAGTTTTTCTATCACTGTCAGCATTTGGGATGGAAATATGCTGTAGGAAAAAGATTAACTCCAGTTTGCTTAGAAAGAATTTTCCCTGAAAATAATCCTGTGTGTTTTTAATATGTCGGGTTACATTGCCAATCAGTTCTATTTGGTAATTTTCAGTATGATTTCTTTTTAACCCATGAATTATTTAGAAGTAGGTTTTAAAATTTCTGAATTTATCAATTTCTTGGCTCTCTTTAGCTATTGATTGCATTTGTAACTTTGTTGCATTGTATTTTTGAGTTGTGTTTGTGGTCAAGTGGTGATCAGTTTTTGAAAATGTTCAATGTGTGCTTGAAATTAATATGTATATGCCATATTTATTTATAGGACTGTATACATATACAACATATATATGTATACACACACATATATATGTTATGTCAAGCTTAATAATTCTGTTGTTCAGATTTTCTCAATTTCTACTTAATTTTGATCTATTCAATCTGCCTCTCAGAAAGGTATGTTAACCTTTTTCTGCTATGATCTATATGATTTTCCACTATGATCTAAATTGTTAGCCACCCCTTCCTGCCACCTCTTGTTTTTCTGCTTACTTTTTGGCATGTATTTTGAGGTTATGTTTTTAGGTGGATACATAATCAGAATAATTATGTCTTCCTGGTAAATTTATCACTAAGTAGCTCTTGATCTTTAATAATGCTGTTTTGTGCTTAAATCTGTTTAGTATACATCACCTTTTCTTTGGTTCCTATTTATCTGGTGTTGTGATCATCACTGGTTGCTCAACCAGCATCCATTTATCCCTCTTCTAGTAGAACCAGGACCTCATTTTGTTCAGGTAGCCACCTCTTTCTCACACAGCTAAGTGTCTCAGGAGAAGGTTTGTTTGGTTTAAGGGTGAATCCATTCTTTTTTTCAGTTGATAGATCATTAGGTGTGGGATTCAGTGCTGGCCAAAATGAAGTGTGTGGGTAGGTAGGGAGTCTTTGGGAAAGTGTCCTTCTTCTGAGCAAGAGCTGGGGTCTCTTATTTCCACCTGGATATTGCTGTTTCTGGTATGACACCCAGAATCGCTGCAACCATCTCGTTAGAAGCCTAAAAACCCAAACAGGGATGTCAGAGCACAGAGATGGAAAAGACCTGGGTCCTTTATACAACCATTTGCCTAATTTCTTCTTGCATATCCTTTTAATTTTTTATGTGTAACTTTCCTTCTAGTGCCTTATATAACCTGAATGAAGTTGATTAGCTTCAGACCTGAACACAGGTTTTTTTCTTAACCTCTTAAGAGGTACATTCTTCCATTTATATTCATTTACTAATATATTTGCTCTTCTGTCATCTTATTTTGCTGTTTTCAACTTCTTTTGCTTTTTAATCTTTTGTCATATATACTAACTTTTATCTATTTTTTTCTTGATAACTTTTGTAATCAGGGCAGCCCCGGTGACCCAGTGGTTTAGTGCCGCCTTCCGCCTGGGATGTGATCCTGGAGACCTGGGATCGAGTCACACGTCGAGCTCCCTGCATGGAGCCTGCTTCTCCCTCTGCCTGTGTCTCTGCCTCGCTTTCTCTCTCTGTCTGTGTCTGTCATGAATAAATAAATAAAATCTTTAAAAAAAACTTTTGTAATCATGTTTTCATTCTGCAAGCAGGTGCCTTTAAAAATAAGAAAAATTCTCAATGTTCAATGCCAGTTTTATAAAAGCAAAAATTGATACAATTAAATGGTAGCAAGAATGAAATAAATCATATATATACATGTAATGAGATGTTGATAAGCAAATGAAGTGGTAATATTGATATTCACCTGGAAAAAAATTTTAAGAGATAATGATAAAAACAGTTTGTAAAATTCTATGTACAGTTGACCTTTTGTGACTTCCTATAGTTTGTTCCCATTCCCTTTATATTTAGCAGAAATTCTGTTATGTTTCTGGCATGTAACGCCACTTTTCCTAGTTTCCACATCTAGTTCAGGCTTTCTTCTATTTTTATCTTCCATTGGTCCTATCATTAGCCTGAGTGGTGGTGTAAGAATTAGAGTTTTTATTTCTTCTGTAAGTCTTTTTTTCCCTTTAGTGTTGGGTTTCATTCATTCGTTCCTTCAATAAATAATAGTGACTACCAACTAAGTGCCAGGTATTTAAGTGTTAAGGTTAAGTATTTATGCTTAATTGTAATATTTTATCATCTATAAACTAAAAACAAAAGAGGCTGGAAGATAGAAGGTGTTAGAAAATAAAAGCCCAATAAGGTAGCTTTGACTATGAATGAATAGGAGAGATAACTTCTCATTATGTATTTGTTGTTTTCCAACTGAGTAAGTAGAGTAGTGATCAGAAGAGAGTTCAAGGAAAGTAAGAGATTAGTAAATCTGAAGTTCCTCTTATTATTTTTTTAAAGATTTCTTTATTTTTAAAGATTTCTTCCCAGCAAGTGGGAAGGGAGAGACAGAGGGTGAGAATCCCAAGCAGCCTCCCTGCTGCGCCCAAGAGCCCAACGCAGAGCTCAATGTCATGACCCATGAAATCATGACCTGAGCTGAAATCACTAATACTTAACTGAGCCACCCAGATGCCCCAGTTTAAAGCTGGTTTCAAGGTGTGAATCTTATTCTACAACTTACCAGGAAAATCCTGCCATGTCACTATGTAAGAAAATCAATAGCCTTTTAATTATCTATGCTTCAGTTTCCTCTGTAAAATGGGCTAAAAAAAAATAGTGACCCTTCTAGGTCTAGCCTAAGGATTGAGTAAATACAGGCAAATGGAGTAATAATGACATAGCTATTATATATTATAATGATATTACATATTACTACATGATATTAATAAATTCTATTATATAACGATATTATATTAATATGTCAGGCACTTTGTACTTACTTTTCATATGTTAGCTAGCCCCTTTAATCCTCATGTACCCTATGAAGTCAGTGTGATCTTTCTTATTTTGCAGATGAGGTTTAGAGGCTTACTCAAAACATTTTCCCCAGGAAATAAATTTTTTTTCCCTAGAAATTTCAAAGATATGAAGACTAGTAATTACAGGGAAAAAAACCTGAAATTATGCTTTTTTAGAAGGCCAAAGTTATTGTTAATTTAAGAATAAATGTATCACCCACAGTTGTTCTCACCAATTACATTTTGTTGAAATGAAAATAGAATTTATTGAGATGATAATTGCATACGGGACAACTATTTGCATTGGAATGTTTTTGGTTTTATTTGGAATTGAGCAGGAAGCACAAGAACCTTTGTTTTGATTTAAAGATTTTATTTATTTATTCATGAGAGAGAGGCAGAGACATAGGCAGAGGGAGAAGTAGGCTCCCTACAGGGAGCCCGATATGGGACTTGATCCTGGGACTCCAGGATCACGCCCTGGGTGTGAAGGCAGGTGCTAACCCGCTGAGCCACCCAGGTGTCCCGCACAAGAACCTTTGACTCTGTGGAAGACCCATTGTGAGAAATGGGATTCACACTCTCACACATTTAGTGACACAATAACTGAGAAGAGGAGAAGGCTTTGTAGCACCTATTATGCCTTTTAATACATAGAATTGTTGCTTTTCTTTAAGAGAGAAATGCAAGAGATCCAAGCTAAGGTTTACTCCCTGAGAATGTTCTATAACCTGTCATGGTTTGTTACACAATAACCTGCCATTGTTTGTTTCTTAATATTTGCCTACTTATTCACCCAAATCAGAGCCCAGTCAAGGACAGTTTATTCCTGCTCCCCTTCTGTCACCTGCATTACCTGAAGCAGGCAATTTACTGGCTCCCTCCACTGCACACTTCCCCACTGAGTACCTGCTATGTGAGGTGAGTGAGATGGAGTCTCCATGTTGTAGTCTCTACAGAACCCAATGAAATCAGCATAAATCCATTCCTTGCCTTGGTTCCTCAGGGATGGATACAGTTAAGTCTAAAGCAATCTATGTTGTCATTACCTGAGTCCGTTCAATCAGCGGAAAGCCCAGAGGTTTACTCAGTGGCTCGAGGAAGTGAAACTCTTTTGAATGGAGTGATGTGAGGATATGACCTTTGGAATTGCTGCAGCCCTTTTGCAACTATGAGGGAACCCAGCTGAGGAAGACAACATACAGTAGAGGGGACAGCCAACATAATTTCAGACAATAAAATTCAAACTATAATGGAAGTTTACTTGAAGATCACTCTACCTTTGGAGAGTGGTTACAAGGTCCAGTAAATTCCCTTTATTTTATTTTATTTTATTTTTATTTTTTTAAAGATTTTATTTATTTATTCATGATAGTCACACACAGAGAGAGAGAGAGAGGGGCAGAGACACAGGCAGAGAGAGAAGCAGGCTCCATGCACCGGAAGCCCGACGTGGGATTGGATCCCGGGTCTCCAGGATCGCGCCCTGGGCCAAAGGCAGGCGCCAAACTGCTGCGCCACCCAGGGATCCCTCCCTTTATTTTAAATGCCATTTTGAGTTAGGGTTTCTGCTTTCCAACTACATGCATCTTAGTGCTGACAGTGGTGTCAGACAACAGGCTTGTAGAGAAATGTATGAAATCCAGGACTGTTTATTTAGCCATATGGTAACATAGTCAATAATAACTTGGTTTTTATTATTGCAGCTGATTAACTGCTTCCTGATGTCTTTTGTGTGTACCCTACATTGTATTATCTTTCTCACTTTTGATGTGGTCCGTACACATTTGTGTTCCTTCTTTTTGTTCATCCTTGGTGATCTGGCTCAACATCTTTCCTTGGTTCTCTAAATTGCCTTTCAGAACTTTGCACAGTTCTGCTCCTCCAATTTGGCAGGCTTTTCCCTGTCCTGCACTTCCCATATAGTTTGTTCACCTGCCAAAATTGTTTGTTTAAAGAGCATCCAGCTCTTCTGGAATCCTTTCTTCCCATCAAGTCTTTTTTTTTTCCTCGTCAGTGCCCTACACTTGTTGAAATTTGCTTTCCCAGAACTGATTATTTTTCCCTCATCAGCTTCTTTCCTTTTCCTTAGGAAAGGAACTTTTTTTTTTAATTACTTTTACAGAAGCTTTAGTTCTCTTTTAAGTCTTTATTAACTCTGCCATTATTGAGAATTGATTTTAAAAGGACTTTTCCCTTATGATGCATTTTTAAGCAAGTAACTATCTCCAGTATATTTTAAATCTATTTCACAGTTTGTGGTTGACCCATTTTCTACAGACAATATCGGGGAAGTTAGAAACCTGTCTGATCACTACACTGGGGTATTTGGATTCCTGTCCTTGTATAATTCCAGTCCTTGTATAATCTGCTAAAATAGCTATAATTATCCCCCACCCCACTCCTAGCTCATCATATGCATACCTCTTTTCAAAGTGACTTTGTAGCTTTTTTGACCCATGACTTCAAATGCAGCAGAGGTGATGTACTAGTTTTTCCTAGGATTCAAGAAGCCTTGTATACATGTGCTTGTTCTCTTAGAACTTGGCCCAGCCTCCATGTGAACAAACACTGGTTAGCTTACTGGAGGATGAGAGACTCCATGGGAGATTCATGTCAGCTCATCTGTCCCAGGTGAGGCCCTAGACATATGAGAGCCCAGCTAGTAAAAGCAAAGCTAACCTCCCGATGATAGCAGATGCATGAGGGTGCCCAGCTGAGTCTAGTCCAAATTGCTGACCAGCAGAATTACTAGCTAAATAAGTGGTTGTTTGGAATGGTTTGTTAACCAACAAAAACTAATTGATAGAGAAATATTTAAATCTCTGAGGATACCATCATGGAAGGAGAGTGCTAGGAATGGGGGAGGCTATGGGAAAGGAAAATTGGTGGTAAGGAAGAAAGAGCCCAACAGGGCAGGCAATGTCAGTCAGAGGTCAACTGTGAGAATGGCTGGGAGGCAGAGCTGAGGTTGGTATTACAGAGTAAGTTTTCTTTAGTCCTGCCCTAACCCCAGAATCTCCCACAAATGACTCCTACTCATGTTTGCCTTGGATGCGTGGTATTTTTCAGAATCAAAGAAAAGAGGTTGTGTTTCATATCTGCAATCACAAGGGTATGAAGGGAGGAAGGAAAGGGGAGTAGTTGCCAGAAGTGAGACTTGGGTTAACTGAACATCTAGAAGAACCAAGCAATGATTAGAATTGTGCAGTAAGTCAGAAAGATAGGTCCCACCCAAGAATTCCTGGAAATATTCAAAGTGTTGAGTTTTTTTCTCCTATGTAGGTTCAAGCCAATTTTATCTAAATCTTAGTGCATAAGATCACCCCACAAACCAGAGAATGTTCAGTCACCAGGAGCCATCAGGTAATACAAGCTTCTGTCTATCAGATACGTTGTGTCTTCATTTGTTTCAAAAGCTTAAGGTGGCTACTGAAAACATGGTATGGCACACCAGTTCAGGTCTGGCATTGGTAAGAAGTCATTTTAATTAATTCATTGCTAATGTTTCTTTTAGTACATCTGGGATCAAAAGAGAAATCTGCTCACCAACCAATGTAAAAAGCCAGGCAACAGCAAAACAGGTGTGAAGTTAAAACTGAATTCTTGGGTGTGTTTGAGGTAGAGGGAACAATGCAGGCAAGATGTAGAAGCAGGACGGTACAGCGTATTTGGGGAAGAGAAACAGTTTAGTCTGGCTGATTATAGTGGACAGTTGTTTGAAATACCATATGATGTATTTTTCCTCCCTATTATTTCCAGAGTTAGTATTTTTTATTTGTTTGTTCGGGTAGTTGGTTGTTTTGAAAACCCTGCAGCCTTCCCTCCATTAAACAAAGAAGATGAAGATAATTTTTTGCAGGGAAAGGGAGACTGAACACTGTCCAGAACAAAGTCCTCGCTCAGCTCTAAGTTTCAAACTAGATTTTTAAAATAAAGTCTGGAGATAAATAATAGTCTCAAAAAATTAGACTTTCAAATACTCTGCAGTGCTAGAAAATCAAAAGAGTGCTTTTGTGCAGTGATGGGGAGAGGGTATGAAAGAGAACTGGGGGTGCTGTTGGTGTCCACTCATTGATCTGTATGATCTTGATCTTATATGGATGTTTGCTGTGAGAACTTTAATTGAGCTACATACTCATAATTGTATAAATAACTGAATGAATAATCAATAGAAAAAAAATAGCCTTTCAAGCAATAGAGGAATGTTTTCTCAAATGTCTTGGAGCAGAGTTTTTATTTGAAGAACCAAAGTTTTGAGAGGTGGCCTCAGAGAAAGATGAAGAATACCATTAAAAAATGTGCCCAAACATAGAGGAGAATGAAAACCTTCTACTTTGGGAGGAGATGCCTGGGAATGCAAGGAAGAAAAGGGGAAGAGGTTGCTTGCAAGCTCTTGTCCCACTTGGAGTTTGAGGGAAACAAAACAATATTAGGGATAGCTTGAGTAGGGGCAAGCCTCAGACAAGTTCCTGTGTCAGCAAAGCATCCCAGAGGAAGATGCCCCAGCACACCTGGCTGGGAGGGACATCTAAGTTGGTGAGCTCAGAGCAGCCTCATAAGATCCTCTTACAGCTTTAAGATGCTGGGAAAGTTGCCGACACATCCCAGCCCTCCAAGAGGGCCCAGCAGTGTGGTGACCTGGATGCCAGAAGAGGCCAGGGGTCCTCAAGAGAAGCTGCTGAGATGAGGCCTTCCCTCTTGACTAGGATCCATGGAGGACTCCAGGCATCAGCACAGTTGCCAGCACAACACCCCAAACTCCAGCCACACATCAGCAGCCACCAACACAATATGCCCAGCGACCATGAGAGCCCAAACTCCCTGCAGTGTGACAGGGAGGCAGACTGGTGATGCAACCATCAGGGAAACATAACTTACCTAGAGGCTCCTCTATGCCTCCCAGGAATCCTCCCTGCCTACAAGGTGCCAGTGAGGGAAGCAGGTGAGAAAAGGGAGAACACTCAAGAAGTGGGCAAACCCTGAAAAATGCCAAAGTTAATCCAAAAGAGCTATTCTTCTAAATCAAGAGAGGCTGGACACTTTTATTTGGCAAAATCAAGTTTTTCAACCATCAGCAGAAAGGCATGTAAAAATTAAAGTTCTATGAATTTCTGCACATCAAGTCAACATATGTGATTTTTTTTGTTGTTTTGGACCAGAGTACATGTAGAATATATTTGAAAAAGAATAGTGGGAGAGAAGACCGGTGAGGTAGATTGAAATTAGAACACAAAAGTATTCTATAAAGGAAGGGAAATCGAAGACATTTATGTTAGTTTCCTTGATCTCTGAATAGAAGGGCCAGGACTACATCTGATCATCTAAGAATATTTATTTAGAATGTTATTATTATTATCATCATCATCATAATTATTACTTTTAGAAGGTTATTATTAATGTTTTTTTCCTGGGAGACATTATGCTAAGTGAAATAAGCCACTCACAGAAGGACAAATACTGAATGATTCCACTTCAATGAGATTTTCTGTGACTATTCTAAAATGAACTCAGAGAAGCAGAAAAACGAACAGTAGTTGCCAGGGGTGGGGGCTGGGAGGGAATGGGAAGATGGTCAATGGCTATAAAGTTTCACTTATGATACATGAATAAGTTTTAAAAAATTTTAGAATATTCTAGAAACTACAACACATTGCCTATAGTTAACAATTTGTTAAGCAGGTAGGTTTCATGTTACTATACACACACACACACACACACACACGTGACACAAGGAAACTTTGTTTTTAAATATTTTATTTATTTATGAGACAGAGAGACAGAGACGCAGGCAGAGGGAGAAGCAGGCTCCACGCAGGGAGCCCGATGGGGGACTCGATCCCGGGCCTCCAGGACCACCTCTGGACTGAAGGCAGGCACTAAACCTCTGAGCCACCCAGGGATCCCCGACACAAGGAAACTTTGGAAGGTGTTGGCTATGTGTATTACCTTAACTGTGGTGCTGGTATCATGAGTGTTTGCATATGTCCAAACTCATCAAACTGTACAGATTAAATCTATGCAGTTATTTGCATATTAATTAAAATTCAATAGAGTTTTTTTTTTTTTTAAAGAATAAATTGAGGGTTTTCCAATGCTCAATAAGGAATTCCTCATTCCTTAAAAATAGATCTGCCCTATGACCCAGCAATTGCACTGCTGGGGATTTACCCCATAGATACAGATGCAATGAAACGCCGGGACACCTGCACCCCGATGTTTCTAGCAGCAATGTCCACAATAGCCAAACTGTGGAAGGAGCCTCGGTGTCCATCGAAAGATGAATGGATAAAGAAGATGTGGTCTATGTATACAATGGAATATTACTCAGCCATTAGAAACGACAAATACCCACCTTTTGCTTCGACGTGGATGGAACTGGAGGGTATTATGCTGAGTGAAATAAGTCCATCGGAGAAGGACAGACATTATATGGTCTCATTCATTTGGAGAATATAAAAAATAGTGACAGGGAATAAAGGGGAAAGGAGAAAAAATGAGTGGGAAATATCAGCGAGGGTGACAGAACATGAGACTCCTAACTCTGGGAAACGAACCAGGAGTGGTGGAAGGGGAGGTGGGCAGGGGGATGGGGTGACTGGGTGATGGGCACTGAGGGGGGCACTTGATGGGATGAGCACTGGGTGTTATTCTATATGTTGGCAATTGAACACCAATAAAAAATAAATAAAAAAAAAGGAATTCCTCATTCCTTCTTTGGAACATCAGTCCTCTGCCTAAAGGGCTAAAAGAGAAATATTCTTTCTCAGGAAATTATTACCAGTATTATCCAAAAATGAAAATCTCACACAGCCACCATCCAGGGCAGGTCCATTTGAGCTCTGTTGGGCTCACAAGCAGAATCTGCAGAGCTGAGAAGCTGGACCGCAAGTCTTGGCAAGAGCACATCTGTCTCACACATTTGTCTGATGCATTCATAGGCAGAGAAGAAGACAGGACTCTCCTTTACACCTTCACATTTGTTGTTTTAGCTCATAATTAGTTCAGATTAAAAGAATAACCCAAATAAATTGACTTCAGAGAGCACAATGTGTTAGCTCATCTTCTGTTTTAAATCAGCATCAGCTGGTGTTTATTGCTTCAACAAGACAGTGTAACTAAGATGACCCCTTAAGGTTTTACACCTTGCAAGTGAAGATTGGGAATAACAGCCAAAGCTTTTAAAAAGCAACACATGGGTCTAGCTGTGAGCTCCTCCTGATGTGTGCACAACACTCCAATAAGACGAGGTTTGGTTGGTGCTACCATGGCCTTGCAGTGGAGGTGCATAAAGCTGGAGGGAAAGAGCGCGCAGGTGCAGACAGCAGCATTTGCAAGCAGTCAGGAAACCGGCCTTACTGTCTTTACAGGACTGTTTGTATGGAAGTTTGGATTGCATCCACAGTGCAAATTGCACAAATTCTCATCGCAGCTCTCACCGAGGAAAGAGCTCTAATAGCTCCAGAACAAACTTTTCAGAGGCCTTCAGCCTTTTTCTCTCTCAAAAAGTGCAGTATTATACATGGTAGTTGCAGAAGAGACATATTTCCCCTTTAGCACAACCTAGACATCACACAGTGGAACTTATGAGAGTTAATGTTCATTTTTTAGGCCATTTTGGTACTATTAGTGGCATAGTTGCAAGGCCTTACTATTTTCCCAAAAGTATGACTATACCTTCTTAAATGCCTAATTTGCACTCACTGAATCACACACTGGAAGAACTTGGCTCCTTCAGGATTTAAAATATACTGAACCTACTGAAGCAGCTTGAGGGGATTCTTTGTCTATGAGTCAGTGACCGTGAAGCTGTTGGAATGCTTAGGAAACAGAGGTCCTTCTAGAGAGACAGTGTGTGAGTGTATCTCAAGTCCACTGACTCTGCTGGTAAGGATGCCCCAAACCACCTTTTCTAATGATAAATTTGAGGAGTTAAGTCTTAAAAATAACTGTATCTAATTCAGCAATTCCACTCCTGCTTGTCTACCCAAAAGAACTCAAAGCAAGGGCTTGAACAGATATTTGTACACCCACGTTCAGAGTAGCCAAATGATGGGAACAACCTGAGTGCCCCTCAGTGGGTGAATGGTTAAAGAAAAGGTGGTATATACTTACAATGGAATAGAATCCATCCCTGAAATGGAAGGAAATTCTGAAGACATGCTGAGTGAAATAAACCAAACACAAAAGACCAAATACTATATGATTCCACTTATATGAGGTTCCTAGAACTGTCAAATTCATGGAGACAGAAAGTAGAATGGTGATTACCAGGGGCTGAAGGAGGAGTTATTGTTTAATGGGTAGTTTCAATTTGGGGTTCTGGAGATGGGTTGTGGTGATGGTCACACAACAATGTGAATGAACTTAATGCCACTGAACTGTACATTGAAAAATGGCCACACTGGTAAATTTTATGTCATTTATATTTTACCATAATAAAAAACATTTAAAAATAACTGTATCAGGGGCACTTGGGTGACTCAGTTGGTTAAGCATCTGCCTTCAACTCAGGTCATGACCCCAGAGTCCTGGGATGGAGCCCCACATTGGGCTCTCTGCTCAGCAAGGGAGCCTGCTTCTCCATCTCCCTCTGCCCCTCCCCAGCTCATTCTCTCTCTCAAATAAATAAAAAATCTTTTTAAAAAATAACTTTACCCCAAATATAATGCTGACTATAGCCTTCTAGATGAATTTCATTGAAATTCAAAATTCATACAAATTTGAATTTAAAAAATCATCATGCAATAGAAAGAGCATGACTGAAACATCTGTCAGAAGGGAAACAACACTCAACAAGATGGCGAATGATCTAACATAACCTAAAGAAATAATGAAAACTTGTATAAATTAAAGCAATAGTATTAATTAAAGAAACCCCTTACCCTAGCCAAGTGGATAGACTAAGACTTATCCAACATGGCATCCCTCTGGCTATATGAGACTAGAGAGCCCTTGATTTGAGGCTGGTCTGAGTTGAACTGTGCTATAGGTGTAAAATATACATCAACTCCAAAGATTTAGTGAAAAAGAAAATGTAACGGATCTCAATAGTTTTTATATTGATTAAATGTTTTAATGAGAATATTTTGGATGCATTGGGTTAAACATAGTAAACTTAATTTCACCTGTTTTAACACTTTTTAATAGGGCTACTAGAAATTTTATTTTATTTATGTATTTGTTACTTTTTTAAAAGTTTGTTTAATCTCTACACCCAACGTGGGGCACAAACTCACCACCCTGAGATGAAGAGTTGCATGCCCTTCTGACTGAACCAGCCAGCCACCCCTGCGTTTATTGCCTTTTAATTGAGATATAATTGACATACATTTATTAGTCTCAGATGTACAACATATTGATCCAATATTTGCATGTGTTGTGAAATGATCACCTCAAGGAGTCTAGTTAACATCCAACCATGGTTACAAAAAAGTTTTTCTTGTGATGTGAACTTTTAAGATCTCTCATAGCAACTTTCAAATAAACAATCCAGTAGTTTTAACTATAGTCACTATGTTGTACATCACATCCTCAGGACTATTTATTTTATAAATGGAAGTTTGTGACTTTTTTACTTCTTTCACCCATTTCACTCACACCAGTCTGTTCTCTGTATCTATGAGCTTGGGTTCTTGTTTTGTTGTTTCGAGTCCACATATAAGGGAGAGCATGTGGCATTTGTCTTTCTCCATGTACCTTGCTTTACTTAGGCTAAGCTCCTCCAGGTCTACCCATATTGTCACAAATGGCAAGATTTCTCTGGTTTTTAATGGCTGAATAGTATTCCATTACACACACACACACACACACAAACACACACACCCCTACGCCATTTTCTTTATCTATTCATCCATCAATGGACAGCTTAGGTTGCTTCCGTATCTTGGGTATTATAAATAAGGCCGAAAGGAACATGGGGATGTATTTATCTCTTTGGTGTTTTTGCTTTCTTCAGATAAATAACCAGAAGTGGGTTTGCTGGATCATGTGATACTTCTAATATTTTGAGAAAACTCCATACACTTTCCCAATTTTTATTTTCACCAAATAGTGCATGAGGGTTCTTCACATTCTCACCAAAACGTGTTATTTTTTCAATGTTAGCCATTCTGACAGTTGTGAGCTGATATCTCATTGTGGTTTTGATTTGCATTTGCCTGATGGTTAGTGATATTGAGCAGAAAAAAATTTAAAACAGAGTGGCTTGTCTTTTATTTCTATGGGACAGCACTGCTTTGGAGGTATACTAGGGTGCTTCCTAGTATAACAGTACAGAAATAGAGTTCATTTCATGATTGTGGATTCAATCTCTAACATATAAGAGAATAGCATTATTTGTTACTTTTAAGACTTTATCAGTCCTGCCAATTTTTTCTTAACATCTTTTTCTCATACTTTTTCCTTTCCATTTCTATTCCCTAGTGTTGGCTCTCTGTGGCTTTGAACTAGATCCCGTATAACCAATAATTATTGGCTTCAATTCCTCTTCTATAATCTATTCACTATACCCTGACCAGATTAACTTTTAGGAAACCCATGTGTAGATATTTTTTTCTGTGCTCAACACCTGGTGACTACAGTCTAGGGAGTTTGCAGATTCTGGGTTTCCCCAGAGATTCTGAATCAGTAGGTTGGGGTGGGGCCCAGACTTCACATTGTAACAGGTACCCTAGACTGTATTAAACAGGTCTGAAGAACAATAGCCTGTAGGATTAAGCTCAGATTCCTCAAAGTAATTTTCAAGACTCTTTTCACCTTCATAGTCTGGTTAGTTCAATCTGTCTGAGGGAGAATGGAAACACTCAATATCTAGAGAACCTCTGGAAAAAAATAAGCTTCTGTCTGAGCAGCTTTAATACTTGCCTAATTGAGGGAAGTGATTTGACCCTAAAGATATCTCCACCACAGCTATTCTATGACCCTACACTTACCATTATGATAATCTACTTCTTCAGAGTAATTTTTCTCAGCTTCTATCTGAATTTGAGGAAGCCAATCTCTTCAGTACCGCATTTTATAGTGCTGCTATCATAATATGAATCTACATAGACCAAGATAGTTTTGACATGTGTCCTTTTGCACTAATTATTTTCTTTGGTTTTCTATTGATTAACACCAGGCATCTTTAGGGATGCAATTGTCAGGATTTAGTCAAATAATCTTTCATCCTACTAGATAAAGATTATGATGTTGCAGACTTGTGAACCATATCTGGTTCAAAGAATCATTTTGATTTTTCTGCATGTTTGTTGTTATAGACTGTATCTCATAAAAATTCATATGTTGAAGCCCTAACTTCCAATCTCAGAATTTGAAGAAAGCCTTTTAAGGAGTTAATTATGGTTAAATAAGGTCAGAAGGGTGGGGCCTGATCCCACTGGACTAGGGTCCTCATAAGAGGAGGAAGAGCCATCAGAGACTTGTCTCTCTTTGCATGCACACAGAGGAAAGGGCATATGAGGACACAGAAAAAAAAAAAAAAAAGCATCTGTCTGCAAGCCAGAAAGAAAGGCCTCATCAGAAACCAACCTGCTGGCAGCTTGATCTTGGACTTCTAGTCTCTAGAACTGTGAGAAAATAAATGTCTGATGTTTAAGCCACTATGGTATTCTGTTATGGCAGCCCTAGCAGACTGATAGAATAGCCAATATTTAAAATTTGGGAGGATGCCTGTAAAAATCTGAATTTCTTTTGAGAAGTTGATTTGGCAACAACTGGCTAGAGATGAATAGTAATTTGTTTGCACTCCCTAGTTCTCCAGTCTCTGTCCCCCAGACATGAAGGCTAAAGGTCCATTGCCAATTGTGTCACTCTTATTTTATTTTTATTGTTTTTATTTTAATTTCAGTATAGTTAACATACAGTGTTATATTAGTTTCAGGTGTACAATATAGTGATTCAACACTTCCACACATCACCCGGTGCTCATCATGACAGGTGCACTCCTTAATCCCCATTACCTATTTCCCCCACCCCCACCCTCTCATGTCAATATTATTTTAAAAACAACAACAACAGCTGAGTGAAGTAAGTCAGTCGGAGAAGGACAAACATTATATGTTCTCATTCATGTGGGGAATATAAATAATAGTGAAAGGGAATATAAGGGAAGGGAGAAGAAATGGGTGGGAAATATCAGAAAGGGAGACATAACGTAAAGACTGCTAACTCTGGGAAATGAACTAGGGGTGGTAGAAGGGGAGGAGGGCGGGGGGTGGGAGTGATTGGGTGACGGGCACTGGGGGTTATTCTGTATGTTGGTAAATTGAACACCAATAAAAAAAATATATAAAAAAATAAAATAAAAAAAATAAAAGATACACGAACCATTAAAAACAACAACAACAACAACAACATATCTAGCTATTTACACTCACTTATGTTACTTGCCTAGCCCTTGTGAACACTTAGGTTTAAGAAAAGGATTTTAAGGAAAGGGTTTTATTTGGTTATTCATGAGAGACATAGAGAAAGGCAGAGACATAGATAGAGGCAGAAGCACGCTCCCTGCAGGAAGCCTGATGCGGGACTCAATTCCAGGACCCTGGGATCATGACCTGAAACAAAGGCAGACGCTCAACCACAGAGCCACCCAGGTGACCCTGCGTCCACAGAGCCACCCAGGTGACCCTAAGTTTATAATTCCTGATGTAACATATCTACTGACAAAGGTCAGTTTTCAATAGTGAAAACAATTTGCATTTAACTATCCACACTTTATCTAAATTTCATTTTTGATAATAGTCATTCTCTATGAGCAAGCCAACCAGCTATAGATTCTCTAAGACTGTATGAACCATGCTGATGTACACTAATGTACCTTTCAATCATTAAAATAAATTGGGACATAAATCTAAACTTATGACAAATCTTAACTCTGAACATCATGAGCCAATTATGTAATTTGCAAAGGATGTCTTTTTATCAACTAATAAATCAGGGTGGCATGAACTGGAGAAGAAAAATTCCTTTTAGTCTTGACAGATGCAAATAAAGAATAAATTATTTTTACTTGAATATTTGAAAATAATGAATTGGGAGTATAAGGATTCCATCTGTTAGATGAGTTCAAGTCAGCATGACAGTTGTGTATTGAAAGCATATTGAAATATTAACTTTACATCTTGCATTTATAGAAACTAAAGCATAAAACTTTTTAAGAGGCAGAAGATGTAAGAGCCATTCATCAGAGAAAATGGGAACAGAAGCTAGAGACAGAGATTTGAGTGGAGAGAAAAAAGGAAAATAAAAGCTTGAAGGCAAGGAAATTAATCTTAACAATTAGAGCATAAAAGAATAGCACACAAAAGGGGAGATCAGAATTCTATGATAGTCTACAGAATTTACTTACTGGCTGGCAAATTTTGTTGGGACTGTATTTCTTATTAGACTTATACTGTATTTCTACTATACGGGCAAAATATGTTAGTAAATTACTATATCATTTGTCTTAGCTATCTATAATGAAGTAAATAAATGAATGGGTAAAATCATTCTTTTCAAAACAACGTTTTATGAAGCAATCTGTCAATGACCTTCTGAGTTATTTCATTTGTCTACTTCCTATATGCTTGAGAATAGAACTGATCTGCTGAATTTACAAAGACCAAATAAGGAAATGTTCAAAATTTTGCAGATTAAAAATATTCTGATAGTAGGTTAGATGTTTATTTCATAAAAAAAACAACAAAACAAAAAAAAAAACAAACCAACCCTGCTCATTAATTTGATCTACGGGTTGTGTATCCCATTTGTTGATGGAGGATCTCTCTTTTAAAGTTAGTATTAGGAAGAATGTCTATCCTAGCAGTTTCCAAATAATAGAAAAGTAAATTCATTGGGTGTTTTTATTGAAAAAAAAGTAATTCATGTTCATTTTGGACAGATTAGAAAACACAGATGGGCAAAGAGAAAGCAAAAATCATTCTTGTTGCTCTATTCAGATATAATCATTTGTTTAATCACAGATTGGTGTATTTAAGTTCTTTCTTCTTTCATTGTGTCTAGCTACATACTAATCTTTTCTAAAAATGTGGCTCAGGGTGTATATACTGCTTCAGAACCTGCTATCCAATTTAACAATATTTTGTGAAAGGCCTTCTATGTCATTAGTTAATATTCTACAACATGTTTTTGTTGTATGGTTGGACCATAATTGGATTAGCCAAAATTTCCCCTAACATTTGTACCATTATAAGCAATGATGTGGTAAATACTCTTGTAGAATAACTCTTGGGCATAATCCAAAACGCACACAAAATTATGAAGCTTTTGGTATGCATTGCCAAATTGCCCTTGCAGGATGATTGTGCCCATTTAGATAGACCCTAGTATGATACGAGATTATCTATTTTTACCAATTCTTCTGTATTTCAAATAAGATCACAAGTAGGAAGAAGTATATAATACAGTGCCTGTATATATTAATTAGCATTATGTACAATTTGGTTCTCTTTCTACTCCAGTGTCATCAAGGGACAGAATTCTACATTTGAGTACATGAGAAAGTGTTTTTTAGGGGGGAATTTAGTGCATTCGAGGCAGTGAGATTCTTAAAAAAGTGGGTTTCCTTACTGTTTTCACTGAATTATAGGAATAAACATAGCCTATTTATTTCCCAAGTCTTCCGTGGGATGAGATTAAATATCTTGAATTACTGAACTGTGAAATTATCTTTTAAACCTACTCCCATTAGGTAAAAGAAAAAGAAAAGATTTACCCAATGATTTCAGTTGTCTGTTTATCAACAACTGAGATTCTCATTTTCCTAACTGGAAATGCATTTTCTGAGTATTTTGGATCATAGTCTCTTAATTCCATGCCTTAGGGAGGCATAATGATAATACCAAAATCTCTCAAAATAACAGGATTTGCAATGCCATTCCATAAATGAAAACCAAATTCCTGTTAACTGTCAGAACCTAAGACAGTTATAAAAAGAGACAAGTTATTTTTAGTGCAAGTCATTCTGATAGTGGCAAAAGAACATTCACTCTAAACAGCAGAATGATCACGGCAAGATTTCTAAAAGGAAGCCCTGAAAACTGAAGATGGTGGAAGATCAAAGAATATCTATTTAAAATTCCTTCCACCTTAAATTCCTTTCAAACTGAAACAGCCGGCTATCACCAAGAGTATATTGGATTCCCAGGATGTCCTGGGGAAGAGTAAAATCTAAAAAAGAACTGTTGCTGAAAACTAATAAGGAATTAAGGTTGCCAGCTTTAAATAGCAGAAAATAAATTATAACACACAAAATCTTACCAAAAACTAATGAAAAAAAAAAAAAGAAAGAAAGAAAAGATGAATGCTATTGTAGCATATAGTAGCAAAGATATGGTGTGACTGTCCCCTGCTTGTTCTCTGATAGCTCTGGGTGCTTTCACTGTCTTTGACATTTTTCTCACGAGTTCAGAGTTTTCTGTGATGTCATTTCTCACACAGATGCACACACACACACACACACACACACACACACACACAAACCAAAATTAACCCTTAACTTCAGGTTCTCATTTGTAGTACCTAAAGATACTACCTTCCTGGAGTTAAGAATTTAAAAGAATTCTTAGGAACACACAAGACGATTTTCACATTAATTTCCCTGAACTGTTTTCAAGTGCTTAGTTTCATTTCACTTTTTAAAAAGATTTTATTTATTTATTCATGAGACAGAGAGAGAGAGAGAGAGAGAGAGAGAGAGAGATAGGCATGGAGAAGCGGGCTCCATGCAGGGAGCCTGATGTGGGACTCAATCCCAGGACTCCAGGATCACTCCTTGAGCTGGAAGGCAGATGCTTAACCACTGAGCCACCCTGGTGTCCCCTTAGTTTCATTTCAAATGGCACTGTTGCTTTTCTTTTATGCATTTATTAACCATAAAAAATGAAAACCCCAGCTTCCTTCTATGAAGCATATTGTGAAAGAACAGTCCTTCACTTCCAATGACTCTTCCAATTCTTTCTGTGCTGCTGTTTTCTACCTGCTGCTTCCCTTGGCTCCTAGGTCTCCCTAATATCAAGAATATTTTGATATTTTAAGATAGTGGTAAAAGCTTCCTTTAATAAAAATATAACAATAATGTTTGTTCAGTTTCTACAGCTTTCATAATCCATGATTTCTAAGATGTATTTTTAATTTTTGTGAAGCACAGGCAAACAGTAACTTTACCATTAGAAATATGTTGAAAGTTAAAGGATTTACACTATTATTTAAATCCAGTTCTTAGTTAGCATTAATACTATTGCCTTGTTCTTATTATCTTCTTTTATGACCTCTTTTTCAGAGGACGGAATAGGATTGATGTTTTACAAAACCTTGAAATTCTCAGAAATTCTTATTTTTTTTAATCAGATAATCTATCACTAGTATAATTTTCATCCTTTACAGGCTTCTCATTTCATACAAATTATTTACATTTAATTCAATTAAGTTTATGATCTTCTCCAAATTATGACAAACATAGACAGCACTTAGTATTTTTCTTAATAAAAACTGCTTAGCCTGTTCTTCAAAGAATTAACTGAGATAGTTTATGGAACTGATGCATACAAAATGATTTTCCTGGCTAGTACTGGATGCTTGGGACAGTTAGTTCCCAAACATTTTAGCACACCAAGGTTACATATGCGATTCCTTAAAGTGGCCTCTAATGTTTCCATAACCTGATAAAATGCTATTAATCTTTTGTGGCCACTTAAAAAAAAGTACTCTGTGTGCTAAAGGCGAGTTCAGAAATTCAAAGCAATTTTATGTGAAGTAATATTATCCTTACAGCAACATAAATTAATTCTTCAATAAAAGTGTTGGTCAGTCCTGTGAGGGAAATAAAACATAATTGTTTATGCTTCGTAAATCTAAAAGTAAAAATCCCACTCATTGCTTATGTTTTTGTGATTTACATTATCTGGTACAGTGACAGCCATACATTAACTTCTCCGATGTCTGATAGTATTTAGGAGAAATCTAGAATGACCTCAGGATGATCTCTCTAGGTCCCGCTGCCTGACTCTAAATTTTATTTAATAACAGTTCGTGAAATCAGCACATCTCCTTAGAGCTCTCCCGTGGGTTGCAAGTGATCAAACAGATAAAACCATAATGACAGGGCAGTGAGATAGGTTTAACAGAAGGAAAATTCTAAAGACATGCAGAATGACTATAGGACTGCACACCAGGAAGGCCATATCTTTTATTAAAATCATCACAAACAAAAGTATCACAATTTTATTAGCTTTACATTTCATTACATGGCATATCCCCAAAATATTAAATAGAACACAAATATCTATGCAATTTTTGGATGAAGAGTATCCTTTGCATTTTTAATTCCTGTGTTTTCATTCAGACATTTATCTGTCTGTAAAACATTTGCTCAACATGCTTCCTGATCTAGGCTTCTTGGCCATGGGACTGACATGTTCCCTGTCATGTAAAATTTGGTAGTTTGTAACGTCTGTGCACATTTCAAGTGTATCTTGCCTTGTCTATAGCAAGAGCCAGTCTGCGTATGTTGGATATACATCCAGCTGCGGCTTCCTGGAGGTCCTGGTCAGAAGACCCAATCATACCCAGCAGTAGCTGTCACATGTAAAAGAGGAGGGCGGAGAGGGAAACAAAGTATAAAACCATTAATCTCAAGGCATAAAGTTAGGCTTTGAAAACAATTTTTAATATTAAATGTTTTTAAAAGTCACCAAAAAAAAAAAAAAACAAAGAAAAGAAAAGAAAAAAGGACAAGAAATGCCATTTAGGCAAATGCAAATATAAATGGTACTTAACCAGACCGAGATTTCTCATGAAATGCTTACCATTTTATTTCCTGAAGCTGAGATAGACCTATTTCTCCCACCTTTCTTTGGTCATCTAACTGCTATGGAGTCTGCTTTGAAATTTGTCTTGCATTCTTTCTGACTTTTCTGCCTCTAGGCCAAGCCAACAGCACACCATGCCTCGGCTATTAGTACAACCTCTTAGATATGATTTCTCTGCATTCCAACCCACTTGATCATGTCACAACTTAATTATGTCAATCCCCTAACTGCATTGACTCCCAGTGCTAAATAACTACAGCTTGGGACAGTTAGTTAACTAACGAGTTAAACAGTCTGTTAACTCATCCTTTAAAGGATTTTTGTGCTTTGGCCTCAGTTTACCTTTCTAGCCGCTTATCTTTCTCCTGCTCTATCCTGTACTCCAAGGTCACACACTTCTCCACTTCTTTTGCCCTGATTGATGCCATCCCTCTTCCTAAAAGGCCCTCTCATTCTCTTCTCTGAATTTCTAAATTTTACCTATCTTTCATGACCCAGTTAACTTTTCCACAAAGCCTCCACTGATTTTCATCAAATAAGATGCTATCTTTGCTTTATCAGAACTATCATAGCAGTTTACTCAAATGCCTATTACTATCCTTATATCATCCCTTTTATTTTTTTTTAAGTTTTGTTTTTTATGTATTTAAGTAATCTCTACACCCAATGTGGGATTCAAACCTACAACCCCGAGATCAAGAGTTGCATGCTCTTCCAACTGAGCCAGACACATGCCCCTATGTCTTTCCTATTAAATAGATATGTAGATTAATGCTTTCTGTCCTTTAGATTATAAACTCTAAAACTTATAATACTGTATCATGCCTAATACACCAAAAAATGACATAAAAAATGTAGACACCAAAAACTGACAAAGAAATTAATTAGAACTTTAAAAAAGTCTATCAGTTATGAATCAGATGAGTAGTTCTGACAAAGGATTTGAAAATTTAATTCGAGTCATCTATTTTCTACACAGTAGCATTTGGGTACAAATGTTGATGACAGAAAAGATGTGATAAGCAAAGAGATATTGTAAAGATAAATGTGAAATACCTTAAATATGACAGGCTTAGGGATTGGACTTTTATTCTGTAGGCAATAAAAAGAAGTTATTTAAACAGTTTAATCAGCAGAGTGACATGATCACATTTGTATTTTAGAAAGACAAATTTCATGACACCATGCAGAATATGGATTATAGAAAAGAAAGGGAAGGATCCTGAAGTCCTTCAGGGCAAAATGAATTCAAGGGACATTTGGGGGTTAAGCTTGTGTTGAACACAAATGGCCCAAGGATATCTGGTTATCCAAAAAGAAGAAAATAAAGATGGTAATCTTTCATCATACATAAACATTATGTCCAGGTGAATTAATGATTGAAATAAAAATGAAAAATATAAAACATTTGGAAAGTTGGAGTTGAGAAAACCCTGATAAAATTGAGGTACTGAAGGATGTCTGGCAACTCAGGTCCTCGACCTCCTCATTGTCCATGGAATTGTCCTCCACTTCCAGGGTCACATCCTGGTCCTTATTTTTCATCATGTTCAACAGTCCCACCAGTGCTTCTTGGACATCTCTATATTAGGCAATCTCAGAACTATCTCGAACCTAATATATTACAGATAAAATTTCTAATTTTTTTCCTATCTAAACCTGGGTCCCCCATCCCCAGTATTCTCCTATATCAGTGAAGATATCACCACTTAGTTGCTCAAGCCAGAAATCTCCTCACCTCACACTCCCACCTCATCTCCCCTGCTTCTATCCAACAATTATATCTTTGTGATTCAACTGCCTACACTTATTCCAAAGTCATTTGCTTCTCTCTATTGCCATTGTCATCACCCCTGTAAAGCCTACAGCACTTTCCCACTGTCCTTGCACCCTCTCTTGCCTGGCCCCCAGTCAATCATTCATACTGTATCCAGAGTAATGTCCTAAATTGTGAAGTTCACTGACAAGGGGCAAAATTCTAGAGAAGCAAAGGGAATAAGACATGATCAGTCTTCTAAGAGTCAAGAGAAAGAAATACCGTCTTCTGAATAAGGGAAACAGAGCTGTTTGGGGGAGCTCCTGACTTGAGAGTTTTGCATTGTTAAAGTAATTAAACAGGAGGCCATTAGATAAAGTGTCTCTAAAGATTTGGTGGCCTATGTAAGCAAACCAAAACCTAATCCAGAATCAACACACTTGAATCTAAGAATATGAAACCTGAGGCCAACCAATCACAAATAGGCTTTCCCAAATAAGGCAAGAGCTTATGCTATAGCCAATCAAATAATTTCCTTGCTTTGCTTCTGTATCTTGTTAAAAACTTTCCCCTAGCTCCTGGAGTGCTCCTAACCACTTTCAGTTTGGCACTGCCTGGTTTGAATCATGCCTCAGTTTATCTTTTTAATAACATTACTAGTGTTTTTCTCCAGCATCATCCGATCACTGAGGTGTAAGATGGAGGAAATAGGTTATAGCACTGCAACTCATTTGAATAGTCATACAGTCTGAGCTGACTGAAAGGACAAACAGAAGGCTACTCATAGGGATGCCTGGGTGGCTCAGTGGTTTAGCATTTGCCTTTGGCTCAGGGCATGATCCTGGGATCTAAGATTGAGTCCCGCATTGGGCTCCCGGCAAGGAACCTGCTTGTGTCTCTGCCTCCTCTCTTTTTGTCTTTTTGTGTGTCTCTCATGAATAGATAAATCTAAAAAAAAAAAAAAAAAAAAAAAGAAGCCTACTTATAATCTGGGAGGATGACCTGTAAGAATTAGGAAGGTAGGAAGGCAGATCTCTGTGAAGTGAGAAAACAGTGAGATGGAAGCTCAGGATGTTGAAAAATAGGACATTAGAGTTTGAGAATGGATTATGTGGAGTTTAAGATTTTATAGATAAACTTGTATTGCTTATTGACAGGGTCCAGGAAGTGACCATGGGAACATACGTCAATATAAGATTGTTAGGCAGTTTTATACATATGTGCACATGCATACACACACACACCTCTATGAACACATTTATTTAATTTATATTCTTATTCTCTCTGCAAAAAGAGCAAATAGTGCTCTATGAACATTATTGAAAAATAATGAGAAGGAAGAACAGAGTAGCCAGCTCTCCTTGGTTACTATAACACATGGCTTAGGTGTCTCGGTATTATAACTCCCACTTAAATCCCTTTTCTAGCTTGCAACTTTTAACTCTTGATCAACAATTCAATATTTTTATCAATTTATTTATTTTCTTGTACCTCATTTTATTATCATATGAAAGCTGCTAAAGCAGACACAGCTATATGAGGCTTCGGCTACTTCTTCTTGTCATGTCCTGTTATGTGAAAAAAATAAGGGAAGAAAGTGGCACTAGCAGAACTCTGTGTTCATGGTAATAGATGGATCAGTTGCTCAAATTATAGTTTCCTCCTGCATCAGTCTCTAGTCCAGAAGGACATCACCCCCATTGCTAAATAAAGGCATGAAGTAGCTATTAATAAAAATGAGACAAAAGCATTAGATATGGAATATGCTTGCAAGAGAAATGGGAGAAGTTCGATGAATAGGGAAGTGGCTATAATTCAAAATATTCACAAAAAGTTAAGGCTAAGCGATATTATTTATTAATTTATATTATAGAAAACCAGAACTCAATCACACCTCCTTTGCTATTAGAATAATTGAATAAAACTACCTTCATTTTGGAAAAGATTATCCTATAAACTCATTTTTTTTTTTGAGATTTTATTTCTTTATTCATGAGAGACACAGAGAGAGAGAATCGGAGGGAGAAGCAGGCTCCCTGCGGGGAGCCCCATGTAGTGAGCTGAAGGCAAACGCTTAACCACTGAGCCACCCAGGTGCCTCTATCCTATAAACTCATTTATGAGTTTGATCAGAACTCAGATGCTTTTTTGGTCAGATTTTCTACTTCTTTCTATTGGGTTGGAAGATGTTGAAATTAAAAAATTCAATCTAAGCGAAGGAACATGGAGAAGACCACAGCGAAATGAAGTACACTGATAATTTAATATTTTAAATGATTGTCCCTTCCCCTGCCTGACCTTTACAAGGCACATTAAGGAAAAGATTCGCACCCAGCCTGCTCCTGCTCTCAGACAAAGGTAATAAACTGGGAAAAGATGGAGTATATGATAGGGGCCAAGAGGAATGTGCATGGGGAAGCCACCTATGATAATCCCATGTTTATTATTTTCTATAATATTATCCATAAAGGAGACAAAGTTATATCTGATAAGGATCCCAGAACAAGGTTTGGCTCACAGTAACTACTCTTTAGTTCTTAGCCATTATTATTCCAATAGAAAACATACTTCAAGCACTATTCTAAGAGAAAACATACTTCAAGCACTGTTCTGATTCTAGTAACAAGTGAGATGTAACAAAACATTTTCAGCACTGTATTGGCTGGCATGATATCCTCTTATGAAGAAGTCAGGTTATTGCTACCCAGTGGAGGCTGAGAGTCACGTGGGTGGGCACTTCTGTAAGGAAAGGCAAGAGGCCCTCAGAGGAAGGTCAGCAGGGTAAAGTCTCTGAGTCCCTATCAAGTTCTGCCTCTGTGATGGGATCTAAGGAGAAAGGAGGGAGCCCTGAGAGACCGGGCTCATTGCAATTGGGAACGCTGGCAGGATGTAGTACTGACAGGTTACTGCAGGTCCCATGGAAATATAGTAGAAGGAATAGACCACTCTGTATTTCCTGCCTTGGGTTATCACTATGACTTTCCTCTGGTTCTTTAGAAGGAAGTCAAAGAACACTTTTGTGGGGTAAAATGATCTAGGAAATAAAGCAGTCAGGAACTTCATCAATACGTGGTCAAGACAAAATCAAGTTTGAATCAAAGTAACTCAACATTCTCTGAAAATATCAGTGAGAGTGACAAAACATGAGAGACACCTAACTCTGGGAAATGAACAAGGGGTAGTGGAAGGAGAGGGGGGCAGGGGGTTGGGGTGACTGGGTGATGGGCACTGAAGGGGGCCCTTGGCAGGATGAGCACTGGGTGTTATGCTATATGTTGGCAAATTGAACTCCAATAAATTTAAAAAAAAATGCATAGTCAACCACCACCACCAACAAAAAGTATAACTCAACATTCTCTTTGAAGATTTAAAGATACTGGCAGAGTCACACTCTCCAGTAGCCTCTTGACAAATGTGCAAAGGAGGTAAACTTCTTAAGACTCACATGTCTTTTCTATGACTTGATTAAGAGTTTTACTGAATATAGGATTCTAGGTGAGAAATAATTTTTGAAGAGTTGGAAGAGTTTTGAAGGCATTCCTCCATTTTCTTCTTGCTTCCAATGTTACTGTTGAGAAGCCCAAAGTGTTCTTCATGTTTGGTTTCTCTTGTTCACTCTATCTTCTTTTTCTATCCTTTCTCTTCTGAACATTACAGAATCTTTCATTATTATTATTACTATTATTATTATTATACTTAATGTTCTAAAATTTTACAGTGCTATATCTTGTGGATAGGTATACTTTTATCCATTGTATACAGGGAACCTGATGCATCATTTCAATCTGGTAAGTCATGTACTCCAACTCTGGGAAATTCTATTGAACTATTTCATTTCATTTCCTCCTCTCCATTTTCTCAGTTATTCCTTTGTGGAACTAATATTCTGAAGTTAGATCTTTTGCACTGTTTTTTTTTTTTATTTTTATCTTTCCTTTTTTCATCTCTTTATGTTTTTACTCTTTCTGAGAGTTTTTTTCTTTTTAAATTTTTATTTAAATTTTAGTTAGTTAACATACAGTGCAATATTGGTTTCTGGAGTAGAATTTAGTGATTCATCACATACAACACCCAGTGCTCATCACAAATGCCCTCCTTTTTTTTTTTTAAATTTTTATTTATTTATGATAGTCACACACACAGAGAGAGAGAGGCAGAGACACAGGCAGAGGGAGAAGCAGGCTCCATGCACCGGGAGCCTGACGTGGGATTTGATCCTGGGTCTCCAGGATCGCGCCCTGGGCCAAAGGCAGGCGCCAAACCGCTGCGCCACCCAGGGATCCCAACAAATGCCCTCCTTAATACCCATCACCCACCTAGCCCATCCCCTCCTACCACCCCTCCAGCAACCTCGGTTTGTTCTCTATCATGAAGTATCTCTTACAGTTTGCTTCCCCCTAATTTTCCCCATTCCCATATATTCATCTGTTTTGTTTCTTAAATTCCACATATGAGTGAAATCATATATTTGTCTTTCTCTGACTTATTTTGCTTAGCTTATTTTGCTTATAAAACACTCTAGCTCTATCCACATTGTTACAAATGGCAAAATTTCATTCTTTTTGATGGCTAATATTCTATGGTATATATGCCACATCTTCTTTATCCATTCATCAGTCGATGGATACCTGGGCTCTTTCCATAGTTTGGCTATTGTTGATAATGCTGCTATAAACATTGGGATGCATGTATTCTTTCTGTATTTTTGTATCGTTAGTAGTGCAATTGCTGGGGCATAGCAATTCCTCAATTCCTTGAGCAAAAAGTTCAACTTTTTGAGGAACCTCCAAAATGTTCTCCAGAGTGGCTGCACCAGCTTGCTTTCCCACCAACAGTGCCAAGACGGTTCCCTTTTCTCTGCATCCTCACTAACATTGTTTCCTGAGTTGTTAATTTTAGCCATTCTGACAGGTGAGGTGATTGTGGTTTTGATTTGTATTTTATCTCCCTGATGATGAGTGATGTTGAGCATCTTTTCATATATCTGTTAGCCATCTGGGTCTTTGGAAAAAATGTCTATTTTGTCTTCTGCCCATTTTTTAACTGGATTATTTGTTTTTGGGGTGTCGAGTTTGCTAACTTCTTTATAGATTTCGGATACTAACCCTTTTTCAGATATGTCATTTGCAAATATCTTCTCCCATTACATAGGCTTTTAGTTTTTTTGACTGTTTTCTTCACTGTGCAGAAGATTTTTATCTTAACTCCCAGTAGTTCATTTTTGTTTTCGTTTCCCTTTCCTCTAGTGATGTATCTAGTAAGAAGTTGCTCTGGCCCAGGGTGAAGAGGTTGCTGCCTGTGTTCTCCTCTAGGATTCTGGTGGTTTGCTGGTTCACATTTCAGTCTTGCATCAATTTTGAATTTATTTCAAGAAAGTGGTCCAGTTTCATTCTTCTGCATGTTGCTGTCCAGTTTTCCCAATACCATGTGTTGAAGAGATTTTTTTCCCATTGGATATTCTTTCTGCTTTGTCAAAGAATAGCTGACCATAGAGTTGTAGGTCCATTTCTGGATTCTCTGTTCTGTTCCATTGATCTATGTACCTGTATTTGTTGTGCCAGTACCATACCATTTGTTGTACTTGTATTTGTTGTGCTAGTACCATACTGTCTTGATGACACAGCTTTGCAATAGAGCTTGAAGTCTGGAATCGTGATGATTCCAGCTTTGCTTTTCTAAAATTTTCAGGATTGCTTTGGCTATTCAGGGTCTTTTGAATTTCCGTACAAATTTTAGGATTGTTTGGTCTAGCTCTGTGAAAAATGCTGGTGGTATTTTGATAGGGATTGCATTAAATGTGTGGATTGCTTTGGGTAGTATAGACATTTTAACAATGTTTGTTCTTCCACAAGCATGGAATGTTTTCCATTTCTTTGTGTCTTCTTTAATTTCTTTCATAAGTGTTCTACAGTTTTCAGAATACAGGTCTTTGGTTCTTTGATTCAGTTTATTCCTAGGCATCTTATGGTTTGGGTTCAGTTTAATCCTCTTCGGTTTATTCCTAGATACCTTACGATTCTTGGTGTATTGTAAATGGGATCAATTCCTTGACTTTTTCTGCTGCTTCATTATTGCTGTATAGAAATGCAAGAGATTTTTGTATGTTGATTTTATATCCTGAGACTTTACTGAATTCATGTGTTTGTTCTAGCAATTTTTTCATGGAGTCTTTCAAGTTTTCTACATAGAGTATCATGTTATCTGTAAATAGTGAAAGTGACTACTTCCTTGACAATTTAGATGCCTTTTACTTCTCTCTGTTGTCTGATTGCTGAGGCTAAGGCTGCCAGGACTATGTTAAATAGTAGTGGTGAGAACAAGGCATCCCTGTCCTTGTTCCTGACCATGGAGGAAAAGCTCTCAGGAAGATGGTATAAGCTGTGGGTCTTTCCAATATGGCTTTTATGATGTCGACGTATGTTTCATCTATCCATCTATTCCTACTTTGTTGAGGGTTTTTATAAGGAATGGATGCTGTCTTTTGCCAAATGCTTCTTCTGCATCTGAGAGGATCACATGGGTCTTATCCTTGCTTTTATTAAGGTGGTATATCACATTGATTGATTTGTGAATATTGAACCATCCTGGCAGCCCAGGAATAATTCCCTCTTGATCATGGTGAATAATTCTTTTAATGTACTGTTGGATTTGATTTGCTAGTATCTTGATGAGAATTTTTGCATCCATGGTCATGAAGGTTATTGGCCTATAATTCTCCCCTCCTTTTTAGTGGGGTCTTTGGTTTTGGAATCAAGTAATGCTGGCCTTGTAGAATGACTTTGGAATTGTACCTTTCATTTCTATTTTTGGAAACAATGTGAGAAGAATAAGTTTAGTTTTAGAAGATTAAGTTAAAGAAGTAACTCTTCTTTAAATGTCTGGTAGAATTTGCCTATGAAGCTACCTAGTCCTGGACTCTTGTTGGTTGGAAGATTTTTGATTAATCTTCCAATTTCTTTGCTGGTTATGGTCTGTTCAAATTTTCTATTTCTGTTCAGTTTTGGTAGTTTGTATGTTTCTAGGAATTTACCCATTTCTCCCAGATTGCCTAGTTTGTTGGCATATAATTTTTTCATAATATTCTAATTGTATTTCTGTGGTGTTAGTAGTGATCTCTCCTCTTTCATTTGTGATTTTATTTATTTGGGTACCTTCTCTTTTCTTTTTGGTAAGTCTTGCTAAGGGCTTATCAATTTT